>NW_024426996.1:40763321-40875597 GCF_017311325.1 Ursus maritimus
CCTAGAAGGCCTGGACCCTTTCCTCTATCCTTCCCTACTTCCTTAAAACCAAGAAAAAAAATCCAACTGGTCACCCAAACACTGGCAATTTTCAATGTGAATTTCCACTTCAAGAAGTTTTTCCTAGTTGCCAGGCAAATTTTGCAGTTATCATAACTGATCATGAGCCAGGGATCCTACCCAACCCATGCTTCAACATCTTAGTAATGAGACCCACAAGCCTTAGACTTGTCTTGGTCATTCTGTACATCTGGTCTTGGATGGAACATGGTGGTGAAATCTTCTGATTTGAGAAACTATCACATGTCAGTTCTAGCAAAAAGTTGGATTCATAAGTATCTTAGTCTGTCTGGGCTGCTATTATGAAAACACCATAGACTGGGTGGCTTAAATAACAAACATTTATTTCTCATAGTTCTGGAGGCTAAGATCAAGGTCTAGCGGTCCAAGATCAGGATGCCAGCAGATCGGTGTCTGGTGAGAGCCTGTTTCCTGGTTTATGGATGGCCTGTTCTCATGGTGTCCTCGCAGGGCAGAAAGTGGGAGGGAGCTCTTTGGGGTCTCTTTTATAAGAGCACTAATCCTGTTCACGAGGGCTCCACCCACATGACCTAATCACCTTCCAATGGCCCCACCTCCAAATACCATTACTTTGGAGGTTAGGATTCAACGTATATGAATTTTAAATGGTCACATTCACTCCTTAGCACTAAGTCAATATTTGTAAGAATAAAATCAGATTTTTTATTTAAATTCGATTAGCCAACATATAGTACATCATTAGTTTTTGATGTAGCGTTCATTGATTCATTAGTTGCGTATAACAGCCTGTGCTCATCACATCCGGTGTCCTCCTTAATGCCCATCACCAGTTACCCCATCCCCCCATCCACCTTCCCTTCGGGAACCCTCAGTTTGTTTCCCAGAGTCAAGAGTCTCTCACGGTTTGTTTCTTTCAGCGTTTTATCCCTTCTGGAGTGGTTCATTGTTCCCTTGTCGTCATCTCCTTCTCACTGGTTAGATTTTTGGTGTGAGTGCTCAGGATCACGTGTGTTCCAGGAGCAATGGAGAATGCTCCATGGTTTCACAGCAACCATACTGTCCATCCATAGCTCCTGTGGGCAGCCTGATACTTTGCCCTTGCACTGTACCCCGTGAAGAGGGCAGGTGGTTGGTAAAAGACTCACTGGGAATAATAATGTCTGTTACTCCAGCTGCCATCTCCAGGTTCAACAATTCTGAAATGATCTTTGTATATTAGGTTAGAAGGGTGAATAAATCACTTAACCTTTATGAGCCAATTTATTGCCTGTGTAAAATAGAGAACTTGGATTACATTGGGTTCTTTCTAGCGCTACAATACTATAATTATATTATTCTACATGATCACCCAACCCATTGGTTTTCCCAAAAAGAGAAGACAGTCTTAGAATACATGATGATGAATTATATCTATATTCAGGAGATATTGATACAGATTATCTTAAAAAGCCTTTATGAGTTGCTTTAGGTTCAATAGATTACAGTCACTTGAAGTACAAAGAACCTAACCCTAAATAAAGATGTGAATGATGCATATGTGTATCTTTCCGTGATTACAAATATTGATAATTTAAGAATGTATCACTAAATAGTGAGCTCGCTTGTCATAAGTATTCCCCTTATTTCATAAAAACAATAAATTGATAACACATAAACACATGTGATATGTGAAAGAAAAAAATATTTAGGTACACCAATAGGGCAAAACTATTTTTAAGCAATTTAATTCCTTTATAATTTACGTAATTTCAAGGTTATTGAAAAATACTCCTAAAACAATTTTTATTTTAAATGCATTCAGAAATGTTTTGTTTTTCTAACTAAAATAGATTATCTTAAACTTACCTCTTAACCATTTCTTTAAAAAGGGCTTATGTAAAACATTCATTAAAATAGATTTGCAGGCCCATTTTGTGAGGCGGGAGATTGGAGTCAGCATACTTAATTTACTATTTTGATGGAATCCAAAGGATTTTCATTAAAAGCTGAAATACTTTGAACCCAGGTATTTAAGCTTCAAACCAAGCTGTAAGCGCTGGAGGAAATGTAAGTCAAAATTTGATTTAAGTCAACCTAAGATCCTTAGCTGAAAAAGTACTTACATTCTAAAAATATTTATTAGATTAGATTCTTTTTGTATTTTGGCGTGCACATACAAACACACATACTTCTCTCCTGTGAATTCCACCAAATCAACTGACCACTCGTTTTGAGGCATTTAAAAAATATTATTTTTATATTCATTTAATGAATATTTTTATGGGATACCTATCTGTGTGCCAGATGCAAACCCCAAAACAACTCAAAAGCAAAGCATCAGAAGACACAAATGATAACCAACCTATCAAAAGAGAAATTGAAAGGCAGGGTAAAGCCACATTGAGCTGTTGAAATTAAGTATCAAAGAGTCAAAATATTGAACCCTTCTCTGGGGTCACAGAGACGAACTCATCAAACTGTTGCGGAATACGTTCTTCTCGATAGAAGGGATGGGGTCTTATTTGTCTGTAACTCGCCAGGATCAGCATCCTGTCCAGCACATAGAAGTTGCTCAAGATAAATTTGCCTTCTTTCGGGCTCATAAGCCATTGCAGGACACTTCAGTATATTTGAGACATCTGTGAACTTGCTGCTTACTACCTCTATTGCCAATAGGATGTAGGGTATTTGGGGTTGTTTTTAATTTAAAATTATTAGGTCTGTCAAACTGATGGAGGTTTGATGGTGCCAAGGGGTGGCTTTGAAGGACTCTGCCCTGTGTTCCATTCTCTCCTCCTCAATATGCATACGCCCAATTCTTTAACCTAGACAATGGACGTTTTCTTAACCTATTGATACACACTCTGTGAAAGAACCTCAGAGCTCCCTTGCTCCAACATTCACTACCACTTTGTCACTCCCTATTCTCTCACTGATGACCAGGGTGAGTGCTCATTCTTAGGGGCAGTCTTTTTTTGTTAAATGACTGGTAGCTCCTGGGAACTGAATGTTCGGTGAGCAAATGGCCCCAGATCTTGCTGTGATAGATAGCCAAGAGGACAAACTAGACTAGTCAAGAGAATCACAGGTTTCCTGTTATAGAGACAAACTCATCTTTAGTGATCAGATGAAAATGCAAATTTAGGGAAAACAAATCAGGTTATTTGGAGGACAATATGCACTTGGAGGATATTCATGTCACTGTGGTTTCCTGAGGAAAGAGCCTCTATTTTGCTTGCAAGCAAAATGTCGCTTCTAATTATTCAAACTGACGTCCCACAGGATCTTTTATGAAAATTGAGTAGATCCAGAAAAATGGGCAGGCACCAGGGTTTTTATTTTGGAAAATGGGAGAGGTCAGCAACCAGTAGATAGTTCTGATAAAAGAAAATTCTTGAGTGGCTAACCCCAACTGTCTTGGTAACAGAACCTGGTTGAGTAACCTTGGGCAGGAATACTTCTGCCTCCTCATGTTCTATTAAAGCAGTTAAATAAGCCCTTTCTTAAGTAAGAGTCCTTTTGTGGCACCCGTACAATGTAAAACATGAAGATGAAAAGTGTTTTTTTGAGATTACCAAATGATGGTCTTTGAAAAATTGGTGTACATTTTATTGCAATCATTATTATTGTCATGACCATTATTAATGACTAAGATCCCCAAATGGAGGCATATCAATTTTCTATTACCACAATGTCCCATAACAACTATAAAATCCCCACTGCATTAAAAAAATTATTAACTCATGCACAGATATGTTGGCCAATTTGGGCTGGGTTTGGCTGGGCAGTTCTTTTGGTCTTTTCTAGGCTCACTCACAGGTGTTGTGGTTAGCTGGCTGTCACCAGGTCTAGGATGGCCTTGGCTGGGAGATTGGGGCAATTCCACCTCTCCATGTGAGTCTCATCCTCCAACAGACTAGCCTGAACATGTTCTCAAGGCAATGGCAAAGGGCAAGAGCAAGAGCAAGTCCACTTTCACAAGCCTTTTTCATGCCTCTGCTTGCATCTCACTGGCTAATATGTGACTGGCCAAATCAAGTAACATGACCAAGTGCAGGGTCCGAATGGACACGCATGGCAAGAATGTAGACTCAGAGGCGTGAAGAACTGAGGCCAATAAAGCCATCAATCTACCACACAGGGCATGCTATTCTATTTTATCTGGGAATATTCATCTATGAAACTTAATTTTGGTAGAATTAAAAGAGAATTTTGACTGTATCAAAACCCTTTAAAGCAGTGTTTCTCAAGCTTTTTTGACTGCAACCCACAGTAAGGAATACATTGTACACACAATGTGACTCATTTCTTACAAAACCTTCTCAAAATATTACTTCTTCTTACTGTGAACATTTCTTATTGTACTTTTTAATTTTTCAAGTTGCTGATTGTCCACTAAATTAATTTCAGGATTCCTTAATGAGTCAAAACCATTGAAAAATACTGATTTATAGGGCTTAGCTTTCCCTGATCCATTTCTTGTTTGGGGGAAGAGCCCACAAATGTCCAGCAGGGCCAGAGAAGCCAAGCAGAATATCTGAATTGGGAATGTTACAGTACAACTACAAATGAGCCATAGATCTTAGAAGTGTGGGCATGAGGGGTCGGGGACCTGGCTGCATCTGGCCACCCCAAAGCCAGCTGGCCTGTAGCATCTTGAGGCTGAGAAATGGCAGGAGGAATGAGAGGAGAGTGTTAACAATCATTGAGACACTTGGCCAAATTCTTTAATATAGCAACATTTTCACAAGGAAACCAAAGTTTAGAGAAAATCAGTTAGCCAAGGCCACACACTATTTGGTGGGACAGGGATTTAAAGTTCTCGAGTGCCTCATATTCCATCAAAACCCTCATTTCTGTGGCACAGAAGAAAGAGAGAAGTAGGAGTCAAATTATTCACAGTAAGAGTAATTCATACTAATGTGTGACATAAACATGCATTTAGCAATGACCCACTAAGAGTAATACATTGCTTTGTGGTATATTTGAAAAGATACGTAAGACGGTCCCCTAGATGAAGCAAAATTCTTATTTAAAAATGTAGGAGCAGAGCAGTTAGAAAAAGTGCAATTTTAAATGTTGCAGCTTTTATTATATAAGTCGGGGAAGGAGGACCCAGGTGGAGATTTGAGTTTACTTTTGAGGCAGGTTACTGGGTTTTTTGTTTGTTTGTTTGTTTTTATTTGTTTGTCTCTTCTGGAACAACTGCCACTTTGAAGACTATTAGTTATGTAAACCTAAGGCATAGTCCACCTATCGTTCATGGGAAAAGCCCAAATGTAGGGGAGCAACCTAAATTTTCCAATGTAATCTTTTGTTTAGTCTGGTAAATTTGGAAGATGTTTGAAAGAGAGCTGCATCTCTGCAGACTATTTGTCCCTCAGAGAGCGAATATTCTTCTAAATACAACTTTAGACTGCTTGGTACCTCTTTAGTATTATGTATCTTTGGAGAATTTTGTGCATGTTTCTTATCTAAGTCATTGTCCGCAGGGCATCAGACAAAGCAATGGACGAGGCTCAGTGCACTCTAAACTAAGAGAGAGTGCTAAAATCCTGTCGATGGTGTTAAAAGGACTGAAAGATCAGATACTGACAAAAGCACATAATGTCAAACAAGCATTGTGGTGTCCATATCAAACAAGCATGGAGGCAGTTATAAAGTAAGACCCTATCTCCCTGGGATTTCCTGGGGGGAAAAAGTCCTCCTTCCAATGTCCATAAGAGACTACTCATTCCCGGAAAAGAAAATGCAGACTGGGAAGATGGGGCTTGGGCTGGGAAGAAGAGAATGAAAATTCTCTCTCTAGGACTCTGTGAATTTGAGCCTGGACTCCAAACCCCATCCGTGAACGCACATTGTGAGTGTTGGAAAATACACCAGCCATTGTCACCTGGCGACAGTGCAAAAGAGGTGCAGAGAGGTGGGTAAACCAGAAGTCCTGAGAATGGGTCTGGCCCTGGACAGTAGTTGTAAGTAGATCTCTGTGCTCTAATACTCTCTCTTATATCTTTCATGTTTTAGAGAATTGATGAAAAGGCCAACCCAATATTTAGGATAAAGTAAAAAAAGGAAGAACATTATCTCACACCAAGACCAAAAATAATAGTGACAATGGTGGGGCACCTGGGTGGTTCAGCGGTTAACCGTCTGGCTTCAGCTCAGGGTGTGATCCCGGCATTGTGGGATCGAGCCCCACATCAGGCTCCTCTGCTATGAGCCTGCTTCTTCCTCTCCCACTCCCCCTGCTTGTGGTCCGTCTCTCACTGGCTGTCTCTATCTCTGTCAAGTAAATAAATAAAATCTTTAAAAATAATAATAATAATAATAATAATAGTGACAATGGTGGTCACACGTGAAAGACAGTTTTACTAAGCAGAATGAGGAACTCATGAAGGATATTGGCGGTAGAACTGGGATGGTCAAATGAGGAAGACAGAACAGAAAAGTGTAGAGTGTAAAGGATCTGAACCTACAAGTACCTCAATCAGTTTCCCGAATGGGAAGTTCTCAGGAATGGCTGGGAGACAATCAGAAGAAGGCTAAATTCTATCAGGCAATCAGTGGGTAAGGGGTGGAAGAGAGATTTAAAGCATAATTTGGATGCCTCTTTTGGAAATGTGTGGTACGATGGATATCCTGAGGAGCCCCAGTATGAAATACCTTGAAATGCTGGATGAAATTTTCATAATATCATTTTAAAGGCTTAGCTGAGTTTTAAAAAATGAAAGAAATGCTCATAGGATAAAAATAGGAAAAAAGCATGAATCCGGAGTAGTAATTGGGCATTAAAGCTGAATCTTACCTTCAGGAAATCTGCCAATACATGGCTGTAAAGACTTTTTTGTCTTAACAGGATTATACACATGTGCTGGGGACAGAAGACAATGCATGCGGTTTATGTAAGCTAGGAAAGCAAACTGAGACCCTTGCATAGAACCAGGAGTACAAAAGTCATCAATCTCAATGAAAACAAACTGGAAAGATTAAATTAATACCACGGCAAGAACACAGTTAGAACTCTTGTCTCTGTCAACTTCGACTCTGGGAAAAAAAGGCTCCTCTGAGAAATATTAAGCACAAGGTGACCATCACATAGCTTTAGTGTCAAAATTCACACTGCTGGGGTGGCCTGACCCATCCAAACTGAGAATGATTATCGGTTAGTAATGACCCAAGGTGTCTGGGAGAAGCAATCACAAACCTCTGTGGAAATAAACCTTAATCCAAGCCTCAAATAATTCCCACAGAGACATTCCAATGACCATAAGGTCACATTAAAAAGAAAAAAAAAAATCACGAGCACATAAACAAACCACCATGAGCAGGAACCAGCAGAAATAAGTAACAGTCTCAGATCTACAGGAATACATACATTGGAAAAATTTGATATAAAATTTAAATTAAACATAATATGTTCGAGGACATTAAAAGAAATATTAAAAATATGACCAAGGAACCATAAAGTATTTTTTAAAAGACTAGGAGTATTTGATATTAAGGAATTATGGTGAGTTTTTAAGGAGGTAAAAAAAAATTATATTGTTGGAGAATCCTTGTCTATCAGAAATACATACTGAAGTATTCCAGGTAAAATGATATGATGTCTTGGATTTGCTTCAGAATTATCCAAGGGGGTAGAGGAAGTAGGTAGAGATATAGAGGAAATAAGATTAGCCATGAATCGTTCATATGTTTGAAGTTTTCTTTTAATGAGCAGGCAAGTATGAAGAAAAGCCAGACGGAACTTCTAAAAGATAAGGT
The DNA here is from genome assembly GCF_017311325.1 of Ursus maritimus. NCBI lineage: Eukaryota > Metazoa > Chordata > Mammalia > Carnivora > Ursidae > Ursus > Ursus maritimus. Next base: position 40,771,107 of record NW_024426996.1, read on the forward strand.
ATATGAAATAAAATTAGAAACTCAGTGGACATATTCTATAACACATCAGGTAGAGTTGACAAGATAATTAGGGAACCAGAAGATAGATCTAAAGTAATTGCCAAGAATGCAGTACGGAGAAGCTATCCGCTGGACCATATAGCAGTTTGGGACATCTGCAAGGTAGATGCAGAGGCCAAAGTACATCTAATAAGATGTCAGAGGAAAATCAAAAGAAAATTGGGAAGAAGTAATATTAAAGAACTGTTAGGCAAGAATTCTCCAGAATTGATGAAAGACACAAACACTCAGATTCAGGAAGCCCAGTAAGTCACAAGCAAAGAAACCCAAGCCTGGGCACATGGTGGCGAAACTCCAGATCACAATAATAAAGAAAAGATCCTTTAAGAGAAAAAAAAAGATGTATTATATGGAAAGGAAGAGTTAGACTGGACATTGACTTCTCAACAGCAGCACTGAAAATCAGAAGACAGCAGAGAAATATTTTCAAAAAAAAAAAAAATGAAATGGCACTATTTCTCTTATCCTACATAAAAGTGGATTCTAGTTGGATGGAGCACATAACCCAAGTCTAAAAACTTTAAATCTTTTCCAAGAAAATAATAGGGACTACCTTAAGGGTTTTGAAGCAGGGAAGACTTTTTTAAACAAGGCACAAGAAACATAAACTATAAAGAAAAATTCTAACATATTTGATAAAATTAAGAGCTCTTTATTCAAATGACCATAAAGAAGGCTTAAATGTAAGCTACAAATAGGACACACACTTGCCACAATATAGCCAACAAATGATTAGTATCCAGCATGTACATATTTTGAAACTCCTCAAATTTAATAAGAAAATGGTAGATGACCTAATAGAAAAGTAGAAGTTATAAAAAGATAATTCACAGGAGAGGACACTTCAGTAGCAAATAAACATATACTAAAAATGTCCATACTGTTGAGTGAAAAAACAAGTCAGGGAAGGATTCCTTCAGTCCAATTCCATTAATATCAATTTTAAAACATGCAAAACTAAAAATATATTGTTCAGAAATGTATTTTTGTCAGGTAATAACTGTAAGGAAAATAAGAGAATAAGAAATGCAAAATTCAGGATGGGGGTTACCTCCAGTGAAAGGGTAAGTGATGTGATTTGGGAGGAGTCCAGAGGGGAATTCAAAGATACTGAACTTTCCTTGATCTTAAATTGTGTGATAAGTGCAGGGTGTTTGTTGTTTGGATATTTGAAAGAGAGAGAGAGATCTAACCTATAATGTGTATCTGTATGCAAATACGTTCTATATACATGTTATATGTTAGCTCATCTTATGTGTTAGATTTCTCTCTATATATAATATATATTAAAAGCAGTTACATATAGATTAAATACAAATGTATTATTTGTTATATCCTGTTGTGGTGGTTAGATTGCAAAATGGATGCAATGTTTTACCCTTCCACCCTTCTCAGAGGAAGAAATGAGGGGAAAACTATCCCTCTTGTCATAGACTATGGAAAAAGATTTTCTTAAAACAAGGAAATTCCACGCAGACAGTTTCTGAACAGGACTGCTGACTTCCAAGTCTTGTCCAGTTGCTCACTTCCATGTAAATCATTTTTGTTAGACATGTGGTTTTATAAAAATTGATGTGTTTTCCATGCTTCCCTTTTCCTGTAAAGGCCAAGGATCTTAAAATAACCTGACTGAGCTCCAAGCTGAAACCTAAACATGACAAAACATATAAATCCTCAAGCCCTATCTGATAGAAAGCTAATTACACACCTCAGGGTTTCCCTCCGCCAGAAACAATGAACTTTATCTACCCGCCTCACTCTACGGTGATTGGGAAGGTGGGTGGCGGAGGGGGTGCGGGGTACTGTATCCTGCTGAAAGATTCTACGAAACTTGAGATATTTCCAGAAGCAATCCTTTTTTTCCCCCAGGTAGGGAGTTAATGTATCTGAGGGGTCGTATTTCAAGTGCCACCTTTAAAATGAACTTAATTTCAGAAGTTTTAGATTCACAAAAAAATTGTGAGTATAATACAGAGAATTCCCACATGCTCCCCTCCCCATCCAGTTTACCCTATTATTTATTATCCGACATCTCTTGGTACATTTGTCACAATTAATGAACTAATATTAATATGTTATTAATTTTTAAAGATTATTTATTTATTTATTTGAGAGGACAGGCAAGAGAGCACAAGCAGGGGGAGCGGCAGGCAGAGGGAGCGGCAGGCTCCCCTGCTGAGCAGAGAGTCTGATGGGGGCTCGATCCCAGGACCCTGAGATCATGACCTGAGCCAAAGGCGGACACTTTACCAACTGAGCCACCGGGGTGCCCCTTAATATGTTACTATTAACTGATAAATGTTTTGCCCAGATTTCCCCTAATGTCCTTTCTGTGTTCTGCATATTACTAAGTCATCATGTCTCCTTAGGCTCCTCTTAGCTGTGACTATTTCTCAAACTTCCCTTCTTTTTGATGGTCTTCAAAGTTTGGAGGAATACTGGCTGGATATTTTGTAGGACATCCCTCAAAAAAAAAAAAACAAAAAACAAAAAACCACTGATGTTTTACTCATAATTAGATTCGGGTTACGTTTTTTGGAAGAAAACCCACAGAGGTAAAATGCCATTCTCACAAAGTGTCATATTTTTTTTTCTATCTCATTTTTCTTTTTAAGGTGGGTGTGGATGTGTAGGAGTGAAAATGTACAGAAAAGTAAATTGCAAGGGAATAAATCAAAATATTATCAGAAGTGATCTCAGGATACCAAAGTTACTGGATATTTGTAATTTCTACTTTTTGCTTATCTTTGCTTTCTGAATGTTCTGCAATGGACATGTGCTTTCAAATCGGGGGTGGGGGGGTGCGCTGGATGCCTGTTTACAGAGCTGACTATAGCCGTCTGAAAAAGTACTTAGCGTCCTGAGATGCACAAGTTCTTCCCAGGGTTAGTAAAAATAAGGAGGCGTGTGCAGACCTCCCATGTCCTGGGGAGGTGTCCCTTCCTGAGCAAAGTCAGAAGAAGCCTCCACTCCCTGTTACAGCTGTTTCTTGGTCAATCCCAGCAGCTGACAGAAAGCCAGGGAGGAAGTCTGGAGGGGGAAGGAAAAGAGTGAGGAATTACTCTACAAAACTATTCTTACTTCAAGCATGGCGGCACCAGGAGTTCTCTCCTCTATGTCTTTCTCTGTCTTCCTGTCTCCGTTTCTCTCTCTTCCTTCTGCTTCATTCATTCCTTCATTTATCCTCTCAGCTAGTATTTATTGAGTGCCCTGAAAATTGAGAAAGATCTCAAAAGACATCCCTATCCTCGAGGCACTTACTTTCTAGTGGGGTAGGGGCATCTGGCCACAAATACTCTGTTGGGTGGTGGAGAAATGTCACGAAGAAGAAAACGGGGATAGATCTGGAAGGAGCAAAGGGGATTTGCTATTTTAGAGCAGGTGGTCAGGGAACTCCTCTCTGATGAGATGACCTTGAGCAGGGATTAGGGTTCTAGGCGGAGGAAGTAGCAGGGGCAAAGGCCTGAGACAGTATTTGGGGTCCAGCAGATGTGCTGCGGGTGTGGGAGTGCCTGTAGACCTCCAGATACAGGGCTGTATTCTGTTAAATGGGAAACCATAGACAAAGCTTCAGTTGAACAGTTCAAGCAATCCGAACTAAGTATTGAAAAGATTATTTCTGTTTGGAGATTTGATTGGGGGTGGGAAGGCTGGAGTGGGGCATGACAAGGCAGGGAAGCTTGTCTGGAGACAACTGCATTAGTTATGGCAAGAAGAGAAGATGAATTACAACAAGGTGCTAGCAGTGGAGGTGTAAACAAGGAAGTAGATTCCAGAAATAATTTGAAGGAAGAGACAATGGGATATACTAATTAACTTCCAGGTTTCACACGTGCATATAAAACTCCTGTGTACCTAAAAATATTATTTCACCCAGGGTTTCAGGCATTGAATTGGTTGTGATTTGACAGATTCTTATATCTATATCTATATCTATATCTATATCTATATCTATATATATACACTCTCTCTTTGAGGAGATAAAGGAGAAATGGAAATAGAGGACTTTTTTTTCCCATTTATTTTGCTTTTCAGTTCTCTTCTCTCTCCATTCCCTTCCCCTCAAACCATCCACTCTAACATATTTGAGTTTTTCAACAGGCTTATATCCTTGCTAAATTCATAGTGTTTTTTTATATATTGTGTTTCTTATTTACCAAGAGGTATTGACTTAAAGATCTCATTTTTATTTCTTATTTTTTTACAGGACATTTTGTCTTTAGGATCTATTCATATTGCTGTTTGTACATCTAGTCATAGCTTTTGTTTACTGTGTAGTAGTCTGCAGTATCTGTAACCCTCCCGAGGAATAACTAGGTAACTTGCAAATCTGTGCTAATATAACATCACTTCTAGGAATATTCTTTTTTTTTTTTTTTTAAAGAGGGAGAGAGAGGGTGGGGGACAGAGGGACAGGGAGAGAGGGAATCTCAAGCAGGCTCTACACCCAGCCCAGAGCCCGACGCAGGACTCAATCCCACAACCCTGAGATCACAACCAGACGCTCAACCAACTGAGGAACCCAGGTGCCCCTAAGAATCTTCTTATATAGATTACACTGTGGACCTCTGTGGGTATCTCTAGGACAAGAAAACTCTCCTTTCTATTCACATTCTTTTGCTTTTTTCCAATTTTAGGAGTTCCTCATGTTCTGGATACTAGTCCCTGTCAGTTTCAGACATTGTGTTTATTTTCAGTCTGTCATCCATATGTTAACTTTCTCAATAGTTTGCTTTATTTGAACTAAAATCTTTCATTTTAATGTGGTCAAATGATCTGCTTTTTAAAATCCTTAAAGTGTATGGAGTTCAGAAGAATCTCAAGGAGGGCTTAGACACAAGGTAGGAGTGTGATGCACAAAGAGCATGTTTAACACTGGCAGATTGCTTTTCTGTTGAAGGGGCATGATGTGAGAAACATCAGTGTTGAAAGTTTCATCCGCTCACGGAGCTATGTCCTATGCCCACCCATTTTCCTTCTCCTCCATACCTTCTCCCTTGGGAGGTCACATGCTCCACTCTCTTTTTTTAAGCAATGCAATCGAGAGAACTCTTCCATTCTAGCCAAGATCTTTTTTTAAATTCCAGACTCACATTTTCAACTACCTGATCTAGGACACAGTAGAAATGTATGAGTTTCACCTGCCTATCATTGTCTCTCTCTTCCTCAAACAGAATAGAATTATAATAGCAAACACTTGCATGCCACTAATGACATGATGTGTTTCCTGTGCTTTACAAATAGGAATTATTTGAACCCTTATAACAACCCTGTGAAGTAGACAATATTATTATTCCCATTTTTACAGATGAGAAAACTGAGGCTCAGAGAAATTAATGACTTCCCAAGATGATACAGCTAGTAAGTGGTAGAGCCAGGACATACCTCATATCCATGGGGAATCTATGCTATACGTTTGGGAGTGAAGTTGACACCATCACACCCCCAGCCCATACAGTGAGCATATGACCCCAGTCCCTGGCACATGACTGATTCGAGGATGGGCATGTGATACAAAATGAGCCGAAGTCCTTCATGCCTGGAGCAATGTTCTATGTCTGCTCATGATTCTAAGGTGATGTGTATGAATCCTAAGGACCATCATGATCTTCGCATAAAAGAATCTGCCAAGAAAGAGAGACTAATACCTGATGACATCATTTGAGTCCCTTCATCCAACCACAACAGAAGCCAGCATGAACCTCGACTTTTTAGTGGTGGGAGTTAATCATTTCCTCTTTTTCTTAACCTAGTTTGAACTGGGTTTCCATTAGATATAATTTCGAAAGTCCTGATTACAATTAATGATCCGTGAGCACCTTTGTCAGACGCCTGGCTGCTATCATCATTTAGAAAGACTCTCTCTAATGGCAGAAATTCCCACATTATGAATTCAGCCTTGTCAACGTGCTTGTCAATGACAATTTCCCCCGTTGCCAGGCACGTGAATTCAGAACCCCAAATTCCAGCCTCCTGAGCAACCAGGATGCAAATATGTGACCCAGGCTCTGATGATCCACATATGCACAGAGTTTCCATCTTTGCTGGTGCAGGAGGCAGGCGGTCTACGTGTCTAGCTTTCAAGAGTCACAGGAGTTACAAAGACAAGCTCTTAGTGTAAAAGTAGCCGTGGTGCTGGAGGACCAAGAGATGCAGCGAAGTCAAGTTCCTTTTGCTTCCTGTTTGCCAGCTGCAACAACAGCAAAGGTAGCGCCTTCTCGGGGCAGCTCTGGGATATGGTTTGGGGCATCGCTGCGTAGGCTTAGCCTTGCATCGCTTTCTCCAGGTCCCCTAATCATTCTGGGTAGCAATCAACATCCTTTCATAAATCGCATTTCCACTTGAACTAGGCAAACAGTTTTGTTCTTTGCAACTAAGAACTCTGGCTGATCTAGTCGGTCATAAAACACAAGTTCCCAAAGAACAGGAGCCAGCCCTCTCATTTGCCTTGTTATCCCCAGCATATAATACATTGCCTGACACATAACAGGTGATTAATAAATCACAAAATGCAACTACATTCATATCACTATTCTGCTCACCATTCTGCGAAAGAGGAAAAAAAAACAAGAAAAATTGCATACAGTCCCATCACCAGAGATAATGGCTATTAAAACTTCAGTGACTCTACTTTTGAATTTTTTTCTGTATACATAGACATATAAATATATAAAGAAATAGATTTTTAAAGCAAAATGTGATTATAAGATACATGTTTCAATCTGCTCTTCTTTTCTCCCTTTCTTACTTTTTAAAAACTCAGGACATCCTAGGCATTACTCCCTGTCAACGAGTTTTACCTACATCATCATTCTTACTAGCTAATGGCTTTGTATAAACCATAATAAACCAATTTCCCATTTGTGGAATTTTAAGTTGGTTCTAGCCTATATGTACTACATATGTAATACATCTTATATATGTATTCAATTGTTATTGCATTTGCAGTTATATATATGACATACGATTATGTAATATTCGAGGCTCTTAAAGAAATATCTTTCACCATATATCTCTGCTCACATGATTGGAACCTCCTCTCTTCATTTCTCTACAAGAACTACCTTGATTCCTACATCTTTTACCTTAAATCCCTGGGATCAAACCAGCAAAAATTAGAAGCGTATCAAATTATCCCCATTACATATTAAAGGGTTTGGGGATTTGTTTATTTGCTTGCTTGTGCGTTTGCTTGTCTATTTATTCGTTTATTTTGCTAGATTTGTGAAAAACAAAATTCATTACACTTTAAGCCTAGATTTTGCATTATGTTTTCAGAGTCAAACAAGCAGTTTTCTCAGGTGAGTTTTTAAAAAGCCACCTTATGTGTGCATGTGGTGACATATTCTAGGTAATTAAGTATAATGAACCATGCACTGTGGAGAAAGCCCTGAACCAAAAAAGAAACCGATCTGGCAAAGAAGAAGAAATATCTGCAGATTGCTGAGGACTGGGTCTGATATATGAGGCCTGCCAATTTCCCTGTTTTGTGACTAGCACAAAATGCCACTGGGCATCGAGGATCTCCCTGGAGGCCAGGTGGGCAGAGTATGGGGCCCCTAGTGATGAGCAAACACGTATTTCCAATTTGGGGCACCTGTGGTTAATTGTCTTTTTTTGTCTCAGGGATAGCTTTTCTGGCTATCTGTATCATCCTCTCTAAGATACCTCAGTATAAATAATAGAAAAATTGTAAAAATGAACAAATGTACTCCTCTGCATTCGAGTGGTTACCATGGCAACGAGTGAACCACCAGTGTAAATTTCCCCTGTGCCAGCCCCTCGCTGAAGGACCCAAGTCTGCCTCTCTTCACCACAGGCCGCTCTGCAGCCAAGCTTGGGGAGCCCTATTTTCATGAAGTTAGAGGACACTCAAACCTACCGCAGAAGAGCTGCCCACCTTCTAAATCACAGATCTCTCAACTTCTCTCTCCGTAATCCCACTCAAACTGCACACTCAGTCGGTTTCCTAATGGAGTCAGCGGAGAAGTGATTCATACCAGTCCTAAGTGTTCATTAGAAATATTGGTACTAATGAACTAATTTATTTGAAACATGCACTTAAAAATCACTCTTCTTTCTGTTTCCAGGTTAGCAAACCATTTTCCCTCTAAGTGACATGGGAAGCTCTCTGTGCAATTGTCATAATCTCTTCTATACTCGGGGGCCCGTTTCATATTCTATCTTTATGTTCTTATATCTTTCTCTTTCTTCCCCCCTTCTTGGAATTCCTCTTCTTCCTAAGGGTTTACTTCCATGTCAGCAGTTAACGTCCAGAATATATTAAGGAAAGCAGTATTATCAGGATTCATAACTGAGATACAGCCAGAAAAAGCCAATAGTGGCAAGAGCTTGGTGGTAGAGAGAGGGGGAAGGCCAGTGCCCAAAACACGGCATGTTTGGGTTATGTTTGATAACGATGGAGGGGATACGAGGACCTCAGAGTTTCCCAATCAAGTTGGCCTTTGATCTCTGGCCACCTCAGAACCCTTCCTCCCCAACTCCATCTCATCCCTAAGGCTTCTAATTGTAAAATTCCTCGTGTCTAGAGGACTCTTGACTGGTTCTGAAAAAGCACTCAGTCTTTGCATTATCCATTTGCCAGCACTGAGGAGAGGGAGGGAGCTCATTCTTCAAGACGTGAGGACCTTGGACCCCTTTAATCTGACGATGGCTGAAGACTTGACCCCCAAAAGTGCACATGCACACACACAAGCACAATTTCACTAAAATGGTACAGTTTCCCGGGGTTCACGGATCTGCACTGGAACCCAAGGTAATAATCACAGAGCAAAATGTGTTGGTCAGGAGGAGGGTGTATGACCCCAGGTCCTGGCCTCTAGTTTTCTGTCCTAACAGCATTTCATGCATGAGTGCTGATTAAGCATTTCTTTGATGCCTAATTTCAGGCTAGATACCTTCAAACAGAAAACAAAAGAAAAAGAAGATATATAATCCTCATTCTGGAATATTTTGTAGTTTAATGAAGGGGATGGGAAAGGCAAATATCTGAAAGTAAATAGAAAATAATACAGAGGCATACACGCATGGAGGCACATGATGGTGTGTGGGTGTGTGCGCGCGCGCGCGTGCACACACACACTACAGGAAGGAAGAGACCCTAGGGGCTGAAATAAGTCACAAAAGCCTTCCTAGGGGGCGCCTCGGTGGCTCAGTTGGTTAAGCACCTGCCTTTGGTTCAGGTGCTGATCTCAGGGTCCTGCTCAGCAGGGAGTCTGCTTTTCCCCCTCCCTCTGCCCTTCCCCGCACTCATGCTCTTGCGCTTGCTCTCTCTCAAATAGAAAGAAGAAGAAGAAGAAGAAGAAGAAGAAGAAGAAGAAGAAGAAGAAGAAGAAGAAGAAAGAAGAAGAAAGAAGAAGACGACGACTTCCAAGAAGAAGAAATTCTTGGATAAAAATCCAGATTACGGGTTGTACCTCACCACAATGGGAAGAAAATGAGAAACTTTCAAAGAAGTTGGACTCTCTGAGGTTAACAGTGTGATGGATATTTTGGCTTCCTTATTAATGCTGTTGTTAATTTTTTCCACATCCGGAACTGGCAAGGAGAAAAGATGAACAGTTTATAGGAAATGAGGAACTTTTCTATTTGCCTAAAAGTGGTGTGGTTCTGCATATTCTCTCATCATTTTTAAAACAGTTGTGGAAAACCAACAGTGCCAAGAAGCCATTTCCTTGTCACCCGGGGCAGAATTACTGAAGTCAGAGTACGGCTCTGTTATGGGAAGAGTTCATGGAAGTATTTCTTAGGCAAGGAGAAAAATAACAAAAGGGTTTTTTCCAACTTAAAATATTTATATGAACAGGAATACTGTGCTATATCCATCAACTGCTAGGCAAGGCAAGAGTGCAAAACCAGGCACCGTTCCTTGGGGCCGAGGCTCAGCCTAGCAGCTGAGCTAGGGAAGGCCGAGTTTATGTAAGAATGCATAACCAGCTCTTGACTCTCCATATGTAGCAGTACTGAAGAGGAGGGTCTTGCGTCTGAAGTATGAGCCATTGGCTTTTCCAAAACAACAGGAAAGGATGTATACTTTAGATAACAGGTTCTGGTTTCTATCATTTTTTTTAAAGATTTTAATACAACTGTCTGAGCTGACCAAATGATTTAGACAAACCTAATCATGGCTGTGAAAAGAAATCATTGCATTGGCGTTCCACTCCAAGGCTGCATATCTAAAGTTCAGAAAATGACATTTAAGAGCATGAAGTTTTCCCAGACACAGAGGCAAGAATGCACCCAATTTAAAGTTCTCCAAAGTGACAACTTGCTCCCAAATTGTGTAGATTAGAGCACTCTTAACAGCTACAGAAATAACCTAAAATAGCACATGAAAGCAAAGTAGGGAAGTGAACAATATTATTAGAATTTGAATGTTTCTATTTTTTCAGCTGATTTTTAAATTGGTGACATTATTGCTGAGCAAGGACATTATAAATTGGGAAAAAAGTCACTCCTGAGTATTGCATGAATATGCCACTTGGTTTTACATTTAATTAAAATTATTTGGAATCACTTGCTAATTATTTGAGAAAAAGAAGTGGAAACGGTCAGCAAGCCCTTCTGTTGGTCACCAAGGGAGGCTGGGATCCAGCTTCCATCCCTACTGCCGGTAAGGCTCACTGATGATGTCCCAGCTGCCTGATCAAGGAGGCTATTGTGATCCTCGTTCTACCCCAAGCCCCTGTAGCAGCTGGCACGACTCCTCCCTTCTTGGAGCTGCTTCTCAGAGCCTACCGCAGAATGCCCTTTGCTGTCTCCTTTTTTATGTGGTTTTTACCCTTTCTCCATCCCTTGGCTCTATTTCCTGGATCTCTCCTTCCGCTCTCAGGTCTGAGTCTTCACCCAAGTCTCCATCTACTCACTCATTCAACAAACACTTACGGAGCACTTCCTGTGTGCCAGGCACTGTTCTAGGTGCTTGGGATACATCATCGTATAAGCCCAAGACCCCTGCTCGCGTGGAGCTGCCGTTCTAGGGAGCATCTTCAGTAACGCAAGCCAGAAGCCTGGGAATCTGTCTCCGACTTGCCCCTCCCACTGCCAACGCCCTAATGAAGGTGATTTTCATCTCCGCCTCATGTCTTTCAACAGGCCCATGATGACCTCCTGTCTCTTCCTACTTCCATCCCCCCTCCACATTACTACGAAATAATGATTACATTTTAGAAAGAGGAATCTTTTTAAGCAACCACGTAGCCCAGGGTTTCAGTGACTTTTCATGGCCCAGACTGGAGTCCAAAGTGAGGCCCTGTGCCGCCGAGCTTCCTCCTTCCCCTTGTTCCTAGCCTACGCACTTGGCAACCGGCAACTCTACCCCAGACACGCCAAGGTTTTCCCCACCCCCGTGTCTCCTACAGAGCAGGGACAATGTCCCCGTATTATTTCCTAGTACAGAAAGAATAGCAATAGTTACTGCGTATTAAGTGCTCATTTAATGAGACTGTTGTCAAATACTTCAAAAACACTTGAATTCATCCAATAATCGTGTGAGAGAGGTACTATGGGTATTGACTCTGCTTTACAGAGGAGGAAACTGATGCTCAAAAATATTAAATAACTTGCCCAAGTTACATGACTGTGAACTATTCCAAAGTCCCTGCTCTCTCTGCACTGGCTGAAACCCACCCCCACCCCTGCACCCCCGAGACCCGGCCCACATCCACGTCGCACTGAATTCTGATTAAATAATTGAATTTGCTCTCTTATATCTGTATCTTTTGTTGGAAACTGCCAATAACATCTTAAGAAGTAGATAAGGTATACATAAATTCCCATCAAAATTAGTTTAATTAACAGGGATATCTTAGCATCTGCTCTTCAAATCTCAGAATTCATTCTTTCAAGGTTGGCGTAAGGTTTTCTTTTCTTCTCTCCTTCCCTTGTTTTCTTAGCTTTAGAGCACACCTTAGAAGACTGTGATGGTCAGAAGTCAGACAGGATGAAAATAAAAGTGTGGAGGGGATCCCGGAGAGAGAAGAGGATGAGGCCCCCCCCCCTTTGATGCCCAAGGTAAAATAGACCCCCACCTCATGGCCCAACTAATTTTCTCCCCTTGTCTTGGCTTCTTCCTCATTCTAATCTGGCTAGGGTGATAATAACTGTGGGCAAAAGCAACAAGGAAAAAATATGAGCTCCCCTGTGCTTGTTCTGGAAGCCTGGTTCCCACAGATAACTCAGAAAACCCCCCTGGGAAAGCAGTCAGGTTAAGAGAAAAGCTCTGGCAGCTCCAAGTCATAGATTTTCTTCGGTAATCTCAAATCCAAATAGTTTGTCCTGTTTGCACTCACTGTAACCCAGCACTTCCATCCAAACAGTACGGAGTTTCCCATGGCCCCATGAGCAAGTCAGAAGGCAGAGTTACCCTCTATTATTTCCCTGTTTGAGGGTCAATGGCAGCACTTGACGGAAATGCTCAGAAGGGAAGGGCTTTGAATCTACAACCCAAACTGATGTGGCCATTGGACCACACGGGCCCACACAGAGGGGAGCAGGGATGAGGGGCTGCAGGCAAAGGAGGAGTGCCTGTGACACAGTCGTGGACACTGTGGTGGTGGGTCCCTGTGCTAGGGTGGGGGTAGGGATGAAAAACCGGTGTCTGTTTCTCCCTATTGGTCTGAGTAATGTCCACAAACTAAGATGGAGCTTAAAAGAGGGAGCTCCCTCATTGTCCCATGTGACCTAGAGAGTGTGTGGATGCCTCATCCAGGAAGGCCTTCTCCTTGCTCCTACAGGCCAGAGAGGTGGCTGTAGCCAGCATGGAGGCAAGGCTTCGTCTCTGCCAGCTGTCAGGAAGGAGAGGGAGCTATGGTCAGCCCTGCCCTGTGACCAGGGGTCGGAAGGTGAGCCAGGAGGTGGGGGGAATTGGTGTGAACTCTGGTCTGCAGCACACAGGAACTACTCCAGAAACCAAAGTTTGCATAAATGGCCTTCCTGGTGGCTCTGAGGTACAGGCCTCCTCCTCCTGAAACAGCTCCCAACATCAAAGGAATAAAACACCCATCTTCTCAGTAGCCCTCAGCCTCCCCATCTCAAAGCCTCAATTGTGCCCCCTGCCAAGCCCACTGTCTTGGCTTAAAGAAGGAAGAGGGAGGCCTTTTGGTTTTAGGGGTGAGTGTACAGCAAAGCTGTTGGTGGGAGGGCAGCACAGAGGTGGCCTTCTCTTCCCAAGGAACTCGGGGGGGGGGGGCACACGTCCTTCCCACCTCCATTGTCCTCTAGAACAGCAGGTCCAGCTCCTCCATGATGACAGGCCCCCATGGGGGCGAAGGGGTTCAGTCCAGGCTCATTGGCCCCCAGAGCTGAGGGTCTTAACCCAAACTCTGCACACAGACATCTTCTTGACTTCAGGAAGGGCAAGGAGGGGCAGGAAAGGAAGCAAGCAGCACTGAGTGACCCAGAAGAGGGGGTGACAGGGGACTAGAATAGAAAGGTGTTGGGGCACCTGGGTGGCTCAGTCAGTTGAGCGTCTCCTTTGGCTCGGGTTGTGATCCCAGGGTCCTGGGATTGAGCCCCGTGTCAGGCTCCCTGCTCCTCGGAGAGCCTTCTTCTCCCTCTCCCTCTGCCTGCTGCTCCCCCTGCTTATGCTCTATCACATAAATATTTTTTTAAAAGAAAAGGAAAAGAAAAGAAAGGTATCTGTGCCACTGATCCAAAAGGCAGGCAGGTCCAGGCGATGTGTGAAAGGGAAGAGAAGTTTTTTGGGTTTTGTTGTTGTTGTTGTTGTTGTTGTTCTGTAACTTACAAATAATCTCATTTCATCCTTATTTTGTTATCCCCATTTCATAGATCGGGGAATCAAGGGCTTTTGAAGTTGAGCTTCGATATTTGACAGATCACTGTGACTATCTACACACCAATTTCTTCCTCTGTCACTAGATAGGTCACCAGTATGTTCTAGACTTCATGTTCCACAGGGCTGAGACTTCTGCAGGGAGCATGTCAAGCCATCGGGTCCACCACACTTGTTTGCACAACCCTGCAAGTTACATCCATGAGGTCATGCCCCCTGCCTCTGCCAGTGACAGAGGGCCCCTGGGGCAGGTTTTCCAGAACCTCTTCTCAAAGTGAGCCACTTCAGAGGTCAAGGGACACTTTCAGGAGGGAAGTTATCAACCTACCAATACGGACTTGCGACTTACAAGACCTCTCCTAGGCCTGGGGACAGAAATCCAGAGTAGCTTTAATGACGGGGAAAGGAAAGAGAGAAACCCTGGTGACTGTGACAACAGAAATGTCACAGGCAACCATGTCTGATTTTGAAGAAATGATGCAGGCATGTGTGGATAAAATCAATATTGAGGCTAGTAGTACTTAGATCCTACAAGACCTGTTTGGGCTAGGGTGGCAGGTGAAGAGAGTATTAACAGAACAGTTAACCTTCCAGGGCACCTGGGTGGCTCAGTCAGTAAGTGTCCGGCTTTGGTTCAGGTCATGATCTCAGGGTCCTGGGATTCAGTCCCACATTGGGCCCCCTGCTCAGCAGGGAGTCTGCTTTTCCCTCCGCCTCTCCTCCTGCTTCCTCTGTCTCTCACTCACTCTCTCTCAAATAAATAAATAAAATTAAAAAAACACACACACAACAGAACAGTGCACCTTCAGCTACGCTTCTCATTGTTTGTCAGTTTCCAAAGAGTTATACACAAGTATACGGTTTCTGGTCCTCCTTGCCTTTATTAAATAACTAGGTGACTTCAGCTACCCTGACATTCATGGGAGCCCGCCTCATGGGAGGGTTGCCTTAGGCCCTGGGAGAATCAGACTCAATGCTACATTGTTTTTTTGCTTCAATCTTTTATGGACATAATGCTGATTTTTAATATAGATCTTTTTATGATGAGTTTGAGAGTAGCAGAATGACTTTTATGAGGACAAACCTGGTTACTATGTATGTAATTCACTGGGGCTTTTAAGATGTAGAAATTTGATTGCCTGCCTAGTGTGAGGACTTTTTTTTATTGCACATACTAGTTTGTTTATGAAATTCTCCGGCACCAAATAATATTGTTGTATGATAAGAACAGATCATGTTTATGTGACCTTGTGGTGATGATGGTTAGGGTTTGAGGGTCTCTTCTCTCAAACACTCACTTGGTATGGCACAGGCAGTGACTCCATGTAAAGATGGGATGACAGAGAGAGGAGACCCAACAGCTCCATAAGAACAGGGGACCAGGAAGGTGGGTGCCATGTCCACCTCTTTTCGGAAACCTGGAGATCCCATGCTCACCACACCACAGGGCAGGCCAGACTCCCCCACTGTGGAGTCAGAGATGCAGAAGGGCAGGGGCACTATCCAAATGGGCAAACCCAAGAGGATCAATCGGACAAAATGTCATAATGGAAGCTGTAGGCAGAGTTTCCACGGGCCACAAGGCAAGTCCCCGCTGGAATTCCCCGCCAAGGAAGAGAACTCCTAGAAAAGGCACATTCCCAAGTTCTGACCCTTCTCTCTAATAGTGTCAGATGCCACTAATCAGGTGCTTTCTTAGACAGTGTTCAATGCTTTGCATATATTTCATCGTCTAATTCTTAGAGCGATCTTGATGGTGGGGAAACTGAGGCTCATGGAGAGGAAGTAGCTGCCAGAGGTCACACAGTGTTCGTGCTTCTAATGATTAACACTATGAATCCGGTCTCCTAACACCTAGTAACAAACTGGTTCAGTGTGTTTACTATCAAAGTCACCATCTCTCCTCCCAATTTGTCAATTTCTTGTGACTTCCCTACAGTGCATGGCAACACCCATTTCCTTTGTCATTATCTCAGTTCAAGCCCTTACCAAATTTTTCATTTTTATATTTGCCTCCTTATCAGTCTCCCTGCCACCAGCCTCTCTCCCCACATCCATCTCCTATGCCACAGTTTGCTCGATCTTCTTGATACATTCTGTAACCAGGTCAGGTCCCTACGCCACGGTCCTCACGGACACCCAGTGTATGTAGTGTGATAGAAGGGGCGTGAGGTTTAACGCCAGACAGTCCTGAGCGTGACCCCCGGCTCTGCCTCCTGTTACCAGGCGACCTCCGAGCCTCAGTCCCCTGATGTACACACTCCCAGAGTCGGCGTGAAGCCAAAATACACTAACACGTGTCGCACCCTTTCCAAGAGCGCTCACTGCCCCTGGAAACCACACTACACTTCCCACCTCCCTTCCTTTCTGACGCCGGCTCTGCCACACAAAGCCCTTCTGCTAGCTAAGCTCTGCCTGGACCTTTCACTGTCCTCACTGCCCGCCTTTATACGCACACGCCATTTCCCATGCCATCCCTTTCCTCCAACAAACAAACACCTGCCCATCTCCAGGGTGAAGGGGGTCTGCCTCCTCCGTTTGTGCTCCTAGACCTTCCGTGGCAGGGGAGCCTTCCTTCTCTCTCAGATGCTATAGAACAGGTCCGGACCACTCATTCAGGCACGAACCTCTACCATATTCCAATTGCAATATTTCCTGGCATCTCTGTCTTAGCTCTCTAAATATATTTTAAGCACGTTGCGGGCAGGGCCCAGGCTTGTATATCTTTCTCTGTCTCCCCACGTTGCCTTCCCTGTCTTCTTATACCAAATGAGTGCCCAGGAACCGTGACTGAGGCCAGAGCATGGGTGGATGGAATGGGAGCGGGTTCCGGGGCATCTCACTCCTTTCCGTGCTGTGCTCCCTCGGCCTGCGGCTCTCTGGTTCCCAGGCTCTCTACCAGGAGAGGACCACGTGTGTCTGCTGCTTGCTTGGCCCATCACGCAGACGGATCGATGTTTAAATAAATGGTGGGGTTGATGATGACAGCCTGCACTAGAACTTTAAAAATGATGAGCTATTACTACCCTGGTTCTCATCTCCCAAATAACATCTTTACGGTCCCCGCCAGGCCCCTGGTAATGAATTTCTTCAGTGTCCAAAGCAGTGCTGTGGGAATTAATCAGTCCACTCATCCTCCAGGCTCAGTGGCGTGCTGCTGGAAGCTCAGAAGTAACTCTGCTTCATCCTGCCCTCTGCTGTCCCTTATGTCTCCTGCCAGACTGAAGGTCCCTGAGGACCAAGGTCACAAAGGTCATAGCTTATGGGTAATCCTACCTTCTCCGGGGGGCTAGCACCATGCTTTGCACAGAGCGGGTATCCTGTAGCTGTCACCCTAGTCAAATATGGCCTTCCTGGAATTGCCCTGGAATTCTCTCCCTCCTGGAGCTGCACAGCCAGCTCCCTCGGGCATGGGTCAGGCAGATGGCACTTGCGCTCAGTGGGTGGAGGACCCGGTGGTGACTGCCACTTCCAGGCTGTAGCACTTATTTTCTGGTCTAAAACCATCTACAGCTCCATTTTCCCTCTGGCCGTGGGCAACAGCACTGTTTCAGGTAATGACCACCCTGTCCCCAGGGTCACTGAGTGACTTCAGTGAGCAGAGCCCCCTTGCCAACCCTCACTGGGTACATAACATGAACAAGAAATAGACCTTGGGTGTTGTAAGCCACTGAGATTTAGAGGTTGTTATTACAGTAAACCTGGCCGATCTCTACCAATATCCTCAAAAAATGTTTATGGATGGGGGAGAAGAAAGGAATTTGGGGTAGAATGCAGATTTGTTTTGTAAAGTCTTTTGTAATAGTTCAGGAAGCAATTCATATCAAGGAGGATATTTGCTACAATGCTCACCCCTTTGCAGAGTTGGCATTAAAATCCCGTACTGTGGAGTCAAGTGAATAACAAGGCCACAACCGGACTCATTGAAAAATAGTAATAATAATGGATAAGAATTGTTATCCTTTTTTTTTTTTTTTAAATATTTTATTTATTTATTTGACGGAGATAGAGACAGCCAGCGAGAGAGGGAACACAAGCAGGGGGAGTGGGAGAGGAAGAAGCAGGCTCATAGCAGAGGAGCCTGATGTGGGGCTCGATCCCATAATGCCGGGATCACGCCCTGAGCCGAAGGCAGACGCTTAACCGCTATGCCACCCAGGCGCCCCAAGAATTGTTATCCTTTATTGAATGCTTACTGAATTCCAGGCACTGGCGGTGCCTGGGTGGCTCAGTTGGTTACAGGGCTGCCTTCGGCTCAGGTCATGATGCTGGGGTCCTACCATCCAGCCCCATGTCAGGTTTCCTGCTCGGCAAGCAATCTGCTTCTCCCTCTCCCTCTGCCCCTTCCCCTGTTCATTTTCTCCCTTTCTCTCTTTCTATCCCTCTCCCTCATAAATAAATAAAATTTTAAAAAAAAATAAGAAAAAAGGAAACACTTCTTCAAAATATTATTTTTTAAAAAAGCACACAAACAGAAAAAACTAAATTCCGGGCACTGGACTAAAAGCTTTGCATAATTGTCCTGTTTAACCTTCGCAGTGACTTCACGAAGCGGTTCTGTGTGCAACCAGCTCCCACTCTGCGGACGATAAAGCTAACGCAGGGAGAAACTAGCTCACTTGCTCAAAGGCGCGCAGGTCGTGACAGGACCCTGTGCTGAGTACTCAGGAGAGATGATTTCCAGTCCTACTAAGACTGCCCAGAATTTCCGTCTGACTACATCAGAAGAACACAGGGCTGAGCACTGAGATGGATGCAGGGTGGAAAGGTCAACAATAATTCCTCTGTAAATGTAAAGTCGGTCTACTCATCTAGATTGACCATCCGGACAATCCGCAGGGAACCCCGCCTTCATTTCATCCAAATGGCTTTGATGTCTGTGTTCACGGGCTTCCCCAGGCAGAACCACCCTAAGCTAAGACCTTAAGGACAAGTAAGTGTTCCTCAAGGAAAAGGGTGGGACAGAGTGCGGAGCGGGCGAGGGATGGAGGGTGGAGCTCCAGGTGGAAGGTGCAGACAGGAACGCCAGGGGGCGCACACGGGTGTTTACAGGCTCATTCGTTTTCTCAGCTGTACAATGAGCCATTAGATACGAATAACATTGGGTAAGGGTGTACTGTATGCCGGCATTATTCAAAGTGCTTCACGCGTATTGGCTGATTTATCTTTGCCACAGTCCTCTGAGCAGGCGCTGTTACTGACGTTCATTTCACAGATGAGGAAACTGAAGCACAGGAAGTTTAAGTAATTTCCTCAAGGTCACACTGCTAGTGAGTGATGAAGCTAGGAAGTGAACCCAGAGCCCTCCCTTAACCACTAGGGTCTGAGTTCTAAGACAGAAGTTCCATGAAGCCAGGAACTTTATGTTTTTCTTTGCTGCTGAATCCCTGGTATCTAGAACATGATAAGAGGCCTTAAATAAGCAGTGGTTAAATGAATACATAATACAGGTAAATAGGCAAGTAAAAGATTACGGTTCTGCTCCTCTAAGTGTTCTAGAGTTGATTTCCTTTTTAGTTACTTCTAACTGTGTAAACCCACCCTGAACGCTGTCAGAACATACTACTGGTTCTTGCCAATCGCCTAGGCATTTGGTATTCCACCTCTTCTTTAAAATATCATTCCATTCCATTCCATCCAGCAAATATTCCAAGAAGAATATGCTCAGATATCGAGACTGGAGCAAATCCCGCAAAGGAGCAGATGTGGGAGCAAATAGTAACGATACCGTCTGACAACGTCGTAATAAGTGAATATATAAAGACCTTGGTAAGCAGACACGCAAGCGGTAGTTCTCCCGCAGTGGGAGTTTCTCCTAGAGGGAAGCAGATGTGAAGGCAGAGTTGCAGGAGGCCAAGCACACAACATGTGGAATGGCATTCCAGCAGAGGAACGGCATACGCAAAGACATGTGGTGTTAAAATGCATGGGAGTCCCAAGGAATCAACCATAATTCAAACACAAGTGAGCAGCCAGCAAGGAGACCGGGAGAGTATGATGAGATTAGCTTGTAAGAGACTTGCATGCTAAGAAATGTGGGCTTTTTCCCGTGAGCCCCCAGCGCCATCCGATTTCAAGCAGTATGGTGACACAATCAGATGGGACTTCTTCCGAGGAAATACATGTGGAGATAAAGATATTTGAAATGACTATTTCTATTCAACTCTTCCTTTTTTTTTTTTTTTTTTTAATCTCCTTGGGGGACTAAAAGGGACTGATAAGTGTTGTCAGGAGATCTGAGGGAGATAGGCCCAGCCCGATTAGAGGATTTCTGGCCATTTCTGATAGTTTCTTAATCTTACAGAGAATCTGAACAGCCTTTGTCTTTGTCATTCGCCGTATTTTCTAATCCCCACTTTGGTGCCTGATTCGGTGCCTCCATTTAATCTTTTGAAAGATTTATGGCCCCAGCACTTCTGCATGTGATGAGCTCATCTGATGTCGGTTACCATACACAGAGGCTGGTGGGGAGATAGCTGGTTACGGTTGGGGACATGTGACAGGTCTGATCGAAACGTACTATGTGAGGGAACTATTTCTCTGGGGAAGTAACTTGGCATTTCAGCCTCATCCCAGGGCTCCTTGGGGAGAACAGAGGAGGAGATGCCAATTTGCTAATGGGAATCTCCAGCCTTGAGCCCCCTTCCTGCAGAGGGCTTGGATGCACGTTGGCACGGATTGTTTGCATTTAGTTACCTCTCGGAGGCTTTGGTGGAAATACAATCTCTAAATATTGAAGGCAAAGCCAGAGACACAAAAATCACTTTGCTTTTATTCGCCCCAAACCACATACACTCAAACAGATGAAATATGTATGAAGCGAGAAGCATCTGTAGCGCGCAGGGAGGGAGGCCCCCTGGATCATCTGGGGCCTGGTCCTGATCCTCGGGTACCTGCCTGGGTGACTCACGACAGAGATGGAGAGAGAGTGGCAGCGACACCTTTGATTCGGGCCTTTTGTATTTCACATGCAATTGATCTCCATGCAGTCTTGAAGACTCACCTGCCCACGTTTCAGTGTTAGGCCTCTCTGTCCACTGGCTTCTCTGAGACTGCCCCTTAGGAACAGGGGACGTACAAAGTAAGAAGCCTGACACAGCGGGGGTGTGCTGAGGGCCAGGCCGGTGTGCTGAGGAAGGCTGCCGTGTCTCAAGAAGAGGCATTTTTACCTAGCTTGCACGAGGCACCGCTGGCCTAGCATCTCGGGGGCATGGGGTGGGGGTCCACACAGTGTGGGGCACTCATGGTGGGAAGCCTCCTATTACTATTTCTGCCAGTCTGGGATCAGGAGGTGAAGGTGGGAGCTGGCTGTAGATGCTGGCTGGCGTGGGGGTCCGAGGGTGGCCCAGAGGCAGACACAGGTAAGCCTTCCTTACACACCCGATGTACTTCACTAGTCTCGGCTACGTCCTTCGGAACAGCCTCCCACCCCCCACCCAGTGCTCATCGTCCAACACACAAAAGCCCATCTCCTGTGTGGCTCTGTGGAACTCAGCAAAGCTCTCGTCATTCTCCCAACATCCTCAGCCAGGCTTCCATACTTTTCTTCATCATCCACCACTGGCTCTGGGGAGATGGGAATGCCCGCTCTGCTCCTGGCTATCACTCTACACAACCTCCCTTCCGTCCCGAGGAGGCCGCTCTTGGGGCTCAGCTCCCCGCCCCAGACATGACTCCGGGCTTCTCCTGTTCTCCACCCAATCAAACCCTAAACTGGTAGACAATGTCGGGGGCAGTGAGCAACAGGGATGCTGGGTTCGAGGAAGAGAGACAGAGGGAAAAAGAAAGTGAGACAGCTTGCCCCTTTACCGCTCTGCCTGGGGACCAGGCATTAGAACACCTGCCCAGATACACCTGTATGCCTGGCCCTGCCCTCGGGCCTCAGGGGCCAGCACTTCTCTGCAAAGTCACAAGTAAAGATGGATAAAGAGAAAGGAGTCAGATGGAAATGCAGGAAACATGAGCTAAGATCCTGAGACTGGGTCACCACCCTGATTCTGCCACCTGCCAACAAACCCATGATGTCACTGCCCACAGAACCAAGTCCAGATTGCCAAGCACAACGTACAAGGCCCTGCATGACCTAGCCCCTGTTTGTCTCTCCAATCTTATCTCCTTTGTGCTCTGCTCCCCTTGGCCACCCTTCTGCCCTTCCACATATCCCCACTCCTCCAATCTCCCCACAGACAACCTGTACTTTTTCAAACATCTCATACTGCCTCTGGCCCCAGTGCCTTTGCTCATACTGTGTCTTCTGGCTTCTGTGTCCCTCTACCAATCTACTCCATGAACTCTTTTTGATCATCAGATAGGTACCGGGACAGAGAACAAGAACCCGTAGTTCCCGCCCTCATGATCTCATGAGAGCGCTCTCTCTCTATCTACTTGGTGAACTTCAGTCCATTCTTCAGAATTTGGTTTTATCACCACTTCCTCTGAGAGACACACTCTGCTTCTGCCTGAGCAAGAACCCCTATAATGTTGCCCTCCTCACAGAATGAAGTTCTCTGCTTCCCAGAAGTCTGGATGCCAAGACCCTTCGGTATAGAGTGCAGTGCAAAATCCCTGTTTGTTTCAGTCTTGGTGGATAGAACGAGGCTCAAATCTTATTTGGGCGGGGCAGTGTTTCTGCCCCTCCAAGTATTACATACACATGGATATACATTTGGACATATTTACATGCTTTAAGTGTGAGATCTATTGCTTTTGGGGGCATCTATTGATTCATTTTGGTAGGTGTAATATGCCATCTTACATATGATTTTTCCTTCATAAAAGGCACATAGATAACATGACATGTAATGAAACTGAACAAGGTGGAACTTACATTCCTCCTTCTCTAAGAAGTCTTTCCAGAGAGCATGCACCATGGAACTAACTCTGTCTTAGTGCTTGGGCTACCAGCACAAAATGCCACAGACCCTGAGGCTTAAACAACAGACATTTTATCTCACACGGTCCTGGAGGCTGAGAAGTCCAAGATCAACATGCCGGCACATCAGTTTCTAGCAAGAGCCAGCCTCCTGCCTCCTTGTACATGGAGACATTGTAGTGGGCCATGTAGAGGCCCTGTCCCTTCTGTGTCCTCACAAGGCAGAGTGAGGGCAAGCTCTCTGGGGTCTGCTCTTCCAGGGACACTAATCCTATCAGATCAGGAATCCACCCTTGCAGCCTCACTTCACCTTAATCACTTCTTTACTCCTCACTTCCTTAGCCTCCACCCTGGAGGCCATAGCTTCAACATATGAATTTGGGGTGGAGGGGACACAATTCAGTCCATAGTTCCCTCCCTCCTTTGCATCCCTTTGAAGCCCCAGCCCGCACAATAACCCGAGTCCGTCCTACTCAATTCCCAAATAGAAAGGCCCTGCATGCCTGGTGACTTGAGGACTCTGACACTCACCTACTCTCAGTTGTATTTTTAGGGAGCTCTTAAAAAATAACTCCCCAGCACTTGGAAAGTATAAAATGTACCAAAAAAGAAAACTGAGAGTGCCTGACAAATGCCATAGCCCAGAGATAACATTTTGATGTGCATCTTCCCAGATGATCTGCATAACTACCTCCTTGTCTACGTTTTTCATAGAAACGGCGCCATCCTGCAGAGAGGCAAGCTCGCAGCTACAGGGGGCTCACGGATGGATCACAGTTCAGTCTGGTTCTCTGAAGATTGATCACGAACCAAGTGACACACTCAAGGATCTCATAAACCAAAAATGGCTCTTAAAATTAGAATCTCAAAGAATTTTGGAGACTCACTTTTTATCATGACACCTGTCACCAGAAGGTTGATGTGAACGAATGCACACACACACACACACACACACACACACACACACACCAGGCTTCCATTCATTGCTTTGGGATAAAGATCAAGTATTTATCATGCCTGGGAAGGTCGTGCATGGGCATGCGCCGGCGCTGTCTACCCTGCAGCCTCATCACACCACTCTGCACCCTGCCTTCCAGGGCTTCATGTGACGCACGCTCGCTCCCACGTCACCATCTTGCATTGGCTGGAAACTCCATCTACAATACTCACAAACTCCTCATGCCTTTGCTTGATGAACTCCTACTTCTCTTTAGATCACAGCATGGAGGGGCCTTTCTCAAGAGCCCTCCCCAAATCCCAGATGAGCTTAAATTTCCCTTCTCTACATTCATGTAACACGTCGTACCTCCCTTCTTGACACTGATCTGGGTTGTGATGTAACATTTACGCCTGTCTTCCCAGATGGGGGGCTCCACCCTCTTCACTAAACCCCCAGCCCCTAGCCCCATGCCCATCACATAGTAGGCACTCAGGATCTAACCAAGGAGTGACTGAAGAAGAATGCGTACTTGATTTTTTTTTAATTCTCATTTTCTGATGAGATAAGCAAAACTGAGGCCCTACGTTTATTTTCCTACCGGGATCACACAGCCAATTAGACATAAAAGAGGTTGAGACCAGAGCCTGGGGCACCTCCAGCCACTGGCACACTGCGGGACCAGCCTTCCTCCTGTGTAATCAATGACTCTGGCTAAGCTGAGTGGCAGATTTCCCAAATCGAACTTTTTAAGCAAGGTCAGGAAATCGGGGTTTATTTTTGGGGGGAAATATGGAAACCGCAGAATTGTGAACAGGATAAAAAGTTATGACTTATGTTCGAAGGAAATTGCTTTTCACTATAGAAAATTACTGCATGCTTTTCATCTCCGAACACAATTCCGTCTCTGGTTATGAAATCATATTCTTTTCCATATATCATTTTTTTTCTTTGCTTCTGTCTATGGTCTGTATAAAATAAAAGCTATTTTCCTTTTTTTTAAAAAAAAAAAAAAAGGAGAAGAAGAAGAGAAATAAAAAGAAAAAGAGAAAGTGACCAGGCAGATTATTTTCTCAGGGTCACCATTTGTTCCTTTAAAAAATGCAATCGGGTTTTTTTTTCCATAGAACAATTACCAATATTGACTCTGGCTGTACTGAACAGAAATAAAGGGAGAGAAAAGACAAGCAGGTGGTAAACAAGTCCTAGAAAACATACCTGCTGGCATGATCAGTACCTGGCTTGTTGAGAGCACCAATGGAAAGAGTTTCAGACAGCAATGGCAGCTCGGATGGGGCGATGTCAATGACAAGCACAGCGGGCATTAATCTTGGTTCACACACTTAAGTATACAAGAAACAGAATGCTTCTTTTTATTATCTCTCATAACTTTTCACAATAAACCTCATTTCTTTGTGAGGTAGGCACCCCTCCCCCACTGTTTGCACCAGTGTCCTAAATCTCCAGGGTGCTGGGGCATCTGGAAGTACATGGAGAAGACCTCTCAGTCCACACAGACTGGCATCAGAGTGGCCCTGTTGACATGGCCACTCAGGTCCTACACCACCTACAGTGTTCCAAACTGGATGCCCCATTATCGAGGCCCTTTCTCTCTTGGATCTTATCACCATCTTTTCCACAATGCCAGGAAGCCAGGCAGTATGGAGAAAGTCCAGTGTTATTGGGTGGGACTGTGCCCCCCCAAAAAGATATGTGGAAATCCTAACCCCAGGTACCAATAAGGATGTTACCTTATTTGAAGATATAGTCTTTACAGAGGTAATCAAGTTAAAATGAGGTCGTTAGGATGGGCCTTAATCCAATGTGACTGTGTTCTCACAAAAAGGGGAAATTTGGACACAGAGACAGACACACAGGGAGAAGACAGCCATGTGACTGGAAGGGTACACCTACAAGCTAAGGAACAGCAAGGACTGCCAGCAAACACCAGAAGCTGGAAGAGGCAGGGAACGATTCTTCACGAGAGCCCTCATAGAGCGTGGCCCTGTTGACAGCTTGATTTTGGCCTTCTAGCTTCCACAACTGTGAGACAATTAGTGTCAGCTGTTTTAAGCCACTCAAGCTTTAGAACTTTGTTACGGCAGTCCTAGGAAATGAATATATCCAGTGGTCCCCCTTCTCCTGGCCAAGAAACTTGGTGTCTACAGACCAATCCACTTCCCTCAAGGGCTTAGGTTTTGGAGAACAAGGACCGAAAGAACTGCTGGCTGGCTGTTTTCCTCCTGGAACACATATTTCTCCCAAGGTCATCAGCACAGGCCCTGCTACCAGCTTGAATAGGGAGACACAAAAAATGGGGATAGTAGGGTAAGAAAAACAAACCCAAGGATTAATATCTCAAAATATGGTCCAAGGACATGGCGCCAGTAACCTCAAAAGTACCCTCAGAAGGAGGGCATCGAAGTCCTCAGCAGCCCTAACACGGGTTCTAGAGTCTCAGCTGGGTGAGCTACGGGGCCGTTTGGATGAGAGTCAGCAGACACGAGTCACTCATGCCTCTACTTCATAATCCAGCCCCTCTAGAGGCATTGCGAAGCCATCCCTGCCCTCTTCTCCCTGGAGCCTGGTCCTGGCCATCAAGTCCTCAATGTAAAGTTCTAGGCACCTGCCACTGAACAAGCACAGGTGGTAATTAAAGTGGGTAACGTAGTAAACAAGCACACAGCAAGTCTCAGGTCCAACTGCTCTGAGCCTGTGCCAGGATGCGGGCTGTGCTGGGAGAATCAAACAACTTCATGGATTTGAGACTTCACAGATTTACACTCGTTGGTTTCGACCAGGTCCTTCACGCACATATATGTCTCTTCCATCATCTATGTCTCTTCAGTCGACTTCTTAGCCCACACCCATCAAGAATCCCAAACTCTGCTTTTCTCAGACTTTCCCCTCCACACTTCCCCCCTCCATGCAACAGTTTCACCATTACTTACAAGAGAGCAGAGCACCATCCACTCCCTGCTCTTCTCCCGACAAACTTACCTGTATCCTCATCCAACATTTCCTTCCTCCTTCTGCCTCAGTGGACGTGGAATTCCTCCCCTTCGACCAGCGTCCTTGTTCTGGGTCCTCTGCCATCACTCCCCTACTTCTGTGGACTTGAGCTAATATAGAAGCCTCAAGGCCCTTTCTGGTGTGTTCACTAAGTCCCTGGCACCTAGTAAGTATTCAATACTTATTTATAAATGAATCTGTCAATCATTCTCTTTCTCTCGCATCCTCAGTTTCTATACAAATGTTATCCCCTCAGCCCAAGAATATGCTAAAATCCTTTCTGTTAAAAACTCAGCAAACAACTTTCTTTCAACCTATGACTATCCACCCACACCCCTCCCCGCACCTGGTCTCCTTCCCTTCCTCGACGGCTAAATTCCTTAGAGGACCTGTGCATATTCCCTCATGTACACAGGAACTGGCTCACCCCAAGAGGCCCCTCCCCTATTTATTCCTCAACGCAAGAGAAGCTGGCGCCCCACTGTCTCACCTCTCTGTGCTCCTTGGACGGGGTCTCTCTCCCCAAAGTCACCAGAGGTTCTGCGACAGCCAATGGAAATTCTTCCGTCCTTACCTGGTTTGCTCTGTTGCCCTTCACACTTCTGAACAACACCTCTCCACTGACACCTTTGTTTCTTGTTTTCCCTCCCCCGACCAGTCCTTCTCTGTCTCATCGAAGGCTCTTCTTTCTCTTTCCTGTTCTCCTCCCTCCTCCCTCTGGACAGTTTCATCTGTACCCACATTTACTCTCCAGCCTAAATGTCTTTAAGAAGAGCAGCCTCCTATTTCATACTGGACTTTTTCAACAAGAGTCCCCAAAGCCCTCTTACGTGTACATGTGCAGAACTGAGCCCATCCTGTTTACATCTCAGACCTGCTCTCCCCCTGCATCTTCTGTCCCTGCAATAGGCAACACCACTCATTTTGTTGCCTAAGCAAGACACATGGGAGTTGCCCCCAATTTCTCCCTCCCTCTCACTTTTGGGCACCAACTGGTCACTAAGACCAGTCAAATTTACCTCCTAAAAAGTGCCTTTGAATCAGGCCGTCTCCCTGTGGCCAAACCCTTACAACGGGTGCCACCATTTCTCATGCAGGACCCCGTACAGCCATTCTAATTTCATTCCTTCCAACCCACAGCCTCCTGTGGTCAGTTACCTTTCAAAAATCCGAATATGATCACCTAATTTCCTGGCTTAAATTAGTTCAGTATCGGGGGCACCTGGGGGGCTCAGTCGGTTGAGCCTCCAACTCTCGATTTCAGCTCAGGTCAGGATCTCAGGGTTGTGAGATCGAGCCCCATGTCAGGCTAGCACTCAGCGTGCAGTCTGCTTGGGATTCTCTCCTTCTTCCTCTGCCTCTGCCCCACCTCCACATGTGTGCGTGCACTCTCTCTTTCTGTGATCAATTAAAATAAATAAATAACTTCAATACTCCCCTTCCCCCAGAGCTCTCGTGCTGTGGCATAAAAAACCGCTGGCCTGCCTCCTGTGGCTCCTCAAGCCCCGCCTCCAGCCCCGCTCAGGCTTCTGTGCATCGCACCTTCAAAATGGTCCCCCCCCCCTTTACTGGCTAACTCCTACTTGCTTATCAATACTATATTAATCAAGACTCCTTTGGTTGTACATGATAAAAACCAAACTCAAAATAGCTTAAGATAAAATAGAAATTTATCATCAGGATAATGTGTGCTATCATGAACTCCATGAACAGGAATGTGCCTGGACTTTGGATTATATTCGTTTTCCAGAACAGCCATAGCAAAGGACTACAGACCTGGTGGGTTAGACATAGAAATTGATTTTCTCACAGTTCTAGTGGCTAGAAGTGTGAGATCAAATACCAGCAGCATTGGCTTCTTAGGAGGGCTTTTCTCTTTGACTAGTAGATACTGTCTTCTAGTCTTCACACATTCTTCCATCAGTGGGCATCTATGTCCTAACTTCTTCTTATAAAGACACCAGTGGAACTGGATTAGGGCCAACCTAATGACTTCATTTTACTTTCATTAACTCTTTAAAGACCCTAACTCCAAAGACAGTCACATTCTGAAGTACTGGAGGTTAGGGTTTCAACATAAGAATTGGGGATGGGTGGCAGGTTCAGCCCATTCTGACCCTCCATCTCTAACCCTTGCTTCTCCATTCAACTTTATCTATTTGCAGACTAGCAGACAACATGGCGGTCAACAGTCTTGACTTTTCATCTTCTGGCTTCAGTCATAAAAAGACTATCCCAACTTTCTCATCCCTAGGCCAGAAAGTCCTGGAGAAAAGACCCTTTGGCCCATGTGAGGTCAGAACTGTCATGGTGCCATCTCCAGACTGAGTTTCCAGGAAAGAATAATGGAACGGCTTCCATTCCCACTCCCCCAAACTAAATTCTTCATTTTCTAATTGTCTTACAAAGTCCACTTTTTGTGCCAATTTCCATTCTTCCTTTCAGCAAAATCGATTAAGAAAACATTCATTTCATAGGTAGGCTGTCTTGAAGAATGTATGTTCCCTCAGGCTATGTTATTTTAATTTTGACTCAACTGAGAAGATTGGAGTCTGGAAAGAAGGACAATATACCTCCAGGTGCCCACTCCAAATAACTGTTCCTCACTTATAAAACTAGTTGAAAGTATCTTCTCTCACCCAACACACATACATGCTGCCTATACGCCAACCCAGCTCAGTCTTAGAGTAGGCAAGACATTCTAGTCAG
The DNA here is from genome assembly GCF_017311325.1 of Ursus maritimus. NCBI lineage: Eukaryota > Metazoa > Chordata > Mammalia > Carnivora > Ursidae > Ursus > Ursus maritimus. The sequence goes on from NW_024426996.1 coordinate 40,800,510, forward strand.
CCCCCGCAAAGATGTCCTTTGTCACAAATGCCACGTCCCATACTTTACACTGTTTCTGTCCTGCTGGGTAGCAGGGTGATTGCTCTGAGGGGAAAAAAAATCTGGACGCAGTACATACAAAGGATCCATCAGCACTGGGTTGTTGCTATGGATGGAATTGTGTCCCCCCAAAACTCGTATATTGAAGCCCTAACCCCCAAAGTAAAGGTATTAGAGTTGAGGTTTGGGGAGGTGATTAGATTTAGATGAGGTCTCGAAGGTGAGGACCTCGTGATGGGACTAGCGCCCTTATTTAGAGGAAGGGCCACCGGAGTTCATTATCTCCCTGCCATCTACAAGCCCGAAGGGAGCTCGCACCAGAAAGTGACCATGCTGGCTCTCTGATTCTAACCTCCAGCCTCCAAAACTCTCAGAAAAGACATGTCTTTTGTTTACACCTTCCAATCTGTGGTATTTTGTGATGACAGCCCTAGGTGACCAAAATAGTATTTCCCCCTTTTATTTCCTCCTTCCTTCCTTTTAACGTATTAAGTAATCCTTTGGGGGTGGGAGAAAGCAAATGTAATACTGACTTGACTTCAAGGTTAGCTGTGATAATTCTTATTTAACTAGTTTCATCCTAGATTTTGAAAAAAGAAGAAGAAAATAAGAACTAGACTGCCTGGGTTCAACTCCTGGCCTGGCGCCTTACTGTGTGATCTTGGGCAAATAACTTTCACTGTGCCTCAGTTTCCTCATCTGTATAAGAGGTAATATTAATGGTATTTTAGAAGATGGCAGCTCCTGCAGACACCCTATAGATGACATGAGGAAAATGGTACCGCGGGAGAAGGAAAGGGTGGTGGACAGGTTGTCCTTAGTTATTAAGAAAGCCTCCATGCACGTGTCACCTACTCCAGGGAGCCTTCTGGAGTGCAGAGGAGAGTCTTGCTAGCCAGACCATAAAACTCCACAAGGGTAGTTATCCAAAGACATAGATAAACTGCATGTTTGTATTCTGTTAGTTTAAACATGTTTAAATCTTGCTACAGAACACAGTGTGTTCTGAAAACTGGCAGCATCAACATTGCCTGAAAGCTTATCAGAAATGTCAAATATGTGACTCACTGGCATCAGAATCTGCTTTTAACAAGTCCCCAGGTCATTCATTTGCACGTTAAAGTTTGAGAAGCACTGGTTTAGATGTTTCGTCTTCCCATCCCGGAAGGGGTGCACAGAGGGAAACTGAAGGGGGTTTCTCGGTGCATGGAGGTAGTGAGGGTTCCTTAGCTCCCCAGTCACTGGCCACTGTGTGTCTGTGGAAGGAAACCAAGGGAGGCCAGAAGACCTGCTCCAAGACCACCTCTTCCATAAGTGTTTTTGTCATATCCTAACCAAAATCAACTGTAAGATACTGAGTCCTGAGCACCACGGTAAGTGTGAAAATGTGACATATGTAAAACATGAAAATTGAATACACAGGTAAAACTGGATCATTTGCATGCAGTTCAACCAATTGGACAAGTGAAGGTCCATTCTATCTCCTCCGGATTTAATGTACACAAACTATAACCTGTTTATACCTCCATCCTACCACTTACTATCAGGTTCTCTAATGCCTTTTTATTCCCCCCCCTTCCCGAGCTCATCGACAGTGGGACTTGTGACTTTCATTTTGGTATCTTTGACACCTAACACAGTGCCAGAGACACTGAAATGTACACAGTAGGCATTCAAATGTTTGTTGAAATGAAATTGAACGGCTTTCACTTTGGAAAACAGTGTGGAGGTTCCTCAAAAAGTTAAAAATAGAGCTACCCTATGACCCAGCAATTGCACTACTGGGTATTTACCCCAAAGATACAGATGTAGTGAAAGAAGGGCCCATGCACCCCAATGTTCATAGCAGCATTGTCCACAACAGCCAAACTGTGGAAGGAGCCGAGATGCCCTTCAACAGACGAATGGATAAAGAAGATGTGGTCCATATATACAATGGAATATTACTCAGCCATCAGAAAGGATGAATGCCCAACATTTATATCGACATAGATGGAACTGGAGGACATTATGCTAAGTGAAATAAGTCAAATAGAGAAAGACAATTATCATATGGTTTCACTTATTTGTGAAACATAAGGAATAGCAGGGAGATCATTAGGAGAAGGAAGGGAAAAATGAAGGGGGTGGAAACAGAAGGGGAGATGAACCATGAGAGATTATGGACTCCGGGAAACAAACTGAGGGTTTCAGAGGGGAGGGAGGTGGGGGGATGGGCTAGCCCAGTGAAGGGTATTAAGGAGGGCACGTATTGCATGGAGCACTGGGTGTTATAGGCAAACAATGAATCATGGAACACTGCATCAAAAGCTAATGATGTACTGTATGGTGACTGACATAATAAAAAAAAATTTTTTTAAGAATTAAAAAAAGAAGAAAAAGAAAATGAATGGCTTTCCACACTGTTGCCTGTAGAAGTACACAATATAAGGAAGCTGTGCCACACTCCGCTAGAGGTGTCTTGTTAATCCTAGAATTTATTTTCTTATGTTGAATTACAAAGAAATTAACGTAGGCATTGTTTACGTTTAAATCATAGCTCTCTTCACAATCTGAGGATGATACTGACAAAAAACATATCAGGGGGGACAAAAAGCAGAGATGTATAATGGGTCAGAGATGGCCAAAGAATTTCTGGATAGAAAGTTTGGGGAGGGGGATTTAATAGGAAAAGATGAAAGAGAGGTCCCCCACCAGCTTCTAAATTCTGTGAGGCGGCAGGGAATACACTTGTGCTTGGATCGTCCAAATCATCCTGGGGTCAGGAGCAAGACTGGGCCATAGGAAACATTTCAGCAATTCATTGTTTTCCTGTAATACATGCTATGATGTTCTGCACCAATTTTTTTTTAAGATTTTATTTATTTATTTGACAGAGAGAGAGACAGCCAGCGAGAGAGAGAACACAAGCAGGGGGAGTGGGAGAGGAAGAAGCAGGCTCCCAGCAGAGGAGCCTGATGTGGGGATCGATCCCAGAACGCTGGGATCACGCCCTGAGCCAAAGGCAGACGCTTAACAACTGCGCCACCCAGGCGCCCCTGCACCAAATTTTTCAATGTGGGAGGAGAGAGATTTCCCGCACCCCCAAGGAATTCTCTATCACCAGCTGGGTATCCTACAATTCAACTCAATTCTGACACTGTCCACGTGGAGGTAGCATAAGATCCCACCAGTGAAGGGTTCAGTCCCACAAGACTGCCCCCCACACACACTTCAGACGCCAACAAGTCCGGGTTGTCAACTGTGCTTCTGGCCCACAGGCTACAGATCAGAGATGCCAAAGACTCCCTCCTAGGGTTTGATTCATTTGCTGGGAGGGCTTCCAGAGCTCAGAGAAACATTTTCACCTACTAGATGACCAGTTTATTATAGAAGAGTGTAATTCAGGAACAGGCAGATGAAAGAGATGCAGAAGGCAAAGAACGGGGAAAGGGCCCCGAGTTTCTGCACCCTCAGAGCGCACCATTCTCCCGGAATCTCCACACATTCACCCCTGAAGCTCTCCAAACCCCAGCCTTAGGGATTTTCATGGAGGCTTTGTTATATAGACATGATTGACTAAATTATCAGCCGTTAGCTATTGAACTCAATCTTCAGCCCCTCTCCCTTCCCCCCCACCGGAGGTCAGGGGGAAGGGACAAAATTCCAACTCTCTAATGGCAAGTTGTTTCTTCTGGCAACCAGCCCCCACCCTTAAGTGCGGTCCAAAAGTCATCTCATTAACATAACAAAGGAGACCTTTATCACCCTCATCACAGGAAATTCCAAGGGTTTTAGGAGCTCCGTCAGAAAGGGGAAGGAAGACCAACCAAATATATATTTATTATAAATCACAGTGTCAGACGTGTCTCACAAGTGCAGGTTCTGTGATGAGGCTGGGATTTCTTGCAGTCATTGGGGTTGTCTCTACTGCTACCAAGAACCACTGGGCGAACCACTGGGCAGTTACGCTGGCACATCCCTGGGATTGCCTCCTGTAGCCTGGTCTCCATGGCCTTTTCCTTATAGTGAGTCAGAGCCAAGCATGTGAGGGTCAGTGGTGCAATGTACACCTATGATTTTTATGTAGAAAAGAGAACTAAGACAGAGACACACAATCAGACGGATGGAGATCACAGGTCAGAAGCTGTGTTGGAGGATGTGGTCCCAATGTCTGGCCAAATGAGCCAGTTACCTCTGCTTCCTTGAATTCAACTAACCCACCAGCCATGGATCATCCGGGACCACACGGTGTCCCCTGCATGGACAGGGCCTGCCCTGCTACACTGAGTTTGTGGCTGAGTACCCATTTCAGTAAGTGTCTTCTCTGTAGGCCGGCAGCGGCCAAGAGAGAGAATTTTGAGAAAGCTGAGGATGCTCCCAAGTTCACCGCAGACACAGGGCAGAGAGGAAGGAGGACTGTTGCTCCAGCAAAGTCCTCCACACAGACACTTGGGAGGAGCAATGCAATGTTCTGTAGGAAGTCCTGTTTCCACTTTCCTGAGGCCTCCCCTTACACCACTGACCACTGTTTCTTTAGGGATCCTCCTGAGTCTACAGGTGAAAGTGTCTATAGAGCCACCAGGAAGTTCACCAATGGATCAAGCTAATACATTAATCAAAGGTCAAATAGTACGTTAAACTGGGGCTGGAAATACACTCTCTTCTATTTCTCATACCAAAATATGTCTTCCGATATGGGTCATCCGAGGTTCTGAAATTAGATGTACTAACAACAAAAGACACTTCAATAATAAAAATGCATCTTTGTTGTCAAATTCTTGGGGGGGGGTGGATTTAAGTCCAAGAATTAAATCCTCTTGCAAATTAAAACCCAAATGAATCAAACTTCTAAAGTAAAATATGTTGCCCTTTTGAGTCTAAAATCCAAAGTTTTTAAGTCAGAGAGTTCTTGATGCAAAAAAAGAGGGGGGAGGGTGTATAAATTTCAGAGGGGAATTCAGGTTCTTTCTGTAGCTATCCCCTGTCCTCCTCTCATTGGGATGGATATAGCTTCTTCAAGCCTCAAAGTCTCCCACAAATGTCATCTTTATAGAGAATCCAAAAATTTAATATAACACATATAACTATTATAGTGCTAGCTTCATACCCACAAATTTCAGAAACAAAAGCACTGTCAGCTCTTCCAGAAAAAATTAGGTTCCTAGAATTAGTGTGTGAGGTTGCCAAAGACCATAGCAGAGGCTTGGTATCCGAGGAGAAAACAGAAAATTGCAGAGTCAGTCTTCCCAGGAGCCTTCCCAGATGCCCAGAGCTGGGACTTAAATCCGGTTGGGAGAGTCCTCCAGGTGGGCCTTAACTGTGGCACCATTTCTGGGCCGTGTCTAGAAGGAAAATGTCTCTGCTCTGAATGAGGACTTCTTAGAAACGTGATGATCGTCTCAGACACCGGATTTTATATGAGGCCTTTCCTTTCCTTGCAGTGCCTACAAAACCTCTGAGCACCCGTTGCTCTTGGAGTCCTGTGTGTCTGACACCTCAGTCATGAACAGAGTGGAGGCTGCTGGGGACACTGGCCCCCAGATTCTCTCAGAACTGTGAACAGACAGTACTGAGCCCCAAGGGTGCTTCAACTGTCTCAAAGGCAATCAGAATGCGTCACCTGGCAGAACGTGCTTCTTGGGGATTTGCCCCCCTCACCTTCACGCCTGCTTCCGGTGAAGACCCACCCTTGGAAGGTCCCTGAAGTGAACATGACCCTGCTGGGTCCAGAACCTACACCCTAGGGCAGCCAGTGAGGACTCAAACTTTCGGCCATGTGCTTCTCAGGACGCAGTTTTCCTCAGGTGTGGATGGTTCCGGGCTGCAGGGACTGGTGCTCTCCGCTCCGTCTTTACTTGCTGCAGGGGGATGTACACCAGTGCTCCATTCCCCTCTGTGAGTTCCCTGTGTCTCTCAGAAAAGTGAGTTTCTACAGTTTAATCTCCTTCTAGAACTGATCCCCTTTCCTCTCTCCTGCAAAGCCTAACACATTTGCCAGATTCAAATGTCCTTCCCTTCTCTCTCCTATGGCACCTGCTGTTTTTTCTAACACATTCCTCACGTTTGTTCTGTTCTTCTATAGTGGGAGACATAAAGTCAATGAGTTGTAAGACTGACAAAAACAAGCGTTGTTCAAGTCTTGTTCACTGTCCTTCTCTGAGTAGGATAATCCCCTGGTAGATACACTCCCATCAAAGTAACATCTAGCCCAAGCCTGACTGCCTCTGTCTGGTAGATCGCATCTTTGCTCAGTCTTCCTTTCATGTCATAATTCTATGAATCTATTGGTCAGGAATCCCCAGGTAATGGGCAAAAACCTACAAGCCTCCTTATATTCATCATTCCTACACCCCAGTACTACAGTGTTTTATGCTGGTTTGTCTCCTCAGTCCTTCTCAAATCTATCCCCATATTATGGAATGGCTTTGGTCAGATAACTTAGTCTCCAACGGTGTCTCCCTAACAGCTCTCACTGCGGACTCTAACAATGTCTCTAAGGGCTGCTTCTCCCTGTTTTTCTGGATCTTAGCTCCTTCTGGGGAAGCCATCTGGTCACTTCTCTTGCCTCCCTTCATCTGTTGGATTTCATGGATCCCCAATCCAGGTTTTCAGATCTAACGACAATTAAAACATCTCCTCCTTCCTAACTTCCTAGCGTCGTTACCTGTATGCACCTCCTCTTCCTGTTTCTCCATCTCAGGCTTCGTGGTCTTCTTCTGAAAATATACCAACCTTTCTCTTAAGGAAAACTTTCCCTTTTCCCAGCTTTATCAGCTTGCTCTCCCGTATCTCACTTTCATTCTTCCTGTATCCCCATCCTGGTAAGAATGAAGCATATTTTTCATGCTACTCTAGTTTTTCCTTGATTTCCAGACCAATCTGATTTCCTAGAGTCAGAAAGTTCCAGGCATGGGTCCTTGTAATTGTTTTCTTGGGCTAAGAGGATGCAAGAATGTTATGTAATTGTTTCTCTGCCTCACCTCAAGAGCATGACACATTCCCTTTATAAGAATTCTTCTTTTTGGGGGGCGCGGGGGGGGGCGGTGTCTGTTTATCACCTTGTGTGGATGAAGCCATCTACAGCCATGGTCAGAGCTTATATAATCAGTAAACCCAGAGTCAATATGAAACCACGTGTTAGGAGTCAACAGACAAGCCAGATAATTGTGGGTAGCTACTCCAGTTCCCTCCTGGGACCCTGCAGGCCATTAGCAGATTTGGGGGTGTCTTATGTCACATTGTCTCCTAGGTCTGACACTCACCATCTAAACTATAATCTCCTATATCAGTGTTCTGTAGCATGCGTAAAACAGATTCTTGTTTTCTTTTTTTTCTCCCCCCAGATTGCAGTCTCTGCCTGCAGACACAGCTGAGAAACACAATAAAGGCAGCAAATATTGTTCTGCCTGCTCATGCCTAAAACGATCTAATCTCTGACACAGTCTTGCCTGCGAACCAGTGCCTACGCCAAGCAGTACCTGTGAAGTTTCAAGCCAAGTGGTAGCCCTTGGCATACTGAGACTAAGGGGCTGTGTCACAAGAAAGCAGCCACTCCCCGTGAGTAGTTTCTGTAAGAGCACTATCCCACCCAGACAGAAATCCCAGGGGCCCCACATTACTGAGCCTAAGGCTTACACAAAAGCAAGACTACTTCCGAAGCCCCACTTTCCACATGCTAGTTTGCTCTTCGAATGTTCATCCTTGTCAATAGTCATGGTTCTGGGTCCATACAACAGATGTTATGGTTTTAGGGAGCCCAAAAAATAACACCCATCCTCCTCCTCCTCCACATTCAGATACTTACCCCAGTGGAGCAGAGGGAGAGGAGAATATCACCCTTATCACCAATAAAGCTGTTGGAACACATGGCCTGGGTCTGTAGTCAGGTGGCCCTGCTGGTGACTCACCCTTGAGTCCAACAACACTTAGTCATCTGGACAAGGGCTCATCACCACCACCACCCCAACCCCAGGATAAGAGCAACCAGAGTTGGGACCTAGACCTGGATTCCTGCATGGATAGTTCTGGGACATGTCACCATAATGGACTTCAAGGTTAACTAGAAGGTCCTTGAGACATCTTCAAGAACCAATGATTCTGTAGCTGCTGAGGGAATAGAACTTTTCTGTTTTTTCTCCAAATCTGAACTATCTTTCAGTCTCAACTTCTTGCCAGGCGGGTCCTAAAGCTCTGAAGGGTCCCATCCAACTGGCCTCCATTCACGAGCTCTCACGTGTCCCACCTCTAACTCCTGCTATGGGCCATCCCATCCTAAATTAGCCTCACTCACATTTTGTTGGATCCTTCCAGCCTTTCTTCTCCTTTAACCCACTATTGGTACATGCAGACATTTCTGCTACATATGCCACAATTTCCTTGTCCGTTCACCCATCTTTGGACACTTCGGTTGTTTCCATGTCTTGGCTATTATGAATAATGCTACAACGAACATGGGCCTGGAACCCTTAAACTTAAGTCCCAGGAATTTTCATTCCTGCCGCTCCACTTTGGGAGCCCGTAACTTCTCCCTAGGCCCTAAGTCATGTAAACCTCCCAGCGCATCCCCAGGCCTCAGGACAGAAAGGGAATTAATCAAAACAAGTTTATCACATGTGCCATTCATAGAAAGGTATTTCTCTCTCTCTCTCTCTCTTTTTTTTTTAAGGCATTTCTCTTTAATCCAGGAGTCTGCCGAAAACTACTTTGTCCCTTTTCTGATTGTTTACCCTGGGGACAAAACCATCCAGTTTCTGGGTGGGGGGGGGACAGTTAAACTTTAAAGATCCTCTCATTTGCATGTCATTGGGACCCTGGGGGAAGCTATTATTATTTAACACGTATCAGGAGCCTTCAACTCCGTGATGCTTCCCACGGATCTCATTCTCACTAGTTATATGCTTTGCACAACCCCTGCTGGCATTTCCCTACAGTACCTCTGCTATATGAATGTTGATAAATGCTATATAAAAGTCTATTAAATTAATCTAATGGCTACCATGCTGGTCCCCTAATGACATGGCAGATAAGAGGGTCTTTAAAGCTGAGTGCTTCCAGGAACGCTCGAATTGTTCCCCTCAATGGACAGTGGTCTGTCTGACCAAGCTGTAGCTATTAAAGGGACTTCCTCACACCCTCAAACTTCCGCGCCCAAATGAGAGGCTGCATGTGGGGAACCACTTTGCTGGGGCTCTTAGAGACAAACTTTCAGAGCATCCAGATTTATTACTTACGTTTTCTCTTCCATAATTTCCCATCTCTGCTTCCTGTGCTCTCCTCTCCTGTTGCCATTTTCTTTCTTAGATTCTACATATAAGTGAAATCACAGCACTTGTCTTTCCTTGGCTGACTTATTGCACCTTGCCTAATGCCCTCAAGGTCCATCCGTGTTGTTGAAAACGGGAGGATTTCCTTCTTTTTATGGCTGAATAGTATTCCATATAGACATGTATACCACATCTTCCTTACCCATTCATCCATCAATGGTTCTTTCCATGTCTTGTTTATAGTGAATAATGTTTCAATGAATATGGGGATGCAGAGGTCTCTTCAGATAGTGATTTCGTTTCCTTTGGATATATATCCAGAAGTGGGATTTCAGGATGATATGGTAGTTCTATTTTTAATTTTTTGAGGAAACTCCATACTATTTTCCATAGTGGCTATACCAATTTATATTCCCAACACAGTGCATCAGGGTTCCCCTTTCTCCACAGTCTGGCCAACACTTGTTCTCTCTTACCTTTTTTTAAAGACTTTATTTATTTATTTGACAGAGAGAGAGAGCATAAGTTGGGGGGGAATGGGGGATAAAGGAACAGAGGGAGAAGCAGACTCCCCCTTGAGCTGGGAGCCCCACACAGAGCTCGATCCTGGAACCCTGGGATCATGACCTGAGCTGAAGGCAAACACTTAACCAACTGAGCCACCCAGGCACCCCTCTTATCTTTTTAATTATAGCTGTTCTAACAGGTGTGAGGTGATTTTTTCATTGTAGTCTTGATTTGTATTTCCCTGATAATTAGCGATGTTGAACATCTTCTCATGTACTTTTTGCCCATTTATATGTCTTTAGAAAAATGTCTATCAGGTCCTTTCCCCATATCTAGATGGAATTATTTGGGGTTTTTTTGTTGTTGTTGTTGTTGTTGGTATGGAGTTGTAGGAGTTCCTTATATAATTTGGATATTAACTCCTTATCAAATAGATGGTTTGAAAATATTTTCTCCCATTCCACAGGTTGCCTTTCATTTTACTGTTTCTTTTGCCATGCAGAAGCCTTTTGGCTTGATGTCCTGCCACTTGCTGAGTGTCGCTTTTGCTGCTTGTACTTTTGGTGTCATAACTGAAAAATCATTGCCAAGCCAAGATCAAGGAGATTTATCCCCTATGCTTTCTTCTAGAAGTTTTATGGTTTAGTTCTTGCTTTCAAGTCTTTAATCCACTAACATAATTTTTGTGAGCAAGGTCTAATTGCATGCAGATATCCAATTTTCCCACCACCATGTATTGAAGAAACTACATTTTCCTATTGAGGATTTTTGGCTCCTTTGTCAAATATTAGTTGATCATATTGCATGGGTTGATTTCTGGGCTCTAGATTCTGCCTCATTGGTCTATGTGTCTATTTTCATGCCAGTGCTATACTGTTTTAATTACTACAGCTTTGTGACATAGTTTAAAATCAGGACATGTATTGTCTCCAGCTTTGTTTTTCTTTATCAGGATTGCTTTTGCTATTTGGGGTCTTCTGTCATTCCACATGAATTTTAGAACTGTTTTTTCAATTTCTGTGAAAAATGCCATTGGAATTTTGATAAGAATTGGATTGAATCTATAGATTGCTTTGGGTATTATGGGCATTTTAATGATATTGATTCTTTGATCCATGAACATAAGATATCTTTCCATTTATTTGTGTCTTCTTCAATTTCTTTTATCAAAGTCTAATAGTTTTTAGTGTATAGATCTTTCACCTCCTTGGTTAAATTTATTCCTAAGTATTTTATTGTTCTTGAAGCTATTGTAAATGGGATTGTTTTATTTCTTTTTCCAATATTTTGTTGTTAGTGATAAAAATGTAACTGACCTTTGTATGTTTTGTATCCTGCAACTTTACTGAATTTGTTGAGTAGTTCTAACAGGTTCGTGTGTGTGTGTGTGTGTGTGTGTGTGTGTACATATAATCTTTAGGGTTTTCCCTATATAAGATTAAATCATCTGCAAATAGAGACCACTTTACTTCTTCCTTTCTGATTTGGATGGCTTTTATTGCTTTTTCTTGTTTAATTGCTTTGGTTAGGATTTCTAGTACTATGTGGAATGGGAGTGGTGAGAGTGGGCACATTTGTCTTGTTCTGGATCTTAAAGGAAAAGGTTTCAACCTTTTGCCATTGAGTTTATCACGGACGGCCTTTATTGTGTACATTCTATACCCAATCTTTTAAGCCTTCTTATTGAGATATAATTGACATATAACATTATATTAGTTTCAGGTGTACAACATGATTTTGATATATGTGTACACTATGAAATGATCACCACAATGAGTCTAGTTAACATCCATCAGCACACATAGTTACAATTTGATTTGTTTTTTATGATGGGGACTTTTAAGATCTACCCTGGTAGCAACTTTCAGATATACAATGTAGTGTTAACTATAGTCACCATTCAAGTTTTTAACATGAAATAAACTTTTCAAATACTTTTTTCTCCATCCATTGAGATGACCATATGATTTTTGTCTTTCGTGGGATTAATGCATTGTATCACATGTAATAATTTGGGAATGTTGAATGATCTTTGCATCACACATCTAGAAGTTTGCAAGAACTTCTCTTTTGGACTTCTGGAATTCCACAAAGCCTCTCTCTCCTATAGGTGCTTGTTTAAATCAGGGTTCTTTGGAAGCAAGAAAGACAGTAGAAAACTCTTATTTCACCATGATGATTACTCCCTATATTTTATTTATCCATTTATCAATTGATGGACATTTGGGTTGTTACCATTTTTGACTGTTATGGATGATGTAGTTATAAACATTTGTGTACAATTTTTTGTGTGAACATGTGTTTTCATTTCTCTTGAGTCTGTACTTAGGAGTGGAATTTCTGGGTGATATTTATAACTATGTTTAACCTTTTGAGGAATTTTTTACATTCTCATCAGTAGTGTATGAGATTTCCAATTTCTCCATATAATCATGAACACTTATTATTATCTCTTTTTTATTCAAGCCATCCTAGCAATTGTGAAGTGGTATCTCATTGCAGTTTTGATTTGCATATTCCTGATGGCTAATGATATGGAGCATCTTTTCATGTGTTTATTGGCCATTTGCATAGTTTCTTCGAAAAGAGATCTATTCAGATTATTTGACCATTTTTTCCGTTGGGTTATTTGTCTTTCAGTTGACCTCTTTTATCCATCCACTTTTCTCCATCTCCCTAAGACACCATCATGTTTCACCTGGACCACTACATAAGCATCCGAATTGATCTTCCTGTGTCCACTCTTGCTCCTTTCCAACATACAGCAAGTTAGAATAATATATTAAAACTGAAAATCTGATTTCATCACTTCTTTTTTTATTTTCTTATTTGACACACAATGTTATATTAGTTTCAGGTATACAACATAGTGACTTCACAAGTTTATGCATTATGCTATGCTCACCACAAGTTCCAACACTTCTTTACTTAATATCTTTCAATAGTTTCCCATTGCTTTTAGGACAGAGCCCAGATCCCTCCATGTAACCCACAAGGCCCAGGATAACTTCTACATCTCTATTTTGAACGTCTCCATCCCTCATTCTATGCTTTCCCCCACCAGCCTCCTTTCTGATTCTCAGAGCTCCAAATTCCTTTTCACTTCTGAGCTTCTACACATTATACATGTTACACATCCAACAGGTTTTTACTGAGCACTTGATATGTGACAGGCATTGAGCTGGGTATTGAATGTGCTACGGTAATCAAAACCAATACAGCTCCTGATCTCTTGGGGCAGACAGTCAGATAGAGAAAAGGACTTGTAAAGAAAATTAAATAAATGGCTACATAATGCCAGTTGCAAAAGGGGCAAGGAAGAGTACTGTGCATTGTTTCCTCTACTTAAAAAGTATTCTTCTCCAACTATTCAACTAAGACGTCACCTCTTTCCATGATTCCCATCTTAGGTCAAATTCTCTATAATGCACACTATAATTTCCCTTCAGAGCTTACATCAAAAATTTAAATTGATTCTTTGATGTTTTTATAATTATTCGCTTAACATTTATCTCCTCCAACACATCTTAAGTCTTTTTCACTGCTGTGTCCGTATTACTTTCATATTAAGCTCTTAAACAGATATCAGTTGAATGACTAAATGAATGCAAGAATAGAATGAATGGATGATGATTAGCAAAACTTCAACATGACATTTATTGTCTTAGACCTCCCACCTCTTCCATTGCCACTGCTCAAGTACTGAGTAATGCCTGCTTTAACTTAGTCACAGGAATCCAGGTCTTTTTATTCCCTCATTGCATTAACATGTGCCCAAGGCAGAATAGTTCACTTGTTCTCCTCAGAGATGACTCACTGGAAACATCACACTCAGTCACTGGCATATAAGGAACGAGGGCAGCACTGGAATCCTGAGGTGGGGAATTTATGTATCTAGTGCTGAGTAAAAACCTATTGGATATATAACATGTATAATGTGTGGAAGCTCAGAAGTGAAAAGGAATTTGGAGCTCTGAGAATCTGAAAGGAGGCTGGCACGGGAAAGCACAGAGTGAGGGATGGAGAGGTTCAAAATAGAGATGTAGAAGTTATATAGTTAATCATAGTTGGAGCCAGAAGTATGTTCCAGGGACCATAATGAACATGATCCAGGCTTCCTTCTGCCTGGCTGGCCAACATGTTGCTAGCCTCTATTTTATTTTCCAGCTATTCAGGGTCCAACCAGAACCTTCTCTTAGCAACTCTATGTGCAAAAGAGCCAAAGAAAACCTTTGCTGGCTAGTTTTCCAAGCATAAATCCTAAGCAGAGACAAACGATAACCCAGGCACTCCTGCCTCCCTCCAGATTCCCCATCTTCATGCTCTGAGGCCTTCTCATACCAGCTCTTCCTTGGCCCTCGCCATCCTCACTCATTTGAAACCACCACACTATGCCTCTTGCCAGAGCCTCCCCTTCTCATTCCTACTCTGACTAAGCACCAGTTCCTCTTATTCCCATTTCCCTGTTTCTTTAAGATTCCTCTCAATCCACATCCCCAGGATACCAAAGTCATGCATATTTCATTCATCTTTCTTGATAAATCCCAGTGGGCAACTTTTGATACATATTTTGATAAATACTCAACATTTTTAAAAATGAGATTTAGCAAAATTGGGTCCCTGTAATGTGGATATTTGAGGAAGAGATCCATACCTGTCTGCTCATTGGGCTCTGACCACACACCTGCTTCCTACAACCTGTCACTGTCATTCTGACCTTTGTTGATTCCTTAAGACAGAGAGGTGTCTTTAATTTCTGCTCCTTGGTCCCAGCCACAGAACTTGCATGTGGTAGGTACTCAGAGCAAGTTTAATGGAAGGAAGGAGAGAAAGATGACAAAGATGGAGAGGAGAGAGGAAAGGGATGGTCTCAAGTTATACAGAATTCTATTTCTTTAGTACAGAAGCTAAAGCTGTCCAATATGTCTAGAAGCTGAACCATCCAATATGGTAGTCACGATGCACATGTGGCTGTTAAAATTAAAATCAATTTAAATTTAAAATTCAGTAATCAGCACTAGTCATATTTCAAGTGCTCAAAAGCCACATATGGCTAGTGGTCACCATATTGGACAAAGCAAATATAGAACATTTCCATCACTGCAGAAAGTTTTGTTGAACTGATTCTAGAAGCCTCCTAAATGTCCATAAACATTTAGTTTTGGGGAAATAGGGAAATGTTCGGTGGTGGTTTTGCTAAGGATGCGAAGAAAATAAAGGTTCCAGTTCTTAGACCCTAAATATACTGCAGGTGATTCTACTTGTGTTTCTTTAAGAAGAACAGATTAAAAAAACAAAAACAAAAACAGAGAGATGCCGGTTTATCTGAATTTATGAAGGTAAAATAAGTTCATGGGCCTATACCATAAATTTGAAAAAGATGTAATCTAGGGGCGCCTGGGTGGCACAGCGGTTAAGCGTCTGCCTTCAGCTCAGGGCGTGATCCCGGCGTTATGGGATCGAGTCCCACATCAGGCTCCTCTGCTGGGAGCCTGCTTCTTCCTCTCCCACTCCCCCTGCTTGTGTTCCCTCTCTCGCTGGCTGTCTCTATCTCTGTCAAATAAATAAATAAATAAAAATCTTTAAAAAAAAAAAAAAAAAGATGTACTCTAAAAAAAAAAAAACCCTTTATGATGAATTATTTCTATTATTCTTAACCCTAACTTATGCTTAAACATCATCAACCTGCCACAGGGATCACATTATTCAGGCAAGCGGGCAAGCCCTGTAAGGGAACATCGTCCTCACTAATTGTTACCCACTAATGCAGACTTTGTGAAATTGCAATTTTTTAAATATACCAGTTTAGTTAATAATATGGCAACTCGTAAGGAAAGTCTCTTTTCAGGCTATTTTTAAAAAGTACTTTAGCAATAATGTGCATACATTATATATTTTTTATACTTATTAAAGTGCATTTCAGTAGGACTTCTGCTTAAAGAATTTTTATTAACTTAGTTCTTGTCATTGTATTTACTTAAAAGAAATAAGGTAAAAACAAAATTCTTTAGCTCAGAATTTTCATTAATTTTAAGTCAGAGCTTTTCGTCTCCTGCCCTCCCAAATCCTTCTCCCCTGCCACCTCTATTCTGAATTAGAGCCATTTTACTATCTTCCCAGACATTGAAGGATCTGTTCATTCACTGGAAAACAGGGCGCCATTTTCTCTTAGGCAATTTCTTCAACAGTGAAGTAAGAAGAGCTACTGCCAAAGTTTAGGAAGAGAGTAGTAGTGAAGACGACAAGATGACGCACCAAATAGAAAGCAATACATCCCTTGCAGAACAACAAGAAAATCTGTGACAAAGAAACCAAGAGAATAGTCTTAGCAACATATTCCAAACTTCCTGAGGTTGTTTATGCGTTCAGACAGATGAGAAGTTTCTATATATAGCTGTGCTGTCGCAAAATACTTCTCAGCTCCAACTATAGCCAAAGAATTGTAGGTAAAGCACAATGGAATTTTTGCAGCCAGAGAAAATGTTTTTTTCAGTTTGTAAATCAAATATTCAAGGTATTCGCATCCCAGGCTCTTTCCTGAACCACGCCAACCTCTTTGGTAGGGTAGAATCAAACATTGAATGATTGTAGCCCAGGCACAATAGTAAATAATTCAATATTGACCAAAGTCTTTGGAGATCAAAGGCTTAACTCTAGCCCACTGTTTTGATTCTAAAGGTCTAGAGATACACCCTGGTGACTTTCCCTAACGGAGAAATCCAAAGTGTGAGTAACCAGTAACCGACATTGAGATAAGATACTCTTGACCCTAAGTCTCGAACCTGAGAATGCATGACCTCCTAGAATAAGACTATGACCTCAAGGTCCTCAGACCTCTTGGCAATGCCTCCTTTTTGTTTGGTCATTGTAAAACCATTTAATACCTTGGTGATCTTAACCATTAACTACTTTCTGGCTCTTCTAAAATTATATAAGCAATTAGTAAGACATCTACTTGAGTCCAAACCTCTTATGTGAGCACCAGACAGGCCTGCCCTCAAACTTGTTTCACCAACGGTCTTCCCCATGTCAGCCAATGGCAGCTCCCCTCTTCCTGTTGCCCAGGTCAAAAACCTTAGGGTCAGCCCTGACTCCTCTCTCTCGCTCTCTCATTTGACACATATAAACTCCACAAATCCTGAATCCAACCACTTCTCACATCTCCGCAGCTATCAGCCTGGTTCTTCAGTGACCTTCAGCCACATTTGCTAATTTCACCTCCTAGTGAACATTTGGCAATATCCACAGGCACTTTCCAACGTCACAGCTGAGAGGGCACTACTGGCATCTAGTGGGTGGAGACCAGGGAAGCTGCTAACCATCTTTCAGTGCACAGAACAGCCCCCCACAACAAAGAAGTACCACCCCTATGTATAGAATTGTTGAGTCACTATATTGTACACCTGAAACTAACCTAACACTGTATGTTAACCAACTGCAATTAAAATAAACACTTAAAAAGAAACTGAGACTTATCATCCCTAAAATACCAATAGTGCCATTCTGGAAAAACCTTGCCCGAGACGACACCAGTATCTCTCCTGCCCGGATGATTTCAGCAGCCTCCTAACTGTTCTCTCTGCTTCTCTACTGGCCTCTTCCCACATAGCTATTCCTCACACAGCAGCCAGAGTCATCCTGTTAAAATAAGTCAGTTCAGGGGCGCCTGGGTGGCACAGCAGTTAAGCGTCTGCCTTCGGCTCCGGGCATGATCCTGGGCTCTGGGATCGAGCCCCACATCAGGCTCCTCCGCTATGAGCCTGCTTCTTCCTCTCCCACTCCCCTGCTTGTGTTCCCTCTCTCGCTGGCTGTCTATCTCTGTCAAATAAATAAATAAAATCTTTAAAAAAAAAAAAAAGTCAGTTCATGTCACCTCTCTGCCAAAAACACTCTGCTCTCCATCGTGCTCAGAAGAATCCAAGTCTCTCCACGGCTAAGCAGTCCTATGGCCCCTGATGCACCTCCGGCCTCTCATCCCCGCCCTCCGGCCACACTGGCCTCTGGCTTAGTCCTAGACACCTCCAGGCAGATTCTCGGCTGGAGGCCCTGCTCTTGCTCCCTCTGCCTAGAACACCTGTGTTGGTTCAGAAACCCCGGCCCTTCCCGGGGGAAACCTGAAACCGGCCCCGGGCGCGGAGGGCAAGGAGACACCCGCGTGAGAGGCAGCCAGTCTGGGCCGGCGGGAGTCAATAAGCAGGGAACTCACCAGGCTTGTCCCGGGCACCACAGCATGGGCAGCTCTGCGCTTCCACCCACCAGAATCTTCTAGTCTCTACGGAGACCTTAATAAGGTTGAGTCTCACACAGCACGCAGGTGTTCCAACTCGTCGTTCTCGCGAGGCTCCATCCCTGCTGTGGCTCCCACCTGGGCACGGTGGGCAGGGCATACAGGCAAGCACGGGGAGGGCCGAGCAGCCCCCAGCGGCCGGGCCAGGTCAGCCTGCGGGTCAGCCGGCGGTCACGGCCGCTCCGTGACCTCCTCCAGCTCTCTCCCCACTTCCGTGTGTGGCCGACTTCTCTCCCCTCAAGTTTTAGCTCAAGTGTTAACGTCCCCAGGCAGGCCAACACCGGCGCATGCTATTCCAAGTCACAACCACAACCCCCAGCGCTGGCACACACCCTACGTCCCTTCCCTGCTTTATTTTTCCCACGGCCCTGTCACTTTCAAATTCACTGTGTACTTTACGTATTTATTTAATTGTCTGCCTCCTTCCATTAGAAGGTAAGCTCCCTGGGAGCAGGGCTTTTGGTTTTGTTTGTTCCCACTCTATTTCCAGGGTGAGAACAATACCTAGAATGCAGAGAGTTTTCCATAAATATTTGTTGAATAGATGAATGAAGGAGAGAAAGAGAGAAAGAAAATGAAAGAAAGAGAGAAAGGAGGGAGGGAGGAAGGAAGGGAAAGAAAGAATACCTGTGCACTGAAGAGAAATTAGAATTTACAAATAGGCAAAAAGAAGAAAATTAAAACCATCTGTGATCCCACCATCCTGAATTAACTACCATGAACATTGTGTTATGTATCTTTTCAGATGTCCCTCTGTCTCTTTGAGCATGTGTGTATTTTAAGCCAAAAAACAGACTGTGAGAATCAGAGCTTGAATCCCAGCTTTGCATGTGACCTTGAACAAGCATCTCAGTCAATCAGGCTGCCACAGCAGAAAACCATAGACGAAGTGGCTTGAACACAGACATTTATTTCTCTAGAGGCTGGGCAGTCCCAGATCAATGCTCTAGCACATTCAGTGTCAGGTGAGAGCTCCCTTCCTGGTTCATAGATGTCTTACTGCGATGTCCTCATATGGCAGAAGGGACGTGGCAGTTCTCTGGGGTCTTGTAAGGACACTACTCTATTTTATAGGGGCTCTGCCCTCATAATCTAACCACCTCCCCAAGGCCCCACCTCCAAATACCATCACAATGGGAATTAGGTTTCAACATATGAATTTGAGGAGACGCAAACATTCAGTCTATAGCGAGGAGGACTGTAATTTCCTCCAGCCTCAGTTTTCTTATCTTGGAAATGAAAAACATCCCTCCTCCTTCACTGGAGTATTATAAGTGTTGTTTAGGATAATGCAGGAAAAGCATATAGCCCAACGCCTGGCACACAGTAAGCACTCAGCAAATGGTGGCTTTTATTACCCTCATACCGTGTGTGCTACTTTGCATCTTGCTTTCCACTTAGTATTTCTGAACATATTTGTATGTCCATAAATATGATTCTATGACAATTTTAGTGGCTCTATCATATGGATACATCATAACTTATTTAACCAATCCTCTATTGATAGATAACTAGGTTGGTCCTGATTTTTCTTCTCTATCAATGTAGAGATAAATACCCTACTTAGAATCTTATCCCAGATCCTTACTTAAGTCCTTGAGTCAAATATTTAAGGCTTTTGCTCTCCACTGTAAATATTTTATTTATTTATTTGAGAGAAAGCACGAGCAGGGGGAAGGAGAAGCAGGCTTCCCTGCTGAGCAGGGAGCTCGGTGTGGGACTTGATCCCAGGACGCTGGGATCACAACCTGAGCCGAAGGGAGTTGCTTAGCCAACTGAGCCACCCAGGTGCCCCTGCTATCCACTTTAGAGAATACTTTTATGGTGGCTCCAATGGAAAGCTGTTAAGAAATTAGATGAGCTTTAAAAGCTTGGCATTTGAGAAAGTAAATACCCATTTTGAGGAAATCATCTCATGAAAGAGGTCAACAGCGACCAAGTCTGGGAAGTTCATCATAGTAGAAGAGGCTAGTTTAGGTAAGGGGCGGTGATCCCCATAAATGAAGCAGTGCTGATGTGCTTAGGGATCCAGAATGCACTATCAGGCTTGTTAGGGTCTCCCCCATCCAACCCAACCCCACCATACTCCTAGAGTTCTAGTCCCCAAACCTGAGCCATTTGGCTATTGAAGTCAACCATCCAAACTACCTCAACCATCTTGCTCAAGGAGATGGGAAAGTCAGGTAGTCAGAGAAACTGAGGAGAATGAAGGAGATCCCCTGTAACACTGCTCCATCATGGATGACTTGGGACCACGTATGAGGCTGGAATGCACTGGGAATGGAAAACTGGAGAGGCAGGGATGACCACTCTCCCCATCACCCCCTGCTCTTGGCACAGACATATTTCAGACACTCTAAAAGGTGTGTTTGCTGCCAGCATGGCTCTTTCGCTGTCTTCATCAATAATGTAAAATGGAACATTTACATTTTCATAATATCTATCTCTCCACCATTTGTACCCCCCTTAGGATCAATATTTTTCTTCGAGTTCCATCAAAATGAAAATGACGGTCCTAGGGTGCATTTGGGGAGCCATTGGAAGTTAGGGCGATCCCCAGAAATGTTGCCACCTCGGGCAAGTTGTAAGAAACACCCAATAATAACTTAAAAATGCCTCATAGCTTTCCCAACTGTTGCATTTTAAAATAACTTGGACGAAAAGAAGAAGGATCCTGAACAGGCTGCTAAGGAGTTACTGGCATCTTCCTTAGAGGTGTTCCCTGGGCGAGTTAACACCCGAATTAAAGAGAGTGAGCTGAGGTAGATATGTGGTGGCTACTCGATCAATAATTGAATTATAAGTAATGAGAACAGACTCACCTGCTCCATCAGCAGGACTTTGAATGAGCAAATGAAGGAATCTGCATTGATGGCCCTCCCTGTCAGGTGCAGGCGGCCTGGACTTAGGTCTGGTCTCTGGTCTGCATTCTCCAGCTCTCCATTCCCCCCACCACCCTCGGTCAAGAAAGGGAACAAAGGCGCAGATCCCAGTGGCTCGGTTGGTTAAGCCTGGGACTCGATTTCAGCTCAGGTCATGACCTCAGGGGCCTGGAATCAGCCCCGCCTCGGGCTTTGTGCTCAGCGGGGAGTCCGTGTGAGGTTCTCTCTCCCTCCCCCTCTGCCCCTCCCCCTGCTCATACTCTCTCCCTCTCTCAGATAAATAAAATCTTTAATAAAACAAAAAGAAAGAAAGAAAAAGGGAATGGAACAAAGGCAAGAAACTGAACTGCTCCTTGCTGCTGGTCTTCCTGATGACAGCGGGTGTGGCACTCCTGCCCGTGGAAATGGTAGAATGTTCCGAGGCTGCCCAGGCTCCACACAGAGGCCAGTTCTGAGCCTGCTTTCAGGGAAGCCATCTGGGCCTATCTAGATTGGAGTGGGACTCATCCCACAGCACCCACTTTTCTTCTCCCAATCCCCACGTTGCTGTGTCCATTTCTGCCCACTTCTTCCCTTGTCCAAAACATTATCTGCCCATGTTTGAACTACAAACTTAATAGTGTTCCTTTTGTATTTCCTCCACTAGGTGTGCTGAGGAATCAGGTTACTGTTACTATTATTATTACTGCTAACAATAACAATAGCTATGTGCCAGGCCCTATCCTAAAGATTCACTTAATTCTCATACCCACCCTATGAATTAGAACTACATGGTGGGTTTTGATGGGTTCCAATGCATCCAGACTTGCTTTCCATCGGTGCAGAGAACTAATTGGAAGGTAGACATGGGTATTTGGAAAATAGAGATCAAAATATTCTTTACTGTAATACAGCGGATGAGGGAGAACATGGCTTAGGGCTTGGGCTTCCTAACGTTGCATGCCGAATAAAACTTACCCCCAACCCCACTTCCCACTGGGTCATCACCGAATCACCTCCATAAAGCTTAGAGCAGAGCTGAACGTGGCCTTTCTGTGAGCAGCCAGACACGGAGCAAATCAGAGGAAGGGTAATAAGGAGCAGAAAGAGGCCAGGATTACCTGCTTCAGGGAAACTCAAACACAGAGCAACAAAGATCTCAACATTATTATTATCCCTAGGGTCATATAGCTGACCAGACCAAATTCCATCCATCCTGAGCTGTGAGGGGAGTCTGCACCTTGAGTTGAGTGGGAGGGAAATTAGGGTTGAGTACCCCCAGGTTCCCCCACCTGGTTTTCAGAGGCCCTGGGAGACATACTTCTATTCCTGTCCCCTGTCTGGGAAATCCCACAAATACTAGGTACCTACTATGAGTCTAGGCTGTGTTGCCAGATAGTTTAGTAATATTTGAGTAAATTTATGAATGAATGAACACATGAATGAATCTTATGGAACTCACCATTTCTACCCTTTCGGTTTTTTCTCATTTGTTTCAGCACGCTGTGTGCCAAAACTTGTTATAATCCAGACAGTCTTGGTCACAGAGGATGTTGGAAATTCCAGGAACCGCTCAAATGGAAATGAGAGAAAACCAGCTGAGACAATAGAGGGCAAACCTTTCCAGAGGAGGTCCAGCTGCTCAGCTCCAAGGCCAGGGGCCACAGTGAACTCAAGTCTAGTGTAGTTCTGGGACTCCAGGTCTAAGCCAAGCTTGTGGGTGGGGAAAAATTTGAGGCTGGGATGACTGTCATAGGTCAGAAAGGATCAGGAAGTTGGGTCCAGCCCTAGGAAAAAGGGGCTGGAAGATGAGAAGATCAAGGTCCCAGCTGAGTGGAAATCAGGGGTGGCCTCTAGTCCAGAAGAATTTGGAATGCAACCAGGAAGTGAGGATGAACTGAAAGCCAGACAAGTGGACAAATCAAATATTCTTCAAGGGCAGGGAGGGAGGCAGACTGTAGACCACTGAGTAGAAAGACATAGCCCCCCTACCTTGGCCCTCTAAATGTCCAGATCCCCTGAGCCAATGGGGAAGAGAGGAGCTCCTAACATACCACAGTCCTGGACATTGTCCTGGACCTTGGCTCAGGACAGAGGTGGACACAGAGCTCTTCATGACAGTAGTTGGGGTGGCTGCTGTCATGGCTATTTTCTAAGGGTAGGATGACCAATTAATTTATTGTCCAAAGCAGAACTCTTTTAAAAAGGAAGTAACATTAATAATTACTAAAACTAATGACTGAAAATATTGACCTCTCTTATAACCTTCCAAAACTATTGCCCAAGCCTGCTTTAACGAGTGACCTAGGAGCAGGTGTTTATAAATGGGAAACAATGATTTCATGCTCCCTTCCTCTCTGACCCAGGAGGCTGGAAGCAGCGGCCCCCGCTGCGGGCCCACCGCCACCACATCCCACGCCGCATCCCACAGCACCGCATTCACCTGCAGCTGGGGAGACAGATTCAGCCTGTGACTGCTTCCCACCTCAGCAGCCTGCCACTCTTTGCTACTCTACCTGGGGGTCTTCTCACTCCACGGGGCTTGCTCTGACGCCAAGAACAACCCAGAAGTGTGGGCAAGTTAACTCCTCTGGGAGACAGCCTTCAACCAACAGGAAGCGGGAGCTGGCGGATGCGCCCCTACCTCCCAGTGTGGTGATGGACGGCCCTGTGACAGAGCCACGTGCTTTCTCAGCGACTCTCGGTGGGACTGGGCCCACTGCCCACAGCAGCAATTCATTGGCTTTTCTCTCTTCACTCTCTTACTTTCTCGACTCCTTCACTTTGCTTCCTGGGATCACCTCCCAAATAAAATAAATACCTGTGCCCAAGTCTTGTCTCAGAGTCTGCTCTGAGAGAAATCCAAGCTAAGACACCGGAGAGTAAAGGAAATCTCATTCAAACCTGCGTTTCCTGAGCTTTTATTTGGGCTGGACCTTGGGGATAAAAAGGTAAATAACCCAAAGTCCCTGCTCTTGACAGAAAAAGGAGGTGGTCAAAGCAAAGATATATACCGGGACCAAGTCACCAGTGCTAGGTCTCCCAGATATAGATAGATACGATACAGGTACAGATACAGATACGATACAGGTACAGGTACAGATACAGATACAGATACAGATACGATACAGATACAGATACAGATACAGATACAGATACAGATACAGATACAGATACAGATACAGATACAGATACAGATACGATACAGATACAGATACAGATACAGATACAGATACAGATACAGATACAGATACAGATACAGATACAGATACAGATACAGATACAGATACAGATACAGATACAGATACAGATACGATACAGGTACAGATACAGATACGATACAGATACAGATACAGATACAGATACAGATACAGATACAGATACAGATACAGATACGATACAGATACAGATACAGATACAGATACAGATACAGATACAGATACGATACAGATACAGATACAGATACAGATACAGATACAGATACAGATACAGATACAGATACAGATACAGGTACAGGTACAGGTACAGATACAGATACGATACAGATACAGATACAGATACAGATACAGATACAGATACAGATACAGATACAGATACAGATACAGATACAGATACAGATACAGATACAGATACAGGTACAGGTACAGATACAGATACAGATACAGATACAGATACAGATACAGATACAGATACAGATACAGATACAGATACAGATACAGATACATACACTGAGAGAAGGACACTGATTTCTTATGAGGAAGTGGCTTATGCAATTATGGAGTCCGAGAAGTCCCATCTCCGCCACCTGCAAGCAGGAGACCCAACAAAGCCAGTGCTGTAATTCCAGTCTAAGTCAGAAGGCCTGAGAACCAAGGGAGACCATGGTGTAAATCTCAGTCCAAGGGCAGGAGACTAATCTGGCTTCTGAATGAGTTTGCCCAATGGGAGACATAGCCAGGGATTGGAGGACAAAAGCAGAGAGAGGTTAGGGTGCTTATTTACCTTCTTCCCTTTGTCTTCCATAGCTCAGGGAGCAACTGTGTTCTTTCCCTATCTAAAGCCACAGCTCTGGCCAGACAAGTCCTTTCTCTATTCCAGCTTTCATCAAACTCTGGCATCACCATTCATTCCTCTTGCCCTTCGAGGCCTGGGATGATAATGATTTCCTGCTGCTACCAGTCCCTGGGTGCCCTTAGCCCTGTCCGCATCACCCTTCAGTTCAATCGTTGGAGTACCTTCTGCCTCTCTGCTGGGACCCTCACTGATACAGGGAGTAATTGTTTTATCCAAATGAAGACTGATGCAAAGCAGAGGCAGGAGGAGGGTACAAAAACATAGAGATTCAAGAGCTCTCAGCTCATCAGCCAGGGCTGGGATCTCATCTGAAGGCTCTAACTGGAGAAGCATCCACTTCCAAGCTCATATGATTGTTGATTATCAGAATTCAATTTCACTGAAGGCCTCAATTCCTTGCCAGCTACCAGTCAGAGGCTGACCTCAGCATCTCACCATTCGGGCCTCCCCACCATAGCAGCTTGCTTTGTCTAAGTCAGTAAGAGAGAGAAAGTGTTCTAGCAAGACGGAAGTCACAACCATATGTACCTTAAACACAGCAGTGACATTCCATCACCTTTGCTATCTTCCACGGGTTAGAAGCAAATCACAAATCCTGCCCATGCTCAAAGAAGGTGGCTACACCAGAGTGGGAACATCAGGAGATGAGGATCATTGGCGGTCATTTTACAGTCTACCTGCCATGGGAGGAAGAGGGTGGGGGTGAGTCCTCAGATTTTTACTTACAAATGGTGCCATTGATCAAAAAAGGGAACTAAAGAATAAGAGAATCAGGTTTGAGGGGGAAAGAGTGGTGTAGTGAGTCTCGGGGTCAGTGGAAATCAGAACAGGACATTGTCTCCCGAGAAGTTTAGAACTGACTTCAGTCCAACTGTGCAAAGAGAGAGAGAGGATCTGGGGACAAAGGACAAGGTGAGGACACTGAGGGCCCTGAAGGAAGTTTTTCCAGTCCTATTCATTTTTCAGAAAAAGCAAGTGATAAAGCAGGCCTGTGACCAAATTCTCTGCAGCAAGGATGCAGGGGAAGAAACACACTTGTATCTTCAAGAGCAGGAGCTGGAATTTTTAAAGGATGCGTTTTCACGTTTACAGAAAGAGAGCAAGAACCAGACCAATTGTCTCAAGCTCTGAATTTATTCCCTGAAGAAAAAAGACTGAGGCTTCTTTAGAGAGCAAAACGATACTTACATGGACCTCTGGAGTGAGTACGTGCTTTGGATTCAGAGATAAAGTAGCTAAAGGGCTGAGCAGGGTGCGGGATGATGCCAGGGTCACTGGGGCAGGAAACCTGGAAACCACTGGCCCGCCCCCCACTGCCCTGCCTCTAAGCTTTCTGACATGCAGCCTGCCACCCAGCCTCTCAGAGCCTCAGTGTCCAGGCCTGTTCCATGGGGAGACCATCTGTCTTCACCCTCCTGAGCTGTCCCAAGGACCAAACAAGAGTGTTCATCTCATAGGAATTTAGAAGGCACCTAGTATGTGCAAGACACCACGGTGACTACAAAAAGATGTAAGACTCAGGCCCCATCCTTACTTAGCTTATAGGCCTGCTGATATGTGCAAATCTGCACTATAAACTAGAGAGTGGACAATAAATGTGAAAATCTTCCCAGAGAACACTGTTCCATAGGGCCAATGCCATCCCTAGGCTGGTGTACAAAGCAGGGATAGGTAGAAAGTTTGTTGAACTGCCCACAAGAGTTCCCTTTTCTGTGACTGTCTAACATTTTCTAATATGATCACACTTTTTACCAATACTTACCCATTCACATTACAAGCATGTCCTGATGGAACTTTTTAAATGGATCTCATGAATATCGCAGGAAGTAGAGGCAACAGAGACCCACACATCAGCTTGGGGTCCTTGAAGAATATCCCTAATCTCTTTGCATCTCAGTTTCTTCATCTGTAAACTAGTAATAATAACAATAATGGAATATTTATCCACCTCAAATGAGAGGACCAAAAGAGAGACGGGATATCAAATTGTTCTTTCAACTCTAAAATGACAATACAAATGTGAGCTAATTTTACCAGGCTCCGTGTCTGTTGGAGCTCAGTGTGAAGATCCTAGGGGCAGATCTATGACCACGCAGCTGTCGCTGACATTGCCAGAGAGCTTAACAATCATTGTTCAGAGTCGTTCTCTCCCCAAAATACTATGGCATGCTGCTTCTTCTGGCCCTTGTTAATGGAAATGGAAACCAAAGCATGGACGCTTTGGTTTTTAAGTCCCGAGTCCCAACATCCCAGTCGAGAGGCTGTGCCTGTGACCACCCAGATTCCCGCACGACATGGGCCACACCAGCTCCCAGTTTCTGCACTGACCCCAATGATCGTCACAGGGTCACCAAACCCCAAAGAGTTCAGGTAAAAACTTAGTTCTGAGTTTCAAAGCAACAAGAACAACGACAAGAACAAAAACCCTTCAGTTGAGTTCTAAAACAGTCAGGACTGATCAGTATGGTATGAAACCGTTAAAAATACAGTTATGGGCGTGAAATTACTTACCTTTGGTTTTGTTGGATATGATATCTATTTTAAAAAAAATGGGTGGAGGAAAGATGGATACTCACCATTTATTTAAAACCGACTATCTAAAAAAAAAGTTAAAAAAATAATAAAAAATAATAAAAACAAAAACAAACAATAAACAACTAAATAAATAAATAAATAAACCCCACTATCTGCAGGTAGGAAGGAAGCTCTGGAACCTGTCAGCAGCTGCTCTTCGGTGGCCATGGACTCACCCCAAGCCAGTCAGACACACTCTCGCCTGGTTCCCTTCACACCAGGAGTGTTGAGGAGATTGCTGTCCCCCCCCATATCCACTCACTTCTTCCTTTTAGCAATAAACCCCCATTTACCAAGTATTCGCAGAGCCTATAGCCTTGGAGGTAGAAAGAAAATCTCCGAAGCACCCTCGCAGCCATATGATTAAGTTTGTGCCAACGGAATTAGAAAGCAACTTCCCTAAAAGGAAATGACAGCTACTGATCCCCTCTTGCTCCTCCTCCCTTTGGACTGGAATGTGGGCAGAGTGGTGTCGCTCTAGCTTTCATCGTGTGGACAGACTCCACCTGAGGGGACAGCAGAGCAATGAGAAAGATGGAACCTGGGGGTCTGGATGCCCTCCTAGGTCGAGCCACTAACCTAAACCTAACACTTGTTTCCAAATTATCGTATAAGAAAGACACAAGCTCCCATCATACTTAAGCTACTGCATTTGGGGGTATTTTCGTTTTATCAGCTAAGCCTGTACCCTAACACACCTGTGCACTTGTGAAAATATGACTGAAATGTAGTGTGATCCCACTATCAAAAAGTTTTTTTACCTGATCAGCTCATACAGATATCAGACCTGGGTCCAGGACATTGAACATCAAAGGGCATAATGAGTGATGGACTCAAAGATCATGGGTTTCTTTTTCTCAGTCCTCACAGCTTACAGGCAAGTATTAATCTCCTCGACTACTGACTACATGGAAAAGAACTTTCATGGTGGCAGATGTGGAGAAGGGCTGAGGAAGGAGGAAATGACTGAATGTTAATTAAGCATTTACTATGTATCAAAGACTGTACTTCATGCTTTACAACTGCCAACGGTGGAAAGTAAATATTGTCCCCATTCCCACTCCCCCTACCCCGTGTTAGATGAGGAAACGGGCTCAGAAATGTTGAATTTGCCCAAAGTCACCATATTCAGAGCTGGAATTTGAAACCCAGTCTACTGGTGTCAAAGCCGCTTCTCAAGAATGAAGAATCAGTAAGAGTAAAAGCAGATTGCTACAACCGTGAACCTTAAAATTATGAGCACTTTATGCTCATCTTCAAGCTCTGATAAGACCAAAAGAAATACGACTCTGAGTAGGTAAAAGGACCCTATATTTTTTTCCCCTGTAAAATGTTGGTGAATGCTGCCCTTGCCTCTGCAACCCTCTGCTTCAGGATGGGGACCAGGCAGGGCATGGCGTTCTGGCAGTGCCTGCATATACGGCCATTCTCTTCGGCCGCGCGTCTCCTCCGAATTGCTAGAACTCTCCATCCCAACACAGGCAGAGTCTGGTTCTCCAGTGGAACTCGGTTGACTTGGAGGGACCAAAATCTGGAACGAAACTCCCTCACCAAGACAAGTTCCAGGAGGCCCAACCACCTGCTATTGTTGGATTCTAGATAAAGTCCTTATTCTTCTCAAGCTCATATTCAAGAGGGGAGAGACAGAGAAGAAACACATCCCTATATGTGGTAAAGACATTCGATTGGGTAAGAGGATAGAGGGGCAGAGGAGGAAGTCATCTTATGGCAGCAGAGGAGGTCAGGGAAGGCCTCTCTAAAGAGGACATTTGAGGACCACTCATTTCCTGAGTGAAACGAGAGAGCAATTTAATCATACAAAGTAGGGGAGGAGTGTTTGAGGGTGAGGACTCACAAGCTCAAAGGCACCTGAGGAAAAGGTATGCCATTTTTGAAATATCAGGAAGACCAGTGAGTACAGGGATTGAAAGATGGATTCCTTGCTCCTATCTCTCCTCCTCATGGTGCCTCCGGTCCCTGCATGGACTGATCTGGAAGCACTCTCCTGCCCAGACCAGAATTCAGGTCCCCATTCCTTGGAAGCATCTGGGAGAGACCCGGTTATGGAGTGAGTTACAGAGACAGGGCTTAAGGCCAGGGCGCTAACAGCAAATCTGAGTGCAGGGCAGGAACTTGGTCTCAGGGACCCAGGAACAGGCCAGTTAACAGACCTAGGACATGAGATCAGGGTCAACAAATAGGGCAGATGTCTGGATGTGGAATCTCAAGGAAAGGGGTGGAAGGCCCTCTACGATCCACACCTCCCTCACCCCCACACAAACTGCGGACTACGCCTTTGCCTTGGTCTCCTCTCTGCCCTTTATATACCCCTTTCTTGGCACATCTGCCACCAGGCCGGGTACTCTTCTGCCTCAGATTCTATGAACTTGCTGTTCTGTATTTCTGGAACTCCCTTCCCCTGGATGCCCTCAGGGCTCATTCCTTCACCCACTTCAAGCTCTGGACAGATGTCATTTTCTCCATGACCACCCTCTTCCAAACTGCAAACACCAGGTCTGGGGAGAAGCTCCCTCAATAAGGAAGAGGACCCTGGGGAAGGTATCTGGTTTAGCCAAGGACAAAAACCAAATGTCACAGCACTTCAGGCGTGAGTGGGGCAGTGTGAGCGCCAGATGCCAACCCCTCCTGGCGTGCAGGATTCTCTTCTGACCACCTAGAGAGATGTGGGCGACCACAATTAAAACCCCAGTACTCACAGATATACCACTAGTACTTGGTCTGTGCACATGATTTTTTTTTTGAATTTCTGGAGGGGAATATAGATCATACATGCACCAGGTTCAAAATTCAAAACATGCAAAAGAGTATTTCATAAAAGTCCCTCCCGCTCCTCTTGCCATGTAACTCCCTGCTCCCTCACTGAAACCCACAGATGTCGTCAGTGTCTCTGTATCCTTCCAGAGGTATTTTATAGCTATCTTAGCAAGTATGTTTGTATTTCCCACCTTTCACCCAAATGGTAGCCTACTTACTATACATATGCTCCTTGCTTTTTCACTTCAACGTCTTAAACATCTACTCATTGCCCCTCTTCACTCCTCTTGATAGCTGCTGAGTGCTCTCTTTGGGGGCACGATCACCTTTATGAAAGCACCTCCCTTTTGAGAAACATGCAGCTACTTCTACTACTTGGTCAGTACAAACAGCACTGCGGAGACAATCTGGCTCGGTCATTTCACTGTGGCTGCCTTCCAGCGGGTCGGACTGCTGGGTCAAGGGTGCAAACCTTCTCGGTTTTGACAGCACCAAACTGTCCTTCCTGGGGGAGACCCTTTGCTGGGAGGGGGGGTGGCTTAACCTTGGCCCTCACAAGCCGAGAAGCACCCGTGGCTAAAATACGACTATTTCAGCACAAAATCCACTTCAGCCTAGCTGGTGCGGGGTGTGCAGAGTGGAGCTCAGTAAGTGTTCGTAAGGGGGGTGGCAGGGAGGGTGAGCGGAGGAGTAGATGGAGGAGGGAGAGAGGGATGTACAAACGAACCAACGAGGACATGAAAGATGGAGTACAGCCTCCTTCTGGGAGCTCTGTGTCAAGGTCCGCACCGATGCCTCTGTTGTTTATTGTCAGGGCCACAGAGTTTAAGACAATTGTTCAGGGCACCTGGGTGGCTCGGTTGGTGGAGCGTCGGACTCTGGATTTCAACTCAGGTCACGATCTCAGGGTCGTGGGATTGAGCCCTGTATTGGGCTCTGCACTCAGAGGAGAGTCCGCTTGAGATGCTTTCTCTCCCTCTCCCTCTGCCCCTCCTCCTCAATGCTCTCTCTCTCTAAAATAAATAAATCTTAAAAAAAAAAAAAAGACTTAATTGTTCATATGTGTCCCTTCTGTGTCGTCAGATGAAGGGCAAATTCCTAAAGGACCACAGAGAATAGCAGTGAGGCACATAGGAGAAGGACGCCCAGCTCCACCATTCCCTCTCCAGAGGACTCTGGGCACATTACAAAATTGACCTGTTACAAGTTGCCTCGACTGCCGGAAGGAGGCGATCAGGTTTGTACCTACCTACCTGCCCCCTGGGTGGTGCTGAGACTCGGACACGCCAATGTGAGTAATGAGCTTAGTATATGCTTGGCCAAAGCAAGCCCTCAGCAAATGTTCACTGTTCCTTCTGATTGTGTGTCTATTGTACCTCCTCTGTGGCCTCGAGTAACGGTGGGCACATGAGAGGCATTCCAATGAGATTTCACCACTAATTCCGTACCCTTTAATTAGCAACCAGTTTTTGTTGGAAGATGCCATTCTTTTGGCATGCATATTGCTTTTGATTCCTGCGGAACATCTCAGACCTTATTTGCCTAGCTCGGGTCAAGGCAAGCTTTGAGCAAGTATACATTAACTTATTCCATGAATATTTAATTTTATCTACTACGAGCCCAGATTACAGCAGTGAACAGGACAGCAAAATCTTTGCCCTCGAATTTTAATGGAGAGACAGCCCATGGAGCTGAAGTAAGAGAAGCAGCCGCTCTGGGGAATTCACCACCTGAAATGACTTTGTTTGGGAAGTTGCAGAGGCAAAATTATCCAATGTCCCTGGCTGTTTGCTCTGCTCTCTAGTTCATTTATTTTAGCTATGAAGCTTTACCTAAATGCTCTGAATTTCCTCTCTCTTGAATATTCCTTTCATCAGATCCATTCTCCTCCTCACCTCCTTGATCTTGCTCCTCAAATATAGTTGCTAATGATGTGTGCATGTGCCAGACTTGAACAAATGTTGAGCTGCAAACGGCTCCGCGTCTGTTAATTTCATCCTCAGCTCGAGTGGGGATCCTTGAGTTACAACAGATGCTGCTTCCCCGGGGCTTTAGCGCCCATCGATCAGCTTTGTGGATGAGGAAGGAAAGGAAAGTTTCCTCCATGACTGCCATTTGAATATAATTTATTGTGTTCTGAAAGAAAAGGGGAAAGAAGAAAAGGTGCTGACAGGCTATAACACAAATGAATGGTGATGAATGACACTCAGATTTCAGTTTCAAAGGGACATGCTATAAATGATTGTGAGAGTGACGTGACATTCTCCACAGCTGTGCCAAACGGGCTCCTTCTAAATGGTCAAGGTGTTAGGAGTCCTGTGGGGAGTCCAGATTCATAATTATAATAAAGAAAATAATAAAATCATCGCATAGCCTTTAAGAGCAAGGACACGGTAAACAGATTTGAATCCTAGCTCCCGCCTTGGACAAGTTACCTAACATGGCCTCCTGTGTAAATGAGGATAATAGTAACACCTTAGTGGCAGGGTTGTTGGGAAGTTTGAGTTAATACAGAGAAGGTGATTAGAATCGTGCCTGGCCCTAATGAAGCTCCAGATTGATGTTCGTTCCATGTACTGTGATTAATAGTGAATGTTGTCCTCTGCCCGGTACTAACCTACTCTCTGCTCTCACCACCACCCACCCCATGACATCATGATTCCCCCCTTACTCTTTAGAGGAAGGAATGGCTGTATACTTGTCTTCTAAAGCCACTTGAATTTGACTTTGCTCTAACCCTTATTTATATGAGAATCTTCTGTTTCTTTATTTATTTGCATTTCCAATTATGTATAGAAAATAATTAAAAAGACTGGAAATAAATACCCCCAAAACTATTCATAGGATTCTGAGGGTCTACTTTTCTTCCATCGATTTTTTTCTGTATTTTGCAATTTTCTAAAAATAACCACGCGTGTTTTTACAATAAAACATATAAAATAAATGTTTAAAAATGAAGGAAGAGCAGATTAAGTCCGTTCTTCCTCATCCTCAAATAACTTAATCAACCTCCTCATCGGGGCATATTACGAAGAATTCAGGAACCCAAGGCCACACCACGGACAAGACTGGCTCTGCTATTCTGGCTGTTTGCCGAAGGGTCGTTGCTTTCTCTGGGAACTCGCTTGACCTCTGAGAAGCCCAAACCCATGCGACAACACGATATCCTATGAGCAACTTCTTCTACCTACGCTGCACTGAGAAACACCACACTGGGAAAAAAGGTGCATACATATCCTAAACCATGTACTAGCAGAAGGAAAATAAGCAACAGCAGCAGAACCTCCCCCTACGGAAAGGTGAATTGCTTGAATTTCAGGTGGTTTGTTAGTTCCTTGTGAACTGGGCACTTCATTCTCAGGGGCCTCGCCTGCATCCAAGGCTAATTAGATGTTACCTTGCAGCCATCCAGACCACTTCTCCTGTAACAATACCACTCAAACTTGTATTTATCTTTTCTGGTTTCCTGCTCACTTGAAAATCCGTTGAGAAGAAATTGTAGGCTTGATAGATTGGATACAAAAGAGAAAATAGAAAATAAAGGCAGTCTTACTCACATTCACCTCATTGAAGAAAGCAGCGCGCAAGCGCTCGGGTAGATGGTCTGGGCTCAAGCATTCAGTGGAGAGTTGAAGTACTTTTCAGTCAATCTCTAGGCTTCACAAATCTTTGGCCTTTAGTGGAAGATGGGTGATGGCAATGGGGAGCAAGGCATGTTCCTTCCACTTCAATTCTTCAACTTCATGTTACAAGAGAAACCCAGGGGGAGAAATTAGACTTGTCCAAAATGTCAAAGTGTGATAGAACTTTGTTATCAGTTACATATGGCCAAACTAATGCTGTTCAATAAATCACCCACAGCTTAGTGGCTTAAAATAGTAACAGCCGTGGATGACTCTCAGATGGGTGGTTCTGCTCACCTGGGCTGGCTCAGCTCACCTTGACTGGATTCACCCACGCATCTGTGGTCAGCTGTGGCTGGACTGGGGCTGAGCCTCCATTGGGCTGCCTTGGCCCTAATCCACACGGTCTCTTACACCTCAGCAGGCTAGCCCAGGTTAGTGTGGCTAGGCACACAATCTCTGAGTCCAAAGCTCAGAACTGACGTTCCATCACTTCAACTGCATTCCATCGGCCAAAGCATCATAGAAGCCTACCCAGAATCCAAGGAAAAGCTGCAAAGTCATGTTGCAAGGGTGTGGATACAAAGAGAGATGAAATTTTGGGGCCACATTTGCAATCAACCTACCATAATCCTGATACTCGATGGTATGTGAAATTAGAGATGGCAATTGAAAAATACATTTCACTGTTGAAAATTGTTTTGAGACAGTATAGATCATAAGATTTTCATTGAAATCAAAGCCAAAAATACTCAAAATTTTAATCAAGGACCACCTGAGAAGACATCAGCCATAATCACATCAGTTTGTGCTCCTGGTCCCCCACCAACAGGGTTTTCCTCCCTGTAAGGTCTTCTGATCTCACAGTCTTTCTAACACAACCTAGTTTTAACAAAAGGTAGAAACAAAACTTGAGCAATTTTTCTGTACCCCAAAAACACCCCCTTTTAAATGCAACTCTAAAAATTCATTCTCAAAATTGTATACATCGTACAATTGCAACCATGCAAAGCCCTGTATGTGAAAGAACAGAGAGGCACCAAGAATACACAAAAGGGAAAATAGTTATATTCAGATGATGAGATGATGGCGTTTTTCTCGTTTTTCCAAATGCTCTTTAATGCTGGGGTTATACGGTCTTACAATAAAAGAGGAGAGGATGTAAATAAGTTGAAAGCAAAGATTAATGAGCATTTATCGTCACTAGGGTACACCCTGTACAACAACAAAAACACGGTCCTTGTCTTTCCAGTTTATAATCTCTGTGGCTGACAATGAAATATTTAAATGCCAAGAAACACAAAAGCAGTTCAGAATTGTACTCACAGAAGAGTTCTGTGACTCCACTATCATTACTTAATTCATACAAAGTGTCTTAAATAAGTGGTTTTATCTTCATCTGGTGATTTTTTTCATTTATAGATCTCTATGAATGTGTCTAATGATGACAAGCCGGCAGGGTCCATGTGCTGAAGCATATCCAACAATCCGATCACAGTAAGTTAAAAAAAGTAACAAAAGAATAATCACAGCTATATATTCTCTGGGTGGTTTTGAATACAAATGCAAAAATTTTGGTAAATGTCATAATTAATGTATCCGAAGAAGCCAAAAAGCAAAACCTAGCTCAGTAGGAAACATTTCAACTCAGAACGTCAAATAATAAAGTTAACTTAATGCAACCGCAAAGGAAACATGTTCCATATTTTGTTTTCTAGAGTTGAGCACAAAGCTTTTAATCTTAATTAGACACTTGATAAAAGGACGCAGCACGGTTGGAGTCAGAAAAGTCATTTTTGCTCTTAGGACTTAGCTTGTAAGAGGTGGATTGATGATTCCAGCCTATTCTTAGATTCCGCGCCTGCCTCAGACTTTCCTACCAAGACCAGAAATAACCACAATAAGAACATTTTATATCCATGCTGATTCTTTTAAAATTATTTTTGCATACATTTTCTCATTTAATACTCCCCCAACCCAGCAGATTAAATAGCACAGACATTACCATCCCCACTTTACTAATAAAGAAATTAAGATGCAAAGAAATGTAAGTAACTAGTTCAAGGACGTACAACTGGTAAGTGGCAGGCTGGTCAGGATCACCTCTATGAGCGGCAGAAAAGGAGGGCACTGGGAAAAGACACCTATTACTACGAAAAAAGATATAATATTACACATTTGATAGAAATCAAAACTACAAAAGTCAAAAGAAGATAATTTAAAATGCCCATAATTCTACTTATGAGAGAGACACGCTTACAGCACCGTGGAGTAGCTCCTTCCAAACACCACGATCTTGCTTTGTATTTCACTGAGCCAGTAGCAGCAATAAGAAGAGAACTCGTACATTCTCCCCCACCAGCCCTACCAACCCCACATCTGTGCCCACGTACTCTGCCTTCCCGGGCGCAAAGGATGAACTAGGTCCCTGTCTATGTTCCATTCTGCGCTCCATTCAATTTCCTTTCACCCACTCAAAGATTTGCTCTGCGGTAACTTCTTATCAATCCCTTCCCATGCCAGATCATTTCCATCAGTAAGCAAACACTGTAATTTCTCTCAACGGGAACAAAGAAACAATAACGAACAAATCTTGGTTGCCCTCATATCCCTCTCCCACTCCAGCCCCATTTCTCTGCTCCCCTTTACGAACACCATAGGCAAAGAGTTCACTAGACTTTCTGGCTCCAGGTATCTCTTGAACACATTCTAAGCAGGATTCTATCCCAGCAACTCCACTAAAACTGTCCTTGTCAAAGTCAATGACTTCCAGATTCCCCATCCAAGGATCGGTCCTCGGTGCTCTTCTTAACCCTGCAGCAGTATTTATCACCATGAAATACATCCTTCCTTTGCACTTAGAACATCACCCCCTCTTCGTTTTCTTCTACCTCAATGGTCACTTCTCACCTTTGCAGGCTGTTGTCAATCCTCAACCTTTTCCCTTGTATATGTCTACACCCTCTCACTTGGTGGTCTCATCAATTCCATGGCCTTAAACTATTCATCTCCAGCCCTGACCCTCTCCTAAACTCCAGAATGACCTGTCTCCACTTGGATACCCTATAAGCAGAGCTGACACTCACTGGCACGTGTCATTATGGTGTTACCATAGGTTTACAAGTGCCATAAGCGCCGAATAGTGGAAAATCCTTTCTGATTGGCCAGTGTCTGTTGAACATCTGTTGATACTTTTTAATATCACCCCTACTGGGTAGGTATCTCAACTTTTGAATGGCCCAACTGAAATCTTGATTCCTGTCTCCCGCTACTTGGTTTTCTCCAAGTACTTCTCCATTTCAGTAAATGTCCTAATACTTACTATTCTTCCTGCCAGGTGTCCTCCAGATACCTGCATGGATTGCCCCTTCACTTCATTTGTGTCTATTCAAGCATCAGCAGTGAAATTCTCCCTCAGCATCCTACTTAACGCAGGAGACTCTACCTTTCCCACACTGTTCTTTATTCCCTTACCTTTTTTGTTTTTCTGCATTCTTTTTCTCATTAAATGATTTATGAGTTGAAAGACCATGGAAGAATGTTATATATAATATGGCAGGTCTGCTCATTCATTTGTTTATTTTCAGTGTCCTTCCACTAAAATTAAGCCTTAGGCAGGCAGGGACATTTTTAAAATTTTGGTTCAGTGCTTTATACCCAGGGTCTAGATTAATGTTTTACACACAAGACTTTCTGTCTTCTAGGGGAAAACATAAATTAAACAGATAAATGGGCAAATTTATCATGACATACAGACATACCTTAGAGATTTCGCAGGTTTGGTTCCAGACCACTGCAATAAACGGAATATTGCAATAAAGCAAGTTAAATGACTATTTGGGTTTCCCAATGCATATGTTTGCTTACACTATACTGTAGCCTAAGTGTGCAAGAGCATTATATCTTAAAAAAAATGTACATACTTTAATTTAAAAATAATTTCTCATTAGAAAATGCTAACCATCATCCGAGCTTTCAGTGAGTCGTAATGTTTTTGTTGGCAGGAGTGCTCCCATGTTGAAGCCTGCTGACTGATCAGGGTGGCGGTTGCTGAAGGCTGGGGTGGCTGTGGCAGTTTCTTAAAATAAGACAACAATGAAGTTTGCCCCATCGATCAACTCTCCCTTTCACGAACAATTTCTCTGTAGCACACAATGCTGTTTGATAGCATTCTACCCGTAACAGAACTTCTTTCCAAACTGGAGTCAGTCCTCTCAAACTCGAAGTTTATGCAATAAACTTATCAACTAAGTTTATGTCGTCTTCTAAAGCCTTTGTGTCATTGCAACAGTCTTCACAGCATCTTCACCAGGAATAGTTCGCATGTCAAAAACCCACTTTCTTTGCTCATCTATTAGAAGCAACACTTCATCCATTCATGTTTTATCATGAGCCTGCAGCAATTCAGTCCCGTCTTCAGGCTCCACGTCTCATTCTAGTTCTCTTGTTATTTCCACCCCATCTGCAGTTACTTCCTCCGCTGAAGTCTTGATCCCCTCAAAGTCCTCCAGGAGGGTCGGAATCCACTTCTTCCAAACTCCTGTTCTTGCTGATATCTGAAACTCTGCTTGAGAATCACAACTGTTCTTAATGGCATCTGGAATGGTGAATCCTTTTCCAGAAAGTTTCCAATTTACTTTGCCCAGATCCATCAGAGGAGTCACTGTCTGTGGCAGCTGTAGTCTTATGAAATGTATTTCTTCCATAAGACTTGAAAGTCAGAATGACTCCCTGATCCATGGGCAGCAGAATGGATGTGGTGTCAGTAGGCATGCAAACAGCATTAATCTCATTGTCCATCTCCATCAGAGCTCTTGGGTGACCAGGTGCCAGTGAGCAGTAATCTTTTGAAAGGAATCTTTTTTTCTGAGCCGTAGGTCTCAACAGTGGGCTTAAAGTATTCAGTAAACCATACTGCAAAAAAGATATGCTATCATCCAGGCTTTGTTGTTCTATTTATAGGGCACAGAGTCTGTTTATAGGACACAGACATAATTCTTTTTTAAAATTTATTTTCATTTATTCATTAGATCATTATTTTTTTAATTTAAATTCAATTAATTAACATATAATGTGTTATTTGTTTCAGGGGTACAGGTCTGTGATTCATTAGTCTTATACAATACCCAGTGCTCATCACAACACATACCCTTCCCAATGTCCATCACCCAGTTACCCCAACCCCCCAACCCCACCCCTTTCCCCAGCAACCCTCAGTTTGTTTCCTAAGATCAAGAGTCTCTTATGGTTTGTCTCCTTCTCTGGTTTCATCTTCTTTCATTTTTTTCCTCTCTCCCCCTATGATCCTCTGTCTTGTTTCTTAAATTCTTCATATCAGTGAGATCATATGATAATTGTCTTTCTCTGGTTGATAAGGACTTTCAGGATGGTGAGCATTAGCTTCAACTTAAAGTCACCAGCTGCATTAGCCCCTAACAAGAGAGTCAGCCTGTCCTTTGAAACTTTGAGGCGAGGCCTTGGCTTCTCTCCAGCCATGAAAGTCCTAGACGACATCTTCTTCCAATAGAAGGCTGTTTTGTCTACACTGAAAATCGCTGTTTAGTGTGGCCGCCTTGATTCATCATCTTAGCTAGATCTCCTGGTAACTCACTGTGCTTCTCCATCAGCACTGGCTGAATCACTTTGCACTCTCATGTTACAGAGATGGATTCTTTCCTTAAACCTTATGAATCAACCCTCTGTTAACTTTCAACTTTTCTTCTGCAGCTTCTTTCCCTCTCAGCCTTCATAGAATTGAAAAGAGTTAAGTAAGGCCTTGCCCTGGATTAGGTCTTGGCTTAAGGGAATGTTGTGTCCATTGTGATCTAACCAGACCATTCAGTCTTTCTTCATATCAGCAACAAGGCTCTTGCTTTCTTATCATTGATGTATTCACTAGAGTAGCACTTTTAATTTC
This sequence comes from Ursus maritimus, assembly GCF_017311325.1. Lineage (NCBI taxonomy): Eukaryota > Metazoa > Chordata > Mammalia > Carnivora > Ursidae > Ursus > Ursus maritimus. The sequence goes on from NW_024426996.1 coordinate 40,840,412, forward strand.
CTTCAAGAACTTTTCCTTTACATTCATAACTTGGCTACTTGGTGCAAGAGGCCTAGCTTTTGGCCTGAACCTTATCTCCAATATGTAACCACCAGCCACATGCAGTTAATGAACACGTGAAATGTTGCTAGTTGAACTGAGATGTGCCAGAAGTGTAAGATACATACTGGATTTCCAAGATGAGATGCCAAAAACAGAAATGTAAAATATCTCATTAATAATTGATCATATTCAGTATATGCTAGAACGATAATACTTTAGATAGATGGGGTTGAATAACATATCATTAAAATTAAGTTCACCTGCTTCTTTTTACTTTTTTAATACGGCTACTATGTATGTATGTATATATAAAATTAAATTTACATACACGACTCACATCTGTGGCTCTCATTACATTTCTAGTCTAGACTCCCGAGGGAGGACACTGAAATTCCATTCATTATTCATTACTCTGAGCTAACCAGTCATTCTTTCAGAAATCAACACAATCCAAGCCTCCCAGCCTTTCATATCAGAGTCTTAATTTTTTTCAAATTGAAGCTTCCTACCAAATTCCTTAGGAAAATAAGAATTTTTATGTTGTTATAGGTTAAAAGTAGCCACTGCATTTTATGTGCTTATTCTGATAGTTTGTCTTGCTGGCATCTTCAATCTACAGTCCTGTGGTCTTCTCTGGAAAGAGTGGGTGCTCCCTGTATCGTTCATACAGGTAGGGGTCAGTGGGCAGACAGGAGGACGACACTTGGAATGTGAGCCCCAGGCAGGCAGATGAGGAAATCTGACATTTTTCATTCATGAAGGCACTCTCTAATGAGAGACTTAAACAGGCCTCTGCCTATGCCCAAGTTTAGAGGAAAAGGCAGCCATTATGAAGTTACAGCCAAATATGTATAAGCCGTAATTCACAGGCTGGCTTTTCTGGTTCATATCCCTCTCGATATTTATCTCTTTTGTTTTCCCTAAATCTGTAATAGGGTCCAGCCAAATGCTACAGCCATATCTTAGTTCTGTTGTGGGATAACAAAGGAAGGATAAAGTATCCAAATTTGTATATATTGTTTTGTTTGTTTTTTATTCTACAAATATACCTTTTGCATTTTCCTGTCATTATATATTTTTCCAAAGAGTTATTTGAGATGGCTGCATAATATTCCACTGTAGAAAAACAACAGAATTTTACATGTCTTCAGCTAGGTCCTTCCTTCCTTCCTCCCTCCCTTCCTTCCTCCCTCCCTCCCTCCCTTCCTCCCTTTTTCTCTCTTTCTTTCTCTCCCTCTTTCTTTCTTTCTTTTTTCATTATTTGTAACATTACAATGACCACCCTTATGCATGATTCTGATCACGTGTGACTTCCTTAAAGAACTGCAGAGTCATAAGATAAGATTGTTGAGGCTTTTGCTACATTTTGGAAAATTGACATTTGGAAACATCATACCAATGTGTTCCACCACTGGCATCCCTAGATTCTTGTCATTTCAAGATTTGGAAGAATTGGGCTTATATCCCATCTATATCAACAAGTGGAGGAAGAATGTGTGGTTTTGGGGGGCCACCATTTGCTCAGAGCTTAGTGTACCTGAGACCCCAAAATAAAATTTGTTGACCTCTCCTGATTGACCCTGCATGTTTGGTACAGAAAATGTGCAGGCTTGGGAACCCCTGGGAGCAGGGGAAGGAATTGTGAGTTGTGTCACTTTGGTCAAGATGTTTCACCTCTTGGTCTTCTGGTCTTTCACATGGAGATGCCACTACTTCCCTGGCTGAACTGCTGCAAGATTTAGAGGAAGATATGTTAAAGCAGCTGGTAAAAACTCGTCCTTAATCAATGCTAGTCCAACACCCACCCCCCACCACCAGATTTCCCTTCTCCAAATTCCCCACCCCACCAGTGCCTGCCTCTTATTTCCCCCAAAACTGCACCAGTTGGTTCTCTAACAGTTTAGAATTCTGAGTTTAAATGAATTATTTTATCACTCTGTTATTTGAATTGAGTCTAAAGTCTCTAATTGAAGCTGTATGGTTTAAAAAGTCAGGGAGAGGAGTTCTTCTTTCTGTGACTTTGCCAGCTCCCCTCTGGCTGAAGGACTTCAGCTCTCTGAGTATTCACCAGGGTGTTTGGTCCAACAGCCTCTCAAATGAAATTCTGTATGGTTTAAAAAGTGCCTCCTTTGGAGAAATGCCTACCTGCTTCTGTGGTTTTCTGTGTTGAACATCTATCAACAACAGCAGAATCAATGGCAGGAATTTTTTTTGCCATGGACCACGTCATAACTGTAGTTTGTATCTGACTCCTTTCCATTCGCAAATGAGTATGATTCAAGATGAACTCATGACCAAATACCATTTGAATTTACGTTTTGGGGGTGTGGATGGGGAAGGCAGATTTTACTCAACACTCCTTAGGTAGTTCATTGATGAGTGTTTATTTAGCACTTGTTACATGCCAGGGACTGAGATAGGTGTTTGAGATCAGTGATGAAGAGGAAAAACAGTCCTGTCCTCAGGAAGTGTTCCATCCATGCTAGAAACAGATAATAAATGATAGATGGTGAATAAAAATGCCACAGAAATAATTGTATAATGTAAAATTTTGATAAGAACCACAAGGTGGAAAGGTGGTGCCTTGACTGCTGTCTGGGGTAACTAATCTAGGCAGATGGGTGAAATTTAAACCAGACCTTAAATGAGAATGAGGAAGAAAAACAGTAAATTGCAGTAGATTATATTTCCCTCAAATGGTCAGGAGCGCATGTCTGCCCCACATGCTCTTCCAGCATCTGCTACTCCGCCATCAAGTGGGGGAGGGTATGCCTCGTCCATCACCCCTGGGCACGTCTTTGTGACCGCCTTAAGCAATAGGGCACATTGGCAAAGAGGGGGTGTGACTTTTGAGGCAGGGCATAGAAGGTGATGCACCTGCCAGTGAGTCTGCTCTCTTGGGAGCTGCCCCTGGAACCCAGACACACGGAGAAGTCCCCGTGGGGCAGAACTGAGGCCCCAGTCCTCGGGCCTGGCTGGACTCAGAGCCTCAGACATCAGCCTCTCAAAGCAGAAGGAGCTGCAAGATGTAGATGCAAATGCAGGGAGGTGTGCAGATCCGGTGGCGGGAAGGGGGTGCACTCCTCTTGGACAGTACCTATTTTCCCTGAGAAATGGAAAGTGAAGTTGCTAGTCCAGAGTGAGGGGGCTGGAGGAATGGGGAAGTCAGACGTCTGTGCAGTGAGGGGGAACAAGCTCATTAGAATGAAGGGAGGGAAATCAGAGGGGGAGATGAACCACGAGAGACTATGGACTCTGGGAAACTGAGGACTTCAGAGGGGAGGGGGGTGGGGGATTGGGATAGGCCGGTGATGGGTATTAAGGAGGACACGTATTGCATGGAGCCCTGGGTGTTATACACAAACAATGAATCATGGAACACTACATCAAAAACTAATGATGTACTGTAGGGCGACATAACATAATAAAATTTAAAAAGAAAAGAAAAGAAAGACTGCTAATGGGGCGCCTGGGTGGCTCGGTGGGTTGAGTGTCTGCCTTTGGCTCGGGTCGTGATCTCAGAGTCCTGGGATCAAGCCCCACATCGGGCTCCCTGTTCAACAGAGGGTCTGCTTCTCCCTCTCTCTCTGACCCTCCTCCCCACTTGTTCTCTCTCTCTCTCTTTCAAAAAAAAAAGGAAAAGAAAAGAAAAAAAAAAGACTGCTAATAAGATTACTGGGCAGTGTCAGGATTACTGAACATTATTGAAATAATACCAATCTATGAGGTTTTTTTCCCCTGAATCCTTTATCAGCTGGGAAGCAGGCATGGAGAAGGCAGGTGGTTGGGGCTGGGTTCTTCCAGAACCGGGAGATAGGAAGGACAGGGGTAATACAAGGAGTTGGCCATATTTTCAAGAGAAGAATTGTAAAGATGGATTAAGGGAAGACAAGAAATCTGATGGGACAAGAGAGAGGTTGATGGACTGGAGGGCATAGCTGGGATCGAAGAAGAGCTCCAGGAACCAGGCCTAAAAAAGCCAGCAGAAGGATAGGCAATCAAGGCACGAAAGTGGGATTTTAAATGGAGAGTTTCAGGTGGGGACTGAGATCACTGCATTATCACCGGCCCGTGTTTACAGCCTCATTCCTGCCTTAATACATAAATTTCTGGTGATTATAAAGATTGATATGGTAAAAAAAAATAATAATAATAAAAATAAGGTGCAGCAGAAGGAACACTTGGGAGTCAGTGGACCTGAGCTGGGAATAGGGTTCCACTGTGTGACTCTAGGCAAGGCCTTTTATCTGCCCATTTTGGGCCTGTATTTCCTTTTCTCCTTATCAGTGTCAAACAAAGCTGCAAAAATTAAATACAGTGATAGATATCGACAGATATAGATATATAGATAGATATCAATATATATTGATATATAGTCAGGTGTATATATAGAGAGGTGTATTCAGATAAATACCTGAAATGGATATATAGTTATATCAATTTATATATATATATGTATCCATTAAATACATACCAGATATATATAAATACTAGATACAGAACTATATATCTCTTTCAGATATAAATCTATATAGAGATATATATCAATTTATGTGTATTATAGATATATAACATTCTCAGCACATAGCCGATACTCCACAAATGTTAGCCCATCACAGAGGCACACACTCCTAATCACCCGCCTTTTTTCACACTTAAGAAAATAAGAACCAGCTGATTTAAATTATAATCCCCCGATAGTGCTCACGCCTTAAGAATCGGTACTTTCAGACCCTGGGAAGCCTTCTCAGGCGTCTGGGAGACAGAACCAGTAGTGTGAGGCTTTCCCAGGCACTTGGTCTGCATCAAGCAGATGCCCACAAACCTTTCATTCATAAAGCACCCGAGCCCGGGCTTGGGTAGCAGAGCAAACTGGAAATAACCAGGTCTTTCATGCACTTAGGCACTGAATAGAATTCCGCCCCCCTTCCTCTCTGGGAAGGCTGCTCTTGACTTTGCAGCAATAAATAGATTTTTTTTAACGTGGATATCAATTTAGAAAATATATGGATACCCAGGTTTCATCAATAGATATCAAAATGGGCTTCACCGTCTCTATAATTTAGAAACGACATTACTCATGAGGCATCTGGGCACAGCAGCCAGGAGGCCAGATTTTCTCAGACGGGCACCTTCATTTCAACTACTCTGTCCCATCAGACCCCCTATTTCAAATATTGTCAGGCTGCGTATCAGGCTATGTGCCCTGGTTTGGCGTTTTGAAAATAATGATCACCAGTTAGAGACAGAGGAGAAAGTAGGACAGTCTTTTCTTCTAAACTTAAAAGAAAATTATTTATTGCAAAAATAACATCATAGCAAACAACATGACCAGAAATTTTACTGAAAGAAAAACTCACCCCTGAACCAAACATACCAAGAAATCAAAATGTTTTCTTTTTTCCGTTGTGCCCTTTTCCATTCCTAATTTATGAAATATTTGTGATCATAGAATTAAAAAAAAAAAAAAAGCAATGCCAAGGTTGTGTGAGCTCCCAGACCTGCCCTCTCCCACCCTCTAGCCGGGCAGTTCTACCAGATGGAGAGAAGCAAATCCTTGCTAGCGCCGGCTCCTCCCCCACCCAGCCCACCTGCAGACGGGGGCGCAAATGAAACCCCAACCCCTCAGTCAATCAGTGTTTCAAAACATCACCTACTGAGTGTGCAGAGCCCTTGGAGACACAAAGAGGGTGGGGAGGAGGGGTGCAGAGAAGAAATAGAAGGCCCAGTCCTAACGCTCGGGGCGTTGCCATGGCAGCCGGCAGGGGGCAGCGGAGCGGGTGGAAGAAGGGCACGGTTACAGGGAGAGGCCAGGGCCCGACTGGGGTTCTTGCCCCGTTTCGGGTGTGCGGGATGCAGCTGCCTTCTTTGTCCCTTGTGAATGAAGCCACTGATTGTGGTTTCTGGGGCAGTTTCCCAAAAGTGTGTCATGAGAAAGAGGCAAGATGTTAATGGGCTAAGCAGAAAAAAACAACTCCCCGGCCAGATGAGTTGGGACAGGAGCGGTAAAGAAAACAAACAGGTTTCTTTCTTTCCGCGGCCGATCTCGGAGTGTCGGCGAGGGTACTGAGGCTCGGGTGGCCCCGGAGAAGGACGCCCGGCGGACCCGGGGTTTAAGGAACACGCTTCGCCAATTGCGGCCGCAGAACAGCCGCCTGCCCGCAGACCACAGGCCGGATGAGACCAGGTGCCCCCAGATCCTTCCCGGTCGGAGGAAGCCCCCCTTGCTTTCCGCCCCAGGCCTGCAAAGTGCAGACTGGAAGGGAAAGAAGATGGTAGGCGCAGTGTAGCCGGTGCAGAGAGGCCCTGAGGGGAGTGAGGACGAAAGGGTCCCACAGGGGACGCCATTCACCAGCACGTGCTCTGCTTCCTGTTCTGTCCTCGCAGGACAGTGACAGTTACTGAGTCACAGCTACAGCTGTAACCGAGATGGTAGCAGCCGCCAAACAGAAGGTTCCACGGCCCCTTTCCACGGCCACTTTCCTGCGCTGCTAGAGAAATCCCAGCCTTCCCCGGTTTCCTTCTCTGTCTCAGGCCGCTCCGCACGGTTATGGGAGCCTGGAGGGTGGGGTCGCAGAGGCCAAGCTTCTGGGCTGATCAGCTTGCTCCAGGGCCTTCCCCTTCCCTCCCAGTTTCCTCCTGTGACTTCCAGGTCACGCCATTCTTCCACCCTCTAATCCAGTGGTTCCCAACCTTGGCTGCACATTAGAAGTTTAAAAATAAATAAATAAATAAAGGCCCAATGGCCAAGGCTCATGCCAGACCAATGCAATCAGAATTCTAGGGATGAGGCGCAGGCATCAGTCACTTTAACTGCTCCTGGGGTGATTGCTCTTGGCAACCAACATTAAGAACCACTGAGGTAATCCAAGGACAGAGTTTTCTCCTTCAGCAAGCCTGATCTCTCCGGAAGCAGGGTCCTTTTTATCTGGAACCCCACCATCTTTTATTTTGAGCCAAAAGTGTTCTTTCTAGGGGCGCCTGGGTGGCACAGCGGTTAAGCGTCTGCCTTCGGCTCAGGGCGTGATCCCGGCGATCTGGGATCGAGCCCCACATCAGGCTCTTCTGCTATGAGCCTGCTTCTTCCTCTCCCACTCCCCCTGCCTGTGTGCCCTCTCTCGCTGGCTGTCTCTATCTCTGTCAAATAAATAAATAAAATCTTAAAAAAAAAAAAAAGTGTTCTTTCTAGGGTACCCAAATCCTAATTTACTGGTATCTTCCAATTATGACCAAAGAATTTTCTGGAACAGTTTTTTTCTCTGTTCTGGGGATCAAGCTTCACTTGTACTTCTCTAAGCATCTCCACAATCCAACCTATACATTAGGGAGCATAATTAGGCAGAGTACAGTGCTTGCTTCCAAGAGGCTAACCACTGACAGTCTTTGGTTCTCAATGATTTTTGCCAGTTCCCCGAGTTTCTACTACTAATCCCAATTTCACCATGTTGGTGCCATTTACTCTCATTCCTGCTAGGAGTGACACCCTCGGACACTCATCTCTCGCCATTTCTCTTATCTGAGAAGCCTAAGTGCAGAACATTAGCTCCCCTGCAAGATTTTAGTCTGTGTTTAGAAGGCTGCTGCAGGCTGCCCCCTGGTATCTTGGGAAATAAACAGAAAATGCCACCTCAGCTAAAATGAAAAGTAATAAAATCAATTTAAAAACACATGGCTTTCTGATCTCATCTAAATAACCTACTTTAAAAGAGGGGTTTGGGGGCGCCTGGGTGGCTCAGTCAGTGAAGCATCTACCTTTGGCTCAGGTCACGATCTCGGACTCCCAGGATCGAGCCCCCTGCCAGGCTCTCCGCTCAGCAGAGGGTCTGCTTCTCCCTCTCCCTCTGATCCTCCCCTGTCTCGGGCTCTCTCTCTCACTCTCTCTCTCAAATAAATAATTTTTTTAAAAAGAAAAAATATGAAAAAATAAAAGATGAGTTTGTAAGGATGGTAAAATTGAGAGCAAACTCAAAAGAACAGATGATTAAAGTGTAACTTGAGATCTGAGATGGATTTAATGCAAAAACAAAACAGTATCCTTTAAATGGGGAGGACAAGACAATTTGGGGTAGGGAAAAAATTTAACATTTCAATTTAGATTCAACTTAATTTATAGAAATAAAAAATAAATCATTTTAACATACAAATTGATAGGAGCTGGGGTGCCTGGGTGGGGCAGTCAGTTGAGTGTCCTACTGTTGGTTTTGGCTCCGGTCCTGATCTCAGGGTTGTGAGATCAAGCCCTGCGTCAGGCTCCACACTCAGCACAGAGTGGGCTTGAGATTCTCTCTCCTTCTGCCCCTCCCCCTCTCTAAAATAAATACATCTTTAAAATTTTGATAGTATGTGTGTATAATAAATAATGTGGTTTTAGTGCTCAAAAAGTTTAATCAGAGGGATTTACAATAAGAAAAAGTTCAGATATTGCTCTTCTAAGCCATTGTAAAATCTCGGCGTGCATAGAAAGCCAGTGGTCAACTTGGAACGACAAGGAGATGGTGAAAATAGCAAGAGTTGGTCAGTGTTTATCCATCACTACTGAGAAACAGGGTGTCTTATCCAGAAGAATGTTTATCAGACACATATCAAAGTGTGTCCAGCTATTATGGCTTAAATGCCAGTTCCTTCCAGTTTACCCAGTTCCCTATGCCTGCAGTGGTACTTCCAAGACAACCTTCTGATGGTAATTTGACTTCTCAAGCAAACTTCCCTACAGGGACATTATGGATACACCAACCAATTCCTGACTCCAGGTCTGTTTGGAGACTCTGTGAATTCACAAATTAGCTTATTGGTTTATCAGGCAGTCTGGCAGTTTGGGTTAGGGCTTCTAGTAAGTTGGGTAAATGTGAGTGAGGTTTCTTGAGCCTGATTATCTCTGAAGGGATGTGACACCCTGGTACTCCCTGAGTCTCTGTCCTGGGCGCCATCTTGACACAGCACTACAAGGTCCTCTGTAAGCCACTGGCCTCTTTCTTTGGCATCACTTCAACACATAGAGAACTTGATTTGTCTGGATCCCAGACAGACCAGGTTTCCTTAGTCTACCTATGTTTTCAGGAAAGGGAAGTAGGTCTCATTGTTAGGCACCCAGTAGTAGAATCCGAAACACTACAGGAGACACAGAAGGAAGTACACGCAGAAACAAACCCAATGTTCATCATCAGGCAAACAGATAAACAAGACATGGCATATCCATATAATGGAATATTATTTGATCTTCAGAAGGAATAAAGTTCTGTTACATACTACCACATGGATGGCCCTTAAAAAGGTTGTGAGAAATGAAAAAGGCAGTCACAAAAGACCACGTATTATATGATTCCATAAATATGAAATGCTCAGAACAGGGAACTCTGTAGTGCCAGAAAGCAGATTAGTGGTCGCCAGGGCTGAGGGAGGATGATTCTGGTGGGGAGGCAGATGAAAGCTAAGGTTATATGAGGCTTCTTTTTAGGATGACAAAAATGCTCGAAAATGGACTTGGTAATCACTGCACCTATGCATATACTAACAACCAGTGAATTGTACACTGTAAATGGCTGAATTTTATGGTATGTAAACTATACCGCAATAAAGCTCTTTTTAATAATGAAGATGAGGGGGCGCCTGGGTGGCTCAGTCGGTTAAGCATTTGCCTTTGACTCAGGTCATGATCCCAGGGTCCCGGGATGGAGCCCTGCATCAGAGCTCGCAGCAGGGAGCCTGCTTCTCCCCCTCCCTCTGCCCCTCCCACTGGCTCGTGCTCACTCTCAATTAAATAAATAAAATCTTTCTAAAAGTTTTTAAAAAATGAAGATGAGGAGTGATCAAGACATCCTGTGGGTCTTCTCACCAGGATTTATTTCCACGGGTCACTGTTTTACTTCCCGTAATTACTCTCTAAGCGCAAAGAAGAAAATTTAAAGGCTCATGAGACTCAGAATTCTCATAGAGGTCCAAGGAAGTCATCTTCTGAAGCCGACAATCCACACCTCGGTTCACGATAGAAAAGGGAGATGTGAACCATCCTGATCCCCACCTCGTACCTCTCTATAGTTCTGACAACCCCAAAATGACAAACATCACACAATCAGAAGAAACTCAGAAAATTCCAGCAAAGGTGATAATCTGGATGTTTAAAATATCTACCCAATCTGTATAGGAAGATTAAGATTCACAAAATTTCAGACCTGGAATATCTCACAGAATTTAAAAATTTAACTCTATCATTGTATAGGCACAGGATGTTTGATAAGCTCCCTTCCCACAGGATATGGGGTAGAAATTTCCTCTGTCCTCTCATTCCTAAGCCTACCTATAGAGTGCTTATGGCCCACCTTCTCCCACGGTCCTTTGTCTTACTCTCTTCTCTCCTCTCCCCCCACCCCAATTCCTCCTTCTCATTCAAAAAGTTTGAAATTGCCTTTCTGTGTAGTAAGAAATTGAATTTGTCACATCCTACATTCTTCTAAATCTTTAGTTTATAAGAAAAAATTTATGCTTGGTCTTCCAAGCTCTGGTACTGAATATTTAAAGAAAAGCTTTCGGAATTTGGAAAAATAGTGGCTTTTTTCTCTCAAGTGCCTGGCTCTTGCAATCGATATATGGCTTTCCCAACCAGCCAGTATTGCTGAAATGGGCATCAAGAGTCTATCTGGGCCGTCAATACCTCAACTTTGACTCTCTATTTCTTTTTGCATTCCAACTATAAAAATCCTGAGCCTCCCTGAGGACATGCCTCGGGTTGGATATTTTGGAAATAATGTTCAAAGAAACAAAAAAAAACAAAACAAAACATAATGCCATTTATATATCTAGAAACTAGCTGATAATTAAGCTTTCTTTTCAAACATTCTATGATTCTATGACTTGAACCCAACCAGCCCTGGGTGCTCAGCGATCTTCTCATGGCAACAGAGCACACCACTATCAATCTTTCATTCTTCCCATAAACTCCTGAGTGGCACCTCTCTCCCTCCCTTTTCCATTTTCCCCATGTGGTTTGGCAATGGTCTTCTGAAATCCTGTCCCAGTGGGTTGTCAATAGTGAAAGAAAATGGCCACGTGGCCCCTGAGTTCTGCATCACAGCCTGAAACAAGCCTATTCTTTGAAATCTTGAAAACTTGATTTTGTCTGGAAGTTTCATGTGTATGTTTCATTGTCTTCCAAAACCAATGACTGTTTCTTTTAAATGTTGCAAATGAATTTTAAATGACCTATCAAAAGTACTTAGCTTATTCTCCCAATCTCTGAATAAAACTGACCCTCCAGTGTAAAACACTACTTTGGTTCTGTGACTTCGAATAGACTCCAACACATTGTTGAGCTCCCTCCTGTAATGGGAACACACTTCAAAAATATGTGTAGGTAATTTGCCAATACTAAATCTGTGTTGGTATTTCGGGCCCCAATAGCACTGACCGTTATCAGGGAGTTGAGACAATACTTGTGAAACTAATTACCTTGAAAGAGAAAAGAAAGAACCAGCCACTTTGAGCAGGGTTGATGATCTATTCAGAAAATAAGGAGCAAAATTTGTCTTGCTCATTGTTCAGAAAAACCACCAGATCCTCAGCATTTGCTGCAGTCATATATAACATTACAACTCTGGAACATATAATGAGGATAATATTTGGGGAATGCTAAACCACCCGATTAATCCTTGGCTGTCTTCGGTTCCAGATCGTTCTCGAACATCCAGAGCAAGAGCCATTTCCTGTCTGGAGGTTTAGGATCATGGACTTCCTTGGAACCGTAGAGAAGATGGTCCTCTCCACACGGCAGTAAGGCTACAGGGCTGGCTGCAGTAGGGGAGGGAAAGCCTGCCCCTTCCAATCAGAAGAACCATAGGGGAGGAGAAGGGATAAAAGGGTTGAGAGGGAAGGAAGATACAAGGGTGCTTCCCCTTGCCATCTTGGGGACATTGTCTGGGTTTTCCACCCAGTGTAACAAATTAGTACAAATTTAGTGGCTTAAAACAACACAAATTTATTCCCCTACATTTTCCATGGGTCAGAACTCCAGCATGTCTTAGCCAAGTCCTCAACACAGGGTCCCTCGAGGCAAAACTCAAGGTTTTGGTTGTATTTCCATCTGGAGGGTCAACTAGAGAAAGATCTGCTTCCAGGCTAATTCCAATTGTTACCAGAATTCCTATTCTTGCAACTGTATGACTGGGCCCATGTCTTGCTATCTGTCACCCAGGGATGGCCCTCAGCTCCTTGCCATGTATCCTCCCTCTGCAGGCTCTCTCACACTTCCAATGCCCCTGACTCCCTGTCTCTGACCTCCAGATCTGATTAAAGGGTTCCTGTGATTGTGTCTGGCCTGAGAGAGTGGTAATCTCCCTCTCTAAAGATCAACTCATCTGCAAAATCCCTTCACAGCAGCACCTAGACGAGTGTTTTATCGAATACTAGGGAAATATGTGAGCACACCAAGGGCTGGGAATCTGGGGACATCTTAGAATTCTGCCTACCGCAGGCAGTCACAAACACCCCGATATGAATGAGACAGGAAACATCTGGGCTAGTGCATGCTTCCCCTCGAACCCTAGAAGTAGGCTTCAAGCCTCTGGGAAGAGCCTGCAGCTGATGCTGCCTTTTCTAATATGACAAGGGCAGTGATGACATCGTGGTAGAGGTGGATAATCAGATGAGCCCAAGATGATGCTTCTGGTCCCACGGTGAGCAGATGACTCAGAAGTCCCAAGCCTAAAGAGACATTCTGCAAGGCCCGCGAAGGCTGGTGTCCTGGCTTGATGGCACAGCTAAGGGAATGGAGTGGGTGGGGACTCTGAGCCAGAGCCTCCAGCAGTGGGCCCCAGGGCAAGAGCCCAGCCAAATGGTCCAGACCTGCCCAGTCCTCCTTGCTCATTCTCCAAGGCTACCCCCAAGACAGGCAGACAGGATCCAGTGAATTTCACAGGGATCCAAAGACCTGGGCTCCTCGTCACTGGTGCAAGTCAGGTGAACCACCCCTTTCCCAGTTACACCAGTGCATTCTTGGAGAAAAGAGAGGAGCAGAGGAAATTGGGAAGTCTGAGCAATGGTCCCAAAGAGACTGAGGGGGATTCTCAGGCATAGGACTTTGCGTTTTAAAACTGGGGAAGTCCAGGGAAACGAAGATGTCAGCACCCTAGCCTGAAGAGATGATGGTTTCAATGATTAAATTGAGCTAAGACTTGTCAGTTGCACCAAATTCTCACACACACACACACACACACACATACACACTACCCACCTCAGAAAGATCGATTCAGTATAAAGAAATAATAAGCTGCATTTTCTTTGCTCACCTAATTTGTAGTGCTAATAAATTTCTAATTCTGCTGTACCATTTTCCTAAGCATTTTCACCCATATTCTCTCCCTTCTTCCTCACACCAGCCCTGTAACATAGACAGAAAGAGATTATGGGGAGCATGTGAAAGATAAGGCCAGCAGACTTGCCTAAAAGCACAGGACAGGGAGTGCTTTGCAGGCCAGCAATGGAACCAGATTTTCTGATTCCCAGTTTTCAGCATATGACGAATCTTTGGAATCTAAGAATTTGCCATCTCTACTTATCTGTTTCGGTGATTTGCTTAATTGCATTAATAAATTAAATCTGAATATTCATCCATGTCAATTACTATTCATTGGGTGTCTATTGGCTGGGGGGCTATGTTCAAGACCACAGGAGGACGCGGTCACAGCTGAGCAACAGCCCCCGCGGTGGGCCTCACCTGCCTTCCTTCTGTGGATGACAATAGCAAAGCCAGAACAAAGAGCAGGTCTGGCCAGAACACTATCTCTGTATGATGCTTCCCCCTTGTGGCCAACTTGCTGCTTTGGACAGGAAGTAATGAATTCTCCAAAGGTCTTCCTTGCTAGGGATTACTCACCTACTCAGGTAAGAAGCCTGGGTCTCAGTCTAGGGGTCTGTAGGGCATCCCTATCAGCTCCTTGCCCACAGATTTTACATAAAATCCTTACCCTATGGGTAAGGGAGGTGGAGGTTTGCTCACAATAAATGTGAGGGTCCCAAGATTTAGGCACATGAGTGGAGTCTCTGCACACGAATGGAGTCTCCAAATTTCAGCCAGGAACTTTATGGTTGCTCATGGGCCAACTCTCAAAGACACAGCCGTGCTTGCCTGTCCTCAAACACTCAGTGCATCTTGAGGATGTCGGTAGGTTGTCAGCAATGGCTGATGTCAAAGGACGGCTGGGGGAGGTGAGTTAGCTGGTGGTTAGCCATCCCATCATCCCCATCAGAGGCACCCTCAAACCCTCCTTGGTGTCCTTATTCTTTCGTTATGTATATATTCCTTCAATATTCTATAAATTTGAATAAAAGCATTTTTCAAAACTTCTACTTTTATTTATATAAAAAAGACCCAGGGCCCCCTTCCAGCTCCCTTGCCATCTCTAAGGCCCTCTTGTTCACTATCCTGGGGCCAGCACAGGCTGCAAGATTATAAGGGCCACAGCCTCACTTACCCATGGTGCCCAAGACAGGACCCTAGGGGATGGTAAATAGGGGGCATGTTTAGCTTACTATATGGAGCCTTGTTCTACAGTTTCCAATAAGAGCAGAACCAGTCTAAGATGGCAGAGTCTGAGGGTAGAAAAATGGGCAGAAAAATGGTGGAGGGAACGGCAGAGGAATCAGCAGCAAATTCCTGGATTAGTTTTTTCGAATCAGAAACTCCAAGAAGACAGCACTATGGTAACCAATGGGTTAAAAGATGTTTCAACTGAATTCATTTCACACGGGGTTTCTGTCTGTTGGTCCAGTGCAAGGCTAGGGTCCCGATGCAGGGGACATTTAGAGTTGAGATGGCAAACACATTCCTATTTATGTCCTTCCCCACCCCTGCACCGTTAATGAGGACAGGCATGTCAACAAATGTTTTTGAGTTAATGAGTAAATGAATAAAGGATCGTATCATCGAATGAATAGGTGCTAAGGGCTGTGCCAGGGACCAGGGATACAGGAAGGAACAAGACACAGGAGATCTGCCTTCAAGGAACTTACAACTGAGCAAGTAATTCGAAAGCTGATAAATTCGAACGACAAGTACAGTGAGCTATGGGAGCCAACAGCAATCTGGCATGGTTTAGGGATGCGTGGATCTGATACCTCAAAGAACGCATGGAGATTCACTAAACAAGGAGCTAGGGAATCCAAGGAAAGAGCATTCCAGGCAGCGAGAACTGAGTATGCCAAGCTTGGTCTGAGACGGGGAAGAACTTAGCTCATTAGCAAGACCATCGCGGAAACCAGAGCAAAGCAGAGAGTGATGCAAAGTGATGTGGGCAGGGGCTCGATCACTCAGTGGCTTTTAGTCCTTGGTATTGATGGACTTTTCCCTGAGGGCAATAAGAAACCATTGATTGGTAGGAAGCTATGGAGTGACATAATGGGGGTTGTGTTTTTAAAAAATAACAATCTGTCGGCTGCTGTGTGGAGCACGGATCAGAGGGAGGGAAGCGTTGGCAAGGCTAGACTAGTTGAGAGGCTGGGGTGGCTGTCCAGGTAATGTGGGCCTGACCTTGGTGGTGGGCCGGTCGGTGGAGTAGGGGGAAGATTCGGGAGTGACTTAGGAAGCAGAGCGGGGGGAGTCTAGGAGCTGGGAGAAGATGTCAGGGATGCCTTCCAGGTCGGGGCCTTGAGCGGTTGGTGCATGGACTCTAGAAAAGGAGCAGGTCTCTGGGCTCATTTGGGGACTTCTTGAATTTGAGGGTCCTATGCGTCCTCCATGAAGAGCTATCAAGTCAGTAATTGGCTATTTGAGTCTGGAGCCCAGAGAGAATTCTCACTGGAAATAGAGACCATATAGATGGTAAAGAAAGCCAGGTGAGTTCAAGAGAAGAGAGGCCAGGCGACTGCACCTAAACAGCCACTAAATAGATAGGCATTCAGTGACTACATTAAGACAGCACAGCAACTCTCTGGGTGGTGATTCCTCTTGCATTTTGTTTTCTAATCTCTGCATTCTTCTGGGCATTAGAGAATTGAATTTTCGTATGTAGTAGAGGCAGCTAGCTTTCTACCCCAAATCCATTCTCCCTTCTGCCTTAATAACAGACACCAACATTGTCAAAAGACACAGTGTGCCCAGCT
The DNA here is from genome assembly GCF_017311325.1 of Ursus maritimus. NCBI lineage: Eukaryota > Metazoa > Chordata > Mammalia > Carnivora > Ursidae > Ursus > Ursus maritimus. Next base: position 40,856,543 of record NW_024426996.1, read on the forward strand.
AGAAAACTGTATTTCCGGGCATCCTTTGCAGTGAGGTTGGCTAATGGGATACAAATGGAAGTTGCTGAATGAGACTTCTAGAAAAGTCCTCCAAAGGGGGCTGACTCAGCAAGGAGGCATGTGTCCTTTTCTCTTCTGCGTTCCTTTATTTTCTCCCTGGAACTTGGGCCTGATGGCTGGAGCTCCAGTGGCCATCTTAGACCATGAGATAATCTTGAAGATAGAAGCCACACACATAAAGGGTGGTGAGATGGACAGAAAAAATAGTTCCTCAGTCTCGGGTGACTGCAGAGCTACCACTCCAGCCTAGGTGATTTCCAGGCTTCTTTGATGGGAAATTTTAAAAAATGAACCTCTATATTGTATAACCTACTGATATTTGGATTTTGTGGTTTATGCAGTCAAATGTAATCTAACTGATAGACCATGCATGTGATAATTAGATAAGACACTGAATTCAAGACCATGTAGGAATGCATAGGACAGAATAAAGCAGGTTAGGCTGGTGCATGAAGGAACAAAATGCTCGTTTATATATCATCAGGGAAGTTTCCCACGTTTCTTGCAATGTCTTGAACTTGCAGTGCGAGAGCCAAAGTAGATCAGCACAGATACCTCCCCTTGGGAGTCTATTAGCAATTGAACATCTTTGAATCACACGGGAATGTTAATTCCGTGTACTGAAAAGAAATACAAAAATAGTGCTCATTGTGATTAAGATCTAACAACTATAACGGAATGATTGCGAAGTTTAGAGTATTTCAGGCCATTTAGAGAGTGCAACGTCTCAGCTGTACGGATGCACACCCATTCTGTACAAAGCACCCTCACAAAATTTCTGGGAAAGAATTTTTTAAAAATATATATTTAAAGCTCATGCTGTTCTCCGTTCTTTTGGTTCCTTAATTCTTCTAGAATTCTGTCCCCAGGTTGCCTGACCAAAGGAGTGAGTGAGGGCTGAAATCAAGCTTGAATTTAATTCCTAAAAACTGCTCTGGGGTCAGATGGGGTCAGACTGGAAGCAGTGGCACTTTTGCCCATTTGTTCCCCCATGAGAGGCTTCCTGTAGAAATTGACACAAAGATGATTGATGTAGCAGCTGGTTCTCTGGTGGATACATGGGCCCACCTTATTCCTTTCCTCTGAAAACCACATGGATTTAGATGGCATTCAAGAAGTTGAAGAACAGAAAAGCATCTTAACAGTTCCTCCAAACAGCAGAGAAGATGGATGAAGCACTTGGATGGACTGACATAAGGACAACTGGTATTACAAGCAGACAAATATGGGTAACCCAGGCAGAGCCATATCTGCTCAATAAATATAATACCAAATGGAAGAAAACATCTCACTTCCTCCCCAGACTAAGGAAATGATGTGGCCAACAGGGGAAATATAGGTTTCTTTAGAGCTTCTATTGCTCTCTAGCAACCCCTTGTGGTACTTGAAACAATCTACAGTTCAGCGCCTCCGTTCCAGGCCCCCCTCCCAGCTCTTGACCTTGAAAGCACTAGAATCCTTGTCCTAGGCACAAGAATCTTACAGACCTTGCAAGAAAATAAAACTAGCAGTGAGTTTATTTCCTACACACCAGTGAAACTCAATTCTGTAAGAGAACCAGTTCAGTTAAGAATCTCTCTCCTCATCTTCATCTCTAGCTCTCCAGCTCTTTTGCTGTCTCTATCTCTCCATTCTCCAAACATTTAATAAGCTCCTACTGTGTACCAACCCTATGACTGTGGCTTAGGTAAATAGATGCATACAACAATGTCATACTTTTGTAGGGCAAAGAGCTAGCAGATAGGCAAGGGTCAAATCATGAAAGACTCTTTATATTCTGCTGAGAAATTTGAAGGTGATAGGAGGCATTCAGTATGTCAGCAAAGATGTGATGTCATCAGATCTGTCATTTACCAATGCCCCTTCTGGAAACAGGGTGAAGCTGGGTTGGCCATGGGTATAGGGGAGAATGACGGATTAGGAGAGAGCGAAGCCAAGAGAGTCTGACCCAAGGTAAAGGTGGTAGACATAAAGAAAGAAGAGAACACACTGAAGAGACACTTAGGAGTAGAACTGAAGGGCTTAGCAGATGGCTCAGCTTTCTAACTAAAGCAACCAAGCGGCTGGTAGTGCCGCTACCTGATGTTACAAACGTAGGAGGTTTGGAGAAGAGTAGGGGGTGTAGAGATTGCAAGAGGGAGAACCGATGAGGACTTTAAATGGTTTCCACGGAAAGAGCTTTGCATCTGGAGTCAGGCTCCTGCCCTGATGCCGTGTGGTTCTAACTGTATTTTCTTAGACTGTGTTCATCTATTTGACAGCCATTAGTCACAGGGCCAAACTAACGACCAAAATTGTCTCTATCTTCCCTACGATCCAAATGTCACAGGTACACAAAAATCACATTACAAACCCTCCAACCAGTCCCAAGTCCATACCTCCGGACCCTCCTTTATCCAACTCACACACACCACATAGATTTCCCCCATCTTAAAGCAACCCAAACAACCAGGGGCAGCCGCTAAGCCCCAAAGCCTGCTGGAATTACTCAAACCAGTGAGTCCTATGACTACCTCGCCCTGCCTTACCTTTCTGGTAGAAATCCCAATAAGGCTATATCTCTACTACCTATATTTTCTCCTTTTCATCTCCTCCTGACTGACTCTGGTGTTTCCCATGTGGCCCTGCATGGCGCGGTGTGTGCCCCCCTCCTCTCAGGAAATGTACAGATTAAGAATTTTCTTTTAATGGCATTGACCTCTCCATGTCATCACTCAGTCCCCTTTATATTTATAAATTAAGAGGGGAAAAATTATCACACCCCTTCCTTTGTAATTCTAGACATGCTACTTTCTTTGAACTTTCTTTTGCTTATCTAAAATATAGGAATAATAATAATGAGTTACTTCCTATGATTGTCATGAGACTTACTTCAAATATGTGATAAGTCTTTGCACATTATGGACGTGTTCATTATTACAATTAGCCCTCCAAATCTGATCTGCTTGGGCCTTTTTATAGCAAAATCTGCTTCTGACTTTTTTTCCTGACAATATAGTCAGTGAATCATATTCACGAAGGATCAGCCCTGTCCAGGTGAAGAGTATCTTCTCAGAACCAGGTAAATTCAAGCAACAGATACAGAGCTACAAGGAGTTGAGTTGTTTGGACTTACCTGATGCAATATCACCTATAAAATTCTGCTTAATTTAAAAAGGGAAAATCAGTAAAAAGTGCTCCCCTAGTATATAAAAGGATGGCTGGATATATGATCATTCTAGTTAGACCTTTCCAAGAGTCCAACTAAACAGAACTTGGCCATTAAGCCTTCATTAAACGCAATTGCTAGTTTATAAAAGCTTATAAAAACTTGCCACTAGATGCTTAATTATTGTTGTCCTAAACACAATAAATGGAATAAGTGATGCTTCAGGAAGAAAGGGAAGGCGATCTGGGGCAGGGAGGGAGAAAATAGAAAGAAAATGGACTTTTCCATAAGCAAAATGGCCTTATCATTGTTCCAAGAAATAACAAAGTTTCCATAGAGAGTTCTCTATAGTTTCAAGATGCTAACAGGGAAGGGCTTGTCCAAGACTAGTCAGAGAGTATCACAATCAAGATGGCGACTCTATTTAAAGGAATGCAGCATGAGGAAATTCTAGATTTCCTGGAGCACTTAATGCTAATTCCACTTGGTTCAGAACAAGAACAGATCATAGCAGGACAATGACCAGGGTGAGGTAAGTGAGATGTCAAAGGTGCAAAGTTTAAGGAGGCACTTGAGATTTCTGACTGTGAGGGCCCCCTGCTCCCCACCCTACAATACAGCTACAAGGACAAAGCATTTCCTTTCTAGCATCATTAACACAGAGAAGTTCTATCGAGTGGCTAGCCCTCAGCTGTAGCATAATCATAATGCGGACTATTGTGTGCTGTACTCCGCACTGAAGCATGCCTCTATGGACAGACTGGGTTTCTTTGCCAAGTAGCCTCCATCAAAACCTAACGAGAGTCCTGAATTTGAAGAGGAATTGAGACTAAACAATGTTTGCTTATTCATGCCAGAAGTGGAACAAATTTTCAATCTTAGTGAGGTAAAAGTCAATGTTTCTGAGAAATTCACCTCAATCTACAAATACAAATGTGCGGTGCTTATGAAAATAGCTACCACCCAACGCCACCCATGTACGTAATTCCCATAGTGCTCAGAATTTTGCCTCTGGTTTTTTGGGGATTTTTTTCCCCCTTTTGCCTCACTCCAAGCTTGGACAGGTTGACAGCAAAGCTCTGGGTTTTATTAACCCGTGAATATATGGTCAATCAATTTACCACAAAGGCAGCGAGAATGTACAATGGGAAAAGGATAGTCTCTTCAATAAATGGTGCTGGGAAAACTGGACAAACATGCGAAAGAGTAAAACTGAACCAGTATTTTACACCACACACAAAAATGAACTTAAAATGGATGAAAAACTTGAATGTGAGACCTAAAACAAGAAAACATAGGCAGTAAGCTCCTTGACATAGGTCTTGGAGATTTTTTTTTTATCTGACTTCAAAGGCAAGGGCAACAAAAGCAAAAATGAACAAGTGAGAGTACAAACTAAAAAGCTTCTGCACATCAACAGAAACCATCAACAAAATGAAAAAGAAGCCAACCCTAATGGGAGAAGTTATTTGCAAATCATATATCTGTTAAGGCGTTAATATACAAAATATACAGAGAACTCATACAACTCAATAACAACAACAAAAACATCTGACTTAAAAATGGGCAGAGTACCTGTATAGACATCTAGAAGTCATCCAGATGGCCAGCAGGCACATGACAAAATGCTCAACATCACTCATCACCAGGGAAACGCAAGTCAATATCACCATGGGATCTCCCTATCCCCGTCAGAATGCCATTACCAAAAAGACAAAAAATAACAAGCGTTGGTAAAAAGGAAACCCTCTACGCACCATTGGTGAGAATGTAAAGGCGCAGCCAGCATGGAAAACAGTACAGAAGTTCCACAAAAAATTAAAAACAGAAATACCATACAAGGAGTGCCTGGGCGGCTCAGTCAGTTAAGCATCTGCCTTCGGCTCAGGTAGTGATCTTGGGGTCCTAGGACTGAGCCGCATGTCGGGCTCCCCACTCAGTGGGGAGTCTGCTTCTCCCTCTCCCTCTGCCCCTCCCCCCCTCATGCGCACTCGCTCTCTCTCTCTCAAATAAATAACTAAAATATTTTCTAAAAACTCCTAATAAAGAAAAAAAAGACATACCATATGATCCAACAATTCCATTTCTGGGTATCTATCCAAAGAAAACAGAACACTAACTCAGAAAGATATATGTACCCTTAGGTTCATTACAGCATTATTTATATATATTATTTATAATAGCTGAGATACAGAAACATCTAAGATGGATGAATAGATAAACAAATAAATAGATAAAGATGTGAGATACACACACACACACACACACACAATGGAATACCATTCAGCTATAAAATGAATGAAATCTTGCCATTTGTGACAGCATGGATGGACCTAGAAGATCTTACACTAAATGAAATAAGTCAGACAGAGAAAGACATATACCACATGATTTCCCTTACGCATGGAATCTAACAAACAAAACAAACTCAGACTCACAGATACAGAGAATAGACTGGTGGTTACCCTAAGGAAGGGGAGGGGGAGGGGGTAAAATGAGCAAAAGGGATACGAACTGAAATGAGGGAAGAAGTACAAACTTTCAGTTATAAAATATGAAAGTTATATGAATGTAATGTATAGCACAGGGAATATAGTCAGTAATATTGTAGTAACTTTATATGGTGACAGACAGTGACTAGACTTACTGAAGTGATCATTTTGCAATGTATAAAAAGACTGAATCATTGTTGTACACCTGAAACTAATACAACATTGTATGCCAATTATACTTCAATTATTTTAAAAATCGGGGTTTTGGGGCATCTGGGTGGCTCGGTCACTAAGCGTCTGCCTTTGGCTCAGGTCATGATCCCAGGGTCCTGCGATTGAGCCCTGCACTGGGCTCCCTGCTCAGCAGGAAGCCTGCTTCTCCCCCTGCTTGTGTTCCTTCTTTCACTGTCTCTCTGTCAAATAAATAAAATCTTTAAAAAATAAAAATAAAAAAATAATTAATTAAATAAAATAAAAAGTTGGGGTTTTATTCACAGTAAGGAATGTAATTCTTCCCATAAGTCTGAAAGGGATGTTATGATGATAAATGAGGGCATTCGACGGAAGGTTTGATTTTGGGGGATTTAAGAGAAGCTCTATTTAAACACTTTTCAGTACTTTGCAAATATGTCCTACTATAATACCTCCCATACAGGGACGCCTCAGTGGCCTGGTTGATTAAGCATCTGCCTTCAGCTCGGGTCATGATCCCAGGGTCCTGGGATCGAGTCCCATATCATGCTCCTTGCTCAGCGGGGAGCCTGCTTCTCCCTCTGCCTCTGCAGCTCCCCCTGCTTGTGCTCTCTCTCTCTGACATATAAATAAATGATTTTTTTTTTAAAAAAGCCCTCCCATACAATCACTATCAATATTAAATAGGTCAGGTTTGGCCTCGTGGGAAAAGTGAAATTGAACAGACACATGAAAGAATGAAGGAATTATCCAAGCCTAGCTGGGGACGAGGATTCCAATTCAAAAGCTATATTATGAGTGTGTACTTGTGTTCCAGCAACAGCAATGAGGCCAGTGAGGACACAAGGGAGTGAACAAAGGGAAGAAGAGGAGAAGTTGGAGAGCTGGCAGAGGCCAGACCTTGAAGAGCCTTGACACCTATTTTCAACACTTTATGCTTTACTTTGAGTAAAAAGGAGAACCGTTGCAAGGTTTGAGCCAAGGGGAGTAACTGCGACCTGACTTCATTTTAAAAGGGTCACTCTGGCTGTGGTATTGAAAATAGTCTACTGTGAGAGGGAAGAGAGCAAAGCAAGGTAGACCTAAGAGTAATCCAAGCAAAAGGTGATGGTGCCCTGGTCCATGGTGATAGCAATGGAGGCAGTGAGAAGTGGCCAGATTCTGAATACATTAGATAGGCTTCAGGTAGAACAAAGGTCTTGACAGATTAATAGCAGAATGTGAGAAAAAGAAAGAGACATGTCAAGAATGACTCCAAGATTTGGAGCATAAGCAATTGGAAGATTAGGGCTGCCAACAAACTGAGATGAAGGAAACTGAAGACAGATCAAGCTTGAGGGAAGAAGTGAGAATCAAGTTTTGAAGTTAAGAGGTCAACTATTTGACATCCAAACTGATGCAGTTGGACACATGAATCTGTAGTTCAGGAGAAAGGACTGGTTGCAAATACGCATTTAGGAATTGCCAGCACATAGATGGTATTTGAAGCCATGAGCTTAGATAAGTCCAGGAAAAAATCAGGTTCAGAATTTGCCTTGGGGTTCTCCAATATAAACAGAGGCCAGGAGAAGAGAAGGATCAGCAAAGAGACTGATTAAAACCAACCAGTAGGGGCACCTGGGTGGCTCAGTTGGTTAAGCATCTGCCTTCAACTCAGGTCATGATCCCAGGGTCCTGGAATCGAGCCCTGCATAGAGCCCCACATTGGGCTCCCTGCTCAACGGTAAGTCTGCTTCTCCTTCTCCCTCTCCCCCAGCTCATGCTCTCTCTCTCAAATTAAATAAATACATAAATAAACAAATAAATAAAATCAACCCATAGTGCAGGATGAAAACCAAGAGAGGTTGACGTCTTGGAAGCCCAGTTAAGGGAGTTATTACAGGAATCACAGACATCCCCATACAACTTTTTTACTTGTTACAAAAAGGTTGCAACACTTATGAATGAATTTATTGCAAGTGATGGAAAACATGAAATTAGTCATTTAAACATGTATTTTTTTAAGCCAAAAAAAAAAAAAAAAGAATGTGGAATTAGATAAGTCAGAGCTAATGTACTTGTGCAAGAATGTCATCAGGGAGCCTGTTGCTGTCTCCTGGACTGCCATTTTTAGGATGTGATTTTTAATGCCATGGTCAAAAGATGGCTGCCGCAATTCTAGGAAGTGTCTTCAAGTTCCAGAAAGGAAAAAACAGGAAAGACAATGTAAGAAAGACAAAACCTTTTTCTCATCTTTGCCTTTTTAATGCAATAAGGAAGTCCTCCCCAGAAATTACACCCACATCTTATTGGCCAGAATCATGTGACATGGCCAAATTCTAGCTGCAAGGGAATTTGAGTATTTTGCCTTCCAATCTTTATATTTTGAAAAAGCATTAAAAGTATACAGAAAGATGTTGAGTGGGCCAATCTATAATATCTGCTGCAAAGAGTAAGAAATCATGCAGTGATAAAGATCTCATGGCTGTAGAAGTAGATGAGAAGTTGGGAATTTCCAAGACAATACCTCTCTAATAAATGAATGTTTCTTAATGATCCATATCTAAGAGTTATAACCAGACACTGCTCTATTGCTTCCATTTGCACCTCATTTTGCCTTTGTTCTGATCAATATCCAAGAATTTCACACATGACAGTACTTTTTTTTTCACTCTCTTGGACCAATACTATTCTCATTTAAAATGGTATCAGCTAAAAGGATGACTTCAAGACCCAAACCAACTTTCAGCCTTAACATCGCTTTTGGTTTTTGGGAATGACTGGCTCTGTCCCTACCTTTCAAAGATGTTCTATCTGTGGACTGTAGTTATTAAATATTCATGAGCACACTTTATCAAGGAAATGTCAGTTCATGAATCCGGGCTTATTGTTCTTTTGGCTTAGAATGCTCTTACCTTCTTCTCTCCCTGGAAAAAAAGTCAAAGGCCAATTCAAACATTTCTCTGCAACATCCCCTTCATTGATTAAAGGCTCTTTCCTCTGTACTCCGATAATATTTTGAATTATATATCATACTGCACCTTACCAACAACTGTAGGATGCATCTAAATTAACTCTTAGAAGAAAACTTAAAGCATTAAATCTATATATTAGGAAGTTTTAAGGTCTCGCATAAATTATCTAAGCTTCTACCGTAAGAAACTAGAAAAGAAAGAACAAATTAAGCCTAAAGTAAGCGGAACGAAAAAAGTAATAAGGAGTAGAAATCAACAAAATAGAATTGGGACAAACAGAGAATAGATAAACAATGAAACCAAAAGCTGATTTTTTGAAATTATTCCTAAAATTAATAGACCTCTAGTGAATATCTTCAATAAAAAAAGGAGGAAGACGCAAATTATCAGTATCATGAATGAACAAGGAGACAACGCTACAGATCTTATAAAACTAAAGAATAATAAGGAATGTTATCAACAACTTCATGCTAATAAAATAAAAAACTTTCTGCTAATACATTCATAATTGATATGGACAAATTCCTTCAAACACAAACTACCCAACTTACTCAAAAACAATTAGACAGCTTGAAGAACCCTGTATTTATTAAGGAAATTGAACTCATAATTTGTAACCTTCCAACAAAGAAACTTCCAGGCCCAGGTGGTTTCAATGGTGAATTATATCAAATATTTAAGGAAGAAATAACGCCAATTCTACACAAACTCTTCTAAAATATAGAGGAGGAGGAAAAATGTCCCAACTTATTATATAAGCCCATTTATTACCTTTATACAAACCAAGGCATAGAAATGACAAGAATAGAAAATTACAAGTCAATATCCATCATAAACAAGGATGGACTGTTTTATACATACCTTTTACAACAATGTATTCTGAGTGTGCTTCAAGTAAAAAAATGTTCTTGTTGAAAAAAAACAACTTTAACTGCAGGTACTTGTTTAAAATAAAGCATATCAGAGGGGAGGTGGGCAGGGAGATGGGTGAAATAGGTGAAGGGGATTAAGAGTAACTTACAATGATGAGCACTGAGTAATGCATAGAATTGTTGGATCACTATATTGTACACCTGAAACTAACATAACATTGTATGTTATCTATACTGGAATTTAAAAAAATAATAATAAATTAAATTAAAAATTAAAATTAAAAAAAAAAAGAGCCTTCGAACAAAAACAGACCCCAGCCTTTTAGCATCTGAAGAGGGAACATTTTAATAAAGACACCTGAGGATACTGTAAGCAACAAGGACATTAGATAAATAACTGAAATGTGCTGGCTAAGAATCTTGTGGAGTAAAATAAAGTTGGTGATCAATAAAGCTGCTCCAAGAAGAAAAAACAATCCTTAACAAAATATTAGCATATTGAATCCAGCAATATATAAAAAGGATAATAAATCATAGCTAAGGGTATTTTAACCCAGGAATGCAAGAGTGTTTAGCTTTTGGAAATCAGTCAATATAACTCACCAAACTAAAAAATGAAAAAAGAAAAACTATATGATCATCTCAATAGATGCAGAAAAAAGCTTTCCTAATCAACCATTTTCATTCAACTTTGTAGTGGAATTCCTAGCCAGTACAATAAGGTAAGTAAAACAAATAAAAGGCACCCAAATAGGAAAGGAAGAAGTATAATTGTTTTCACTTAAAGATAACTTCATTTTCTATGTAAAAAAAAATATTTAGGAACCTACAGAGTTGCAGAATATAAGGTCAATTGCATTTCACATACTAGCTACAAATAGAAATAGAAAAAAATGCTATCTATGGCATCAAAAAAATGAAATATTCAGGAAAGCTGGCAAAATGTCTATAAATACATAAAACTATAAAATGTTATTGAGATATTAGTATAAATAAAGAAGACCTAACTAACTAGAGAGGTTCACAGGTTGGAAGATTCAATATTGCTAAGATGTCAAGAGCATAAGTCCTCAATACAAACAAATTTCAAGCATCCACTGTATCATGTCTGTTAATATCCCATTAGTCAAAGAGAGTTACGTGGTCAAGTCTAACATCAATGAAGTGAGAATATCTTCTACTCCTATGAAGATGAGGGGGAGGAATATAGTTCTGAAGCCACTGAACATTAGTGATATTAGTATCCCTAGGATTTAACATAATACACGAGAAATGGTTGTTGAATAATAATTAAATAAATGTCTTTTTAGAAGAGTATGCCAAAAGCACCTTATGCTTTGATTTGGAAGGATTCTTGTTTCCCAAATCATAACTAGAGTGTTACAGCCTTACCCTCACCGTGGACATCTCTTAGACTCTGCCATTACTATAGTCTCACTCTGGTTCCAAAAGGAGTTATGGTAGGAGCTGAATGGCTGCACCAAAATACATCATTATTGCAAGGAGTAGAAAAATTGCTATTTGTTTCCTGTTTTCTGTAGAGTTGAGGTGTAATGATTGGGTTGAACACGCCTAAGAATAGAAAATAACCTTAATTAATTATTGTCCCATAACTTCCCTTACATACCTGTTCTATAGAGTTCATTCATCCGGTCCCTTTGGATGAAATTTAGAATCACCCCATTGCCATGCCTTATCATGCTTAGATAATAAAATGTTCTCTACTTCCTCCAGTTCGGTACAAATTCTAAACTTCACGTGAAGTTTTAATTTCTATTTGCCCATCTTGGACCTACTGAAGTCAGCAAAGGAAAGGCTGCAGGGGCAAAAAGATGACTATGGTGTTTCTTCTCTATTTTCGCCAAACTAGAGCTTTTTAACTCCTTCCCAACTCACAGTCCCTTCAAGGTTAAGAGAGGTATCATTTGGGAGGAAGTGAGAAGACAGAGATCTTACCTGGCTGGTACTATGCTGAGTTAGTGTCAAGAACGATGGAAGTTCTGAGATGTTATCCTACTTGCAAGCCTACGAGCTGGCCTACCACAGTTTCATGGGTGCTGCCAGAAAACACAAGAGACTCCTGGGTCAGAAATGAAGGACTTTTCTCCTCACAATCCAGTAAACAGCATGAACTTGGTATTTATCAGTTTTCCCGCACCCTGAACCCTGAGAGGGTAATGCAAAGTGGCCTGGGTGGGTGCTCACAGGCAATGGCTTTGTGTCACAGCTCAAGAACCCTAAGCTTAGGAAATACCAGTGTTTGGGGGTTTTTTTATTATTATTATATTATGTTAGTCACCATATAGTACATCCCTGGTTTCTGATGTAAAGTTCGATGATTCATTAGTTGCATATAACACCCAGCGCACCATGCAATACGTGCCCTTCTTACTACCCATCACCAGTCTATCCCATTCCCCCACCCCACCCCTGAAGCCCTCAGTTTGTTTCTCAGAGTCCATAGTCTCTCATGTTTCATTCCCCCTTCTGATTACCCCCCTTCTTTATCCCTTTCTTCCCCTACCAGTCTTCCTAGTTCTTATGTTCCATAGATGAGAGAAATCATATGAAAATTGCCTTTCTCTGCTTGACTTATTTCACTTAGCATTATCTCCTCCAGTGCCGTCCATGTTGCAGCAAATGTTGAGAAATCGTTCTTTCTGATAGCTGAGTAATATTCCATTGTATATATGGACCACAACGTCTTAATCCAGTCATCTGTTGAAGGGCATCTCGGCTCCTGCCACGATTTAGCTATTGTGGACATTGCTGCTATGAACATTGGGGTGCATATGGCCCTTCTCTTCACTATGTCTGTATCTTTGGGGTAAATACCCAGTAGTGCAATGGCTGTGTCATAGGGTAGCTCAATTTTTAACTTTTTAAGGGAACTCCACACTGTTTTCCAGAGTGGCTGTACCAACTTGCATTCCCACCAACAATGTAGGAGGGATCCCCTTTCTCCACATCCTCTCCAACAATTGTTGTTTCTTGCCTTGTCTATTTTTGCCATTCTAACTGGCGTAAGGTGGTATCTCAGTGTGGTTTTGATTTGAATTTCCCTGATGGCTAATGATTTTGAACATTTTGTCATGTGTCTGTTAGCCATTTGTATGTCTTCATTGGAAAAGTGTCTGTTCATATCTTCTGCCCATTTTATGATTTGTTTGTTTCTCATGTATTGAGTTTGAGAAGTTCTTTGTAAATCTTGGATACCAGTCTTTCATCTGTAGTATCATTTGCAAATATCTTCTCCCATTCCGTGGGCTGCCTCTTGATTTTTTTTACTAGGAAGCACCAGTGTTTTATAACAGGCTGCAAGCACATCTGACCAATGTTTGTCCCAGAAGAGGACATCTTCTTTACCATACCCGCCATCAAACAAATCTGCTTCCTGCTCTCACTACTATCTTCTGTGTTGTAGAGATTTTGTCTGTTGTATTAATTTCTGAATCCCAGGGCCTAAAATAGTGCCTAGCTCAATAACATCTAAGAATAGGAGAATAAAATTTGGGGAGGATGGATGTGAAGGGGGCCGTGAAGTGTCTGGAATCAAGCTAGGACGGGGCTGCAGGAAGCAAGTCCACCGGGTCCGGCTACCGAGCCCCGCCTTCCCATTCCCAAATGTTCCAACACTTTGTGTCCTCTGATTGCAGGAAAGCCCCCTTAAGCTCTGCTCCATATCGTACAGAATATACACGATACATTCCTCCAGCTTTTCATTACTCCCCAGCACAGACCATGGCCCTCCATCCACCAGTTTTCTGCTCTGGGCTGCTCTGCTCTGTGATGTAATGTTCCCCTCAGGTAATTAGCCAGTTGGAATCAACCCTGCCAGCTGCCTCAGTGAGGCTTAAATATTCTAGAGATCAACTAAACAAAGAAGAGGCTGTTCTCCAATAAATATTTGTTGAAGAGATTAATTAAAAAACGACTTTCTGTAGCCAGATCATTACATCACGTCCCCGTGCATTTTCTGCACTTAGGAAACCCACCCCAACCCTTCTAGGGAAGAAGGAAACTGTCTAATCATCTCAGGCTAACGAAGGGTACTTTGCAATTGTCTTAATATACGCCAGATATTACATGCAACCGTGTGGGATAGCAAGCTCCGCAAAATGAAAAATGTAACGGAATGCTCAAGTCAGAGAAGAAAACGGTTCACTTCGTTCCAAAGAGTTACTTAATTTCTAATCAAGTCTAAAACTTTGACCAACCCAACAATCTGCAGCTTGAGCACCACACAGAAAATACTGGATCCAATTCTGTTTGGAGCAGTCAGCATGAAATGTAATGAAATTCAAAATAGACAGGATACACATGCTCCAGAGGGAAGTCATTAATACCCATGAATAATGATAAAGCAAAATACCATCTGCCAGGATAATGTGGCAAATCTTTTTAAAATTCCAATTAGCCTTTAAACCAGAAACAGGGAGCAAATATGCTCCCCTTGCCATGTGAAACCACGTGTCCTTGGTACCTCCATCGCTCTATGTAGACTAAAACGGGGGTAATGGAAACATTCCCCACGGAGGAAGAGATTTTGGAGCATGCGTTCATTATTCTTTAGGGCACGGGTACTATTTATGTAGCTGGGTGGAACAGAACATTATAATCTGCTAATGAAGGCCACATATCTATTTTCACATGTATTTAATTGTGGGGCTAAAAAATTGTGTCTGTTATAAACACAGTATATTAATTTTGCTGTTAACAACGTGGTTGGGTTTAATCCTTCCATGTATTTGGAGTCAGAGATAATGAAGCATTTCCATCACCATTATGTGGGGGGAAATTGCCTAGTTTATGATGGATTCAGACATTCTATGTCATTTTCCTGAGCTGCATTTTATGAAGCATATAACTATTAGAATCGTAATATTCATTATTAGAGCTGTTGTATTATAGCCCCAAATGAAATTATTATAAACGTTGGAAGTACTTCCACAGGCCAACTAGTCCATCACTTATCTTTTGAAGTATCTCAAGAAGCAAAGCAATCTACTTCTGAACACTAACATTTTCTCGGTATCTCTCGTTTTCCCATGATCTGGTGTGGTGTATACAGCACTGGGATTAGTGTACTTGGAATTTCTAGCCCTGGTGCTCTCGTGACTCAGCTGTATGGTGTTTAGAAGTCACTGGGTTTCCTCATCTATAAAATGTCTTCCCTGCCTCAAAAGAATCAGAAGTAAATGTGAAAAGGATCTTTAGAGTTTTAAAACCCTCCGATAGTGGTAACTGGGTGACGGGCATTAAGGGGGGCACGTGGTGTCATGAGCGCTGGGTGTTACACGCAACTGATGAATCATTGAGCACTACATCTGAAACTAATCATGTACTATATGTGACCTAATTGAATTTAAATTAAAAGAAGAAATCCTCCGATAGTAAAAGTCATTTTTTTCGTCATGAGGAGATGAAGTGGGCCGCACCGTCTGCATTGTATTAAGAGGCAGAACTATACATTAAAAAGAACAGAAAGATCGCTGCAGGCTTAGCGCCTCGTGTGGATGCTACATCAGGCAGCTCGTTTCATCAGTAGGATTATTGTTCCCAAAGTTCCGTCTCCTTCTTGGGGCTGGAACAGAAGCAGAGCCAATCAATACCCAGCCTACAGAGCCTACGGTCTGAGTCTTCCAACTTAACTCCAAAGAGGTGAACTTTGATCTGCACGCGAATCCAGTATAGGTAATAAGGAGTTATGTTGGAACATTCCAATTACTAATAACAAGCCATTTCCATCATCCAGAAATTGAAAATAATTGTATAATTTTTGTTTTTTAAATCCTAAAGTCATTTGATTCGACACGCTTCAGAACACAAAAACCAACATCCTCCCAACACGTACCACATCCCAGTGAGCAATGAGACGCGGAGGAAACCCTAGAAAACTATGGTTCCTAAAGTAATCTGCACAGCAGGTGATTCGAAAATTTATAATCCTAACGGGAAGACTTGGGCTCCACAGCAACGTATTTCTGCACACCCTTTGGCCTAGCCATTTCCTTCCTAGGATTCTGTCCTAACGAAACACTACTATGTGGGAGCAAGGATGTGTGTGCAGAGCTTCGTGAAGTCATTCCAAGAGCAAAGCATGGGAACCGGAAATGCCCCTCGATTCTGGTGCACTCACATACTGTGAAACTGTACGCTCTTAAAACATGCGGGAGGTCTATCTATAGGTACTTCTCACAGAGATCTCTACAACACCGCACTGGAAGAGAAAAGCAGCAACTCTGATACCGCTGTGTCAGTACAAGTTCATCGATCGTCACAAAGGCGCCACTCTGGGAGATGCATGACGGGGGAGGCGGGGGAAGAAGGGAAACCTCTGTACCTTCTGTTCAATCTTGCTGTGAACCTGAAACTGCTCTCGAAAATAATGTCTAGGTTACAAAAATGGGGGGGAGCACTTTACCAAGTAATATGGAGGTGCCTGGGTGGCTCAGTTGGTTAAGCATCTGACTCTTGGTTTCAGCACAGGTCATCATCTCAGGGTCGTGGGATCGAGCCCGGCGTCACACTCTGTGCCGCTCAGCGAGGAGTCGCTGGAGATTCTCTCCCTCTCCCTCTGCCCCCCTCCCCCACTCATGTGCGCATGCTCTCACACTCTCAAAAATAAAAATAATCTTAAAAAAAAAGAAGTAAACCCCATTTAGGTAAAATATGAAGCAAAAATAGAGATGTATACATATGCATAGAAACAGATGCATGGAAAGGGAACTGGGAAGACAGATGTATCTGCCTCTGGGGACCAGCACAGAGACAGGGAAGACGACAGA
The DNA here is from genome assembly GCF_017311325.1 of Ursus maritimus. NCBI lineage: Eukaryota > Metazoa > Chordata > Mammalia > Carnivora > Ursidae > Ursus > Ursus maritimus. Next base: position 40,873,049 of record NW_024426996.1, read on the forward strand.
ATGAAAAAAGTCTGTAATCTTTTCTATTACATACATGTACAATATTTGAATGTTGTAGACGGTAACTTCTGTCCTGTACTCCTTCTGCAGGGGAGAAAAATACCATGCAATACACTGCTATTGAAACAAACAAACAGTAGGCTTGAAGATGAGACAAGTGCCCGTCATCTTTAAATCAGACCCTGGGTCTGAAAACTACCTAGCTCAAATACTGTTTAAATCCTAAATTTCCTCCTGGTTTCATCGAAAGCATAATAGGAGTCCTACTGAAATGTTGCTACCAAAGCAAATTGAACGGGATGGCATTAATTTATGTGATTTGGCTAAAAACAAAAATGCTGGAACCTTAGCATAACTTTAAATTATATATATCATTTATTGAAATATAAAGATCTTCATTTACACGTTTTAAAACAAAAACACGAATGGGGCATTTTGTAATACATTTTTTTTTTTATCAGTAGACCCTACCTATTGAGTTACTTCTCACACATTCGCCACACCACTGTTTTGGAAACACTTAACGTATTTTTTCTCTTTATTTTTCTAAAATATAAATTTTGGACATTCAAAAGTGCAACAGTCAATGTGCCTGTGGGGAATATCACAGTCAAAAAATACAAACAAAGGCAGTGATACAGCTTGTCATAAATGTTTTGGCAGTATTCTCCGAGTCTATATAGAAATACATATATACATATCGATGTATAACATCGTTTTATCTCACGTCCCTCTTCACAAATATAGGACCATTTGTACAGATTGGCAGACCACATTTTAAGGACATCATCGATCATTTAAAAAAGTCACAATTGTGTTTCTCAGGCCAGCTTTGATTGTCTTCATAAAAATAGAAAGCAGGAAGGATTGGCAAATTTTCATCTGGGGACTTTGCAGGAGGCCAAAAAGGAAACAAATCTGTGATACACTGAAAACACTGTAAAATTTAAAAAATGCAGTCACACACGAACTCAGGTGGGAGTAACTCATTAGGACTGGAACCTGCTTGTCTGAGAATTTTCATCCAGCCTCATGGCGTCACAGGAAACTCAAAGGAACATCGAAATGCAAAAGCACCGACAAAAGAAGGCTGTACAAGAGGCAGTGAGCGATAAACAGAATGCTTGAGCTGTGATTCTAGAAACACGAATGTATTTCAAGTCTAATTGGCTCTACAGAACCTAGTCAGATTTTCTTTTTTAATTGGCCAATCTGGCTCAGTCTTCACACTTCGTAAGAGCAAGGTGGAGGAGGAAGTCAGGCTTGCACTGAGACTGCGCCAGCGGGTCGTCAAGGACCGGGTGACCGCGGCTGCATCGTCCAACTCAGCACCTGCAGGAGCGCACAGTGACTGCAGTCGTCACAGCCCAGGTTTCTTTCAGCCATGAAATGGTATCGCAAAGAATGTCAATGAACCCGCACCGATCAATTTGACAGTTAGGATGTATGTGACAATTTGTCCTGCCGGCTCACCCCCAAAATTCAGCAAAACTCAAAAAAAAATTTTTTTTCACCAAAATATTGACCTGGTTACACAGAGACTCGGGCCACTGAATTGCGTCATTTTTGTACGTGCCATGGGGGCGAGTCCAGCTGCCCCATGCAGTGGGAAGCAGTGTCTCGACTTTTAGAAGACCTGCCAAACCAAGATGTAGCGCTCTCAGCCTCAGCTGAGACAAAGTTAAACGAAGGGTAGCCATGGCTAGACACAGGGCATTTAGTGTCCCTGACCCAAAGCGAAGGATTTCAATAGTAGGCTTCCTGCACGGGTGACTTCATTGATTTCCAATGATCTGTTTCCCACGGCAACTTCCTGTAACCTAAGCTGGTGTTTCCCAAGCCTGGCTCATCAAAACAGCCAGGGAGTCTATAAAAATACAGGTTCCTGCTCCTGGCCAGACTCAGTAATTCAGAAGCTCTGGGGTGGGGGCCTAGAATTTGGTGATCCTGGCTGCGATTACTTTTGGGAAGGAAGGATCCAGGCTGACGCACACACAGCCTTCACTGAACGATGCCCGTATGTTCTCACAGTTTCAAACTATTTCTCTGTGGGGTAGGAGATGAAGGAAAGGGGGCCACAGTCAAGGCCTCCTTCTGACTCTTCCAGGGTTCGTAAAATTTTAAAAATATAGATGTTGGGATACACCAGGCATGAAAATGACCTCTGCAAATTCAGTCTTTTTAGCGATGACTGTATTTTCCATTGGGTAATAACACGAGAAGTCATGTTAGGCATAGACTTATGCCTTTCTACTATGAACATTTACGATTTAGGGGTTTTGTTTCTTCAAATCCCATCACTTCAGAGGGCAGTTACGTGTTTTTAGTACAACGGATTGGGGAACCTATTCAGTACACAGTTAAAAACACTGACTTTCTGGAAGATGCTACTTTCACTTTGTTCTCTATGTTCAACTAAATTTAATCACTAAAGCTATTATCATATTTTCTAGAGAAACATCGGTTATTTGATATAAATGTCAAAAACTGTCAAACTTGTCGCCTACTTAGTAAGATTTTTTTTTTAATTGTGCTTTCTCTGTAGGGAA
>NW_024426996.1:40875603-40916560 GCF_017311325.1 Ursus maritimus
AAAACGTGTTACACATTACACATTTAGCATTACTGGTAACAGTAGTATTATAAACGTAGACTACAATAGGAAAATGAGTTGGCGGGCTTCTAAATGACCCAAATCTAGTAAACAAGATTGGTTAATTATTATTCTTTATCTCTTTAACACTACAAAAAGTAAAATGCTATAGAACCAGTACCTTTTAAGGTCTGAAAGTGGTTTTGCATGTACTTCATAGAGGAGCTCAACAGCAGCTGATCCAGGTTTCAAGCAGGAAGTACATGGATGGGATGAGTGGTCTCTTCCGAAGTCCAGAGAAGACAGTTCATACGAACTCTAAACACGGCCTCAGTTAGACCTATTTACATAATTACAATGCTGGAGTTTTCTCGCTATCAAAGTTGTGTATGTTGGAATCTCACCAATGCCCTTGACACACAGCGTTCACCTTCCGTGGCCTATCTATCGCTTCCTTGTCCCTCCATCTCCAAACTTCACGTGCCGCCGAGATGCTACTGCAGCTTTGCCAAGAGGCATCGCTGATGAAGTTCATTTCGAAATCCCCCATTCATCCATCGTGAGCAGGCTCCCTGAGGCCCTTGGCTGGGAACTTCTCTTTACACCTCACCCAAGTCTCCTCCCAAACTTTTGCATTGCAATAAAGTGGTTTTCTTAAAGGGATCCAAGGTGGCTCTAGGAGTGGAAGGTACCCCCCGAATCTGCCAGTCACAGGAAGCTGTCCTCTACCAGGTCTGAGGAGTCTATGCCAATGTCGTCCATCATGTCGATGTCCTCGATGGTCTCGTCCTCTCTCTTGATGAAGGTGGAGCTGCTCGAACCTGTCTCGATAGCACTCTCTTCTGAGGTCTGCGAGCTGGAGGAGAGAGAGGACAGGAAAGGCTAAGCCCAGGTACAGACCCATGAGACTGTGGCTGGGTGGCTAGGATGGCCCCCCAAAGGCAAAGGAGCTCTTCCTGTGAGTCCTTTGGCATTCAACCTCAGGCCACCCAATCGGGCAGGATTCTGCCGCCAAGCCAGGTGGCTACTCGTCAGGCATCACACCAAGGTGGGCCCCGTCCAACACCGAGATCCGCAGGTCATCTCCACGCTTCAGCTTTCCTTCTCTTCCGTCGAATTTTTTTTTTTTCTTAAAGATTTTATTTATTTGTCAGAGAGAGCGAGCACAAGCAGGGGGAGCGGCAGGCAGAGGAAGAATAGGCTCCCTGCTGAGCGGGTAGCCCGATGCAGGACTCGATCCCAGGATCCTGGGATCAAGACCTGAGCTGAAGGCAGACACTTAACCGACGAGCCACCCAGGCGCCCGTCTTCTGTCAGATCTTCCAGCAGAGTTGCTAACAAGCTGTGACCATTTCTAGCCTCCCTACTCAGTCCTAGTAGAAAAGCTAGCAAGCAGTGCCTGATCAGAAGACCACAGGGAAGGAAAAGCACAGAGGAATGAAATCAGCTGCCAACTACAGCCGGGCTGGTCACTTGCTGTCCATGAAACCTCCCAAGTGTCCGAACAGAGCTCTCAGGATCCTTGCCCACGTTCCGGGAATGCCTTCCTCCCCCTCCTCACCCCCTCCCCGCACCGCCCCCAGCCCCAGTCTGGAAGGCCACGTGAAGGCTCTTTACCCCCCAGAGGAGCGGCTGAAGGGGAGCGTTCTAGAGTCTGGAAGCCGTAAGTCTGGAATCGTCCACCACTCAGCAGCTGTCGGAGCCACACCAGTCACTTAACCCCCTGAGCTTGTTCCCTGGTCTACAGAATGGGATGACAGTAGTGCCTGACGATATTCCTGTTTGTCGGGGCGATCAAATAAGGTAATAACCGTAAAGCACTGAGCACAGTACCTAGAACATACTACGTGCCCGATAAATATTAGCTGCTGTTATGATTATACAGGACAGTATCCTTATTGTTTGAAGATTTTAATTATCTATTTGACAGAGTGCACACACACAAGCCGGGGGGGGGGGGCGCGTGGCTGGGGGGTGCAGGGCGGAGGGGACAGAGGGAGAGGGAGAAGCAGACTCCTCACCGAGCAGGGAGCCTGATGCAGGGCTCAATCCCAGGACCCTGAGATCATGACCTGAGCCAAAGCAGATACTTAACCGACTGAGCCACTCAGGCGTCCCCAAGAGTATCCTTATTCTTAGGAGATGTTTGCTGGGTTTCAAATGTTTCGGCAAGGGAATAAAAGTATGTGTGTGTACGTGTGTGGTACATATATTTTACATATTACATGTTATTAAATATGTATTATAATTATATATTGTGTATATACATAAAATATGCATAACTATATATTCTATAGTTAATTAGAGAAAGCAAATGTGGCGAAATGTCAACAACTACTAAAGCTAAGTGGTAGAAGCAGTCTGTCAATTTTTCTGGACATTTAAAACTTCTCATGAAAACGTTTAGGGAAGAATCTTCCCTCGTCTCCAGCCTGTCATGATGCCCTGTCTTCCTGTCTCTACACCCCTCCTGCCTCATCATTCTCCTGCCTTGGACTGCAACATGTCTGTATGGATCTCTTTGCTCTGGTTACATGCGGACAGGCCCGTCCCTTCCCACCGTGAGGCCGCAGAAGTGACACGTAAGCCGCACCGCTGGCTGGCCAGCCAGAGGAAGGAGGCTCACACACATGCTCACCGGGCTCTCGCCCTGCCAGCTGCTTTCTTCCAAGAGGGCCAGGCTTCACTCCTCTGCCTTGCTCCCCTCCTCTCCAGGTCAGTTCCGTTTCCAAGCAGAGACCTGAGCCTGGCAGGTAGGGGCCTACGGGACACAGTCTGCTGCCATCCACCCCAAGGCCCCTGTGGCCCAGAGGGCTCTTAGAACCTGCAGGGTTACTAAACTGAGGTTTCCTTTCGCAACCCCACAGACTGGGCTCTTCCCTAGGACCGAGCGTTCGTCTCTGTCCCTAATTTGTACTCCACCCTACCCCCAACTTACACGCCGGTCCCGGAGACTTGCTGTGAACCCCAGTCCACTGGGCTGGTCTTGATCATCACGTCGTCCTGACAAGCCCTCTCCCCGCGGACCAGACAGATCCGCTTCCTGGGGCCCCGGCCAGTAGCGGGAGGCCAGAGCCAACCCCTGAATGTGGACCCCAACCCAACTAGCACGTGCAGTTATGAGACTTCTTTGGACACTGTGATTTGGACTAATGGCCCCTTCCCTGGGGGCCAGTCCTATAGTGGAGTCACCCCCCCTTGCACTGACCCTCCTGGGCCTGGTGTGCTCCTCTCTGCTGGTCCATGTCACTGAAAGAAGGCAGAGGTGTGGCCATGGAGGAAGCCAACTGCACGGAGACTCAGGCCCCGATCATCCTTGCTGCTCACCAGGCTTCGCGACGGGCCTAGAGCTGATGACTGGGCTTACTTCTGATTCTGTTCCTGTGGCCCAGAGCCTTGCTCCTAATAGTTACTGAGCCAGCACCCCCAAGCCCTCTACAGCAAGCAAGGCCCGGTCTCATGCCCATTCCCCTCCCAAGGCCAAGCCTTCCGAGCCCGAGGAGAGGATTCCACAGGACCATTAAGCCTTCATAGACCCAGAGCACCCCAACTCTGGCACCCCCACTCCCATGATGAATTGTGTTAACTCTCCCCCCCCCCATGCACATGTTGAAACCCTAATCTCCATTGTGATAATATTTGGAGATAGGGCCTTTTAGGAGGTAATTAAGGTTAAATGAGGTCATTAAAGTGGGGCCCTCACCCAATAGCACTGGGGTCCTTGTAAGAGGAAGAGACACTCGCAATGTGCACACAGAGAAAGACCACATGGGGACACACTGCAAGCCAAGGAAAGGGGCCTCAGGAAAAACCAAACCTGCCAACACCTTGATCTTGGGACTTCCAGCCTCCAGAACTGTGAGAAAACAGATTTCTATTGTTTAAGCCCCCAAGCCTATGACAGTGTGTAACGGCAGCCAAGCTGACCAAGACGCGCCCCATGCTCAGCCCACCTGTCAGAGCCATGGACTCGCCTGACCTGGGGTAGTTATTTGGGACATACTTTGCACAATTCAAGAATGAAACATTATCACCCTTGCAGAAATTCTAATTATCTAAGACAACAACTATCTATCAGCTAGAATTTTTCTCTCTATGTAACGGATGTGAAATTCTCCAGTGCAGCCTCACGTGTCCCCAGAAAAGTTCTGGACACCTTATTTATTTATCAATACCACTTTCTAACTTAACTTTGAAGCAAAACCCTTTTATAACTGAAATATTATTCAGAGTCCCCCACATACAAAATAACCAAAATGGATGGCAGATCTGGGGTCGATGCCACCACAGATACCCAAAGCTCGGAGAAACACTTTGCTAAAAGAATATAAACATATTTTTGAAACTGTCCTGAGCAAAAGCAAGTCAGGGCATTCTGCCCAACCTCCCCTGTTCTCATAACACATTCCAAAAACAAAAAATGCAACTATACTTTTTAAATTACCTGGTTCATACCAACAGCAAGGGATGTCACAATCATAAGGCTCCAGACTAATAATGCCATGTGCCTCTGCCTAATAACTGTAGTTAGCTAACCAAAAGATTGAGGAAAAGGGCCAAGAGCATCCTGAATAAAGAGAAAAAAAAATACTCATACGCAACTCGGACCACTATCATCACTTTCTTGCACCTCTGTTCAAGGGCTATCTATGCAAAGACAGTGGGGAACTGGACGCGGTCCCCTCATCGGGACTGTGTAAACTAACAGTGCTAGTCCTAGATGCTGGGTGTTAGCATCGTCTCGGTAATAAATTAATGGATCCAGGTGATCACCAATGACTGTTAATGTCACAGAAGGGGAGACAGCTGGACAGCATGTAGCTCCCACTGGACACACACAGCACCATCTTTGAAGCACGCTTGCCAAAAATCTAACCTGAGCCAGCTCAAGGCTCCAGACTACCAGTTTACAGCAAATACAGGAGACAAAGCATGTGGTTAAGACACACCACAGGATGCAATCAGCAACACTGTGAATTTGGGAACGTTCCAGGCAAATGCTCTGGTTTCTTCACAAATACTATGCTAAGGGGGTAAAAAGGGGCGGGACAAAGGTATAGAATCATAGTGACTAAATGCCATGTGTGACTCCTATTTGGGTCTCAATTAGAACAAAACAAATGCAAAACCATATTTATGAGAGAGTCAGAAATTTGAACACTGAATATCTGATGTTCTTGACGATTTATTGTCAATTGGTGGGGGAGGGCAAGATAATGGTATTGTGGTTATTTTTAATAACTTAGTAACTCCAGTCATTTTTTAAATAGAGCCTTTATCTTTTAAAGGCATCTAATGGAATGTTTATGGATGAAATGAGATGATGGCTAGGATTTGCTTCAGAACAATCCAAGGAGCGTAGATACGGCTGTTCGTGCAGTCTGGCCTTGAGTTCATAAATGCTCAAGTTGGGTGACAGACGAACTGACAGTTCACTATTCGACTTGGATCGGGCAGGTTAGAAATCTCCCATTATAAAAAGAAGGAACAATCAGCCAGGAGGCGCCTGGGCCTGGTTCCCAGACATTCTAACTTGTTGGTCTGGGTGAAGCGTGTGTATCAGTCTTCAAGCCTCCCCAGGAGATCTGAACTTGCAGATGGGGTTAAGATCCACTGATACAGTCGGTATCAAATAGCCCAGTCTAGCCTCTCTCTCAACTCTCCCTCCAGTCCCAGGACAGACGTAGAAAACAGCGAGAGAGACTTACAGTATCTCAAGAATCAGGGCTGCTGGGACGGTTTGGTCAAACTACCAGAGGACTCAGGTCAATGACTCCCCACCAGGGAAGCACATCCCTGCCTGCTCTACACGTCCCCCAGCCCCACAGAGCCCACGTTAGGATCCTCTGGGAAGCATTTATAAAACGTAACGGACCCGTCGGGGGCTCTGCAGCCGGCTGCCGTGGAACAGACGCACCACCGGGCGAGCCTCACCATCAGGTGCGCTGGGGAGCCGAGGGGGGCTCCGCTGGACGCCCTACCTGTGTCTGTTCCTCTTGCCCAGGTCTTCCTCCTCAGGGACAGGGTCGATGTCGGGCAGGGGGATGATGTAGCCGCTGTCCGCGCTCAGCCTCTGCTCGTCCAGGCTGCCCTCCCAGTCCTTCAGCTTGTCTTCCTCGTTTTTGTAGGTGACGCCAATGTAGGCGTTGTCGGCGTCCACGCGCATGCGCGCCACGGCGGGGTGGTCGCTCTTCAGGAAGTCCAGGTGAATCTTTTCGTAACTCTGCGGACATTCATTTGACACAGTTAGCCAAGTGTCACGGACCAAATTGCAGAAAGGACACGCAGAACTTACTCCCATTTAACCGCCTGTGTCTCCAAACTCCCTTACAGGTAACGGTATTTAGACTACTGAAGGAGAGTCAGATGTCAACCGTCCCCACAGATGTGGGACATGAAAAAGGGCCACCAATGACAGAGATCTCCCACCATCCTGCCAGTAAGATGTCATTCACCTAAGATACAATGAGCCCCTTCTCTGAGTCAGCAGCTAGGACTGTGTCCCCTCACCCCCCCACCCATACACCCGCTCCCTTCTCTGGGACTAGCATGGACCCTTCTGGTCCCCATTACATGGTCTCCCCAGGGCTTGGATGGGTCCCAGTAAGAGCTGGCAAGACTTCCACTGGGAGCACCATCCGTGAAACTTTCCTGATCCCTAAATGTTGGAGAAATCTAAGTCAAAACTTACGAGACCTTTGGTCTAACAAGACCCCATTTTCAACAACAGTTCCAGTCTCTTCCCACCAACACGTCTTACTTAACCCAGCCAGAACTCTTTGACTGACCTACCATCATCATCTTCTGCCTCCTCATTGCCACACTTATAGGAGTTGTAATGGGCAGTGAAATAATCGATAGACAAAAGTATTGAACTCCCAGTTCAGCACGCAACCTCCTAACGCCGCTCCTCTTTGAGAAGAAGTAACAAATATGAAGACTCTACACAGGGACTAATCCGAATCTCAGAAATTGGGTTTATTATACAACTGTGTCTGGGGTTCCTTCACAGCATCTCAGCAGAAAGTTGTTTTATTCATTAACATATCCTGCTTGGTTCCACGAAATGACATTTGTTCCTTTGAACAACGCTTCCTATTCCACAGAAAACCAGCTGGAGCCACAGATAACAGCCGAGGTTGTTCCTTCCAGTCAGCTGGTAAAAGCCAATTTCACATGGATTTAAGTGCATCCAAATCAGCGATGTAATGGCCGTGGGCGCCTGGAGACTTCTAGCTGCACAGTAGCTTCGGATACGCAAACATCTGGAGAATAAAGTGCTTACCGGTGTTGCACACTTCAGAGGAAAGGGGAGCCCTGCACAATGGGGAGGGTTTCAGACATCACTGCTACCAGGGGCCTGGGGAGCACTCCAGGAAACCCAGGCCACTGGATCAAGCGATCTTTTTCCTCCTCTGAAAATGTTCCTTTGAAACAGTGTTGAACGGTGCTGCTCGCTCGCAGAACTACCAGCTACTGACGTCTTCCCTTTGCCCATTCCTACCCACCCATCTTTGAGGGGCCCAGACAAACCTTCTTATACTGTCCGGGCAGCAGGTTCTCCACAATCTCACTCAGGTGGTAGAAGGAGGGTCTCTTCTCCGGCTCACTGTGCCAGCATTTCACCATGATCTCGTAGCTGTGGGAGCACAGAACTCAGAGTGGGCACAGCAAGGAGTGTCAGGACACCCCCCACAACCCACAGACCCACTGGGCATGAACACAAGGCCCACGAGATGGGGAGGGGGCTCACACTTCACTGGTGGCGTGGTCAGGCTTGGCCATCCGGTACCCACTCTTAATCTTATTGTAGAAAGTAGAATCCACCATCATGCCGGGGTAGGGTGTGCCGCCTGAAAACCAAGGGAAACCACCGGGATTAACCTGCGGGTGGGACACTGCTGGAACTCTCAGGGTGTCACAGAACCTAAAGAAAACATCTGGGGATCCCCACTTGAAGTTCAGGTTCTTTCAAAGAAATTAAGTGTTACCATCTCCTTCACTTCACAGGCTTCCCCAAATCTTAAATAGAACCAGGACTTCCCCCCAATTTTAAATGGAACCACGACTTAATGTTGGTCAAGTCCAGACACCCAAGGCAAAAATTCTGCATCTTTTGAAAAAGCACAAAAGCGTTTTTCAATGCATCTGACTACTGGTTCTACATACACAAAGCAAAATAGAAAAGCAAGAGAAATTGAGCCATTGAAGGCAAAAAAAAAAAATCATTTTCACCAAAAATGTTCAAATAACTAGAGCAAAAGTCGAAGTCAGGGCTTGGAATATCTAGTTAATTCTCTACTTTTAATAGACTATGAGACTCAGTCAAGCTACAGCCTGGGATGGCCCACAGTGACATCCAATCAGGGAGAACTGGGGTCGAAAAAGGAGACGGGGCAGGGAAGAAATTCTTTCCTACCACATTAAGATACCAGAATTCAGGGAACATTTCACTGTGTATAGCCGAGGCCAGATCAAGCTTAGTTTCCTCGCTAAACCTTCCAAAACTATGGCAGGCCTCCCTTCTCCTTCCTCTCCCATTACCGGTTTACATCGGCAGCACACAGTTCATTGCTACATGGAGGTCTTACCTCTCCAGACGAACTAAGGTCAGGGTCGTGAATCACTCCTCCCTACGCCCCCAGGGCCCTTGCCTGGCAGCACGGGGTACCTGTATCATTTGGGACCTAGTGACTGACTCCCTGGACGACCAGGAGGTTCCTCTCCTCCTCCAGAGCGAGGACCAGGAAGGCAAGTCACGCCCCTTCCCCCGCTGTACCATTTTCCACCTGAGCATGGATCGCCATGAAGCCACGGACAGGCAACTCTCCACTCGTGAACCTACGGAACTCCAAGCCCCAGGTGCAAAGCAGCTGGGGAGTGGGTGTCCTCGGGAACACTTCCAGTGGGAGAGTCACTCTAGCACAGCCCAGAGGAGAGGAGGAGCACAGGCCAGAGGTGAGGGCGCAGCCCCCCAAGACTCCCGGCTCCATCCAAGGGGGCATACAGCAGACATCGCAAGTGCACAGGGCGTGACGTCAATCAGCTGCCGTACACCTGACTCACAGCAGGTAGCTTAACACCGTTTACACCCCAGGGCTTGGAAAACAGTGCTTCCCTTCCAGTGCTGCTGCAAAACCACCCCAACGAGCGGAGACGTCAAGCCCGTACCGAGGGAAAAGATCTCCCAGAGCAGAATGCCGTAAGACCAGACGTCACTCAGTGTGGTGTAGAGGTTGTCGAAGATGCTCTCAGGGGCCATCCACTTCACAGGGAGAAAGGTCTGCATGGAGAGAGGGAGGAAATTCAACCCAGCATACCCCCCGATGATGTCCAGCAGCAGAAACAGCCGGGCTTCTTTCTGGACTAATAATAACTTGCGCTAACAACCTCGCCCACAAAATCTTGGTGTTTTTTGTTCAGCGCTACGCTCTCCACACTCGGAAGCACGCCTGGCACCTAGTGGGTGCTCAATAAATGCGTCATGAAGGATGGATGGTCGATGCTGCCTCTTGTGTCCTCCCAAGAATAGCATCCAAAAATATTTAACCCTGAATGTTTACCCAAAGCGTGACAGCCTGAATGGGCCTGTCTCCTATTGCAGGTGTTCCTAGGAACAAAATTAAAAACAGATCCAGTGATCTGAGAACCAATTACATTTCTGAACTTTTTGGAAATAGTCATTTCATAATTTTGCAGCCTCTTCTGTGAGGCTGGTACCGGCTGCGGTGGAAACACGAAACCGAGGTCACCACATAAAGGGACCACGTTAGCATCCTCTGGCCCTCTGAGATGGCAGGCAACATCTCAGATCGTCGGCTTCTTAAGCAGGTCAGAGAGTGACTCCACCTAAACCCACTGAGCTGTTCGGGCTGCCTGAAGCTCCAGGTCACAGCCACACAGCACACGAACCACATGGACCCCAGACACAGACCAGGGGCCTTCTGTGGGCGGACACGGCGGCCCGAGCGGTCTCACAGCCGGTGCAGTGGCGTGATCTGGAACTGTACCGACAGGCGGCAAATGCATCCCGAGCTACCACGTCTGCTTAGAGGGGCAAGGGGTGGGGAGGACGATTCGAGGGTTAATTCAGAATGACTGTCTTTCAGGAGACTGGGCCTCTAAGACCCATTCACTCAAATGGTCTCAATGTTATAGGGGTCACAGATGCCATCTGCAAATTTGACAGAAGTCAGAGCTGCTCTCTGTGGAAACGAATGCGTGTACACAGGCACATGTGAGGAACAGCTAACACTTGTCAGTGCTTGCATGTTCCAGGCATGGGTCTAAGCATGAACAGTAAAGTCCCCGCATCACCCACGGCAATCCTGGAGATAGGTACTGTTACCAGGTCACTGCTACGGACAGGGAAAACCAAGGTACAGAATGGTCAAGTAACTTGCCGCAAACCTCCACTCGAGTGAGTCCCGGAGCCAGTACTCACGCCCAGCAGTCTGGCTGCAGGGCCTGTGCTTCTCATACTGATCCCCTGGAGCCCATTCCTGAATTTCACAGACTCCACGTTAAAAATACGGACACTGAGTGGCCAGCAGCAACACCTAGGTGCGGAGATTCAGTGAGGAAAGGCGAGCATGTCAAGGGAGCGGAGAGAGCACATACACTGCCTTTCGACACGTAGTTCGAATCGTGCATGATGTCTCTGGCCAGGCCGAAGTCACAGATCTTCACGATTTTCCCTTGCGCCAGGAGGACGTTTCGAGCAGCCAGGTCCCGGTGGACACACTGCATGGGAAGGGAAGAAACAACAGTCTGTCCATCTGCCACTAGCCAACGTCACCCATGCAAGACTGGCCACCTCCCGGTGGTGCTGGCAGCTACCTCAGGGAGGCTGTCCCGGCACAGAGCGCTCACCCCCTCCAGGCTCTCCTCCCAGCCACTCCCAAGAGGGAGAAAGCTCTAGAGCAGAGTAGACACCTGATGATATCAGACTCCCCACTACACTTTGGGGAAAAGGAAGAAAGCAGCAGCCATTGCTACCAGCCTCTTCGAGACCTTCCACGCGCAGCTCACTCAGACCTGTGACCTGGATCTACAGAGAACTCTGTTCCACGAACACACTTACATTTTTCGAAGCCAAAAATTCCATTCCTCGTGCAACTTGATAGGTAAAGCTCAACAAATCCAACAAAGTAAGGCCTTCTGAGTTATCATCCGAAAGGAGGTTTTTGACTTCTGAGTCTGCAGAAAAAGAATGACGTGTGTTGGCCCTAGAGGATGGCGTGAAACATCCCCCACCAGGATGTTCCCACGGGGCTGGGCCACTTGTCAGGCTGCACAGGCTTGTCCAAAGAACGGATCTAAAATTATTTTCCTATAGCATTTCCAGCCCTACGGGCGGGTACGTAAGCCATGCAGAGGCTCTACCATTAAAAAGAAATTCGCAGAAATCTCTCTGGTTTATACGTATAGATATCCATAAGGACCGGTCTAGTGGGTTCTCACACGTATCTTGTTGTTTGCTTCCCAAAATTTCTTTTTTCAGCCTTCGTTAGCAAGTTACCTCAGCCGCCTCTAACACACACACACGCACATGCAAAATCTTCCATGATGAATAGACATGAGGGCCCTTTGAAAAAGTAGCTTCTAGGAATCGCCCCCCCTTCTCTTTCTCTTTTTAAAGCCACCTTCATAGTGTTTGGCTCATCTCCTGAATAAAATCCAGCCCCAGTCAAACTAGAGGTAACAATCTTAAAGGTCAGTGCCAAGGACTTCGCCTCTAGTTCCTTTTGTAAGTGTCCACTTTCCCCAGTTGGTCCCATCTGGAAGGGTCCCAGGGTTTTCGAGGAAGGAGGTAATCTAGGCCAGCAGTTCTCATTTCTTTTTAAAAATTTTCAGGCAAGTGAAGAGTAGCTACAGCCATTCATATTTTTCCAGCCAGCTAGGAGAAGGCCAGAAGCAGCAATCTGCCTGCCAGCAGGGCCTGGGCTGAGCATGAATCAGGTTCCCCTGACTTCTGGGGCCAGGTCCAGCCTGGGAAGCAATGTAAACTATTTTTAACAATACGGGAGGGGAGAGGAAGCACTGGTTCCGACAGCTCTCATTGGCTAAGATTTTAAAAGGGCCTGGAAGTGTACCCATTTGGCAATGAGAAGTGAATGGGACTTGGAACTGCAGCAGTGGAAAATATTCTTGCGTACTGAGCTTTGCAAAACAAGCACATTCTTTTTTAACAGATTGTACCTTTCACTGAAGAGCCCCGCAAGCATTCAGAGCATATCAGTGATTTTCAAAATAATTTCCACAGCAGCTCAACATTTTTTACACTGACTAATGGGAGGGCTCAGGCCCAATAACACAAAATCCCAAGATGTGTCAACATGAGACCCAATAGCAGCGTCCTCCCCACTCCAAGCCTGGGATTAGACGAGAACCTGGAAAGGCCGTCCACCCCCCCAGCAGAAGCGGGGTGGTCCATCTGCTCTGGGCATGGGCTAGGCTCCCTGGAGTTTATAAATCAATGCAACCCTGCCACATGTTCATCTGTTTTGAAAGATCAGACAGACCTTCCTTCAAACAACATTCAACAGAAACACCCAACACTCTTGTCGGAAAAATACAACCTCCAATTGTTTACTTTCCGGTTTCTATCACAAAGTGGATATTAACAAAGCTAAAGGCAAGGGCTACTGAACTCCTAGATACCAGAGACGTATAGAACTAAAATTCTGAAAAAAATATTAGGAACTAACGTAAGATAACCAACTTTTAATTTTGCCAATAAGGGTATGGAGGGGAAAAAAAATATCAGTGATCATCATACTTTCATTGAAAAAAAAAAGACACATTAACACCAAAAAAAGATAAGCATATCAAGATAAATAATCCTTTCAAAGGTTTACACTTAAAGTATGAAAATACGTTGCATTAAGTCTTTACTCTTGGTGCACCTGGGTGGCATGGTCGGTTAAGGATCTGCCTTCAGCTCAGGTCATGATCCCAGGGCCCTGCATTGGGCTCCCTGCTCAGCGGGGAGCCTGCTTCTCCCTCTGCCCCTCCCCCCACTCATGGGGTGGGGGGGTGAGCGCGCGCATGCGCGCCCTCTCTCTCAAACAAATACAATCTTTAAAAAAAAGTCTTTATTCTTTTTCTTCTTTTCAATTCACAGGCCACAAACTTCTGAAAACACGTCACAGAAGCAGTTGTGCAGACATGCAGTTAGGGACCACGGGCTGGCAGTTCTGCTCACCATGCCTGCTCACCTTCCCCGGAGAATTTTTTTTAGGTAGACTCCACGCCCAGCGTGGAGCCCAACACCGGGCTCGGATTCACAGCCCTGGCATCAAGACCTGGGCTGAGATCAAAAAGTCAGACGCTTAATCGACCAAGTCCCCCGGGGGGCCCCTTCCTCTGAGTATTTTAAGCACAGGTTTCCACCGCTATCTGAAAGCAGAGCGTTCCTACGAACCCCTGCGTAAGTCCGAATGGTGTAAAGCAAAGCAGCAATTACTACTTCATAAAAACCACAACTCCTTTTCGGACCCGTTGCAGTGAGTGAGAGCAAGTACTAATGTAGGTCTTTCATAAAAGCAGAGTGGCAGAAACCCAACCCGCGGAGCGCAGAGGACGCGTGTATGGTAGTGAACCACGGGAAGAGGCAGAGAGTGGGCAGGGACAGGCTTACCTAACACAGACTTCTTCTTAGACGAGGCCGGGCGATCATACAGCGATCTCTGGATGTCTGAGTACTTGGCAGCCTCTTTCCTTTCCAGCATGGGGACGTACTGGGTGGCGTCAGCTTGCTTCATGTCCATGTAGTCACCGTTGTTTTCAAAAGATAAAATGACGTAACTGTAACAACAGAAAAAAGAAACCTTATTCAGGGTGCCCCTCGGGGTGGTCACAGCACCTTCAGGAGGCGATGGCCAGGGGCCGACAGTAGGCCAGGCGGCATGGCAGGTGCGGGGCAGCAAGGGATGAGCAAAAGCAGAAGCCCTGTGCGCCTTCCATGCGGGGCAGTCTGGTAGGTGACGGGAGCATCCATCAGTAATCACACAAATGCATGGGTCACCTCAGCTCCGGTGTGTCTGTCTATATTCTTGCTCTGTTTTCCAACTCATGGGCCACAAACCCGGGCCACACGACCCCATGGCTTGGGCGCCTCAATAAATTCAGTGCCCATGTGGCGTCCATCAAGTGATTCAATATCAGGTGAACTTGGGCTTTCTGATCCTACAGAACTTGAACTCCAACGCAGATCTCTGTAGGGACGTGTAGGTTCCTGCAGTTGGGATTACCACCACGGGCTGGATTTCTAGGCCCAGGTTCAGCAAGGCGAGAATCTCAAACTTGGAGATCCTCAGTTTCTCACAAGATACCAGCAGGGAGGCATCCCTGGCCAGAGCTGTATTTTACACGTCTGAGGTGGCCCACACATTAACAGCAAGATGGCTCCCAGAATGATTCCAACTCTTGCTTCCATTCAAATTTCTCAGCAAGGCCTCCCCACGTGATATCTGGTCCAAAACGCCTGCAGACAGGTATGTACCGGCTGCGTCAGGGGATGGGGGAGGGCGAGCAGGGTGGCGGGATTCTAAGTCTTCCTGCCTGCTGGCACTGGATGTGCAGACATGGATTCTATGGGGACATGGGTTCTCGCTACTGGTGAGGACAAGCTGAAGACTCACACAACGTGTCCCTCTGCACCCACCTCCGTGTGCTGTCGTCGGCAGGGTTCAATCCAAAAATGTCCAGCTCTTTCTTTGGCTTCTCCGGGTGGCGGCTCAGGAAGCTATCCCTATTCTTATGCAAATAGTTGACCAAATCCCCATAGAAGCAGTACTCAGTGATGATGTAAATAGGGCCTGTGGGAACCAAAACCAGTTAAGAAATGGGCATGAAAATGAAGAACAGAAAAGCCATGAGATGCTAGGTTTGCCCTGGCAGGAGACGGTGCTTAAAAACAAGGGGCTTGCCACAATTCAGTGGGGTCCAGGCGACTCTGTTCAAGGGATTTGTATTTGCTGGCATGTTTGGAGGTGGAGAGTAAGAACTTAAAAAAGCCTGGACAGTACTGACGACTATAGGTCTTCTACAAAAGTCCTTACTCCCAGGTCTGGAAGCCTACCTGACTTGGTACAGGCTCCCAGCAAGTTCACAATGTTTAAATGCGGCCCCAGGTGAGTCATTATCTTCAGTTCCGACATAAGAGCCTGTTTCTCACTGGATCTGGCTGTGGCTGTTGAAGAAATTGATCACGTTCAGTTCAAGTGATTTACTTCCCAGAAAAAGCCAATAACCTGGCAACTCCTATGACTGGGTATCATTTCATTTACCAAGAGTCTAAGAAAGAAACACACAGTGACTTGGTCTAGACTCTAATAACTAATGCTTAGCCTGGAGGGTAAAAAGAAGTCATCGAAGATAACTCCTCTTGATTTTCCAACATACGGGCAATAAGAACACTCTAAATAACCCGGCTGAGGAGAGAGCCTAAATACACGTAAAACCTAGAATCGAAAGAACCAAGATCTGGTCCTAAATTTGGCATTGACTGGCTGTGTCATTTTGCGCAATTCACGTGACTAACCTCTATGTCCAAAACCTCCCCGGAAAGGGCACTTACGTTTCAGCATCTTCACTGCTACCTTCATGACAGGCTGGGAGCGGCTTAATCCATAGGCAGTTCCTTCAACCACTTTCCCAAACGCGCCAGATCCCAGGATACGACCTGCGAGCAATCAGAACCATTAACACAGGCAGACTGTGGCTTCGTCCCCTCGGTTTTATTCACCACGGCCAGCACGCACAGGCGCCCGGGGGGGCTGTTCTCCCAGTAAGGAGTAAGCCTAATGATTCCTCCCAGTCAGCAAGTCAGGACCAGAGGGAAGGAAATGAGTGCGATTGCTTTTGTCAAGTAACATTTGCAAGGGGACGGAAAGCTCAGGCCGGAGTGAGGAGGGTGCATTCCTCCCTGGTGTGAGCATTCTGTCTCCCAGCTCCAGCGCTGGCCCAGACCGCAGGCTCCGAGGCCCTTGTTCCCTGTGGCTCTCGCCCAAGCCCCCTGCCTCTCTACCCTTCTGTTCTCCACATGCAAACAGAGGCATCTTTTTGCATCAGTAAGTCCTTATCCACTGGAAATACTTCAGTATTCAAGACATCACAGATTCCGAGGCGTGATGAAGTGAACTTCGGGGCTGATGTCCTCGCTGCCTGCTTGCTAGAAGGACCAGGAACGACAAAGGCTAACCGTGCCCCGGGAGCACACGCGTGGCTCCATGCTGGAGGCAACGTAAGGAACCAGAAGCTGCTGTACCCACTCTTAGAGAGCTCACAATCTAAAAGGAACGCCGCCCAGAGTCTCAGTCTCACCAGAGCTAAACTGGGGGAAGACTGGGCTTGTAAAGGACTAGAAGCCCGAAGCGCCTCTGACTGTATGTTTGCATTGTGGGAAACGGTACCAGGAAAGGTACGGCTGCCTTAGGGGAACACGCAGGAGCAGAGACACACAGAAATGCCTCTTAGCATGTAAGTGATGTTGCCCTTTTCCCCCCACATTTTACTACTTTAAGTTCCTCAGCTCCTTTTGAAAAATCGGGGGTGGGGGGGCGCAGGTAGGGGTGGGATTTGTGGGGGGAGAGACGATAAAGAAAGCTTCCTTTCCAGGTACAAGTGGTTGAAATCGGAGTAGCTAGGACATCTTGTTTGGTTTCAGTGTAAGCAACGCTTTAAGAAGACCTAAGCTTGCTGTATGTTGGAATGAGACAAGCGCATCGTCGAACCCCGCCTCCGACATCCTTCCAGGGCACAGCGATAGCGCACGCCCAGTCATACCACCTCGAGCTCCAACTTCCACTTGTTTTTATTTTTTATTTAAATTTGATTTTGTTAACATATAGTGGATTATTAGTTGCAGGGGTAGAATTTAGTGATTCATCAGTTGCATGTAACACCCAGTGCTCACGACATCCGTGCCCTCCTTAACGTCCATCACCCAGTTACCCCAGCCCTCTACCCCCCACTCCTCCAGCACCCCTCAGTTTGTTTCTTACGATTAGGAGTCTCTTACGGTTTCTCTCCCTGTTTTCGTATTTTATTTTTCCTCCCCTTCCCCTGTTCATCTGTTCTGTGTCTTTGTCCTGTTTTCACTCTTCACAATGTGATTTAAAAAAAAATTCCTGGGACTAAAGCTTCATGTATGTGGTCTCAGCTCAAGACTGAAATATTTGAAAAGCTTGTGATACACTGATTATTCTTACATGTTTTTCTTTGAAAAGTACCTGTATTTTTATATTCTATATTCTAAATATACATTTCTAAAGAAGTACCTAATACATCCCAGAATGCACTAGATGAAAATACCCTGTGTGGTTGTTCTCATTCAATTCTCATCTGTTCCTTTCCAGCCACAGAGTTTCATCAATTTGTGTCACTCCCAAAGCAAAGCCACTTCGATGAGTGTCTCTGGCAGGACCTCCTCACATTCTCTTCTCCTCTTATAAAATTTTCTTTAACCATAATTTGCTATAGAATGAGATTTTTACTTTTTTTTATGTTTTTCTTTTTTTTAAGATTTTATTTATTTGAGAGAGAGCAAGCACAAGCTGGGGTAGGGAGGGCAGAGGGACAAGCAGACTCCCCCTGAGGGCAGAGCCCCATGCGGGACTCGATCCCAGGACCCCGAGATCATGGCCTGAGCCGAAATCAGACATTTAACCGACTGAACCACCCAGGTGCCCCTGGACCGAGATTTTTTAAAAACAACGGCAGTGCTGCAATTAATTCATTTTTAAGACAGAAAAAGATTTCTGAAAGCCAACTTCTCTTCCCTAGCTCTTACTAGGCTCAAAGTCAGATCCCTGATTACTGCACAAGGCTATGAAAAGTAAAGTCATATACAAATCAAAGGGGAGTCTTGGGAGATCACCCCAGGAGGCGCTTACCAAGCACTAGTCCATCTCTTGGAAACTCCCATCTCGAGTCATAAGGCAGCTGCATCGGGTCCACATAAATATATTCATGTCCATCCGGGCTGATGGATTCAATGACCCTCCAGCGAATTTCATACCTCGGTTTCTATAAATGACCAGGACAGGTAACCGGTGAATTACCGAAGCCCAGACGCAGCACAGCTTAACCGCAGCGAAGTGACCAGGCACAGCAGATCAGCACGTTCCTTCGACACTCAGTACCGAGCTTCTCTGCGCCAAGCGCGGAACTATGCTGCTATTCTTCTTGTTCTTATTGGCTTCAAAGGTTTTTACTTCTTTGAGAAAAACACCTACCTGTTTCCAAATGACGACCAGGACGATGAGGGAGATGATGACAATCACCAGCAGCACGAGGACGGCAGCAGCCACCGTGAGCTCAGAGCGCAGCGCTGAGGGACAGAGACGCACGAGGCGGCGGTTCGCAAACGCGCAGGAGGGCGCGAGGAAAGGCGTCAAGGCTGCCTGGCTTACTTCGAGGATGGGCAACACCCGCTCTCACCCATCTACCTACGTGAAACTACCCCGGCCCTTCCCTCAGAAGAGGAAGGGGACAGAATTCAATCAGGAGAATGCCACGCTCGCTCTAAAGGTGCTGCAACATTAACCTTCTAGAAAGAATGTGGACTGGAATATGAAGACTGATCGAGACTGAAAGCCACATTAGCTCCGTTTATTTTGAAAGACTGCGCTTTGTTTATACTATCCTTTTGGCCTCGTTCATTTTTTTTTTTTTTTAAATTCAACCTGTCTCAACAGTTGTAAGGGGCAACAAGGCGAAGAGCCTCCTTCCCCATCATCCACCACCCCCCTCAGACTCCGGGCACAGAGACAAGCAGATGCTAGCATGCCTCTGCAAGGTGCAGCTGGGGGTCAGACTCTGAAAGAAAGGGCTCCCACGTGGATGCCCAGGGAAGGCCCTTTAAGAGCATTCAGAGCTGAATTTCTGCCTTGGGACCTTCATTCCTCTGGGACCCCATCTGGGATTCCAAGTCCTGCCTGAGGGGGGAAGGGCTTGGCTGACGACTAAGAGCAACTCACTGGGAGCCACCAGCTTGAGCTCGCGGCTCTCGGCCCCAAGGAGATTCTTGGCCAGACATCGAACGGCGATGGTCTCCTCCACTCTGGTGAACGTCACTCGGCCCTCCACAGTGCTCCTGTCTCGGGGGTGGACCTCCGTGATGATGTTTGAGATATTGTTGGCCAAAATCGCCCATGAAGTTTCATTATTACACCTGGAGAGAAAAGAGGACATAAATAGAGAGCCAGTTATTGGGATAATGGAGGCGAGTAAAGCAGTGAGAATCACCTACGGGGCAAGCAGTTCTGAACGTGCCTACATTTGGGGGTGCTCCGGGCAGACTGTCATTTTATGTGCACAATAACACTGAAATTCGTTTGCACAGACCCAACAGAGGATAACCTGTATGTGGATAATTGAAAGTTAACTGTTTATGAAGCAGGCAAGGTAGAAGTAAGTCCATCAAGTATAACTACCAATCCCAAGCCTTGAACCCATGAGCCAACTGAACAGATCCACTTCAAGAATGTTTAACTATCCCAAGTGCCCACCCCTTGAAAGAGCCTGGCTCCCTCCTTTTCTGCCCACCTGCACTGTAAGTGCCTCAGGTCACTAGGGCTGGAGCGATCCCCTGGCTGAGTTATGAGACCTAGACTCCAGCCCAGTCAAGATCCGAGTCCAGTCCCTCTACCCCAGGAAAGGGAAGGTCTAGAGTCTCAGCCTCCAGGAGAATAGTCAAGGCTTCTGAATACGAGCAGTCGGCACGGGGGGAAGCATGAGCACGTCGCTCGAGGGCCCATCAGAGAAGGTGGACGGATGGGGGTAAAGGAGGAACTGGCGAGTTAACTCCCCCCAGACAGCAGGTGGGCAAATGAGGCTAGCGGTCACCATGGGCACTACTGTCATTTATGTTCACCTGCCAGTCTAGCTACCAAATAAAGCTCACCCTGTAAGAGATATAAGGTGAAGCGGCCCAGGGTAGTAAAAATCCTCTTAGAGCTGTGGTCCTTTAGTGTCATCTTTTCTGATTAGGCACCCTTGGAGAGTCTGGCGAGAGCCAGGGACCTTCTCCTTACAGCTATTCCTGACCACACAGGTGCACAGGCACGCGTACCATGCACGTGCTCAGGACCCTATCCTGTAGTTTATGAGACTTGGGCCCAGGCACAAATACAAAAGAAGGGCCAGCCGAAGAAAGAAAAGTGCATCTGAAGTTCTTTGTATCGAGGAAGAAACATTCTGATCACAAATGAAAAAGAAACCTCTCGTTTCCGTACTTCTTAATATCCTTGCAAATCATCCACTCGATATCAGGAAGAGGCGTCCCTTCGGCGGTGCATCTCACGGTCTGTCCCCCCGTGGAGCCGTGGTGGTCGTCCACCAAGTCCAGAATAGATGAGGGAACTGCAAGAGGTGACAAGCGATCAGAATCAAACAGTCTGGGTCCCAGAACTCCCGTGCACCACGGGTTCAGAACATGTCCCCGTCGCATCCGGACCTGCTGGGCGAGTAAGCACCTAAGCAGGGGCTGAAAGCAATTCTGTGCATGATCGTAATGCTCCACTCTGGGCAGACCCACTTGGGTAAGAGCATTTTCACAGTTGCAGTGTTTAGGGATTTGTATCCCGTGGTGTTCTAAATCTGGAGTGAGAAAAGCAAAAAGCCCCTGTGGTTACTTGGCTTGAAAGGCAGGGAGGCTCTGAAAATTGTATTACGGCTTGGGGTTCAACTAATGGATTCAGCCCGAGTATAATCTAAAGCAGCATTTCCCAAAGTGCATCTGTGGAATGTGCCTAGGTTTTAAAGATTTTTTTTAATCCATGATCAAATAAATTAGAAATATGCTAATACTTGTATCACAGATTTACAGTGAGGGTCAAGCGAGGCCCCTAACGCAGTCCTGGGCACACGGCAGGTACCCAGTGAACGGGGCTGGACCTGAACGTAAATAGACCGAGGCACTCTCTCCTGGTAAGGGCCACCGTGCGATGCCTGTGAAGGAAGCGAAGCAAAAGGGCCAAAACTTTCTGGAACAACCTAAGGTCATTTGGACCAAAATGCATCACTTTACTCTTCCAAAAACTGGAGGTGCCAGACTGAGAAGCAGGTGGTGTTGTAAGCTAGGAATTCCCCAGACTGTTTCAGGGCAGCCTGGAACTTCCCAGAACTGTGTGAATTCATAAGGCCCACAAAGCTCTCCCTGACAGGTGATGTCTACACCCGCTGCTTCTCCCATGAAGTGTTGCTTTTCTCTCCACACCCTGGGAGAAAAGTGCCAGGCTCTGCCTGGGGGGCACTCACTCACTTCACCACTGAGCTAACATTACGTTTATGCTGCACTGACGCACCTTGAGTTAGGAGTTCGAAAGTATAGCTCTTCACGTCATCTTCATTTTGAACGACGATCGTGTAATGGCCACTGTCTTCCTCCTTAGCACGGATCAGCTTTAATTTGCTCCGATACCTGAAACAAAAAGGATCGTGTGTCAGCAAGTCATAGCCAAACAGATGCCAACCATTCAGTTACCAAGTTCACTTTAAAGTTTGTTTTCGTAAAAAGTAAAAACATCTTTTTTTTTTTTGTCCGTATCATCACTTTTCTGGGATTTTCGGAGCACTTTCTATATGCTGAAGGTCTGACTTACAGACACTTAATTCTTTTCTCTTTTTTTAGGTTTTATTTATCTATTTGAAAGAGAGAGCAAGCGAGAGAGAGCACAAGTGGGGAGCAGAGGGAGAAGCAGGCTACCCCGATGCGGACCTCGATCCCAGGACCCTGACTCAGATCATGGGTTTGAGCCAAAAGCAGACACTTAACCGACTGAGCCACCCAGGTGCTCCCTAGACACTTAATTCTTAAACAGAAGACCAGACATCTTGAGATGAGCAACAGTTTATGTGGCTAGCACAGCGATCAGTTCTGGTAAGGCCTGAGTTCTGAATGAAAGTAGGCACAACCCACCAACTTTCCTTTAAAAACAAAAAACAAAACCCTTGATTTTTACCTTTTTAAAAATACTTGCTTCCCCTAAATATCCGATTTAGGTGGTTCAGCCTAACAATGGGACACCACTGGAAGAAAGAATGAGGACACAGTCTCCACACCGACATGGAGAGGTCTCTGGGATATAACATTCCTACTTGTTGGTATTCACTTAAAGAAACTCTGGAAGGTTTCAGAAGAACCTAATGAGACTAATAATATTGAAGTACTTCCTCTGCCTGGGGAGGCAGGGAGACCGGGGCAAATGGCGGCAGGAACGGAGCGAGGTTTCTTGTAACGTCCCTTCTTGACGCTTAAATACTTAAAAAGCACAAGATTCCATCACCTATTAAAAAAAATAAATTACAAAAACCTGTTTCTTCATACTTTACTAAAGGGAAGTTTCCCCTAAAGATTTCTTCCATGTATTATAAATGACATTTGGCTCCGTGTGTTTGTGTGGGTTCATCAATGAAGTATTTGCCCATTCGATTGCCCTTCTTTATAAAACACCACAGGGGCGCCTGGGTGGCTCAGTCGGTTAAGTGTCTGCCTTCCGCTCAGGTCGTGATCCCAGGGTCCTGGGATCGAGCCCCTCATTGGGTTCCCTGCCCAGAAGGAAAGAATGCCTCTCCCTCTCCCACTCCCCCTGCTTGTGCTCTCTGTCAAATGTCAAATAAATAAATCTTTAAATCCATCCATCCATCAATCAATATGTAAAACATCACAGTGCTGAAAAGCAACGGGATGGATGGAAAAGCACTGGTTACAAGGCAAGAAGAGCTTGGGCATCACGGAAATTCCCCAGCCTCAGCGTCTGTGTGTATAGCGTGGGATAACTACATGCAATAGCACAGTGTCCTTTTCAGAACTAATTACATGAAATTATACATGCAAAAGGATTTTGAAAGCCCAAAAGTACCCTTGTAAATGTAGAGTCTTCTAGCCCAAGATGCTGGGCACCAGCACCTGTAACGGGAGCGCAGTGGGCTGGTTTGTCCTCTACTGACCATACTGGACATGCTTCGGGCTGGGATTTTCTTAGCGAGTCCCCACGGGCACTCCTGGCTACTGGTCACCACGCAATCCTCGGTCACTCGTTGTCTACACGCGCT
Source organism: Ursus maritimus (assembly GCF_017311325.1). NCBI lineage: Eukaryota > Metazoa > Chordata > Mammalia > Carnivora > Ursidae > Ursus > Ursus maritimus. The sequence goes on from NW_024426996.1 coordinate 40,898,668, forward strand.
TAGCCAAGGAAACTGGGGATCGGCTCGTTCTAAGTTACAGGAAGCCACATCCCCCACCCAGTGTATTCATCCTTACGTTCCCTGGCCCCCAACGGCAACTAGGTGAATCTGTGCTAGAGGAACTCTTGAATCACTTTCACAGGCAGCCTCCCAGAACTTCTCTGTTGCTGAGCTTTGTCTCGTCCTGACTATCGAGTATGGCCTGCGTGTAATGCTGCTGCAAGCGTCCGAAGTGCTAGCTGTGCCAAGATTACCCCGTTCCTCTCTGGCCTCACAGCCTAATGGAAAGTTCCGCACCGCCCACCTCTTTACACACCTTCATCTCGTGTCATCCGAAAAGCCCTCCAGATTCAGCACTTGACACTTTTTCCATCGCTGTTCTCCTAAGGCTGTACAACTCTGTTTTCTCTGACACTACTTCTCAATGACACATGGGATTTAGTTCAGAAAGAAGAAAGCAAATCCCAAGTTTAAGTGAACCGATGAAAGAAGGTCTGCCCCTCTTCCCTGAAGGCTACGAACAGAGGACTGACGTGTCTCTCTCTGGGATGGTTTCTGATGAGGGCGGGGACGGAGCACCTGGCGCTCCAGACATACCTTCTGCTCTGGGATGCTAATCAGAGCCTACAACGGCAAGAGACCTCAAGAGAGCGTCTGCTCTAACCCCTTGCCTTGAAGGATGTTAGGCATTATTAACCCTACTTTACGGACGGGGAGACTGAGGCCAAGGTGACTTACTCCACCCCTAGTTGAGAGATGAGAGCAGTAGATTCTTTCATCAGAGGGCAGGGATCCAAACTATTCGTTGTACATTTTCTCTAAACCAGATCTAACCGGACACTACGCTTATTTGCGGTGGAGGCCTCCCTGGCGCAGATGTGTTTCCAATGAAACCAATGGTGTTTTGTTTCATGTAGGTTGACATGATAACTGCCCGCAACTGGCGTCACCATGCACGTCCACTCGCCACACAGACAGTGGTCATCACGGAATATACTCAGTCCAAGTGGGTCCAACTTTACTTCCTTTCCCCATCCCTTCCTGGATGCAGGAAATGGTCTTTCAGTGGGAACAGAGCTCTTTAGTTCTTTTTTCTTATTTTATTGTTAAATATTTATCAGCACAGTATTAGCACGTGGCAAGGCTATCATTAAAGGTACCTGATTTCAAGTATCTCCTGTGTCAGATTGCTCATTTTCTAGATTGAGTCTCGGTGTGTGTGGTCAGACATGCACAAAGCTCAGTCTATCTAGAGACACAGTAAAAGAAAGGCATTCTTGGGAAGGGTGTTTCTTTACCTTATTTCCTGAATCTTTTCTATGTCCGTGGTGATCTCCGTGAGATTTTCAATCAGAGTCAGGTTGTCCTTCAGCCAGGATATCCTGGGAGGGGGGTAGGCCTGCACGTCCACCACGAAATGTTTGACTTCATGCAGGTCGACAGCTTCCAACGGGCTGAAGTTGGGTTTGATTTCAATGAACCCTTTCTCTGTACAGGGAAGAGTTTCCATTAAGTAATGAGTACCACACAGGGGACCGTGAGCAGCAGGGACTGACGTTTTAGAAAGCAGAATGTACCATGGACAGAAATGGTGACTTTCTTCATCTCTTTGACCTCCTTGGTGGCCTGGCGGGCAGCACATTCATAATCTCCACTATCTTTCACCGTGGCCTCGGGGACCCTCAGAGTATACACCAATTTGATGGACGGGACCTTGATTTCCTCCAGCATGGTGATGCCTTTGCCTTTCTACAGCAGAAGGGGAGGAAAACCAACTGTAAGAACCTAGTTCTGAAGAGTGAACCCTCACGTTCACTGTGGACCGTGGGTGGGGATGAGGTGCTAATAATGGAGGTTCCTGGATTTTAGGGTCCTTCCCCACCCCCACCCTGTGGGGCTGCTGGTAATGGGGGGAGCCGTGCATGCTCACTGCATGTATTGTCTGCTCAATTTTGCTACGAACCTCAATGGCTCTAAAAAATAAAGTCTAATAAAAAAATTTCTCTTAAGCTAGCTCCTTAGAAAATCATGTTTTAAAAGGATATGTAATGACATAGTAAAGTGTTCGTGCTATACTGCCAAAGGAAAAAGGACGGGACAAAGTACTATTTGAAGTATAATACCTATTAATGACTACATTTATTTTGTATACAAAGTATTGAAAGGATGTATCTTCCTAAAATATTAACGGTGATGTCCTGGGAAGTGACTCTTCCACTGTTTCTCTACATTTTATAACATTACAACAATAAGCCTGTATTATTTTTATATCTGATTAAAAACTTTGTTTCATAAAACAGTACCACCAGCACGCACTGTGGTTTGGGGGGAAAATGTCTATCTCCAATAAATGAGAAGAAATGTTTATGCTTTAAGGATTAAAGGCAATCAAGTATGGACAGTGAAACCAAACTGCCTCACATTCAGGGAAGATGTACACATATCGGACTAAGAATGTCTCTTCAATGCGTGAGGTCGTAAGGTCATACGTGAAAATGTCCAATATCCAATCGATGCCCCAGAGAGAAAGGAAGAGGGGAAGCAAAAGCACAGGGGAGAGAAATGGATAAAAGGAGAGAAGCAATCAAATGCCAAAGAAGAGCAGGGAGCAGAAATTTGCAAATCAGGAGTGAAGGGGAATTAGATCAATAGATAGACAGATAGAACCATATAGATAGAACCTTCCTGTTTCTTTCTGACTTATGAGAAAGGCAGCTCAGAGTACAACCTTTATAGATTCTGAAGTCCTGGTCCAGCTAGCGTCTCAACCTCCCCCACTGCCCGAAGAGCCACAAAGTGATCTAGTCAGACGGGCTCACTGCAATGATGGGAAGCTGAGGTCTGGAGAAGCTCGGTGTCATGCCCCATCAGTGACAGGTCTTCTGAGCCCTGCTGTGTTCCACTCCATGCCACCAGGAGCCTTGCAGGTACCTACCACTTCTCCAGGGTAAGTCCACTGAAGGTCGACCACCTCGTTGTTAAAGACGGCGCAGGTGACCACAATCGTCTCCCCTGACTTATACACAGTTTTAAGAGCTTCCATTTCTAGATCAAGTTCTGACGTTGCTATTTAAAAGAAGAACAAACACAAGGACCTCAACATCCGTAGTACAGTTAGAACCTTACAAGGTTTGGGTTTGCTTTCTTTTTTAAAACTCTGAAATTTTTTTTTCTTTTTAAGCTTTTTGTTTTTGTTGGGGCAGGGGGAAAGCACAGGGAGAGGAAGAGAGAGAATCTTAAGCCCTGACACGGGTCTCAAACTCACAACCCTCAGATCATGACCTCAGCTCAAGTTAAGAGTCAGACGCTTAACCAACTGAGCCACCAAGCTGCCCCATGAAAAATAATTTTCCAACCACTGTGATCAAGACAAAATTTTTGAGGTTTCAGAAGCTTTGATTTTGTGTTGGCATGCGTAATTTGGCGCATAGTTATAACATAACACACACACACATACACACAAATATCTACACAGGGGCGCCTGGGTGGCACAGCGGTTAAGCGCCTGCCTTCGGCTCAGGGCGTGATCCTGGCGTTATGGGATCGAGCCCCACATCAGGCTCTTCCGCTATGAGCCTGCTTCTTCCTCTCCCACTCCCCCTGCTTGTGTTCCCTCTCTCGCTGGCTGTCTCTATCTCTGTCAAATAAATAAATAAATAAAATCTTTAAAAAAAAATATCTACACAGACAACAGCAGCAAGAGTAAAACTAAGTTCCAATTGAACCGAACACCACAAATGGCTAACAGACACATGAAAAAATGTTCAAAATCATTAGCCATCAGGGAAATTCAAATCAAAATTACACTAAGATACCACCTTACGCCAGTTAGAATGGCAAAAATTGACAAGGCAAGAAACAACAATTGTTGGAGAGGATGTGGAGAAAGGGGATCCCTCCCTTGTTGGTGGGAATGCAAGTTGGTACAGCCACTCTGGAAAACAGTGTGGAGGTCCCTTAAAAAGTTAAAAATTGAGCTACCCTATGACCCAGCCATTGCACTACTGGGTGTTTACCCCAAAGATACAGATGTAGTGAAGAGAAGGGCCATATGCACCCCAATGTTCATAGCAGCATTGTCCACAATAGCTAAATCGTGGAAGGAGCCAAGATGCCCTTCAACAGAGGAATGGGTAAAGAAGACGTGGTCCATGTATACAATGGAATATTACTCAGCCATCAGAAAGAATGAATTCTCAACATTTGCAGCAACATGGACGGCACTGGAAGAGATAATGCTAAGTGAAATAAGTCAAGCAGAGAAAGACAATTATCATAGGATTTCTCTCATCTATGGAACATAAGAACTAGGAAGACCGGTAGGGGAAGAAAGGGATAAAGAAAGGGGGGGTAATCAGAAGGGGGAATGAAACATGAGAGACTAGGGACTATGAGAAACAAACTGAGGGCCTCAGAGGGGAGGGGGGTGGGGGAATGGTATAGACCGGTGATGGGTAGTAAGGCGGACATGTATTGCATGGTTCACTAGGTGTTATACGCAACTAATGAATCATCGAACTTTACATCGGAAACCGGGGATGTACTGTATGGTGACTAACATAATTTTTAAAAATCATTAAAAAAAAAAAAAACGAACACCACATTCCTAAGCATTTGGGTTAAGGATGGTTCTCCTCTCCTGCGACCACCTTTATGGATGTATTTATTCATTTAATCAACCAGCCTTTACCGACCAGCACTGCTCTGGGCACTTTGCTCCTCCCCTACCATTTCTCTCCTTCTCTCTCCCGCCCTGCTACCCAGCTATTTTCAGCACTTTTCTAGAACTGAGCACAGCGCTGGCATCAAAGAAGCCCATACCCAGCGTTCAGTGGCATTCTACTGACCCCAAACTGCTGACCCCAAACACGCATTATCCTTTCCCATTCCCATGAACCACTCACATCAAAGGGAGGGCCGTAGCAACAAGCTTTGTTTAAAATCAAAATCACCTTTCTTAAGTTACTGAAGTTAATCCACGCGTCCAGCCCCCACAGGTGTGTGTTTGTTTTTAGGGCCTCTGTAGTCAGGAATGTGGGTACAACAGTAAGAGGCTTATGCGAGAAAAGAATTCCTTACGGTATTTCGAAGTCAACTGATGAAATATGAAATCTTACAGGGGTAAAGCAGCATTTGTCTTTAGTAATGCTAAGCTTAATGTTATTACAGCCACAGAGGGCAGCCTAACCTTGTATGGTAAAGGTGGGGTCCCAAATCCCCAAATATTCAGGGTCTCCATCATCAGGGACTATGATTTTTTTAAAAAATACTATATACATCTAATTATTTTACCTTCAACTATTTAAAGAAGGAGAGAGAGGGTACAAGTACCTTTTAAAGCATAAACATTAAATGGGATGGTCTGGAACTTCTTTCCCCTGACGGTGGCTTCACAGATATAGGGCCCAACGCTGAAGGTCCCATTGAAGCCCTGTCTGCTGTCATAGGAGGCGTGCACCACCCCGTCATTGCTGCGCAAGGTGACCGGAGTCTCGGGATCAGTCGTGCGACAAGGTATGATGGCAGAATCATCATCCTCCACGATGACTAAATAATCTGTCATTCCCAGAGGCACGAAGGCTACATCCGGGTCTGTGGTTTAGGAAAGAACGAGAAACACGTCAGGCATTAATTTCACCTTTACACGTATATTCAGAAACATTATCCCACTGGCATTGATCACATTAGGTACGAATGATACCTTCGCATATATCCAGAACTGTCACCACACTGACTTAATCATCGTTAAGAGCTAGAGGGCTAAAGTACAGACGCCACCAAAATGCCTGCACCCCAGTAAAAAAAGACTGGTGATGAATGTAAATATTAGCCAGGAGTTGAAATCAAAATTTAAGCACTACCAAAAAGATGATCGATAATCAAATCTGTTCAAAGCAAGAGAAAATATTCATAATTTCAAAAATCCCTATTGCCTATAGTCAGTATTACTGAGAAGTAGGGCATAAACCTATTAAAAAATCATCAGTCGAGTAATAAATAGACTTTATAGTCCCACAGCCTGAGAATTTTATTTCCAAAAGAATACCAGCACGTAAGCTACTAGAGGAAGGAGTACCGAGAGTCTCAGACCTCAGTCTCAGAAGGGCCCTTACCCTCCGTGACTACAGATAAACACCCTCTAACTGATGGCAGTGCAGAGCCGACCTGGGTATGCTTGTGCTGAGGGTAGGGGAGAAACAAGAATTTTTGGACAATCTTAAGATGATCAAAACACCATATGCCTTTAACAAGCCCATATACCTACTGTTCTCTTCAAAGCAGGGGGCATTTATGTGTGAACAAAACTGGGGTGCCATTCTCAATGCCTACCCTTCTTAAAATCTTTTATTATTAGGAAGAAGGGTTCAGACAGTTGAGTGTCATGAAAGAAATGAAGAGGGTCTATCTAGATCTGTGGGTGCCCACAGTGACAGAGGACAAGAAGAGTGGCCGATTAAAAAAAAAAAAAAACTTACAAAGAAAAGGCGGAAAGATAGGAAGACATACTTCAGAGACCCCCTTACCTCACCTCTGCCAGAACAGGATGGCAAGAGGTATCAATGGTTTGTATGTCTGCTTGTTTTAAGCCAAGTACTTAGCTACAGCCCCTTTTAATTTACGTATGAAGACTGCCATTGCTTGAGTTTGTGCTCAGAGTTCCAAATCCTCGAACTCTGTTAGTAAAGATTTCAGCAAACAAAGCTATGAATCCATCTCAGGTTAAAATACACAGTTTGATATCATAACACCTCAGCCAGGGCTTCCATTAAAAATGCAAGTCTTCCCTACCATTATGCACTATCTATGCAATGTTTGCGTAACATCATGGCCCTGCTTTAAACAACTCACCTTGGTAGAAGCCAAAATATACAGATAGAGGTAGACGCAGATAGAGATGACACAGATTTAGATATGCGGACAGACAGAGATACATGAAGGTACAGATACAGACATACAGGTATGGATGTAGATTTAGATCATTGCAGGAGTGCGCTGGGAATATACTAGGGGGTGGTAAACCAGATGAACCTCAAGCTGACGGCTAAGCCTAGCTGATTAGAGGGGCTGCTGGGAGAAAGCACCCCACCGTCCTCCACTCTAGGGGCAGGCTCTGAAATCCATCACACCCCAAGGCCACGCCCTCCAGAGGTCCCCCCAGCCAAGCACTGTGTGGCCCTGGGGTTCCTTAGGCTCCCAGACCTCCCTGACACAGAGCTCTAGGTGTCACCTACTCTACCCTCCCGCCTTCCCTCCTCCACTCAAGGTCACACCACCGATGCAGGCTGACAGCCCTCCCAGGCTCTGCGGGATGCCTCCCCATTTTCTCTCACAGGCTTGTCCCCTCATCCAACCCCAGTGTGCTTCATCCCATCATTCTCCTGTCTTGGCACCTGTCTCTCCCAGGTCAGAGACAGCATCATGAGTATGGATTTGCCCCCAAATTTTAATCAAAAAGAAAAAGCCCACCTATTAATCAAGAATATATATATTTCATTCCATCTGAAAAAACAGCATGGTTATGTGGAAGCTATTAAAATAAACAATAAGCAGCTCCAAGACAGGACCTACCTACTTAATTTCTGTGTCCCCAACACTTCGCATGGCGCCTGACACACAATAAACTGCAAATACTTGTCAAACTTGGTTGAACTGAACGGAAATGAGGGCATTTCAGATTTTTTGCACAATGCCAATAAAACGTGCCTTGACAAAAATGATTTTTAAAACTTAACACGGTTCCAAAACGTTGCCCATACATATTTCTTGATAATGGTCTCACGAGTGACCTTGAGTTAATGTTGTGTGTTCTCTCGTATTTTTCACCTTTTCTCCCATAAACGTTTAGTATGCTATTTCTTCAGACGTTAATCCGGTCGGCGGGAGGGACGAGGACCACGAGCGCGGGGCGGGGGCGCGCACGGCTCACCTGGCACGTAGATGTAGATACGCCTGCCCTCGATGTCGGTCTCCTCCGTCTGGGTGTGGTTGTAATAGCAGGTGTACAAGCCCGTGTGCGCCGCCGCCGCGCTGACCACCTCCAGCACGGCCACAAAAAGGCCGCTGTTGTTCTCCTCGTTTCTGATTTCCACATTGGGGTTCTCTTCTTCAGACATGGGGTACTGCCAGCTCACTTCACTCTCCCCAAAGCATCTCAGAGAAAAGGATGAATTCAGCTGCACGACCTTTTCATTTTCGTTTGGCAGGATGGAGGGTAATGAAAGCTGGCAGAAGACTCGGCTGGGCCCTGTAAAAGGAAGCAGGCTCTGAATAGGGTGCAGCCAGAAAGGAGAGGCTCACCCAGAGAGCTGAGAGGAGTAACAGCAGCAGCTTACCCGAACAATGAGCGTCTCTGCGCAAAAACCCGCCGGCCTCGATGCCCATGAAAGGCCCCCCATTATAACAGCCGCCGCATCTGCTGAGAGCCGCAAATGCTCCTAAGGCCTCAAAAGCACCCACCAAACCCCGAGATTCACCCCTGCAGACACTCAATGGAGAGAGGATGCCTGACTCCAATTCCATATTTCAGACTCTTGTGTGTGCCCATAAAATATCCCAAGAGGGCAGAGACGCGAGCACATATGGGTTCTTTATTGTCCCCATTCCCTGCAGACGTTCCCCTTAGTACGAAATGGGGTGAGAAGGGGGGCAAGGAGACTGCACGAAGCACAAAGCAGGTTTGTGCTTTAAAAAAATTACGTCTTTTCCATTTCTCACCACACGCTGGCATGCCTTCTCCCTAATGACTTCCCAGAAACCAACGGATTTTCATTTAAATTTCATTGTATTTGTTTATTTTTAAGTAGGCTTCACACCCAGGGTGGGATTTGAACTCACGACCCTGAGATTAAGAGTCTCGAGCTCTACTCCCTAAGCCAGCCGAGAGCTCCTGATTTTAATTTTTGAAGTAAGAATACTTAAAGCCCAAGAGTGAAAACTCTAAGTTCATCTTTCAGTCCAGCTTTCCCTGTCTCTAAAACCGACAGAAGAGGTGTTATGACTTAATTATTCATCAATGGTCTCTAAATCTCCTTTGGAGCCCAATGTGGGAACCCCACTCAACTTCACTGTGTACTCACCATGACTCTTGCAGCTTAAGGCCGAAGTCCTAAGTGCATCGGGTCACCTATCCTCCTGCAGGCGGGGGATACTTGGTGGAGTTTGGAACTACCGAACCACTGACCTTGCTTAAGGCTAACGTGCCCGTATAGGTAAGCCCTACAGACACTAACAGACTCAACTCCTCAGACCAGAAAAACAGTGGTTTTATGGTGAACATCTATGATGTACAAACATCTGGATGAAAACTAAAAAAATGCCAATAAATATTTCCACAAATGGTCCAAGTAGTATCCTCCCGGTAGAAAAACGTTAGTAGGATTTCCCGAGTCAAATATTCTACCAATCAGATTCCAAGGGAAAAGGTGCTCTAAGATTTTTCCAGCAATTTAAGCATCTTCCACTTAAGAAAGGTATGATTCCCTGGTCACGAATCTTCCACCGTTTATTTCCTTGGAATATTCACAAATGTCTCTGGAAAGCCATGTCCCAGTAAAAAGAAAAGAGCAGTGGGCAAATTCAGGCAATTATTCCTACCACGTGTCAATGCCAGGATTGTACATATACTAAAATTGCCACTGGCAAGCATTCCTTCTGACGGGGAGTCAGTGTGACAGGTCAAAGGGAACTGAAGATTTGTGATCATTCTAGGTACTTCTCATCATTTTCAACTTCCCTTCCCTCTTTTGGACTGTGTTTGCTGAGTACAGGGAGCACTCCCAGAGCACAGAACTTAGAAGGCAAGGTTTCCTACAGAACAGTGAAGTCAGAGAGTACTGGGATCCTTACCTGTGAGGAGAGAGCCTAAGATCAGGAAGGCCAGAAGGGAAGTCCCCATCGTTCCGGAAAACTGGAAAACCAGATGTCAAACAGAGGCAGCGTTAGCCAATAAAACCACCCAGGTGAGCCTCGTTCTTTTTGTGCTTTGCGATACGGAAAATGTTAACAGCATCATTTTAGTTGAAAACCCCTTGGTTTAAGATTCATGGTCAAAGCAGTTAAGATACCTAAAAAAGAACCCCATAGCCCAATTGGACCCCAAGATCATGACAGGAGCCATCTGAAGCTGAAACCCTTTTGGGTTGCACGCAGCTTTCAAATTCCAAAAAGTCTGGCTTTTATGGTCTCAGAATGCATCCAAGAGCCCAGCAGAACTGTTCCTTTTAACCCATTTAAATGAAGAATGTGAAAAACAAGCACACATGTATTTACTCAACTTCCAAACTGGAGCTGTTTTCACTCAAAACAGGCTGTCATTTGCTTGGTGTTTCACTACAGACTGTATGTGAAGTTCACATCATCCATGACCTTTGGGAAAACAGACGCTTGGGCTGCAACAAACACCTTCATATTGACAAGGCATTCTGATCTCAAGTTTCTGAAAGTCAAAGCCAAGCTCACTTGGAGGACGTCCCTTTGCCCTGCACGGGCCCCTAGCAGACTCAGGACCCAGTGCGCTGAGTCGGGCTGAACACAGCACGGAGGGCGCAGGTGTAGAAGGAGCCGTGAGGGTGGTGAGGCAGGGAGAGGCAACAGGGAGAAAAGTATGCCTAAATGTCCGTGTTTGGGGGGGATGCGGCAAACCACCCAATAAAATTTGGTAGAGACCGGGAGAAACCAAGTCTTTGCCTCCAATTTCCTGCCGCGAAATTGGAGGAACGGAAGAGAAGTGGAGAGGGACTGAAAATGAATGTCGCAAGACACAAGCAGGGAAAGGGAGGGAAAATTCTTATTAAAGAGGGACCCAAGGAGCCCCAAGGTGAAGCCACGGAACAGTCTATTCAGGTCATACTCTGAAAAGGCCCCTTTTTATCTTTTTCTTTTCGTGCTCATCCCCACTCACCGTATTTATCGCCCCCATCACTCCCCACGTGAAGTCAGTAATGACGTGATCTGACTGCAGTCAATGAAACACCTGTGCACAGACTGGCAGGTGTGGACACTGCGAAGCACCCAAGTTTTGACTGGAGAGCCTCCCCGCAGAGGGGTCCCGGCAGGGGTGCAATGCTTGGGATATCCCATGAAATAAAAACACCTAAGCCTTGGCCTAGGATGTCCTGGGTCCTTGACTTGCTCAAACCCCCAACACATGCAACAGAAGGCTTCATGGGATTTAATTTGTTCCATCACTAGCTTTGGAAACTAAGATGCATGTTCATGACTCCTGAGTAAACTGGCCTAAAACAAACAAACCCAAAAAACACATCAAAAAAGGAGAAGTTCCGTGTATGCCTGTGATTAGCCCCTGATCGTACATTTTCGCTTTTACGGAGGCAAGATGGCCCATGTGTACAATCAGATTTCTTCTTCATTGAATTCTACTGGGAAAATGGAGGAGGAAGACAGACAGGGTGAAAGGCAGAATACTGGCAATGGGTTGGGGGGAGGGATGGACAGGAAAAAAATGCTCATTCTGTTTTGTCCAGGGCAGGATTAAGAAACCAGTATGTACTAACAAGCCAAAGTGTTCCCATGTGTGCCATGTCTATTAAGGATAACCCCGAGACATATTTGATTTTCGGAAGTGCCAGCTGAGGTTCAGAGAAGTTCAGCAAGTCACCCCAAGTCACACAGCTGGTGCTAAAGCCAGAATTCTAACACGGAGTCTGTGCTCTCTCCAATTCACCATATGGTCTCCCTCCAGGGAAGGTCAGCGCTTCAGCCTTGAGTGTCCCCTCCCTCCCCCCCCCCAGCACTGTTTCCTAATGCAAATTGGGGCCCTGCCTCCCTTCTCTGCTCACCCCAGTGAGAGAAGAACAATTGCAGGGCTGTGAACCCAAATGCAATTTGCACAATGCTGGCTGGCTGATGGCTTCTGAGGCCCCTGGCATGTGCCCGGGAGGTGGAGGGGGGCAGTTTGCAGGGTTTCCTCACTGCTGGCACAGCAGGCCCCAGAGCCAGGCTGGCCAGCCTGATTTACCACAATTAGCAGTAAAGGCCTGTGTATTCGTACATATACATATCAGCCCCCAACGATAATCCACTTAGCCAACTTCAAAGCAGCCTCCAGGGCCAGCTTCAGGTCTTGGGTTTTATCACATTTCTATCCTGTATTTCTCTAGCAGGGCTTGCCAATGACGCATCTTTAAAGCCCCCTCAGGAGCGTTTTGCCCTGGGCCAGCCCCACCAGCTTTCCTTCTGCGCATCCAGATACTGTGGTCCTGCTGCCAAGGAGGGTTCTTTACTGACGTACAACGTGGGCGATGCACACAGGGCCTCAGAGCCAGCGATGATGCGAGCACTGAGAATCAATGAGTTTGCCGAAGATTTCAACCTCCCTCCTCTGATAAGAGTAGTGCCCTGGCTGGAAACCCAGGCGTATTTGTGAAGTTTCATGTCATGACTCATCTGTAACTCAGACAATTTCGTCGTGAGTAACTACAGCGTGTTTGCCCTACAGGGAGGTAATGGAAAACAACAAGAGAGAATGGCCTCCCTGCCTATTGGCCGTGTAGTGAGGATGTCGAGGAGTCCGGCTCGGTACGTCCAGGGCTTTTTCCACTCGGGGAGTCAACGTTCACCCTCCATCAGTAGCCCCTATCCTAGAGCACATCCGAAAGTCAGGTGTGCAGGCACGAGGAACTGAGGTCACGAATTCGGAGAAACCTGGGATGCCACGAGCCAGCAGGAACAAATCACTCTGCAGGGAGAGCCACGGACTTCACCCAAATCTGTCTTTAAAAAATCGTAATCACGTCTTCTCATGCCAGCTACAAGTTGGGTTTCAGTCTCCATCCTCTATAACCACAACGCAGAACGCGCTGCCAAGAGTTAGAGAAACAAACAAGCAGAAGAGACCTCTGCCACGTTCCCTCTCAGGCCAAGTGACCTGCTCCTCCGTGGTACTTTCTTGTCTTTCTCATTCCTTCTCTCTAAACTATGATGGAAATCGCTTTGGCTAGGTTCACGCCATATCGGACGCCTAGTCCGTCTCTCTGAACCTCCGGCTCTTTTTCTCTAAAGGGGGACTAATAACACCTGATTGCTGGCTTGCCTTACCACGTTATTGTAAAGACTAAGTTATAGTTTAATCAAAAGTGCCTTGGAAACTGCAGCCATTGGTTTCCATATGGACTCTTTTCCTGCAGACCCCTAAGATGTTTTGTAAAGATTTTATTTATTATTTGAGAAAGGCGAGGGCACGCGTGAGTGGGGGGAGGAGCAGAGGGAGAGAGAGAATCCCAAGCAGACTCTGTGCTCAGCATAGAGCCCGATGCGGGGCTCGAACTCACGACCCTGAGATCATAAGCTGAGCTGGAATCAAGAGTCAGACGGACGCTCAACCTGGTGGACAGACTGCACCACCCAGGCGCCCCCTAAGATGTCTGAAATGACAGGGGTGTCAGAGTAACTCCTTCAACTTCTACTTACTGAGAAAGACAGGCCCAAAGGCCTTTGGACCTGCCCTTCATCACCTGCATATCAGAGAGGTGGATCTAAACTCAGGTTCAGGGGCGCCTGGGTGGCTCAGTTGTTAAGCGTCTGCCTTGTGCTCAGGGCGTGATCCCAGCGTTCTGGGATCGAGCCCCCCATCAGGCTCCTCTGCCAGGAGGCTGCTTCTTCCTCTCCCACTCCCCCTGCTTGTGTTCCGTCTCGCTGGCTGTGTCTCTCTCTCTCAAATAAATAAATAAATAAATAAATCTTTTAAAAAATAATAATAAATAAACTCAGGTTCAACCAAGGCCTGATAACAATCAAGGTTGTTTGAACTTGAACCCATACATACCATCGCATAAAACAGAAAAAGAAATCTGTCTGCACCCACCGTCCTTAATGGGCTTCCAACCCTATCCCTGCAAACAGAAGTGAAGAGCCATGAAGGGCAACTCCATAACCAAAGACAACATACTAAGCCAGAGAGTAAACAGAGCTTGGGCACTATTTCCAGAGTGAGAGCACGCTAGCCTTCTCAGAAAGCCAGCTTCCCCATCGCCAACGGCTCAACACATCCCGCCGCAGAGCCACTGAATCTTGAATTTCACCCCACCCTGGCATGATTAAAGGCCACAGGAGACGCTCTCACAGTCCCCAAAGCCACTGACAACTTCAAGATTCAGATTTCCAAGGTTCAGTTAATTTTGGCTCTAAGTTAATTCTAACTGTGAAAATTACATATCCTGCTTTATCCCTGTGACAAATGTCGTACTCGGTCTCCTAACTTCAGCCCCGGCAATCCAGATGCTGGCCTGCACTGATGGCAACTTCACGGAGGGTGTGTTTACCAGAATCTACACCCCACCAGACGCTGTTGCGCTGTTTTGCTCTCTCTGCGCTCCATCAGACATTCCAGTGATGGGTGGTGGCTGGAGTATTTTTACTTGGGAGCATTTTATGGGACAATCTGAGCTCGTAAACCTTTCTGCTCTTCCTGCATCAGATCTTTAAGCCACGGAAGCCTGAAATGACACCTCCTTTTGATTGTCACCGAACTGGTGTGACTCCTAATGAGAACCCTTGGGTGTAGTCACTTACGGCGCACTCAAGATCACCAAGCTCCCAACTCCAGCGCCTCACTCTTAAAGGGATATGCAAATATCCGCTTAGCTTCCTCACAGATCTGCTCTGATAGTCAGATGTGGTAGGTCCGCACTTCGCTCGTTACATAAATGCAAAGAACGAGCTAAGGCGAAAAACTACACAAAGGTCCACAAAACAAATGTGATCAGCCCAATGATTCTTGCAGCTTTGTAGTAAATATAAACCAGTCATCTTCCACTTGGTCCTACCAGGCAGAAAATGCATCTTTCTCATGCCACAACTTGCTTCGAATCTCCACGAAGCCCATTCCCACAGAGGGTCGTTGCAGTTCTCAAGTGTGGCCAGCAGATGACAGTGTTGGTCCAAGGACGTGCGTCCCGGGGTCCGTGGAGACAGACGCCGGGGCTAGTTCTGTGCTAAAATGTCCCAAATCTTAACTTCCAATCTCTTCTTTTCTTGGATCGTACTTTTAGGTGTCGTGGTGACTTCAGTTCAGAGCCCACAGAATGGAAGCAGGAACAGGGCAACTGTTGACCGAAAACGCTTCACTGTCCTCGGGGCCCCAGGAGAATTCGGTGAGGGACAGGCACCAGCACCGTCGCTGCGAGCGAGGCCGCCAGGGCAGAGGGGCCTCGGGAGCCCGGAAGACGGCGCTGCCATCCCAGCCGCACAGGTTCAGAGGGTTCGGCAGGAGAAGCCACTGGAGAAGAGGTCGGGTGACCCAGGGCTTTGTTTCCCCCACGCTCTCGCCACCCGGGAGATGGCGCCCACCCGCAGGAGGGAACCACCTGGGCCGCTCGGGGTGGCGACCGAAACGCCGTAACCCTGGCCTCGCAGCCCTACCTGCTCGCAGGCCATTGTCACCCCTCGTAAACCCTCTCTCCACGGGGGCCGCGCCGACTGTTCCAGTTGCTCAATAGCGTAGGGTCGTAAAACAAACAGCCGGGGGGCTCCCGCGCGGCAGGGGACCTTGCGAGGGGCCTCAAAAGTCAGCGGCTACCCCCCAAAAGCGCCCGGGACCTTATACCCTCCACCTTCCTCCCCTTCTCCCACGCTCAATCACGACGACACCCCCAGCCCATCCCCAAACCCTGCACCCCGCCCGTGCCGCCCCCCAGCGCCTCCTCAGTCACACACACCGTGCCTGCAGGCGTCTCTCCAAGGCCTCAGGCCGCCGCAAAGGCGACAGGGTCGGTCGGCCCGGGGCCCTCGGGCTCAGCGCCGCGCTCCGACGCGGCGCCAGCGCGGAGCGCCAGAGGCAGGACAGCCGGGCGTCGCGCGCCCCGGAAGGCCACTAGAGGGCGCAGCAGCCCCGCGAATCTTACCCGGCTCGCCCGCTCGCTGGCCCGCCCGCTCGCTGGCCCGCCCGCCGGCCGCTCAGGCTCCGGGTCCCCGACAGCGCAGCCCGGCCCGGCAGCTCGACTACCTTCGCCGGGGAGGTTCCGCACGGTCCCGCCTACTGCCCCGCTGCCCCACACGAACCCGCGCCAGCCGCTTCCCTTCCCGTCGCCCCCACGCCCTCGGCCGTTCTGCCACTCCGGGGTTGGTGGCGAGGGCTGCCCGCTCGGTCGGAGTTTAGCGTCCCTATCGGCCGCACTCCCGGCCTCAGAGCTGCAGCGGCCCTGGAGCCCCAGGCACGAAGCTTGGCGTTTGCATTGTTTTCGGCTGAGACCTGAGAGGGGGCCGGGAGGGGTGGAGGGATAGGGGCCGAGGGGTTTAGGGTTACAGTCGCGCGCCAGCGCCTCCTATGGGCCCGAAAACGACACGGCCGCGGGCAGCTGCCCACGAAGAAGGCCGCGGGGCGCTGAGATTGAGACCTCCTGTCTTCAAAGAACCGGGCCTCCCCCTGCGCCGCCCTGCAGCATGCTCGCTTCTGCCCCCGCAACCCAGCGCACCTTCGCTCCCGCAAGCTCCCCTCGCTTCCCTTTCTCCGGGAAGGGGAGGACTGCAGTTGGCTGGGAGGGGAGCGCCCCAAATCCGAGGTCCTTTTTAGCTACTCCGATCTATTTTTCCAACCGATTTCTCACTCCCTGTTCAGTTTAAAACAAAAGGAAAAGCCGCAGAGCCATTTCTGCAAAAGACATGTATCGGCAGAGCCAGGACCAGAGCGCTGCAGAGAAAAGCAACTTGCCCGGAGCCTGCGTCCCGCGCGGGACCTCCCCCCAGCACCCCGACGGCCGATGCTGCGCGTGGGCCCCTCGAAGCCCGACTCAAGGGACGCTGAGAGCCGCACCTTTCAGTCACCAAGCAAGCTTTAGCTTTTCCCCCAGAACTGCCACTCGTCCATCAGCAGCATGTAACCCTGTCGCAGCTCCCCGGAGGCCAGAGAGAGTCCCACCCGCTGGAGTCTGCAGGAAGGCGCTGGCCACCACGTCCGCAGGACGCGTCCAGGCGCTGCGCGCCGCCCACGGCCGGTCCCCAGGAGGCACCAAACGGGCCCGCCTCGGCGCCAGACGCGTTTGCAGCTGGAAAGCCCGGCCCGTTGCCCCTCCCCCTACGCCCCTCCCCAGTCCGCGCCCCGGGAAGAAAGCAGACCTGCGGCCGGGAGCCGAGGTTCTGCTTCGAGTCCCTCTCGGTCCACCTAAGGACTGGTGCAAGGTCCGAGGGTCAGCTACCCGCTCCTTCCCGGTGCCCCGATTTCTGCCTCCCACCCCCACCCCCACCTCCGCTGCGGGGACTCATCCCAGTTACACTTGGATCAAACCATAAACAAGACTGTGTAAGAGCGTCGAAGCAGGGACTGACCAGGGTGTCAAGGCGAGGATGGACGGGCCCTCGCCTGTCGGGGAGCGGAGCAAGGGCCCCTTTATCATGGGAGAGTGGAAAGAGAGAAACCAAGAGGAAGGGGGGAAACCAAGAGGAAACAGGGAAGAGATGCAAAGCAGAAGCGCCAGGGTCCGAGTGGGTCAGAGGCGGGTAAACGGTGGGGGATGTTAAAACCAGAGCCACCAGGGCTGCAGCTGCGGTGCGCAAGACTCTTCCTCCCCTCCAGAAGCCCGGACGCTCGCTGGGCTCCGGGGTGTTAGTCCCTGAGCTGTGCGGCTGACTGTCCTGCCCGGATGCCCCGGATGTCTCCCTGCTCTAAAAAGCTGCCTAGTTCTGGTCGCGAGCGACTGCGGCGAGACGAGTCGGTCCAAAACGTTGAGCAATTCGACTGCGGAGCCAAAAAGCCATTTCCCACACGGCGCAGCCCGGGGCTTTTCCAGGCAGCTGGGCCGGGCTCGGGGCAGTCCGGACCTGATAAAGGTCGTCCGCGCTCCCTCTCCAGCCCGGGTTTGCCTCTCACCCTGGCAGATGGAGTGAGTGGCAAGTTCTTCAAGGTACTCGTTCTGCAATCCTGAGGTCTTAGCAGAGCTAG
>NW_024426996.1:40916570-40930886 GCF_017311325.1 Ursus maritimus
CGACGCGGCGCCAGCGCGGAGCGCCAGAGGCAGGACAGCCGGGCGTCGCGCGCCCCGGAAGGCCACTAGAGGGCGCAGCAGCCCCGCGAATCTTACCCGGCTCGCCCGCTCGCTGGCCCGCCCGCTCGCTGGCCCGCCCGCCGGCCGCTCAGGCTCCGGGTCCCCGACAGCGCAGCCCGGCCCGGCAGCTCGACTACCTTCGCCGGGGAGGTTCCGCACGGTCCCGCCTACTGCCCCGCTGCCCCACACGAACCCGCGCCAGCCGCTTCCCTTCCCGTCGCCCCCACGCCCTCGGCCGTTCTGCCACTCCGGGGTTGGTGGCGAGGGCTGCCCGCTCGGTCGGAGTTTAGCGTCCCTATCGGCCGCACTCCCGGCCTCAGAGCTGCAGCGGCCCTGGAGCCCCAGGCACGAAGCTTGGCGTTTGCATTGTTTTCGGCTGAGACCTGAGAGGGGGCCGGGAGGGGTGGAGGGATAGGGGCCGAGGGGTTTAGGGTTACAGTCGCGCGCCAGCGCCTCCTATGGGCCCGAAAACGACACGGCCGCGGGCAGCTGCCCACGAAGAAGGCCGCGGGGCGCTGAGATTGAGACCTCCTGTCTTCAAAGAACCGGGCCTCCCCCTGCGCCGCCCTGCAGCATGCTCGCTTCTGCCCCCGCAACCCAGCGCACCTTCGCTCCCGCAAGCTCCCCTCGCTTCCCTTTCTCCGGGAAGGGGAGGACTGCAGTTGGCTGGGAGGGGAGCGCCCCAAATCCGAGGTCCTTTTTAGCTACTCCGATCTATTTTTCCAACCGATTTCTCACTCCCTGTTCAGTTTAAAACAAAAGGAAAAGCCGCAGAGCCATTTCTGCAAAAGACATGTATCGGCAGAGCCAGGACCAGAGCGCTGCAGAGAAAAGCAACTTGCCCGGAGCCTGCGTCCCGCGCGGGACCTCCCCCCAGCACCCCGACGGCCGATGCTGCGCGTGGGCCCCTCGAAGCCCGACTCAAGGGACGCTGAGAGCCGCACCTTTCAGTCACCAAGCAAGCTTTAGCTTTTCCCCCAGAACTGCCACTCGTCCATCAGCAGCATGTAACCCTGTCGCAGCTCCCCGGAGGCCAGAGAGAGTCCCACCCGCTGGAGTCTGCAGGAAGGCGCTGGCCACCACGTCCGCAGGACGCGTCCAGGCGCTGCGCGCCGCCCACGGCCGGTCCCCAGGAGGCACCAAACGGGCCCGCCTCGGCGCCAGACGCGTTTGCAGCTGGAAAGCCCGGCCCGTTGCCCCTCCCCCTACGCCCCTCCCCAGTCCGCGCCCCGGGAAGAAAGCAGACCTGCGGCCGGGAGCCGAGGTTCTGCTTCGAGTCCCTCTCGGTCCACCTAAGGACTGGTGCAAGGTCCGAGGGTCAGCTACCCGCTCCTTCCCGGTGCCCCGATTTCTGCCTCCCACCCCCACCCCCACCTCCGCTGCGGGGACTCATCCCAGCTACACTTGATCAAACCATAAACAAGACTGTGTAAGAGCTGTCGAAGCAGGGACTGACCAGGGTGTCAAGGCGAGGATGGACGGGCCCTCGCCTGTCGGGGAGCGGAGCAAGGGCCCCTTTATCATGGGAGAGTGGAAAGAGAGAAACCAAGAGGAAGGGGGGAAACCAAGAGGAAACAGGGAAGAGATGCAAAGCAGAAGCGCCAGGGTCCGAGTGGGTCAGAGGCGGGTAAACGGTGGGGGATGTTAAAACCAGAGCCACCAGGGCTGCAGCTGCGGTGCGCAAGACTCTTCCTCCCCTCCAGAAGCCCGGACGCTCGCTGGGCTCCGGGGTGTTAGTCCCTGAGCTGTGCGGCTGACTGTCCTGCCCGGATGCCCCGGATGTCTCCCTGCTCTAAAAAGCTGCCTAGTTCTGGTCGCGAGCGACTGCGGCGAGACGAGTCGGTCCAAAACGTTGAGCAATTCGACTGCGGAGCCAAAAAGCCATTTCCCACACGGCGCAGCCCGGGGCTTTTCCAGGCAGCTGGGCCGGGCTCGGGGCAGTCCGGACCTGATAAAGGTCGTCCGCGCTCCCTCTCCAGCCCGGGTTTGCCTCTCACCCTGGCAGATGGAGTGAGTGGCAAGTTCTTCAAGGTACTCGTTCTGCAATCCTGAGGTCTTAGCAGAGCTAGGGAGGCTCTGCTGAGAGAGGGACTGGCGCTCCGGCTGCTGGAAAGACGCACAGCCAACAGACAGAGGGCCCAGGACTTCTTCCCGTTGGGGACGCTTGGCCAGGACACTGGAGCTCCCGCACACCTGGCCAGGCGGCCGGGTTCCTGGCCCCTAGGGCAGTTGTACTCAAGTCCCTCTGGCTCTGAGCTGGCTGAGACCCTTTCCGAACAGAACCGCTGACCCCAATTGTTTCCGAGCCAAGTGGACGCCGCCCGTCCCCCCCCGCAGTGCCGGGAGAAGTTAATCTCACAAGGAAAAGCCGATTTCCATGGGGATAGACGGAGGAGGAAGGAGGGGCTGGGAAGCAGGCAAGGAGGCTGGCGCAAAGAGTGAAACAGAGGCACTGGAGAGGATGGAGCAGCGCAGGGCGAGTGCAGGCGGCGAGTGCTACGCATCCCCGCGAGGAAAGGGACACCCAAGGGGGGGGATCTTGAGCTCAGGTGCCCGGAGGGAGATGGTGAGGCCGGTTCGCTTACCATCTTTCTCTTACCTGGGAACCAAGTTTCTCCGTTCCGAGTCGTCCCTAACTTCCCCGAGAGAAGTTCTGAACTTCTCTGGCGATCTTCCTTCTTTCCTTCCTGTGGCCGGGACTGGGCAGCAGTAGAGCCCCCGGCTTTGCAAAGAAAACGATTCCACCGAGAAAAGGGGGCTCGCGGAGACGAGTGGGGGTGGGGACCACAGCGCACAATGAGGGCCCCTTGGAGCGCAGTACGAAATTCCTCAAATCCCACTTGCTGGAATGCGAGGCGACGACGACTTCTTCACTCGGGGCCAAATGTGTTTGTCATTACTCCAGACCGCCTGCCCGCCCGCGACGCCTTCGCCCCCGCACTAGGGCGCGCAACCCCAGCGCACCGCGGGACTGGCGCCCGCTCTCCCTCTCACTTCACTGATCCCGCAAACCGCTGGGGACTCCCCCAGACTCTCGCCCACGTCCGCGCCCCCTCTGCGTGTGCTGCAGCCGCCACGGTTGTGCTGTGTCTGGCTCCGGCTCGCACCCGGCGCTCTGCTCCGTCCAGTACTAAGCGCCCTCGGCCGGCGCCATGTGCCCCCGGCTGGCACCCAAGGTCCGGCCCTCTCCAGCCGAGCCCTTCACGCCTCCCCTCCTCGCATCCCCTCCCGCGCCCCACTCGGCGCTCTTCTCCCTCCACCTCCCCCAGTCCTCCAGCCGCGCTCCACACCACCGGCTGCAGCGCCGTCCCGCCAAACCGCGGGCGAGGAATGAAAATACTCATTAAAAACCTGTCGCCTTCCAGGACCTACTGCCAAGAAGAGGGCAAACACCTCTGCCCCCACTCCCAGCATTACTTGGTGCTCGTCCCAGTATACACGAATACCACCCCCAACCCCAAAAGAAACCTCAAAAATGCAAGCCTAAACAATTTCGTTGGTAGGCTATAGGGTTGTTAGGAAAACACTGCTTTTAAAAATAGGTCTGGAAAATGTGTTTTTTTAAATCCCTAGACTTTCTAACTCTATGGTTATCTTTCCTCCAAGTGAAGTTTATTCAAAATAAATGACTCTCTGGACACACAGCTGGAATTCAACTCCGTTTTTTCCCTCATCGCCCAAAGTTTGAGTGAAGTTACTTCTCTTGTAGCCCAAAGGGCCTGATCAGGGACTTCTCTTAGAAACAAAAATTATTTTTTTCTCCTTTCTTACCTTCTCCTCCTATGTCAATTCGTATTGAAAATCCTACATATGGAGTAAAAAGTGTCCACGGTTTCCAGTCCTCTCCTGTAGTCCCCTCCTCTGTTTTTCTCCCTCAAGCTCCAACTGTAATGGGCTCAAAAACCGCGTTTTGTAATTGATTCAATGTTATAGTCCATCCTTCTAAAACTAATCATTTGCTCTAAGTAAATAGCTGTCAGGAAATGAAGCGCCCCCCCCCCTCCTTGGCCTCTTCAAAATAAAAGTTTCTCTCGAACTCCGTGCGCTCTGAATCTCCACGCAACCAGATTGCGCCTTCGCTTTTTGCTCTTACGCAATCAGGGGGTCCAGCCCCAACCCCCAGACTTCGACAACAACTGGGGGGCGGGGAGAAGCAGACCAGATGGGGTGGGGGTGGTGGAAGGGGGAGGTGTTGATGTTCTGCCGGGAAAGAGGTTCGTGAAAATACAAACTGCCCATCATTTCCAGAATGAGTTTGCCTCCTGATTTAGGGGGCATTTTCTTACGCTGCTGCATTGCATTGCATTCTCTTTGAAAGGAAGAAAAAGAACTCGTGAAATTGCAGTTAATGCCCAGAAAAAGTATACATCTGGAATCAAGAATGTCCCTTCTGCAGAAATTCCTAGCTCAGCTAGACAAGGGGCTGTCCGGAGAGGTCTCCAAGCGGTTGCGTCTTTACAACTTGGGGTCTTTTAGGGAAAGTGGCGGGTAGTTGCTAATCCTTTAATGGGATTAGGCAAACTGTTGAGTCCAATATGAAGATGATGGTCTTTGTTTTTGGTTTTGTTTTGTTTTGCTTTGCTTTGAAATCACGTTTGAAAGAAGGTACAAAGAATCGAGGGTCTGCGTAGGTTTGGAACGTTCTCCGACAGAACGACCTTTACTCCCTCGAAGTCACTTATCTTGTCGTGTCTTTGTTTTCGGGGTAATCTGGGAGAGGTTGCCCTGGCTTCTATCACGCACACAAAAAGGCTCAGGCTTGGGCGTTTGAGCAATCGTCTACAACAAACCTGCCACCTCTGCGTTCAGGGGAGGTTCACCTCCGCGCGCTCCCTCCCGCCGCGTGGGACGGACCTTACCGATGCCCTGGGGTTGAACGGAGCCCCAAATCCTCTGCCCCAAGCTCGAGGCAAGAGACTGTACCGGGAAAGGACGATTCTGCTCGCGAAGGAAAGGGGGCGCTGACGCTCCAGGAACCAGACCAGGCGGAGTGGGGCTTCCAAGTGACGGAGGGGGAGGGGAGCGCGTTCACCTTCCCCGCCTTCTCTAATTTTGAGTTCTCCTGTTGGATGGAAGGGGTCATTTTTTATCTCCACCCC
The DNA here is from genome assembly GCF_017311325.1 of Ursus maritimus. Taxonomy (NCBI): domain Eukaryota; kingdom Metazoa; phylum Chordata; class Mammalia; order Carnivora; family Ursidae; genus Ursus; species Ursus maritimus. Next base: position 40,921,730 of record NW_024426996.1, read on the forward strand.
CACTCCACCTCCACGCTCTCAGAAGGGCTACAGCGTCCAGGTGGAGCCTGGAACGTCGGACAGTCATCAACGTTCTCCTTCATCAGGAGGCTGGACAAGGAACAGCCAGCGGGAGAGGGTCACAGAGAGGTGTGGGGTCTTGTGCTGCTCTGGGATGGGCTTCTGGGGTGTCAGGCTCGGGGGAGACGCCTGGGGCTGGGCTAGGGGCCCCATTCCCCCAGCTCTTCTGCGCGCTCGCCTCTCGTGCATCTTCAGTTCGGGTGACTGCACTGCTCACTATTACTTCCACATGTTCCTTCAGGAAATCATTGAAGGCAAATATATGAACAGCCCCTTGTTCGGAATGCTAACAGGATACCGTAATGTTTGTAGATAATGAACCGGGTTGAGGGACCCCCCCCCCAAATCAGCGTGCGGAATAATAGGAAAAGGCGATGCTGGCTTTCATGCTATTTATAAAGACAACTTGAGATCTAAGTTTTTATATCAAATACCCTAATGAGTAGGAGGCAATGTAGGGAGCCTACCCAGGCCAGGAAGGCCCGCTTTGCTCTGGGAAACTGCCGGCCCGGTCGCACCGGGGTCTCCAGTGCACTGGGCTCCCCGCCCACAAATGGTAACTTCACAGTTCAGAGATGCTTAAAGGTGGCCCGAAAAACAGGCTGGGCGGGGGTGTCTTCGGGTCGTAACTCCTCGTGAGTTTGAAGCATGGAGAATGGATGAGCAAGTGAGCCCCCAGTTGTCCTTCTGGTAGTAATTACCTGCCTAATTTGAATGATGCCTTTGTTATGATCATTAACAAACATTTGCTAAAGGTTTCCATGTGTGACATTCCAGAAGGTTTAAAGGACTGGGATGCTGACTCCCGGGATAGTGCACCGGTGGGGGGTGGCGCAGGGAAGCAAATGGTTGGGGGGATGATTTCGCCGAGTCTGGGCCGAGCAAAGATGGAGAGAGGTCAACATCTGCCTCCCCTGCCAAAGCAAAATAAACCTAGGGCTCGGGAGCCGCTTCGGGCCAGGAGGCCCTCGAAAAGAGGCGGTTCGTGCCTTCAAACCGGTCCTGCCCCTGCAGCCACCACCCACCCGCGCCTCCCACGGCTCATAGGCGGGTTTGAATCTTGCCGTCCGGCCTCCGCCGCCTGTCCGAGCCTTCGGGAGAGGACTGGTCTGCCGCGTAGTCAGCCCGGGAGGCGGCGGGGGGAGGAATGGAAGGGGGAGGCGAGCCGTGCTCTTCCCGTGTTGTTCTAAGATCTTTCCAGATTGCTCCCTGGGCGCCCGGGGTCCTGGGTGGTCCTGGAGCCGCCAAGGGCAAGAAGCGCCGCTGGCCAAGGCGGACTGCGAGGTCCTTTCTCCTCTCCCGGGGCTCCAGCCCCTGGCACCGCGGGGGACCAGGCCACCCGGTGCGCGCCGAGGGGTGACTTTCGCCAACGTGGACAGCTGTGTGAAGGTCCCAGCCCGCACCCGGATTTTCATTTTAACCACTTGTGTTTTTCCCTTGAGGAATCATCATGGGGTTAAAAACGAGGATTTTTCTCCCCAAACCGCGAGTCGGGGGCGGGGGGCTGCGGCCCTCTGGGAAGGAGGCCTAACTCCAGAGCTGAGCTGGGCGGAGAAGTTGGGGAAAGCCGTAGGGAGCACGGCCGTTCTGGAGTCGCCTCCCTCGTCCTGGCCCGCAGGCGACATAAAATTGGGTGCAAGGGTATAAAAGAGATGAAGGAGAGCCAGCCATCAAAAAGAGGGCCTCGCAAAGTTCGCACGACCAAACCAAAATGGTCCCTGAAAACAAAACAATCTCCCCCGCCCTGCTCCCCGGCTCGCGGGCCCCCACTCCTCCGTAACCTGGGCCGCAGCCCCGGGCGGCACACCTTTGGCTTTCGTGGGCGTTCCCCGCTGAGCTGCGGTTTTGTTTCCTCTCTCGACTCCCCTGCTCTACAGCTCCACCCCCAATTCTGCTTTCCTTAGAGAATTCAGAAGGTCCTTTGGCTTTAGAAGACTGAGGGTTGTAGCAGTTACCAAAGCCGTGCGTTGTGCAAATCACAGTTAAACAAACTTGTGATTTTTTTTCCCAAATGACGTTGATGGGATGGGGACACAATTCTAGCTTCGCAATTTGAAAATGCAAACCGTTTGGCGGTTTGCAAAAGAAAATGGGGCTAACTACCCCTTCCTCCCTCCACCCCTTCAATACTTGCCTGTGCCTGGAAGAGCCGCTCCCTGGGCCCCGCAAAGGGACTTTCTAGGGAAGGCTGGGAGGAGGCGTGGGGATGTGGCGCACAGATGTGGGGTCCCCGCGGGGAGAGGGGGGAGAGCGGCGAGGACTCCTCCCTTGCCTCGGGTCTGCCCCAGCCGAGGCTTGGAAGCTTGCTCTGAGCCTCTTCGCATGCTCAGGATGCAGAGAGGCCCAAGTTCTGAAAAAGGAGGAGGAAGAGTTCTCCAGAAGAGTCCAGACTAGCGTGTGTAACTTGGGGTGACAGTTCTCTGTCCAGGACTCCCCTCACATCTCCTCTCCTTGGCGGTTGCTGGCTAGCTAAGGGTGCAGCGTCCCTTCTGGGTTCCTTGGGTCTTTCTCTCCGGAGATTTGGGTCTAGGGAGAAGTAGACAGCAGTTCCCTGGGCCTGGCGACCGACTGCAGAGTCTTCTACCGTCCCTAACCGGGCAGCCTGCTTACAGACCGCACAGAGGACCAGAGACTGGCAGCTCTGCTTTGTGGCCCAGCCCAGCCCAGGTGGGCCTACACTCCTCAGAGCTGAGAAAGACGTGGTAGGACTGAATCCCCCTCTGGATCTGGATTTTAGGGTACCCTTTTCCTAGGGAGAGAGCCCCACTTCCTCCAACTCAGGGTATCTTGGGGCCTCCTATCCCCTCCTTTCCTTCACTTTAGGATTTAGCTTTTAGTTACTTTTAATTTGAAAACCTATGTGAGGGGAGGGAGAGGGAATGAAGAGATTGGGAGGTCTGCTCTTTATTAGGGGCCTGAGGTCCAGCTTTCCAACACACAGCTGTGGCTTGGGAGGGCTGGCTGCGCTTAGGTCAGCCTGACTGAAGAAAGGGCCTTGTCCTCTGAAGTCCCAGGAGTACAGCAAGGCTCTGTGATGTTTAAAAAAAAAAAAAAAAAAAATCTTGCAGAGGCTTTGTGAAGTGGAAAGCCACTGGGACCTTCGTCCCACAATTACATTAACTATAGTACCTAAGTTTGAATATGGGCCCCATTATTTAATCAGGGTATTATATAATCCCCAAGGCAACCCTGTAGGTTGTGCATGATTACCCCCATTTAGTAGATGAGCAAACAAAGTCAGAGGGGTTAAGCAATTTGCATAGAGTAGAGCCTCAATCTGCCTAACCGAGTCCTGGCTCCAGGTACCACTCAAGACAGGTCATGTTTCTGAGCCTCCATTTCCCTACGTACATGAACGAGCACAAGGTCTGCCTTATGTCCCCGGATCTTTGTGAAGATCAAGTGAGCTGAGGCATATGAAGCCCAGGAAAGAGCTAAATAAATGTGATCCTCCTCTCGCTTCTCTGGGCTTTTCCACAGACATCATCACCATCACACTCAGCTCCAGTTCCTTTGGATTGGCCTCACGAGCTGGGGGAAAGCCAGGCCAGTTTTCTATTTCATATTCTCAATCAAGGATGGGGGGGGAGGGTGTCTTGGTTCTCAGCTGTTACTCCCCAATGTCTCAGGCCCTCCTAAGAAAATGAGCCCGAGGGGAGAGGGAAGGAGAAGGTGGAGCTGGGAAGGAAAAAGAGAGGGACTGAGGGGCGCCTGGGTGGCTCAGTTGGTTAAGCATCTGCCTTCCGCTCTGGTCAGGATCCCAGGGTCCTGGGATCAAGCCCCACATCAGGCTCCTTGCTCAGCAGAGAGCCTGCTTCTCCTTCTGCCTCCAGCTCCCCCTGCTTGTGCTCTCTCTCTCTCTGCCAAATAAATAAATAAAATATTTTTTAAAATAAAAATAAAATGAAATCTAAAAAAGAGAAGGAATGAAAATCAGAAGCCTGGCCTGGCCTCACCAGCCAGAGGGGCTACAGAAGAGCCATGAAGAAGGAAGGCGGGGGCCTCAGCGTGGGGAACTTGGGGTAAGGATCAGTGAGGGAACCCCTTGGCTGTCTTGTGGGGCTGTGCACCAGACAGACACCCTGACTTTGACAGGATGACAGGGGCAAGGTGTCCCCAAGCATGCACCTCACACGTGGCTACACTACCCCACCAGACTTTCCCCCTTAACCTTGCTTTTGGAAGAGTTTCTTTTTCCATTTTTTAATTCATCAAAAACTCATGGTCTGTGCCGATCAGAGTTTCTGCTCGGCTTTGGAGTCGATTCATTGAGTCAAAAAACACCAATTGAGCATCTGCCTTGCGTCTGGCAGTGTGATATGGTAGTAAGTAGAATGGATATGGTCTTTGCCTTCAGGGAAGTTGCTATAATATGCTTGTCTGGCCACCAAAGTTTTCCCCATTGCAGCCTCACTGCTGAGGATTGAGAGAGCACATTGGGATAACACTCAGTGCTTTGTGAGATTCTTATGAAGAAGATGGCTGGAGAAGGCGGACCAGGCATACTCTTGAATCATGGGCCACACAACCTTCCCAAACTCTCCAGAATGTGTACAACTGGGATTTCCAGCCTGGGCTGGGAGGAGCTCCAATTCAATACAATATATTCTTACTGAGCCGAAGATGCCCAGGACTCTGGGCCAAGTGGTAAGGGCACAGCCTGCACAGACTGGCCGAACAGTCAATCAGTGAGGCATACAGTTGCATATAGTGCTGTACTCAAATTTTAGAGGGGCACAGTGCCGTGGAGCATGTAGGAGGGGCCTAGCCCAATTTGGGGGCCAGAGGGGACTTCTTAGAGTGAAGGGACATCTTCTCTTTGAACCTAAGAGAAATAATAGTCTAGACTATTATTCCAAGGGAGGAATCTCTTGTGCAGGGACTTGGAGGTGAGAGAGTAAAAAAGTTTGGAATGGTTGGAACTTGGAAAAGGCGATGGGGAGGAGCAAAAAGGAGGCCAGATCATGGGGCCTTCCAGGCCCTGTGGAGTCTGGACTTGATTCTAGGGAAGTACCAGAATTGGTTTAAGGAACGACAAGACTGGAGCAGAGTTGAATTTTAGACCAGATCAGACTGAAGGATGCCAAGAGGCAGGGAGGCCACCACTGTAATCTGGCAGGAGAGGATGCTTCCCTGGCCCCAGGGTTCACGGCAGGGGGTTTGGAGAAAGTGACTCTGAAAAGAGAAAGTAGAATGCACATCCTTCCTGACTGAATGTGAACCCTGAGGGAGAGTGGACTCTTAGCCAGTGCTGTTATTCAGTTGGGGAACTAAAGGAACACAAATTTGGGAAGGAAAATGATGAGCCCACTCTTCAGCATGATACAGTTGAAAAAGCTCGGGAAGGCAAGAGTCAAATGAGGAGAAAATCCAGAACAGAATTGTGGGTAACTCCAGCATTTTCTGGTGGGCGAGAAGAGGCTGAGAAAGGACAGCCAGGAATCATCTTCATCCCCTGAATGTTCAGCTGTCATCTCTGAATCCATACAGGGGATTGTATGGGAGTTGGTTGAATTTAAAGAGCTGTCTACACATATCTAAGTTCAGCGTTAGGAACATGTTGTGGCCAGACCTATCTGAGAGTTTTGTGTTTGAGTGCTGATAAACATTCTATGAAGACATGAGAACTTTAATTATTAGATGGCTCACGATACTAGATTATGGTTTCTGTCATTCATACTTTTTAAAAAAGATTTTATTTATTTATTTATTTATTTATTTATTTATTTATTTATTTATTTAACAGAGAGAGAGACAGCCAGTGAGAGAGGGAACACAGGCAGGGGGAGTGGGAGAGGGAGAAGCAGGCTCCCGGCAGAACAGAGAACCCCACGCGGGGCTCGATCCCAGAACCCTGGGATCAGGCCCTGAGCCAAAGGCAGACGCTTAAGGACTGAGCCACCCAGGCGCCCCTGTCATTCATACTCTTAAAAGTAGGTTTGCATCCACATTTGGATTCAAATCACCCGAAGACCCAAGTGGGGTTGAAGCCAGATCCTTGTCCTAAGGGTACTCAAGTACTAGCTCTCTCTCCCTCACCCACAGCCCTCACCGTGCACTGGAAAGATTGAGGCAGGACTTACTTTCAGGGACCAAAAAAATATTGTATGATTTCAGTGACAAAGATTGCATATTTTTTGTCCCCTAGTTATTCTCCCTTCCTTCTCCATAACTGAGCCTCTGATTTTTTTGCTTCCTGGGACAAAACCTTTCTTTCATGTTCTCTTGCAGCTAGATGTGTTCATGAAGAGAAGTTCTGGTCAACGGGATATAAGCAGAAGTGTTGGGTGCAACTGCCAACAAGTGTCCCTAATAGGAAAGGGCACATCCTTCTCAATCTGGTCTTTTTGTTGAATGGAAGGCAAACATATGCCTGGCGCTTCAGCAGCCATCTTAGACTATGAGGCAACCTTGAAAGAGGAAACCATGCACTATGGTGCAATAAATGGAAGGTCCCTGACCTGTGAAGCTTCAAACACACCCTGAGAGACGACCTATTATCTTCTTGAAAATGTAGGGANAACAAAATTCTATCTCATTAAGCCTCTTATGTTGAATTTTTCTGTTACTGGCAGCCCAGCTTGATGTTAACTAACAAAATCAGAAAGTGTTTGTTCCTTCTAACCACAAACACAATCACCTCCACCCAAAAATGAACGCTGTCTGGGGATAGAAGGGCTGAAACACATACGCAGCTGCATGACATCCCCAGTAAGCCTACCAAGGCTCGGATGTTTCCCTGCTGAGTACTCACAATAACAGCATCCCTGTGGGATGTAAGTGTGTGTGTGTGTGTGTGTGTGTGTGTGTGTGTGTGTGTGTGTTTTACAGCACTCGATTCAGGCATGCTGTTCATTCAACTTAATTTGTCTCTGCATAGTCAGTAATGGAAAAGGGACTCTGAAAGAGACAAAGAAAGTGAGAGTTAGTTCCCTCTCCCCCATCCTTTCACCTAGTCTCCTGTTTTCATTCTTCATTACATTCTCCTTCGTACCCTTCATCATATTCTTACAGTCTGCGCACTTCTGGCCCTCTCTTTGCTGCCTCCAGATTCTCAACCTACTTACATTCTTGTATGAGACTTAGGACTTCAACAATACGCTTCCAGAAAGGTAAACTTCATGCCCACATGTTGAGGTAATAAAACGATCCTACAGGTCAACATCCACACACTTTAGGCCAGCTTCCACCAAGCCTTCGGCAGAGAGATGCAGGCCCATGAGGCAAGGAGACGCTGACTGATGATTGCTTCAGGAGTTTAATGAGAGAGCTTGAGTTTGTCCCCTCCCTGCCTTCCATCTACAGCTGCAAACATGCCGTGGCCCCTGGGTGCTAATCTCGACCCTCCAACCCAGCTATCACTGAGTCTTTAAGCATATATTCTATCTGCTCATAATTTGCGTGAAGCCCTAAAATAAGCAGCAAAAGCAGCTTTCCTCTGTGGCCTGTCTCCTTAGCGTTCTCCCCGCTGGATTCTATCAGTCAGCTGACAAATGTTTACTCGCCACCGCCTGTGCCGGGCATTGTGCTAGACTGGGGATGCAGCAGGCCTCTGCACTCTGGGGCTCAGCTTCTTGGGGGGAGACAGACAGAAAATAAACCCAGACCCTGATTAAATGGCAGGCGTGACAAGTATCCCTCTGTCCTCTGGTGATGCGGGAAGCTGCCACAGGAAGCCAGAGCTGCTCCAAATCCTCGAGGAATCTTCCCCCAGGAGGTGAGATTTAAAGCGGCATGCAATTCTGAGGAAAGCAGCTATAATCTGCTATGATTTTTAAGTCATTCAAAAAGTTAGGTCCCACAAGAAGTATGTGTTTGGGGCTGTTTCAAAGAAAGCAAAGCATATGCTCCTGTTTCTAGAAATGACAGTTTCTAGTGCCCCCAAAGGAACCATAATTTTCTGATACTGAATCACAGAATGATTGAACACACTCATCTAAGGAATTGTCCTTGTTTAAAGGAGACACTTGGGTTCCCTTGAGATTGCCTATCATGAAATTTGAATATAACCGAGACTCAAGGACAAAGCCAGATCTGGTTCTTGGGTCATCCTTGGGGTGGAGTAGTCTTGGGGAGATAAGAGGAAGGCGCGCAGTCATCCAGCTCCCTGAGCTAATGTTTCACAGGCTGACAATGACAGAATGATTGCCTTTGATGAAAGCACATTTTAATTATCCACTGGGCACATACAGCCTCTTAAGAGTTTGCACTACAAAATAAAGAACCCAAGGCCCTTCAAGGATTCCACAAGATGTTCCAAGTTCCTTATTGTGCGTGCATACGATTAATTACTATATTGCACCCTACGTGTATTTATGAAATGACCTCACTGCCTGGTAGATAGCTAAACGGTTAGACACGATTAAAGAAAGAATAAAAACCCGTGAGCTGTCCTTGAGTTCTCCCTCTGCCCGGCTGGGACTTTGAACCACTAGAGGGCGCAAGAGGCCAGCTCAGAATCTAAGTCCACTCAGCAAGGCCTCATTAGCGTGTAAAAAGCAGCCCAGTGTTCCCAAACGTTCTGGAGAGGAGCAAGGTTAAGGTCTCTCCCTTCCCTAAGACCCCCCAGTCACCCCTAGAAACTGGTTCAGTTCCAGTCCAGCCCTCGACAAGCTTCAGGTTCATCCTGAAGGTCTGACCCTGTCTGGAGACTTCCTCGGAACACTAAGGTTTGGGTGTCAGCGCGAGGGGGAGGGGAGGAGGGCACATGATGCAATTACAAACTAAGATGCTAAGGCGATACAGCCAGTCGCCCTCCCCTACCAAATGTCAGGCTCTGTGCTGGGGAAAGTCGACACGAAAAGGTCGGCGAGAGGGGAGAACATAGAGGTATAAATATAAAGCCGTGAAAGCACAGAATCGGCATTTTACCCAACCTCAGAGGTTGGGAAGAACTTTCTGGGGGCAGTACTTGAGCTAAGACCTGAAGAGTGAATAGAGTAACCCTGGAAGAAAGGTGAGAGGTGTGTTCCCTGTGGAGGGAACAGTTTAAGCAAAGGCATAGAGGCCAGAGTAGAGAGAAGGGAGGCCATGCTGTCCCCCAGAGTCAGGGGTGGGGAGCCGTTGCCTCTGTGGGCTTCTCTGGAGCAGAGTTTCA
>NW_024426996.1:40930902-40962592 GCF_017311325.1 Ursus maritimus
GTGAAGGCCCCCCCCCCCCGGGACTTCAAAAAGCTAACTCAGGACTTGAACCTAAGTTCAACTCAAAATATCTAGAATTGGCTCCTATAATAACAGTGCTTCATAACGTTGAGTCAGTATTGATTGTTGGAATTCTCAAACATTAAAACAAAAATTTTTACCTATCGGTAAGGAATATCATAATACATTTTGCATGTATTACCACAAAATCAGTATTTTGACAGACTAGACTGCCCTGTGGAGCTAAAAGATTGAATTTTCTGAGGTTTTCCTATGAAATTAGCACTCTAAAATGGGCAGGCGTCATGGAAAATATTTCTTATCAAATGGTTTTCCATGGCAGCCCTGTGAAAAACCTGATATTAATACAGTTGGTGAGCGCCATTATTCCACTTGGGAACAGGAAGGCCAATTGAACCGAGTGATTTATCCAACTCAAACACTCATGCTTTTATGGTTAGCTCATGTTATTAGGAACACAGATAACACCGGACTGACAGACGCTTACGTCTTTCAGAAGAATTTTGGTAATTGAGATCCAATACCTATTTCCATTTTAGTTTAATTCAGGCAAGATTATGATGACTTCCAGTCTTTGCATTTAATTCTCAACTACAAACCCATCTTCTGCTAAATAAGGGTGCAATGGCACGATTTGTAAAAACATGCAAAAGTAAATTTAAGATGTGTTTCAGTACTCCTTGTGATAATTAGAGACACACGAGACTATTACACATGCAAAAGGTAAAGAATGACTTATATAAATTTTGTCAAAGATCCGTGTGAGTCATCTGAACTTTCCGGTGACAGAATCTGGCGTACATTCGACAACTCTGGCATATGTAATGCTAATTCTGGAGGTCCCAAACCAGGTAAGCATCAGCAATTCGTATGGTGTAACACCTAGCCTACTGAACTACTCTATTATTGCAGGTAAAAATTCATATTATACATTTATTCTACACACTTAAAAAATGACTTGTCTGGGGCGCCTGGATGGCTCAGTCGCTTAAGCGTCTGACTTTGGCTCAGGTCATGATCCTGGGGTCCTGGGATGGGGCTCCCACTGAGTGTGAAGTCTGCTTCTCCCTTTCCCTCTGCCCCTCCCCTGCTCCTGCACGCTCTCTCTCTCTCTCTCTCTCAAATAAATAAATAAAATCTTTTTTAAAAAATGATTTGTCTATAGCTATGTAGTTGAATCTTTAAGTTTTGTCCTGTATTTCAATGAGATTGAATGTATTTCCAAATAAAAAACAATTTAAAACAGCAGACTCACACTTCAGATAGTGGTTATCTTATCTGCCTCTCTGTGTGCTGTCTGCTTTCCCTCAGGCCACCAATAAACCTGAGAAAGTGGAATTTGCCATTCGAGAGTTCTCTGCCCCCACCCCACCTGATGGGTGCTGCTTAATACTTGGTCTTTGAGCACAGAGACTTGCAAGAGGCTTGGTTAGAATGCACTGCCCGTTCCTGACCATTGTAAGTTTCATTCTAAAGCTGTGTGCCAAATAGCTCATCCTCATAGCACCGTCACTTCTTACCATGCAGAGGATAAAGGGCAGCCGTGTCTACATATTACCCAAAAGACAGATGAAAAGCATTTCAATTATTCTGATACTTTCGAATCCAGACAGACCACTGGAAGTACAGGTCACTTCCCTTTAATTTCAGTTTTTCTATTCCATTTTTCATGAGTTCTTACTCCCATGCCATTTTACACCTTCTAAAAGTGTTTCTGGATATGCGGCCTCATCCAAAGTCCCTCACAGCCATGAGCAGAAGGGCAGTGACCCAGACACCGACTAGGAGAGGTTCTGATGAATACAAGAGATCATTCTCAGGCAGAGGGGGCCCGGGCACCCTCCTGGCTCCCAGTAATGGTCTCCCCACCACCATCATGCTCTTCCCAGTTACAAATAGTTTATGTAGGGGCGCCTGGGTGGCACAGCGGTTAAGCATCTGCCTTCGGCTCAGGGCGTGATCCTGGCTTATGGGATCGAGCCCCACATCAGGCTCCTCCGCTATGAGCCTGCTTCTTCCTCTCCCACTCCCCCTGCTTGAGTTCCCTCTCTCGCTGGCTGTCTCTATCTCTGTTGAATAAATAAAAAATCTTTGAAAAAAAACACGAAAAACAAATAGTTTATGTGGATATAATGGGGGCAGAGTTGCTAATCAAGGAACTCAGAAGTAAAGTATGTGCTTTTCCTCCTGTAATCGGAGCAGGGTAGGTTTTCATGTTCCTGTGCCTTTTTTTCTAGTATTACGGTTCACGCTATTTAAATGCCACAAAATTCAAAAGGCATATTGAAACCTTCTATGTGTAAGGCCGGGTGCTAGGTCACCAGGAAGAGACACCACAGAAATTACAAGAAATAGAGAACCATTTCCCAGAAGTTTAAAATCTAGTTATTAAGAAACAAACATTACCGTATGAACAAATGCAGCGAACCAGGCACTCAGTGCCTGGGGACAGGGCTTGGACATGGTGACAACAAGGGGTTTTGATAGGAAGCAGTTTGTAGGCTGTCACCAGGTCAGGATTCAACTGATCCATTTCAAGCAACTTCTCTAAACCTGTTCTTGTCCTGTGTTCTCTCACTCGTTGATACCACAGTCCCAAGGGTCCCTCCGGTGTGGGCATGATCCTTGACTGGCCCATCTCCTTCCCCATCTGAATCTGTTCAGTCCTCAAGACATTAAGGTCGATCTCCCAGATCTTCTTGGTGCCATCGCTTCCTTCCTCCCTTCTCGCCTCCAGCGCCCTATTTCAAATCTTCAGCGTCTCTCCTCCAGACCGACCACAGCCCCCCAACTAAGTTTCCCAACTCCAAAAAGATCAAGTTCCAGAACCCTTGGCACATGCGACAAAGGCCACCATAAAGGGTCCTGGCTGCCTTCCCAGCCTCACCCCGTGTGACGTCTTCTGCTCCCAGCAGCTTCAGCACTGCGGGCTCTCGGTGCCCCATTGTTTGAGTCAGACCCTGCACAACTCAGAGCACACTCTTACTTTCCTCCCCTCTGCATTCTCTGGTTGGTGTTTGGGTTCCTTTCCTTTTATTCCTAGAGAAAGTCTTTTCTTTATTTCTTTTTTTAGAGATTTTATTTATTTATTTGAGAGAGAGGAAGAGAGAGAGCACAAGTGCTCTCATGAGGGGCGGGGAGGAGGGAGAGAGCAAGAAACAGACTCCCTGCTGAGTGGGGAGCCCAATGAGGGGCTCCATCCCAGGACCCTGAGATCATGACCTGAGCCGAAGGCAGATGCTTAACCGACTGAGCCACCCAGCTGCCCCCAAAATCTTTTCTTTAATTGCAGCTATCTATGACCTAAGGGGAAGAGATGGGAACTTTCTACTTTCTGGCTGGGAGAGGACTGTGAGGATATCCTTGTCGCTTCCTGGTGGCAGAGGTCGGCTTCTTAGATCCAGCCTGAAGGGAGTGGGAAGGAACTGAAGACGAACAGTAAAGTCCTAGGAAGAATTGATCTCTTTCTGAATGAGAATGTTCCCCTTTTTTCTGTTCACAGAATCTATCCCATGTCTGGCAAGGCTGTAGGTGTTCTGAGTCATTTTGACCTTCTCCACTTCCCTTGAGATCAGCCTTGTACCAATGGAGCAGCTGGGAAGCCTTGATTTACAAACCATAGGTTTTCACCCAAACTTGATTCTCCCCTAGACTTTCCCATTTCAGGTAATGACACCACCAGCCTCTCAGTTGCCCAAGCCCCGCATCAAGGTGTTTACTTTGTTCCTTCTGCCTGTATTCAGGCCATTAACAAGTTTTATTGATTTTATCTTCCAGGAATATTTAAAATCTGTCCTTTCCTCTCCCTCTCCACTGTACCCGCCCTCGTGCCAAGAGGTTCCTCTCACTAGGAATCACCTTCTGGTTGCTTCTCTACTCTTGCCAGCTGTCAATCCATTCTCCACACAGCAGTCAGGATGCTCTTTCTAAAACGTAAACTCTTAATTTTTTATGCAAGTCAAACTTATATTGTTGAAATATAACATATATACAAAAAGAACACAAACCATAGTGTATAATTCAGTGATTGTACATACAGTGAACCCACTCATGACTGGTATCCCAAAAATCTCATGCCATTTCTACCCATTTCTACACTCTTCCAAAGGTGCCCACTGTCCTAACTTGCAATACCATAGATTGGTTTTTGCCTGCTTTAAAACTTTATCGTTGAATCATAGATTCTACATGAATCATAGATAAATAGAATCATATAGGTGAACTCTTCTGTGTCTGACTCCGTTCTGTCAGCATTTGTTAATGAAACAACCCATGCTGTTGCCTGTAGTTGTACTTTGTTTATCCTAATTTCTGGGAAGCATTCCATTGTATGAATTCACAAGTTATTTAACCATTCTATCGTTGTTGGATACACAGTTTCCAGTTTTCAGCTAACAAGAATAATATTGCTATAAACATTCTCATGCCTGTCTTTTGGTGAGCCTATGAATGCACTTCTGTTGGGAATATACCTGGGAGTGGAATTGCTGGGTCATGGAATGTACAAGTTTTAGTAGATACTGCCAATTTCCCAAGTAACTGCACCAATTTAGCTCTCACTAGCAATGTATGAATGTTCCATTTGCTTTGTATCTTTGCCAACTCACTGTTTGTCTGTCTTTTTAATTTTAGTCATTCTCATGGACAGTGTGCTTTCATAAATCTGATCAATGTCACTTCCTACTTAATGACCTTCAATGGCCTCTCAATGAATTTAAAACAAAACCCGGACTCCTACAGCTGACCCTGCCTACCCCTCTAATGTCACCCTCTATCACTCTCTTCCTCTTTCAACACTCGTCTTCTGAAAGCTCTTTCCCACCTCTGGACCTGCACACACCTCTTCCTTAGCCTGGGAAAAGTCCTTCTCTCCCACCCTCTCTCCCACCCTTCCTATCTCAGACGTGAAGTCTGCCCTGAGGAGATCCCTGACCACTCCCTCCTGTGCCTCCCTTCCCAGAACTCATCACACAACACTTCATCATAGTTTGTAGTGACATCTTTCTTTTTCTTTCTCTCTTTCTTTCTTTCTTTCTTTCTTTCTTTCTTTCTTTCTTTCTCCCATTAAACTGTAAAGATCATGAAGAGTGGGAGCCTGTCTGCTTTGAAAACTATGCTCGCCCCTATGCCTGGAAGACAGTGCTTGGCACACACCGGGCACTCAACAAATGTTTATTGAAAGAACAAGTGAATGAATCCAATCTATTTCAGACTATGAGTAAAACAATGTTTAATATCATCCTTGAATGTGGAGTTTGGACATCCACTGAAGGATGCAGTCTTTCCCTGGGTGCCTGTAAAACACTTGGCCAGAAGTGGACAGGCAGAGGACCTAAGGGATGAACCAGCAGCTTAAATGAATCACTTGTGAGCAAGGAGTCTCTGGGGAAAAAAGCAGAGTCAGAGTTAACCCAAAGAGGTCTTCTAAAGGAAGAAATGATTTGCTCCCCAGGGGAAGTTCTGGGTATTCTGGGAAATGAATTTTTTAATGATCAAATAGCCTTCCATATCCCCAGGAAGCACCCTAATGTCGTCCAAGAGGAATGCCTTTTCTGAGCACTTAAATTCTTCCTACGGGGTGGTGTAGGTGTTAGGGTTCAGCTGGTTTGGATCCTAAAGCCAAAAATGTTAGGGTAAGAAAGATTATGCTTCAAATATTCTATGATTTCAAAACAATGGGGACAGAATTTGATAATGTGAAAAGTAGTGTTTCTGGCAAGAATTTTGAGAATGCGTTAATTATTATATGTTGGTAATTTTGTGCATTTCTTAAATACGTTCAGCCTCCCTTGTGCTAACCTGATTTTCCTCTATTGTCTATTCCATCAAATAGCACCCATCTTACAACTGCTGCTGTATCTCTCCTACTGGACTAGAGAGGCTAAGTATTTTCTGTGTGTGAGTAGGATAGAAAAATACAGAGTATTCAGATGAGAACAAGAGTAGGATTTATTGTTGTTTTCATTTAAAATGCCATATTAACTTCCAGATAATTGGAAGGCATTCATCCTCCATGACATATGCATTTAAAAGGTTTACTTTGGCTCCAATAATCCTACTGATTTAGCCACAAAGCTATGTTTCAAATAATGAGTTGTGTGTTCAGTGTATCTTTGCACCGTATAAATGTACATTTCTGTGGGTCACATGGTATTTTAAATTAAATGTCGTTTTGTGGTGTAAAATATCTGATTTCACAAAAAAAAGTAGTCAGTGGTAGGTCATAGCAGTAAACCCTTGAGGGTCTCCTGGGTGCCCAGGAGAGAGAGTTCCAGCGTGTATATTTTGTGGGGGCAACTGCAATCAATGTACTAAGGGTAACAGCAGGGGACTGTCGCTGATGCAGGAGCCCAGAGGAGGAATTTACTCCGGAAGTGTGGGGCGTGGTGGGGGCTGCCAAAGACTCTAAGAAGCTCTTCTCTCTTGCTTAACATTCCTTTCCTCCCGTCTTCAAAAATTCAACTCAAAGGCCAGTCCTCAGGGAAGCCTTCCCAATCTCTTGGCTGGAATGTTCCCATAGCGGTTTTCTGAAGATTATACTTGCGTTACTGCTCTATGCACACCCTTAGGGGGGCAATGTAAGGTAGGAGTCGGGAGTGTGGACTGGGGTCAGACAGCCCAGTTTGGAATCTTGTCCGCTGCTTGCTATCTGTGACACCTCACTTAACTGACGTCATCTGTGTGAGGATTGTGAAGAGTCAGTAGGAGCAAAGCACCCAGAATAGTGCCTGGCGTGTAGTAAGGGCTCAGTTCGAGCACTAGGATTATTCCACGAGCATCTGCTTCTTTCATTCCATTGTAAGCTCCTTAGAAGCAGGTTCTACAAGATTCATCTTCGTGTCCCACCCAGAGGCCCCGACCTTTCTCCGCTCCATCTGCTGTCTAAAATGGTCCCTTGTGCATCTCAAGTGCAAAAAATAACATTGGCTGTAGCTGATTATGGTCTACCAGGCTCCATGTGGATCAAATTGAGTTCTTGGAAATCATTCTGAAAATGCAAACCGCGCGCCATGTCCATTAAATGCGTCCTTACATACATGCTGTTGCCCAATGACAACATCGAACACTTACGGAGCACTTACTGCATACCAGCCACCTGACTGAGCACGTCACACAACTGAGGTTGCGTACATCACACTTAAATCTAGAAGGCACTTTTATAATCTTACAGGAAGCCTGAAAAATTGCTATTACCCCTTTTTCCTGGCACCAAAAGTAAAATAGTGTCAATGAAATTAAATTTTACATTATCTAAATACAATACACTTAGCTTATATACGATTTCAAAGCCAGTTCTTTCTGCAAACTTGCTATAATTACAGTGGCATTGTACTTCTCTATGTTATAATTCTGAAATTACCGTGTGCATAGAGGGCAGATTCCTTTGTCCCTTCATAATAGGGGATTTCTCCACCACTCTCGAGAGTGCACATACACAAATGCACAGTCAGCTACGTTGTTAGAAAATATTGTACAGGTCAAACCATAATTAAAATAATTATTATTTACATAGCACCGTAAATGTATCCACTACTTGAGTCATAATCACAGTGGTTAGAGACAGAAAACAGCAATTATATAATCTAGTCAACCCCAGTAAATGTATGTCAGCCAAGATCCCAGCAGAGATCTGAGAATTAATTTCAAACAAAAATAACAGGCACATGGAATCACACTCTGATCTCAGATTTCCATTCTTTTCACTTTAGTGTGTTGTTCATTTCTCTGTTCATTCACTCACTCACTCATTCATTCATTCATTCAACATAGTTTCTACATTGTTTACCATGAGCCAGGCCCTTTCTAGGAACAAATATCTAGAGGAATAAGAAAAGGTCCTTGCCTCCAAGAGATTTTCAGCTCCTAAAAACAAAAACAAAACAAAACAAAACAAAACAAAAAACCAAAGATGAATATACTTCCCTGAGAGATTTATAATGAAATGGGAGTGACTTGCATATATGCAAATAACTCCAGCATAAGTATCACGTGAAACGATAATTACTGGCAATGACGGAGTTCTTACTACATGTGAGACACTGTGTTAGATGCCTCACACATGTTATTTTATTTAACCATCCCTGCAGATTATTTGGTAGAGATTCTTATTTTTTTATTATATTAGTTTCAGATGTACATCGTAGTGACGTGACATTTTTATACATTGTGAAATGATCCCCCCAATAAGTCTAGTTACTATCTGTTACTATATAAAGTTATTACAATATTGTTGATGATATTCCCTTTGCTGTACATTACATTCTTGTGACTCATTTGTTTTATAAGTGGAAGTATCTATCTCTTAATCCCCTTCCCCTATTTCACCTGCTCCCCCTACGTACCCCAACCCCAACCAACAGTTTGTTTCTTGTATCTACGAGTCTGTTTCTGTTTTCTTGCATTTGTTCATTTGTTTTGCTCTTTAAACTCCACAGGAGTGAAATCATATGGTATCTGTCTGACTTATTTCATTCAGCGTAATACCCTCTAGCTCCCTCTGTTGTTGCAAATGGCAAGGTTTCATTCTTTTTGATGGCTGCGTAGTATTCCATGGCCTATAGCTCACATCTTCTTTATCCATTCATCAGTCAATGGACATTTAGGTTGCTTCCGTATCTTGGCTATTGTAACTAATGTTGCAGTGAACATAAGGTGTATATATCTCTTCAAATTGGTGTTTTCATTTTCCTCGGGTAAACCTCGAGAAGTAGAATTACTGGTCAGAAATTTTCATTATTGGGGCGCCTGGGTGGCATAGCGGTTAAGCGTCCGCCTTGGGCTCAGGGCGTGATCCTGGCGTTATGGGATCGAGCCCCACATCAGGCTCCTCCGCTATGAGCCTGCTTCTTCCTCTCCCACTCCCCCTGCTTGTGTTCCCTCTCTCGCTGGCTGTCTCTATCTCTGTCAAATAAATAAATAAAATCTTAAAAAAAAAAAAAAAAAAAAGAAATTTTCATTATTATTCTATTTCACCTTGATGAAGATGAGGCCTGGAAAGAGGAAGTAACCTAGTCTCAAACAGCTTCCACCCTCCCCAGGCCCCTGCCTCTTTCCATTAAGTGTCTCCTGAGGCTGTACATATCCATGGGTGCCTCTGGGCCACTTTGAAGCCACTCACCAAAAGCTCAAAAATGGATGGGGGCCCAAACTCCAACAGCATTCTGCCTGAGTGAGGGGCTCCAGAATCTAGCCCTGGGCGGGTCCTATCACAGCTACTACTCTGGGCAGTGTCCCCACTGCAGTTCTTTCCCCTCCCTGCAGCCCTATCTAGAACGATCCCAGAGCTTGGTATCAGTGTGATTCGCGAAGTTGCAGTCACCGAAAGGCATCCTTCCCCCAAAATACTTTCTTTTCCCCTCCTCCCATATCTCATTTTGAGTGCATACTTTCAGACAATTACATTGTCTCTGACAAACTGTCTTCTAAGGGCAAAAGTGTTTCCCTTAAATTGCAAAGTGGTTTTCTGAAGTCTCTCTTCTTAGACTGGAAACACACACACACACACACACACACACACACACACACACAACTCAACCTCCACCCAGGCTTCTGGTCCAAAGTAGTTCATGACGGTGGACATATTTAAACATTGGAATGCCTCCTGATTATGAGGCTTCCTTCTCTTCCTTCTTTGGCACCACCCCTCTTTGCTGAGGAGGCCGTGGGGGAAAGATTGGTCAAGTGCATCCCCACACTGGTGGAGCTTGCCTATGGCACTTCCGCGAAGGCTGTTTGGCTTCCTTATTCTCTGGGGATGGGAAGAAAGAACAGTGATGGTTGGACAGTGGACAAGCTCTCTGTCCTGTCGCCTTCATACCCACAGATGGGATTGATAGCAGTATCCATGGGAGGCAATGGAGGAGGAGAGCATGAGGTGGCAAGGGGCTCATATCCTTACTTTGACCATTCTCATACCTCTTACTTGAGCCTAGACCTAGCTCTCAAAACCTGACTTGCTGACTTCGGTTCCAAAGGTAAGGGCAGTCAAGATGCCATCATAGTGACTCTTCTTGGGCAACCTGATCATTGTTTCTGCCAACTACCCATGACCGTAAAGTGCTCTGATGGCTGTCGGCAAATATGAAATAGAATTGGATGATTTATTAAGATTTATTTGCTGTTGGGGCGCCTGGGTGGCACAGCGGTTAAGCGTCTGCCTTCGGCTCAGGGCGTGATCCCGGCGTTATGGGATCGAGCCCCACATCAGGCTCCTCCGCTATGAGCCTGCTTCTTCCTCTCCCACTCCCCCTGCTTGTGTTCCCTCTCTCACTGGCTGTCTCTATCTCTGTCAAATAAATAAATAAAATCTTTAAAAAAAAAAAAAAAGACTTATTTGCTGTTGGTCTTTATTTAACCACTGATTAACCAGTAGGAAAATTGTGGAACGACGGTTTAAACTCCCCCCAGTAGGAGACAGACCGTTATAACCCCTGCTACGAGTAGCCGGCACGCACTTGCTCTCACTACTAGGTTGGACAACAGTGGAGTGGTTACAAATACTTCAAGTCCATTCAAGGGAAATCTATTGAGAGAAAACAGGCTGTTAACTTGGTGTCCTTCAACAGTCCTCGACCCAAATGAGCTAACCCTCCTGTCGAAACTCTTATATGGTCTAAAACAGCAAGCAGAAGTGTTCTATGCTGCCCTGTTTCAAACAATAAGGCTCTGCTGCAGAATAAAATGAAGATGAATCACAGAATATTTCATCCCTGTCCTTTCCCACCACCTTCTCTCTTTCAAGTTACGTGACGTCCTGATCTTCCACTCACCAACGCCTCGGTTGATACAAAAACCCTGAGAAGTAGACAGGGCAGGTAGAATCAGCTTCATGTAATGGTTGGGGGAACTGAGGCTCAGAAAATTTAAATAATCTGCCTCAGTCACACAATCTGTGACAGTATCTCAGTAAAACACTGATCTCCAATTCCCCAATACAGACTCCTCGTTACCTTTCTGACCCTTGACCTCTGAACTCTGGAATCCGAAGGTGAGCTTCTCCCTACCTGTATGTTAATGGTTTACTCAAGCACTTTGCCCTCTAATGGGCCATCAAAGATAACGGAATATCAAAAACCATGACTTTCATGGTCAATCAACTATAAAGAAAGTGCAAATTTGCCACCGAAAGTCCTAAAAAACAAGCAAACACACACACACCCCCACACACACATTTTTGAACTCTATTTTATTGAAAGTTGAACTTAAATTTGTTTTCTTACTGAACATTCTCCCAACACTTAATCAGTCCAAAAGTGTTTATTAAGCACCTACCATGCAGGTAAAGAGTGAAGTATAAGAAGTTATTCCTGACCTCAAAGAGTCTCAGTCTAGTTGGGGGTAGCCAAACGCAGAGGAAGCAATTAGTAACGTCAATAGCCCTTGAGTGTTCACTGTGATGGTATGTACTGGGAAAACTAAGCTCAGGACACAGAAACGACCCAGCAGCCCCACACGGGCCGACTTGGGCTGGCCCTGAGTAAGCATTCCAATGGAAAGAGCTCAGCCCTCGATTGTTGTTTGCAGAATTTGTGCATGCTACCCTAATGGATTAAAATATCCTTAAAGGAGACTCTGTTGATACGTCTCCTTATTCCCACATTTCTGACATTAGCACAGTTCTCAAAAGAGTGTGGCCTCTGGAGCTAGCTTTCTATGTTCAAACCCTGACTCTACCACTTGTGAGTCCTATAACTTTGGACAAATGACTTAAACTTTCTATGGCCCAGTTTCCTCATCTGTAAAACAAGTACCTATTTCACAGGGCTCTTTCGGGGAATAAATGAATTACTACATGTCAAGGGTCTAGAAAAATGCCTGACACACGCTGAATGTTTCATACATAGCAACGGATTACAGTGATTTGCATTTGGTCAAGGTTTAATCTAGTCCAACAGGGCATAAAAGACAAGAGCAGAGTTTTATTGGCTAAACTGTTGTGAACATATTCATTCAGCAGTCTTTTTTTTTTTTAAAGATTTTATTTATTTATTCGACAGAGATAGAGACAGCCAGCGAGAGAGGGGACACAAGCAGGGGGAGTGGGAGAGGAAGAAGCAGGCTCATAGCGGAGGAACCTGATATGGGGCTCGATCCCATAACGCCAGGATCATGCCCTGAGCAGAAGGCAGACACTTAACCGCTGTGCCACCCAGGCGCCCCTCATTCAGCAGTCTTTACTGAGCACCTACTATATGCCACAGGGATCCAGTGGTGGACAAGATAGCCAAGGGCACAAAAACAAGATGAACCAGAAGACAGAGTTTTCCTTTATGATGAAAACTGATCATTTGAGTCCTGTTGCTGTTGTTGTTGTTGTTGTTTTTAAAGATTTTATTTATTTATTTGACAGAGAGAGAGACAGCCAGGGAGAGAGGGAAAACAAGCAGGAGGAGTGGGAGAGGGAGAAGCAGGCTCCCAGCAGAGCATGAAGCCACATGTGGGGCTCGATCCCAGCACTCTGGGATCACGCCCTGAGCCGAAGGCAGATGCTTAAGGACTGAGCCACCCAGGCGCCCCGGTGTTGTTGTTTTTTAAACAGACAACTTTTTAGGACAGTTTTAGGTTTACAGAGAAATCGAGAGATAATATAGAGTTCCCGTACCTCCCACCCACACATACACACAGTTTCCCCATCACTAACATCTAACATTAGTGTGCTGCATTTGTTACAGTTGAAGAACCAATATTGATATATAATTATTAAGAGACCATAGTTAATATTAGCATTCACTCTTTATGTTGTACGGTTCTGTGCATTTTGATAAAAGCGCACTGTCATGTATCCACCAGTATAGTATCATACAGAATAGTTGCACCATCCTAAAAATCCTCTGTTCTTCATCTACTCGTCCTTCCCCCACCACATACAACCCCTGGCCCCCACTGATCTTTTTAGTGTGTCTATAGTTTTGCTTTTTCCAGAATACCACAGAGTTGAAATCATAAAATATGTAGCTGTTACAGACTGGCTACTTCCACTTAGAAATAAACATTTAATATTCCTCCATGGCTTTTTATGAGTTGATAGCTCATTTCCATTGTGCAACGCACTACAGTTTATCTACCCATTTGCCTATCAAAAGACATCGTGGTTGTTTCCAGTTTGGAGCAATTACGAATAAAGCTGCTATGAACAATCACGTGCAGATTACTGTGTGGACCTAGTTTTCATGTGGGTCAATCCCTAAGAGCATGACTGCTGGATCGTGTGGTAAGACTGTTCAGCTTTGTAAGAAGCTGCCAAAATGCCTTCCAAAATGTCTCTACCATTTTGCATTCCCACCAGCAGTGAATGGGCCTTCCTATCATTCTACACCCTGGGCAGCATCTGGAGTTGTCAGTGTTACAGTATTTCATCATTCTAGGAAGACTATAGTAGTATCTCATTGCTGTTTTAATTTGCAATTCCCTAACGGCATCTCGGTTGGGCACCTTTTTATATGCTTATTCCGTCTACTTATCTTCTCGGGTGGATATCTGTTCAGATCTTTTGCCTTTGTTAATTGCATTGTTTTTTTTTATTGCTGAGTTTTAAGATTTCTTTGTATCTTTTGGATGCAAGTCCTTTATCAAATACATGTTTTGCAAAGCATTTCTCCCAGTCTGTGACTTGTCTTTTCATGCTTTGAAGAGTCATATTATTTTGAAAGCAAGTTAATACTCCTTAATCCCCAGGGGTTGTATTCCGCTGTGCCATTGTGCTAGGACTAGTGCTGCCTTCTTCAATATATAAATAAACAACGTTGACTACAAACGCAGAAGGATCTCACTAGACGTTTTCTGTTGGTAATCAGAAATTAGAAAAAATAGGATCAAACAGCATCAAAAAAATCACATTCAAATGGAGTTTCATTGGGAAAAATCCTGCCCTAAATAAATGTTTGGAAATAAAGGCTAGGCTCTCTCCCCTGTACTTTCACACCCATCAAATTTCCTTGCTTTAGAAAAAGCCTCTGTATTTAATAAGCTCCATTGGGAGCATGTCCGCAAAAGGGTATTAAATCCTTGATGGGTTGTAAATCTCATTTCTTGGCCACACTAACAGAAACCCAGCCCAGCAACCCCCCTCACCCCATCCCTAAAGAACTTTACAATGTCAGTTAGTCATCCACATCAATGACTTCAGCCATTACCTACGCACAGCCCGTCTGCCTGGCTGAAACGCTGCAATCGTTCTGCATCAGAAATAACTCCACTCGACATCTTGGGGAGGGGAGGAATAGGAAAAATTATAGGGAGGACCTAGGCATGGACATGAACCAGCTGAAAGTTTTCCAGGAACATTTGAAACATTTTTACACTTGTGACAAGTGACATGGGTTTTCTTAATGAGCACATACAGCCAAAAATCCCAGTTCACACATTGGAAGGAAAACAGTCTCCTAGAACAAGGAGCGCTGCTCTGAGGAACCCGGTGAGAAACGATTCCAGAACCAGAATGCTGAGTTGGCTTCTGAACACCCTGTTCTCAGACCACCTGGGAATGGCATCCAGGCCTCACCCTGGCCTCCAGAAAATTCTCAGGGCCACCTTGCAAGGTGGCTTCTAGGCACCGAGAGCAACAGCATTGGCCTGAAGGAAAATGCAATCTGAAGGCTTCTAGAAGAGGAAATATAAAGAATAATATTTACCACATGGCTGCACTAAAGAGTTCATTAAACACACACACACACACACACACACACACACACACTTGAAACTATGATGGAAAATTCCAAGTTAAATGTACTTTAAAAAAAAAAAAAGCTGGTAAATATTTTGCTGGGAAAATCACACTTAAAGAAATGGCCTCTGAGGCTCCCGGGGAAAGGGCATTAATCTGGCCCATCTTCAAACAAAGTGGTTGCACCTCCGAAGGAAACCCTGAAGACGCCCGTTCTCTCCGCTGAGGACGCCGCGGCCCCCCCCCCGAGCGCCAGCGCCACGGCCACCTCCAGCTCCCTAGAAATCTGGATCGCGCCGGTCTGTGTAGACCAGTACAGAAAACCGAGCAGTACCCGGGTTTTGCTCTGTTTTGGTTCTCACATCTGTTCCTCATCTTTCCCCTTCCACGGTGGTTGTGTGTGCAGGATCCCAGACACGACAGGGACCGTGGACGCTCCACACAGATGACAGGAGACAAGCCTCCCAGGGAGATGGCCTGTCTGCAAACCTCGGAGCCAAAGGTGGGGTTTTCAGAGTGGCCGCCAGCACTCACTGAACGACTCAGGCCCAGGGGCCAGAAACCCGATGGAAAGGAGCCTGCCTTGTCCAGCACAGCGCCAGGACACAGATGCAGCTGTTGTAACGCGACCCTCCACCAGCCCCGGCCTGCCTCCTCCCAGCACGTCTCCAGCTTTGTAAGACGCTTCCTAAGGGCTCTGGGCGCCGCCATGTTGCCTTCTCTTCCTGGTCTTCGGGCTCCTTCCTTCCCCTCCTCTCTAGACTCCAGGAGGCCGGAGTCAGAGCACCCTACCTTTCTAGTTCCCAAACATCTTTATTCTGGCAAGGAGTTTTGACGGTAGAATGAATGCCTACAAAAGATCATGTGGAGGCCTCATGTAGACACCAGCAAATTCGAGGGCACACCTTTGACTTTTCAAGGCAGAAGCAGGGCCCTTGGTTTTATTATAGATCTATGTTTTTTAATATATTTTTAAAGATTTTATTTATTTATTTGAGAGAGAGAGAGAGAGGAGCAGTAGGGAGGGGCAGAAGGAGAGGGAGAGGGAGAGGGAGAAGCAGACTCCCCACTGAGCAGCAAGCTGGAAATGGGGCTGGATCCAGGGACTCCGTGGTCATGACCTGAGCGGAAGGTAGATGCTTAACCGACTGAGCCACCCAGGTGCCCCTTATATTTTTAAATCTTTTTTTAAAAAAAATTCATATATGAAGCATGAAAAAGTAAGACAGGGAAACTGAAGGAACCCCATGAAAAACTGCTTTTTTTTTTGTTCCTTTTTCTGCTTCTCTCCTGGCTAGGACCTGCACCCCCGCCCTACATAGGCCTTATAGAATAGATCATGTCTTGTCCTTATAAAGGTCAAGGATTTAATGATGTCTCTGGAGTCTTCCAGCACAATAGATAACATCTAAGGAGTGACCGGGTGGGGTCATCATGAACGTTTTCCAAGACCACTGACTCATCAAGACCCTTGGCTCAGGGCCTAAGTGACTTAAACCAAGGACTGCTAAACACTCATCTTTGTTCCTGGATTACGGAGAAGACACATGCACCAGGCCACCCTCCTCAGTAAAAACCGCAGGCCCCAAGAAAAGATGAGATTGACTTTCCTTTCTTTTCCAGTCTCCCGGACACTCTGTCCGTATCTATACTCTGTCTTCAATAAACTCTGCTTTCACGTCCTGTCAGCTCGTGTTTGATTACTATCCTGTGTGAAGCCAAGGACCCTTTTGGCTGGTCCTGTGGGATCCCACTCTGGGTCTTTGGACCCAGCCAACCTGCATCAAAAATGTGGACTGCAGGGGGGCCTGGGTGGCTCTGTGGGTTAAGCATCTGACTGTTGATTTTGGCTCAAGTCATGATCTCAGGGCAGTAAGATTGAGCCCTGAGTCAGGCTCCATGCACAGTTGGGAGGCTGCTTGAGATTCTCTCTTTCCTATTCCCTCTGCCCCTCCCCCACACACATGCGTGCACACATGCTCGTACACTCTCTCTCTCTCTCTCTCAAAATAAAATAAAAATCTAAAAAAATAATGTGGACAGCACTACTACTCAGACTGGACGCCAGGAACAGCTGCTGAGTGCAGAACTGAGAGAATGCATTTAGAAACTTTCATAGCAATTTCACAGCGTCACCTATGTCTGTTGATTCTAATAATAAAAATTAGGTGTTTGGTTTTTTAATTTCATTTTTCTAGATATTCATCTCTTTTGTATTTACAAAGATGTTAGCCTGTGATGGACTGGAAATTTAAAAAGAAAAACTATCACATACAGTTTGAAAAGCAAATCACAAAGGATACTACAGAAAACATTCACATACCCATTAATTACCCAAGCTTTGTCAAATCTAAACATTTCACCATATTTGTCTTTACTTTTTTTAGAGATAAAACACATGTTGCTTTTCCTTTTCTTCCCTTCCTCTCCCCTCCCTCCTCCTCTCTCTCTCCTCTCATCCCTTCTTCCCTTGCTTGCTCTTCCCCTTCCTTCTCCTCCCCTCCCCTTCCTTTCCTTCCCCTTCCTATCCCCTCTCCCTTCCTCTTTCCCTTTAGGTAGGTAGAGCCTGGTAGGCCGCCATCATTGGGAAGAGAGGAAGCCCCAGTGGCCCAGTGTGGAGAAATGAAGCTTGAGCACAACAGATACATGGGATCCCCCACGTGAAAGAAAGGGTATGGAGTGGCAGAACCCAGAAGGGGTGAGGAGGATGTCTACACAGAGGGGCAGCCTCTGGTGTGGGGACTCAGAGCCCAAACAGGAAAGTTGCCCCATGGGGGAAAGGGTGATGGAAGAGATAGAAGACAAGCTATATTTCAGGGAATTGATCAAATAAATATAATAAGGATAATAGGAGCCAGGTTTCTATGGAAAGGGAGAAAACTAGAATAAATTCTGTGGTGTTGGGCTGGCATTAGATGTGTTGGTGAAAACATAAGGCTTTCCATATTTAGAGATCAACAAAAACAATAGATGTAAATATATGTGTATATATATACACACGTGTATGTCCTAGCTCTGTCCACTGGGAGCAGTGACACTCCATTCACAATGAGCACACCTAGTACACAGAGCTTGACTTCTAAATACTGTTCTCCACCAAGAGGAATGGGGGCTTCTTGGAGAACTGGCCGATTCTAGAGCTAGGACTAAGAAAGTAAAAGTTGAGCCTGGAACACACATCTTGTGCCAGAAACCAAGAGTGTTCAAACTGTGAGGAAGACCTGTCAAAGGACACAGAAGTGAGATGGAATGGGCTCCCAATGGTCAAAAAGGATATGATTTCAACATAAAATTAAATAATAATAGTAATAAATTATAACCCATTTCGTAAAATAGGAATCATGAGCCAATACAGATATAAGCCAATGAATAAACTGAGAGTTTGAAGAGGAACGGGATACTTAGACAGTTATCAACACTAAAGGAGAAGGGAGGACCTTTACAGTAGAGAAGCCCAGGAGACACCACTGTGATCACATTATCAAAATGAACATTATTATTGAGACAGATTGAAATTGTCGCCATCTGAAAAACCATGAGAACAACACAGTGTCGCTTTTGTAACAGTCCTGCTGAAGATGTACCACACGAATCTAACCACAAGGAAATATCAGAAAAACCCAAATTGAAAGGCATTCTACAAAATAACTGACTTATAATCTTCAAAAGCAACGGGGCCATAAAAGTCAATGAAAGACTGAGGAACTATTCCATAAGAGAGTAGGTTAAAGACATATGACCACTGGGGTGCCTGGGCAGCTCAGTCAGTTAAGCATCTGACTCTTGATTTCTGCTCAGGTCACCATCTTGGCGTCCTGGAATCGAGTTCCACATTGGGCTCTGTGCTCAGCATGGAGTCTGCTCGGCATTCTCTCTCCCTGTTCCTCTGCCCCTCCCCCCAGTCGTGCTGTCTCTATCCTCCCTCACTAAAATAAATACATAAAATACTTAAAAAAAAAAAAGACACATGACCACTAAATGCAGTGCTTGATTCTAAATCAAATTGTTCTGATATAAGTGGCAAAACTTGAATGGGGTTTGAAGATGAGCTAGTAGCAATATCAATTCTAATTTCATCATTTTGATGATTGTATTTTGGTTATATAGGAAAATGTTCTTGTTTTAGAAAATATACCCTGAAGTGTCTGAGTCTGATGGGCATTATTACATCATCAACCACTTACTCTTAAATGATTCAAATTTTAAAAGTTTGTACTGTAATTTTTTTTTCTTTTTCTTTTCTTTTCTTCTTTTTTTTTTTTTTTTTTTTTTTTTTTTTTTTTTTTGTGTGTGTGTGTGTGTGCAAAAAGGTGGTTTTATAAAAGCATGGGGACAGGACCCATGGGCAGAAGGGCTGCCATATTGTAATTTCAGTTTCAATTTTTTTCTGTAATATTCTGATGATGTTGAAATAATAATAGCTGCAGATTCCTAAGGGCGCCTGGGTGGCTCAGTTGGTTAAGCATCTGCCTTCAGCTCAAGTCAGGATCCCAGGGTCCTGGGATGGAGCTCCAAGTCAGGGCTTCCTGCTCAGCAGGGAGTCTGCTACTCCCTCTGCCCCTCTCCTCCTTCATGCTCTTCCTCTCTCTCTTTCAAATAAGTGGATAGAAGTCTTTAAAAAAAATAATAGCAGATCCCTCTCCTTTCCCATTTCCTTTGTCTCCTCTCCCCCTGAAATTTGATATTTTCATTCACAAGTATGTTTTTATCCTTTTTAAAATCTGGTTTATATTCATAAACAAGATATAGCATTGTTTTGCAAGTTTTAGAACTTGAGAACCTAGTATCATCTGAAACTATAGTAGCATGGTGTTTGCTTTTGTTTTCAGTTTTGGTTCTTTTTACTCAAAATTATAATTTTGAAATCTGTCCATTTTAATACAGGCAGCTCAAGGTCCTTTATTTCAACTGCTGAAAGTTTTTGTAGCATGAACATATTACAGTGTATTTATTTATCTAATCTCTTATTGATGGATAGTTCATTGTTTTCATTTCTTCACAATCACAAACAGTGCTGCAATACACATTTTTTGTTCCCTTGAGCTCACCTGCAAAAATTGCACTGAGGTTGTGTACAAAGAAGTAGAATTACTGGGTGGAAGGGTAGGAATAGGCTTAGCCAAATTGCTCTCTAAAATAGTCATACTTATTGGCACTCTCCCCAGCCTTTTTTATAAGCAGTCTTACTGGTCAACAATACATGGTATTGTCATACATGTGATTTCTGTTAATCTTCTGTGCATGAAATGTCTTGTAATTTGCATTTCCCTCATTATGAATGATGCTGAATATCTCATCTCATCATGTTTATTGACCATTCAGCTTTCCTTTTCTATATTTACTGCTCATTTTTCTCTTGGGTTGTCTGTCTTTTTCTTTTAGATTAAGAAGAGTTTTTATGTATCCCAGATACTGATCTTTTTTTGTTGTGTGCATGGTAAATATTTTCTTCCAGCCTGTGGTCTGTCTTGCCATCTTGTTGGTGACAACTTTTGTTCTTTAGAAGATTTTTCATTTTCATATAATTAAATGTAATTTAATTAAAGTTTTGTAATAACATCATTAAATGTAATTTCATTGCATTTTGTAATCCTCTTTGTCTCTGTGGTTCCACTAAACTATAAATTCTCTGGGTTCAGGAATTGTGTTTGTCTTATCCTCTTCTTATTCCCAGTGCCTAGATCAGTGCCTGGCGTCCAGGAGATTTTCAATAAATATTTGTTAAGTAAATGGAAAAATAAATCAATGGATGAATGATCTGTGCATTTTGTGTGTTAATAAATCCTTCCCAACTCTGGACTTTATAAAGATATTTTCTTACATTTTCTCCTAAAAGTTTTAGAGTTTTGTTTTTGTCTTTAATCTACCCAGAACCCACATTTGAATATGATGTACTATAAGAATATACTTCTGCTTTCCCACCCATTTGGATAAACAATTGTCCCAGCATTATTTATTGAAAACTTCCTGACCCTAGGTTTCCATTATATGTATTTTTACATGGCAGGCATATCAGAATAGTAACTTATTAAATGATGATTGTTTTTCAATTCATGGTATTTGGGGAAGTTTGCAGGTTGCCAACTTGTTATAAATATTAGGGTTAATCACACAAATTTCTGATCTTCTAAGCACGAAGTCAGATTTCACTTTCCTGCCATCCTTAAAGTTAGTGTGGCCATGTGACTTCGTTTGGCCAATGAAATGTGAACAAAGATAACATGCTACCCTTCCAAAGAGGTGAATTTAAGAGACACAGCCCCTTTCCTGCCTTTAGACCTTGAATCATGTGTTAAGATGGAGCCTTCAGGGCACCTGGGTGGCTCAGTCAGTTAAGCATCTGACTCTTGATTTCAGCTCAGGTCATGATCTCAGGCCCCGGGTCAGGCTCCCCACTGGGTGTGGACCTGCTTAAGATTCTCTCCTCCTCCCTTTGCCCCTCCCCTACACTCGTGCATGCACCCTTTCTCTCTCTCTCTCTCAAAAAAAAAAAAAAAAAAAAAGATGGCGCCTTCATTGCCTGACTCAGGGGATGACTGACTCATAATGGACATTTTGCTTACGTGCTTGATGATGTTGTCGTGTTATATGCATTCTGTGATGCTTACCCCGGCATGACGTAGCCTGCCTTAACTGATACCCCTTTAAAATCAACTCAACTTTGCCAAAACAACTCACGACAATTTTACTACCAAAAAATCTGTAAAAGCACAGACTCTAGAGACCCAAAGCAAATGGTTCAGTGCAAATTTAGTTAAGTTCTCCTATTTTCCACTTAGCTTGTGATTTTAAGTAAGCAAGAAAAATTCCAGATCTGCCTTGTCCAATACAGCAGCCGCTAGTCACATGACTATTGAGCATTTGAGACATGGCTAATGTGAATTGAGATGTACTGCAAATATGTGACATTTAGAAGACTCAGTTTGAAAAAAAGAATGTAAAATAACTGAATACTTTCTATGTTCATTACACACAGAAATAATATTTTGGATAATTCCCAATAGCACCCCCCCAAAAGAGAGAAATACCTAGGTATAAATGTAACAAAATGTGTGCAAGATCCTTACACAGAAAACTACAAAATACTGATGAAATAAATCAAGAAGACCTATATAAATTAAGAAGTATACCATGTAAATGGAGTGGAGATTTAATATTGTCAATATGTCACCTACTGGGGGAAAATGTCATCTAAGAAGAAAACCTTAAGAAGAAAATACTAAGTCAGAGGACAGTTAAATGATATAAAATCAATAGGTAAAAATTGACTGTATTTCTATATACTGGCAATAAACAAATGGTAAACTTAAAAAATAACATTTTGTCTATAATGGGTTAAAGAAAATATATTATTAAAATTAACCTTGGGGCTGCTGGGTGGCTCAGTCAGTCAAGCGCCTGCCTTTGGCTCAGGTCATGATCCTGGGGTCCCGGGATCCAGCCCTGATTCAGGCTACCTGCTCAGCAGGGAGTTTGATTCTCCCTCTGCTCCTCACCCCGCTCCTGCTCTCTCTCTCTCAAAAAAGAATAAATAAAATCTTAAATAAATAAATAAGCAAATAAACAAATAAATAATTAAAATTAACCTTGCATGATTCTTACATTTTTAGTGTAGCTACACGATAATTTAAAATTACATATGTGGCTTGCATTTGTGGTTTAAATTTTCTTTCTTTCTTTCTCTTCTTTCTTTCTTTCTTTCTTTCTTTCTTTCTTTCTTTCTTTCTTTCTGACAAATGCCCAACGATTTATTACCTCAAGTGGTGAGACACAGTAATGGAGTCAGAGAGAAAATCCTGACAGTTCCAACTGTTCTGAGAGCCGGTCATATTTCTGCTGAGTTTCACAAAACACCCATGTATATTAATTGTAAAAATTGCCCTGTTTGGCTAAGCAAATTGAAGTTGGATTCCTGTGGCCACCAAAACAGCCCTGACTAACAGAGACACAGAAGGATTCTAAAACATTCTCTCAGGGTAATTGGGCTGCCTTTTTTTTTTTTTTTTAAGATTTTATTTATTTATTTGACAGAGAGAAGCAGCCAGCGAGAGAGGGAACACAAGCAGGGGGAGTGGGAGAGGAAGAAACAGGTTCCCAGCAGAGCAGGGAGCCCAATGTGGGACTCAATCCCAGGACCCTGGGATCAGGTCCTGAGCCAAAGGCAGACGCTTAACGACTGAGCCACCCAGGCACCCCAGTTGGGTTGCTTTTGGTGGCAACTGGCTGAATGAAAACTTAATGAGGTTTCACGCTATGAGGACACTCCTTAGCTCACTCAACAGCAAGTCTGATATGATTGTTGATTAAATAAGGTGCAAAAACATCATCAGGGACCTGGGTGCTTTCCATTTTGGCTCTGCCAACCTCTGGGGTCACCTTTTGTCCTAGGCGGGCCCTCTTGCACAAGAGGACCGCCACAGCTACAGTCCTTACACATCTGCTATGGCCCAGGAGGAAGCTTTCTCCACACCTGTCATTTTGCTTTTCCAGAAGTCACTTTGGCCAATGTCCTCTCAGGTTCCATTG
Source organism: Ursus maritimus (assembly GCF_017311325.1). Taxonomy (NCBI): domain Eukaryota; kingdom Metazoa; phylum Chordata; class Mammalia; order Carnivora; family Ursidae; genus Ursus; species Ursus maritimus. Next base: position 40,954,112 of record NW_024426996.1, read on the forward strand.
GCTAGAATTGGGTCACATGACCACGTATAGCTGCAAGAGAGGATAGAAAAGTGACCAGCTGGCATTTTGATTTATATTTCTACTGGGCAACATTGATTTAGACTAGGAGTCAGGGAACTATGGCTCGTGGACCAGATTTGACCTTCCACTTGTTTTTATAAATAAAGTTTTATTAGAACTCAGCCATGCTCACTCCCTTTTGTCTATGACTGTTTTGTGCTGCAATGGCAGAGATGAGAAGTTGCAACAGAGTCTGTGCGAACTGAAAGCTGAAATATTTACTACTTGGCAAAAGTTTACTGACTTCTAATCTAAACTATAAGACATGGGAATGTATTCTTAGAATAATGCTGTAATCTAAACACTCCTCTTAAGATATCTCTGCAAAATATTCCCTCCCCAATTTAATTGACTAAACACGTATTATGAGTTGTATGTGGTGATGTCACAATGCTTGCTGATTTCACTGTCTGTAATATTCTTCCCAAAATCTTGGCCTCTCATTTTTAAAATATCTTCATTTCTAATGATTTTGTCTCTACCCTACCTCAATCACTCACTCCCAAGGTGATCTGTAGATTTTCTCATCCCATAATCTTGTATTAAGCATCCCTTCCATAGTCTCAGTCAACCATCCCAACTCCAGCCACCATTTCTATATTTCCAGCTGTCAAAAAGAAAACCACAGACCCAAAATAAAGTCACTTAGGCCAAATTACCACACTGAGGCTTAAGGCCTAACCTAACTGTAGCTTCAACCTCCCCCAGAAGTGGACTGTAGTCTTAAAAGGTCAGTCAGGAACTTTCTGATCAGCGCCAGTGAGGTAATCTGTCACATGGGCACTTTGCATCCCCACCCCTCCACAAAGGAAGATGAGGTAATCTGCATGATAAAACCCCCTGTTTGTCCCCTAGAGAAAGTGATTTTGTCTGAAATAATCTTTTCTCTTCTTCCGGTAGTAACTTCTTTGCATAATCCTCCTTCCTATAGAAACACTCCATTTTGTACTGCACCTTGGAGCGTCTCTCTACCTGCTGGGTGGAATGCTGCCTGATTCATGAATCACCTAATTAAGCCAATTAGATCTTCCATTTCACTCAGCTGAATTTTGTTTTTTTAACACAGCTCATCCCTTCCCTTATTCACAGTTGCTCTTCAGGTTGCTCAGGCCAAAAACTTTAGAATTAGCCTTCATTCCATTCAGTATGGCGAAGGAGAGGAAGTGTGTAAAGAAAGATAAAATCCTACAGCCCAGAGGTGGGGTAACACGAACTCACAGAAAAGTGACTATAGGAATTGGTGGTGTGGGGTCATCAGTGACTTTGAGAAAGAGCAACGTTTTTGGAAAATGCTGTCAAATCCTGATTGGAGCACATGGAAGAAACAGCATCATTATTTCTCCTGAAATTTGCTGGAATCTGAATAGTCAAAAAGCATTTATTAAGCAAATGTGTGAGCTAATCAGTTCATGGAAACATTTTGGAAAGGCTTGAGACTTGAGTCTTGAAAACCAGATGAATGAGTCTGTACCCCGATTCTGAAGGTCTTTTAGAGATTTGCATTAGGAAAATTATCCAGGCAGAAGCAGGCACCAGATCTTCATGGGTTGAAGAGTCAGTTAAGAGGCTGTTGAAATAGTCCAGGTATAAGCTAACGGGGTACTAAGATGGGGGCAGGGGGCCAGCAGTGACACAGGGAATCAAAAGGAGAAGAGGGACACTTGAGAAATGCACCTCAGATGGAATTAATCAGATCTGGAACTGTCTAGATGTAGACGAGGAGAGAAAAGAGTGAGTCAAAGACAGCCAGGGACATTTGAACCTGAATCCCTGGGGATCCTAGAAACTGGAAGAGACGCTTTATCTTAAAGTTGGTGTGAGGGGAAAATGGTGGCTTGGGTCTTAAAATTTTTGAGTTGACAGAGCTGGAAGACAGACTAGAATACGATCATGGAACTTGAGGCCGCAGTTCAGTAAGCAGCACAGAAAGGAAAGTGGAAGCTATGAGACAACGAAGTCATGACAGTAATTTCCTTTTACTGGGGTCTTACTTTCTGCCCAGAATACGTTACATGCTCTAAATATTCCTTTCCCAATTCTTAGGGTACACTGTAAGTAGGTATGATTAACTCGATCTTACAGACCAGGAAACTGAGATACAGGGGGGTTGAATAACTTGTCATGTTCATGGAATTCCCAAATAAAAGCGTAGAACTTGAACCCAGACCTGCCTAACCTCATGTGGTCTGAGGCCAGGATTTGGGGGTACCGGGAGGAGTAAATGAAGGAAAAAGAGAAGGAGCTGTTAGGAGAAAAAAAATCACAAAGCTGTGGGCTCTAGATGGTAATGGAAGAAAAATTTTAAAAAAGGAATTTCAAGAAGGAAATCTTCACCAGTCAAATGCTGCAGAACTGAAAACAGACCGTTAGGTGTACCTGCTTGTGTAGGTTTCAGTGGATGCAGAAGGAGAATGGCAGATTCCTACGGTGAAATCTAAACATAGCTCAGCGTGAGGGATGAATGGTGCCGTGGTCCCCATCTGTCCTGGTTTGTCTAGAACGCTCCAAGCTTTAGCACTGAAAGTCCCGTCTTCCAGAAGCTCCCGCTGATCATCTTAGCATTAGCGGGTGGTATAGAAACCATGTTCCCCCCAACTTTTTATTGTAATAGAATACACATAAAACTTATCATCTTGATCATTGCATTTACTGAAGCATAGTTGACTGTTAATCATTTTCACCATTTTTCAGTGTACAGTTCAGTGGTATTAAGTAGGGTCGTAATGTCAACCCCCACCACCGTCCATCTTTAGAACCCTTTTCATCTTACAGGACTGAAACTCTGCACCCATTAAACCAGAACTCCCCATTCCTTCCTCCCTAGTGTAGACCACTTTTAAGAGATTGGACAACAAATAGACAAGGCAGGTGCTTAAAGGCATAGCAGGTCGAGGAAAAGGTTTTGGCTTTTTTTTATCGCGATCAAGAAAATGTAAGCCCATTAATAAGTGAGGAGAGAAATGGAAAAATGCAGTCAAGAGTAGAAATAATTGTTGGACCAGAGTTCCAGAGCAAGGGAGACTACATCCTCCTGGCAAGCAGAGAGCCATGCCCCATGCTTGTCACAGCCCTCGCAGTGCTGGGCGGTGCGGCCTAATCCTGGGGCTCCAGCAGGCAGTGAGTTTCTGGATCCCAGCCTGACACACCGTCAGTTCTGCAGTAGAAAGAGCGTTGGATTACAGTCAGACGTTTCAGGCCTTCAATCCCAGGTCTGCTCTGCTTTCGTGACCTCCCTGAGTCTCAGTGTCCTCATCTGGGAAATTCAATCCTCTCACCTTACCCGGGCTGGTGGTTGTAAAGGTAGAGAGCTAGCCGCTCCTAAGTTCCCGAGCGCTCACTGCTTTCATTATTTCTCCTCTGTGGTGCTTAGTCATTTCCTCACTGGGCCTCTGGAGCCCCTGACTGCCTCCTCCCTCCATCCACCTCTGTCCTGAGGCACATCGGGGTGTTAACAGGCCTAGGGCAGGGCATAGAGGTGGGGTGGGATAGTGTCAACTCATTGAATGGCCTGCTATTCATTTTTGTTTGTTTTTTTAAGATTTTATGTATTTATTTCAGAGAGATAGAGAGCGCAGAGGGAGAGGGGGAGAGAATCCTCCAGCAGACTCCCTGGTGAGCCTGAAGCGGGTCTCATTTCCACGACCCTGAGATCATGACCTGAGCTGAAGTCAAGAGTCCCATGCTCCACTGACTGAGCCACCGGGCGCCCCTGGCCTGCTACTCATTTCATGCTGCACGTGGGGACTGACCTGTGTGCTTCTCTTTCCACTGCCATTAGTAGGAGCCTAATGACGTGTCTTTGGGTACATGCAGGAGAAGAGTGAGATTCATGTATGTTTCAGTAGAGCCCCAGCCTGACTCCAACCAGCCCAGGAGGCTCTGTGGGGGGGCAGCGAGCGGACAGAAAACCAGATACAAGCAGGGAGCACAGCACCTGCTACGGGACACGTATCAAAACTGCTGCTGGGAGTTGGACTGCAGGCTTCCCAATTCTGTGCTTAAGCGGAATTAATTTTTTTGGAAAATGTTCTCATCTTCGAAGTGTCTGTCAATTCCATCATCCCCGGGGCAGATCGCCGCAGGGCAGTGCACAGCTTTTCCCATCAGACTGCCTTCCAGGAAATCCTCACTCCTGACTGATAGGGAGATGGGCAGGGCTTATCTACACAATTAGAATTTAAACTCTTTTAAAACAGAAGTATTTGAAAATCAAACCCATACTGATAGCCTTTGTTTGTTCAGAGATAAGAGAAGTCCTCTCATTTCCTGGAAAAAAGAAATGTGTTTTTTTTTTTTCTTTTAAAGAAATATTTTTGTTTGTTAAAACTCTTTGTGAGGAAAAATACTACCTGAGGGAAGTTAGAAAAATCCCATATGGTATCAAATTAAGCTTTTTATCATTGCATAATCTGAGGTTGGTATCATCCCCAACGTCTTACAGAAGAGTGCCATTCAAATTCATAATCTGATGACGGTCAGTCACCACTGTGGCTGAATCTACCGGCTTTGGAGGCAGAAAACATGGCTGGTGGGGCACCTGGGTGGCTCAGTCAGCTATGCGTCTGCCTTCGGCTCATGTCATGATCCTGGGGTCCTGGGATCAGGTCCCACATCGGGCTCCTTGCTCGGCGGGGAGCCTGTTCTCCCTCTCCCTGCTGCTCCCCATGCTTGTGCTCTTTCCCTCTCTCTCTTTCTGACAAATAAGTAAATAAAATCTTAAAAAAAAAATAAGGCCAACAGAGCTTTAATAAAAACAAAACAAAACAACAACAAAACATGGCTGGTAATTCTAGCTCCCCCTAGCTGTGACTGTGGGCAAGTTACTTGATCTCTCTGAGCCTCCGTTGCCTCCACTGCATAAGGGAAATAAAAAATAGTAGTAGCTATCACATGAGGTTGGGTGAAGGTGAAGGTGATGTGGGCAGGGGCACTTAGCATAGTGCTATGAAGAGTATCCGTTATTGTCATCAAGATCACAAAATACCTAAAATTATGTGTGGTGTATTTGGGGCCTTAAATATAGTTATAATATGCTAATTTTTCCGAGATCAGACGAGATCACAGCACCCGGTATTCCCAGGCGGTCTCCCATCCAAGTACTAACCAGGCCCGACCCTGCTTAGCTTCCGAGATCAGACGAGATCTATAATATGCTAATTTTTAAAACTGCCTGTTTGAAAGTAAGACTCTGATAACTGACGGCCACAGGGGCTAACTTGGCTGAGTGCGACAGGAGAAGGAACTCCGTGCATGTTCTGGGCTCTCCTATTTTCTCCATTAGCACAGCTCTCAAACTGTAGCGTCTTGAACACCGCTTCTGTGGCTAGAAAGAGTTAATAAAGATTTCCGAGAATCTTAGTTTACCACCTATGAAACGCTTAGGTGCTGGAAGGTTCTGACTCATTTACCCTAAATACAAAGGCTGAACTAACAATCAGCCCACGTTTTCTTTTGATAGGTAGCATAAATTTTATTTTTTAAGTGCATTAAACTAAAATTTGGACTACTTTTAAAAGAATCCTATCAAAAGAAAGTGCATGTAATGACAATTAGTCAACGTTTATAATTCAAAATTTTTTACTTGCAACATTGTCATTAGCAATTGCCTCCTATTTACACCACCTTTCTAACTTTTTGTGTCAGCAATTCCCTCTGCTGTTAACAAATAGGTACAAAAATAGAGCTACATTTGAGAGGTTCCAGAGTTTTTACTTCCTTGCTTTCCCGAATTGATTGCCTTGTAAGAGGCTTATTTAAATAATGGGTTTTAAATCTTCTTTTAAAAAGGGCATCTGTATACACTTCTTTTTTTTTTTTTTTTTTTTTTTTTTTTTTTAATTAGAGCTTATTTACTGGGGCTCCTGACTGGCTCAGTCAGTTAAGCATCTGCCTTTAGCTCAGGTCATGATCTCAGGATCCTGGGTTCGAGCCCTGCATCGGGCTCTCCGCTCAGCAGGGACTTTGCTTCTCCCTCTGCCCCTCCCACCTACTCATTTTCTCTCTCTCTCAAATAAATAAATAAAATCTTTTTTAATGGGGCACCTGGGTGGCACAGTGGTTAAGCGTCTGCCTTCAGCTCAGGGCGTGATCCCGGCGTTATGGGATCGAGCCCCACATCAGGCTCTTCCGCTATGAGCCTGCTTCTTCCTCTCCCACTCCCCCTGCTTGTGTCCCCTCTCTCGCTGGCTGTCTCTATCTCTGTCGAATAAATAAATAAAATCTTTAAAAAATAAAATAAAATAAAAATAAAGAGTATTTATTTATTTTAGAGAAACAGAGACCGCATGAGGGTGGGGGAAGGGCAGAGAGAGACGAAAAGGGAGAGCATCACAAGCAGACGCCCCACTGAGCATGGAGCCCAACGGGGTCAATTCCACGACCCTGAGATCATGACCTGAGCAGAAATCAAGAGTCTGATGCTTAACCGACTGAGCCACCCAGGCGCCTCTTGTATACACTTCCTTATTTTATGAGCTAGGAATATATTTTTAAGAAATTTATTTTATGCAAAACACTTACTTTCCTTTTAAGCTCATTTCCAGTTCTTTTTGCTTATGTAAACATGAATTTTTTTCTTAAAAAAAGGAACGATTTGTGTTTCTTTTTTAGGTAAGCACCCTAAAGAAGGTGCTTTACGCATTTCATTTTCTTTCGGCAAAGTATTTTTTTCCAATGGAAAATCAAAGTGCAGGGGCAAAATTTACAAAACAGTTACAGTCCCCACCTTCAAGGAGCTTAAGGTCCAGGAGAGTAGACAGACATTGAATAAGTCACCACAAATGTAATAAGTGTCAGAAGAGAGAGGTACAAGGGGACTCAGGATGGGGAGAGGTTTGCTGACACCCTGGGGGCACGGGGGGAAGGATGCTTGGGTTGGGACCCTTGAGTTTGGCTAGCAGACAGGAGGACAAGAATCAGTGTTTTCAAAAACCCATTTTTTTTCTCTCTCTCTCTTTTTTGCTTTTTATGGTGTGGCGTCATCCTTAGGTCTCATTTTGTGGCCCCCTGACAACTCCAGAATCTCATAGAAAAATGCCCTCCATAATTCCAGATCTCCCATCATGCTGGGAAACAGCTAAGCTTCTGCAAACGAGAAATCCAACAAACACCTCCTTGCATATTATTGACTCTGATTGTGTTGTGCTTTATCCTAGAACGACCACACGTGGCTGTGGGATAGAAGCCAACCAGAGCCTGTCCCTGGAATTGGGAGTGAGGGTATTCCCATCCAAATCACATGACTAAGAGAAAGAAATCTTGAAGTAAGGATAGAAGGGAAAGTGGAAGATGGGTGCCAGGGAGGTAACCAGTAAATGATCATCACAAATGTGAAAAATAACCTTGATTGCTCTATTCTTTGAAATCCATTGTCAATAGCTAACATGTCAGTCTGCTGGTGGAGTTACTATAACCCAATCAGTGCGGTTACAGTGAAACTATTCTAATGAAGATTAATTAGCCAGGAAGCAAGTAGAACTAATTTATAAATTAATTAATTGAATTTAAAAAATAAACATACAGCAAGTGGAACCAACTGTTGAAACAAGAAAATGCACTTGTGGAGGGTCAGGTTTCAACAAAGAGATGAGCCTGGCTTGGAACTATATTCAAAAATATGCTGAAATTATTAAATATAGATTATCCTATTCAGTCATTTAACCATATTCCTACACCCAGTTTGTTTTTCCTATTTCATGTTTTCAAACTTTCCAACCTGCATATTGGGATCTACCTGTAAATCTCCACGTCTTCTCTTTTGAACTACATCCCTGCGACTGTACCTGCTTATCATTCAAGGAGATGAGAAAAGGACAGCAGCCAGAGGTTCAAATTCTTTAGCAACTGGCATCATCCCCTGTCAATCACTGGTCATCAAAAAATCACGACCCTCCTGCTGTGGGCAAAAGGCTGAGGGCCGATGGTAGAGGCACTTCTGCTGATCTTGGCTGCTTCCCTCACATGTGGGGGGTCGGTTGGCTGTAAGCTCCTCTAGGATGGGCTTTGCAGGGAAAACTGGGCTCTCCCCCATGGGGTCTCTCATCCTCCAGCAGGCTGCCTGGGCTTATACACATGGTTGTGGCAGGGCTCCACGAGAGAGAACGAAAGTGTGCAAATCCTCTGGAGGTCAAATCTGGAACAGACAGGCTGTCCCTTATCCTGCGTTTTGTTGGTCAAAGCAAGTCACGAGGTTAGCCCTGATTCAAAGGATGGAGGAAAAAACCACCTCTTAGTGCAAGTTGCTGGAACACAACACTGCAGAGGACAGGGTTGCAGCGTGGCGATGGGCGAAGAGAAACCTTGGACAGCGGTGGCGGCGGCGGCAGCAGTGGCTCTCCTGGCTTGTGTCTGTCTCCAACACGGTAGAACACGCACCCGCTTTGAAGAGTTTTACCTTTAAAACACTGCAAAGTACGCAATGAA
>NW_024426996.1:40962615-41116929 GCF_017311325.1 Ursus maritimus
AAGCACACTTTTCAAAACCATTCTTATCGATATTTTTCTAAACAGTTTTGGCAAATTGAATATTGCATTTTTATGGAAACTGCCATACTTGTTTATAATTTGGTGCAGAGATTACATCCTTTTAAAGAAAGGAACAGGTGCATGCTTACCTTCTTCTTATTGTAAATGGCTCCAGATGGTGACTATTCATTTCAGAACGTCTTAAGAAACATCTGTTCACAATATTTATATTTGACTTTATTATATTTTCCAAAAATTACATTTTAAATACAGTTTCCTTTAAATAAAAAAAAACATTCATTTTTCCTATTCATAGGAAAAAAGTCTTTGCGTTAGTCTCACTTTGTGCACAAGCGCTACGTTGTTCAATTGCAAACAAAGCTAGGTTTAAACGGTGACTTCGTGATAGGGAAAGTGAGAGGAATACGTGGAGGGTTTTTTGGTAGTGCTCTAATATTGTCATGCACCGATTAATTATTTCTCAATTAAGAGAATCCAGTTGGTGTTAGTTTTGCAACTGCTCTACGTCTGAGTTTCGCAACCTATTTTAAATATTCTCAGAGGGAAAGCGCGGGTTGTGCCGGAATATTGATAGGGAGGCTGATCATTCCTCTAGTTGTATGAAAAGCTTTTATGACAAAATGCATTCTCCCCAAACAAAGTACATAATGATTATAAATGCAGCAAAATTGCACACTATGAAAAGCCAAAATGCAGTGAGGGAGGGAAAAAAGAAACCCTTTTCAACATTTAAACAATAATGTACTAAAACTCTGTGTACGCATTGTAAGGAGCAGCTTTCCTAAGGATTCGTCAGAGTTCTAACTTGTAATATTGATGAAGATAACCAGAGAAGTGGTGGATATAGTACCTAGTCCAATCAGTCCTTAGAACAAGACAATCCTGGGCTGGTCAGGTTTCTAGCCCATACCTGGTATGTCTCCTGGTCCTCTCTGCCTGCCCAGCCCCCCTTCACTTACTTTTCTGCATCAGGAGGTTCATGTGATGAGGTTATGTCAATACTGGTCCTCTTTGCCTGCCCAGCATTCATTCACTCTTCTTGGGGTGATGTCATCCCTCCCTTCTCTTTGGAAATATTACTCCTCCTCCACTACTCTCAGTCGCGGCCTCTCGAAGGAGTGGGGTTGACCACACTCTCAGCTCCTTCTGTTGACCTGTAACTAAGCCCAGCCTCTCAGAGCACCCCTGCTCCCCTGCACCACCAACCCCCACAGCCGCTGTGACTTGTTCAGAGATGGCACTCCACTCGAACAGACCAACTCAGCTAATGCCACAACTTGTGCTGAAGGGACCAGGCAATGGGTCCTCTATACGCTGTTGAACACGAGCTGTCGAGATGAGGCTGGCTGCTCGGCTGGATTTCACCTCCCCAGCAAAGGTCTGCCTGACAGCAAGGTCAACACGCGGGAATCCAGCCAACAGATGGCCCTGACTCCAATGATATCGTTTGAAACTTGAAATCAAGCTATGCCTGGACTAGGCAACGTTAAAGTCAGTGGAGTTCCTCATTTTGCTAAGGGCAATTTGAGTGTTCTGATCTTCATGACTAAAAGGATCCAAACAAAGGGGAAGACAAGCTGCATATCCCCAAAGAAAGAGCACATTTCGGGATGTCCATCCAAGTCTCACTAGATTAGGGAAGTGCTTTTGACATCACTACATTCCCCATACCGTACACATTATTTTCTAGAAATTTGGTACACATATATGGATATGAGTTAATAGCAAAGCAGAATGAAAGGCAGCCATTCACTGTCCATGTGATATACAGGAAAGGTCCAGGTCGTTGGTGAACACAGTCAAGGTGCCAGAACGAAATCAAACAGATTAATGCCCAGGGACCCCTGCAGCATCTCTACCTGTCAGCCAGTCATTCTGCCCTTGCCAGACAGAAGGGTTTCCCTCCACCGAGCGGGAAGGGCGCTCTCTTACGGCCCAGACTGATTGTGCACTGCTCCTTTTTTGTGAAAACACATAAAGCAACTCATTTTTTTAGAAAAGAATTATTAGATGCCCAACCAAAACCAGAAGGGAGAAAGTGATGTACGTCAACGGTGACTTGCACATTCTCTCTTGTGAAGTGTGTCTCGTGAGCTTGTTATAAAGAACAAAAAGGAAAAGGAAATAAAGCAAAAGAATCGTGGTGCTATTACAACTGAAAAAAGCTCATGATCGTTTTGTTCTAGCCTTCTTCCTGCTGGTTGGGGAACAGAGGCTGGAGCAGTGAGGACGTGCCCAAGGGCATGCAGCTGGTTGTCGGCAGGGCCAGGACTCAGGAACTCAGCAGACTGTTGTTTCTGTGACACGGGGCTCTCGCCATATTTGACGACACAAAATACCAGGAAAGCTCTTCTTCTTTTTTTTTTTTTTAAGATTTTATTTATTTATTTGAGAGAGAGTGAAGGAGAAAAGCAGACTCCCCGCTGAGCAAGGAGCCCAATGTGGGACTCAATCCTGGGACTCAAGGATCATGACCCAAGCCAAGGGCAGTCGCCCAACCAGCTAAGCCACCCAGATGCCCCCAGGAAAGCTATTCTAAACATATTCTCTAATGGTATAAAAGAGTGGGGAATAGTCCAGTATCATATGTGATTTAAAAGGTTAAAAAAAAAAAAACTGTCAACATAGGACAAACCAAGCTTTCACCTTTCCTTTTTTCCTCAGGGCCAGTGATCCCCAGAAGGAAAATCTGGGCTTTCTTAGAATTCTCCAGAGCTTCATTTGTTCCTCTAGTCAATGTCAGGTCACTTGACCTCTTGGTGTCCACTTTTTTCCCTTGCAAAATAGAGTCTCCTCTTCTCAATGTATACCTCCCTGACCTCATGGGGCCAACAATGAGTGGCTAGAGTTCTCATTAGAAACACTACCTCTAGTACAAAATGGTATTAAATGCTTTATCCACAGGAAAATAAGACCATTTGTATTTACAGGTAGTTGCATCATCTCAAGTGACAAGCATTTCAGGAACTAAAAACATTTATTGCAAGAAATTGTCTCATTTTAAAGAGGTCTAGATTAATGAGTTATTGCCACTTTCAATCCTGACAAGACTTTTCTAACTTAATTTCTGCTTTAGTAGCTTACATAAGCTTAATAACCAAAACAAATTTGAAACATGAAACTATTTCACAGGCAAACCGTTTCCAAAGGAAAGCATATTTATCTTTTATTGAGAGACTTAGAATGTCAAGACAGTTGAGAAATATTGCCCACTATCTTTTTTCCAGTGCAAAGTAGAATTCTTTTCTTTCTCCTCTATTTTTATTCAACATTATTATGTTTGCAAGTATTATGCCTCTAACTCATGATTCCATTTGCAGAAGCTGCCGTATATTTGGGGGGTGGGGGTGGGGAGCAGTATTGTATGAGCACGTATTTGAAAATGAGGATGACAAGTTGGAGGGGAAAAATAGCAGCCCTTCACTTCAAAATACATGAACAAGAAGAGGGAAAATATCTCTTGTCAGGTGAAGAGATTATGAATTTGAGGAAGACAAGAAAGAAGAGGAACTGGGAGATACAGGAAAAGGGAAGAGACAAAAGAGAACCAGACAGAGAGGGTGAATAGAAGAAGCATCTCAGTATCATCGTTTAGCCACCAAATATACGCTGAGCGCCTTCTGGAGCCAGACTGCCCAGATAAAACTCTTCACCATTCCACAAGTGTGACCTGGAGCAAGACACCTGTAAAATGAGATAGTAATAGTATCTACCTCTAGAAAGCTCTGAGAACTAAATGTAAAGTGCTCGTAACAGTGTCTGGCATGGAGGACAATGCTAAATAAGTATTTGTTAGGGCGCCTGCGTGGCTCAGTCGGTTGAGTGTCTGCCTTGGGCTCAGGGCACAATCCTAGAGCCCTGGGATCGAGTCCTGCATGAGGCTCCCTGCTCAGCGGGGAGTCTGCTTCTCCCTCTCTCTCTGTCCCTCCCCCTTGCTCGTGCTCTCTCTCTCTCTCTCCTGCTCTCTCTCTCAAACAAATAAATGAAATCTTAAAAAAAAATAAGTATTTGTTAAATGAAGGAATGAATGAATGAGTAAATGAGTAGATAATGTGGGGAGGAGCTTCCAAAAGTAAAATTAAATCCAAAATATACAAAGAACTCTTAAAACTCAGCGATAAGAAAACAAACAACCGGATTTAGACATGGGCCAAATGCCGTAACAGACACCTCACCGGAGAAGATATACAGATGGCAAACAAGCGCATGAAAGGGTGCTCCACATCAGGTGCCATCAGGGAAACGCAAATTTAAATGAGATACACTACACACCTATTAGGGTGCCCAACATTCAGAACACCGACAAGATCAAATGCTGGTAAGCTCACGGAGCACCAGGAAGTGCCGCTCACTGCTGGAGGAGATGCGACACGGTGCGGCCACTTTGGAAGGCTGTTTGGTGACTTCTTACAACACGAAACATACTTTCATCACACGATTTAACAATCGTGCTCCTTGGTATTGACTCAAAAGAGTTGAAAGTATGTCCACACAAAAATCTGTACACAGATGTTTACGGCAGTTTTATTCATACTTGCCAAAACTTGGAAGCAACTAAGATGTCCTTCAATGGGTGAGTGGATAAACTGTGGGGCAACCAGACAATGGAATATTACTCAGTGTTAAAAAAAGAAATGAGCTATCGGGCCATGAAAAGATATGGCGGAAACTTAAGTGTGTATTACTTAGCGAAAGAAGCCAATCTGCAAAGACTACATACTGTACATTCTGACTATATGACATTCTGGAAAAAGCAAAAATGGAGACAGCAAAGCAATCAGTGGTTGCCAGGGGTAAGGGGGACAGAAGGATGATTAGGCCGAGCACTAAGGAATTTCAGGGCAGTAAGACTACTGGCTCTGATGCCATAATGGTAGATACATGTCCAAACCCATAGAATGTATAATAACAAGAGTGAAGCTTAATGTGAACTAGGGACTTTGGGTTATAACAATGTGTCAAAGTAGGTTGATCAATTGTGAAAAATGGGTAATCCTGATGGAGGATATTGAAAAGGGGGAGGCTTTGTACATGTTGAGGCAGGGAGTAATTAGGAAATCTCTGTACCTTCCACTCAATTTTGTTGTGATCTTAAATTAACTCTTAAAAAGACAGTCTATGGTGTTCTTGGTGGGTTTATTTTTTTTGAGTAAATGAAGACCTAGGACAATCTTAAAAAATGACTCCGAACTAATGGGAGTTTGGTAGGATGGGATGGAAAAGGAGGCAACTGATCAGGAGAGGTAGGACATTCAAATGTTCTGGAGTCCTTCCAGAAACCACACTGAAGTCTTACCAGGTCTTCCTGCTTCACTGCTGCCCTCTCTAATCCATCTTCTCGTGGGCAGTCACATCACATTCAAAACATAGATCAGACCATGTCACCTCAATGAGTTCCCACTTGGGGAAAAAATCCAAACTAGGTAGCATGGCACATGGGGTCCCGAGCAAAAGGCTGCCAACTGATGACTCCCAGGCAATGAGTTCATAGATGCTTGCCCAGTTTTTAAAAATCCTTTTAAAATTAGTGGCCAAATTTTGAAAACTGGTAAATTTTATTTTTTAAAAATCTGAGTTTATGTCTTTTCTTGAAACTCTGTTACATAGGTATTATTTTTAATCCCCATCTTATAGATAAGGAAACTGAGGCATAGAGCTTGCATGAGGTCACAGCATAGTAAGAGGCAGAATTGGTCCTGGAATCAGGCAGTCTGGTAGCCTCGTCTGTACTCTGGCTACATCAAAGTGTTCCCTGTAGATGGGATTTGTGCTCTCTAGCTCCCCTCCCTACCTGTGCCCCCCGGCCCACGATCCTCACGCCCTGCTCTGTCTCCTCTGAAACACTCTTCCCTCTACTCTAAGGGTGCCCGGCTCCTTCTCAGCTTTCTGTCAACTTAAATGTCATCGCCTTGGAAAGCACTTCTCTCAACAAGTTCAGAGGACCCTTTTTCATGTTTCTTTATGGCCAGCATGTGCATTTTCTTCATAGAACGTATCACAGGGTCTAAGGTTAAACACCATTTGTGTGATTTACCCTGAGCCTCTCACATAAAGCCTCCACAAGTGATTATTGAATGAAGGAAGGAATGGAGGAATTAATGAAGAAATGAATGGCCTCACATTTAATTGAACCTACAGGTGAGGAACACCAGCAGACACAGCATTAATGAGCTGGGATGGCATCCCAGTAGTGGTAGATTTTCCCACAGAGGTGGGGAAAGGTTTTTCCTTCTGTGACCCATGAAACCAACTATATTGAGCAGGCCTTTGGGAATGGGCCTCCTGAGAAGAGAAGAGAAATGAAGATAGCTCTTTATCAGTGTCCCACCCCCATTAAAATGACATCATCTCAGATTTTTACCATGCCTTCTTTTGCAAACTGAGTGCCACCTGAGTGCCATCACCTGTGTTTTCCAAACAACCCCTCCCCCATCAATCATCCAAGTTTCTGGAATGTAACCCATGTACCCTGACACTTCCCTGCCCCCTGGAGCACCGGAGCACTGGGAGAGGCAATTACACGTATCCATCACCAAGTGGAATTATAAGTGAGGATCGTCATTCCAGTTTCTTTGACCCAGACTATTTTTCTTATCGAACTCAACACCCAAAAAACAAATAATACAATCAAGAAATGGGCAGAAGACATGAACAGACATTTCTCCAAAGAAGATATACAAATGGTCAACAGACACATGAAAAAGTGCTCCACATCACTTGGCATCAGGGAAATCAAATCAAAACCGCAATGAGATACCACCTCACACCAGTCAGAATGGCTAAAATTAACAAGTCAGGAAATGACAGATGTTGGCGAGGATGCAGAGAAAGGGTACCCCTCCTACTCTGTGGGTGGGAATGCAAGCTGGTGCAGCCAGTCTGGAAAATGGTATGGAATTTCCTCAAGAAGTTAGAAATAGAGCTACCCTACGACCCAGCAATTGCATCACTAGGTATTACCCCAAAGATACAAATGCAGTAATTCAAAGGGGCACCTGCACCCCAATGTTTATAGCATCAATGTCCACAATAGCCAAACTCTGGAAAGAGCCCACGCATCCACTGACAGATGAATGGATAAAGAAGATGAGATATCTATCTATCTATCTATCTATCTATCTATCTATCTATCTATATCTATACACACACACACACACACACACACACAATGGAATATTACTCAGCCATCGGAAGGGATGAATACTTACCATTTATATCGATGTGGATGGAACTGGAGGGTATTATGCTGAGCGAAATAAGTCAATCAGAGAAAGACAATTATTATATGGTTTCACTTACACGTGGAATATAAGAAATAGGGCAAAGGCCTTTGGGGAAGGGAGGGAAAACTGAATGGGAAGTCATCAGAGAGGGAGACAAACCATGACAGACTCTTAACTATAGGAAACAAACTGAGGGTTGCTGGAGGAAAGGTGGGTGGGGGGATGGGGTAACTGGGTGATGGGCATTAAGGAGGGCACATGATGTGTTGAGCACTGGGTGTTATACACAACTGATAAATTATTGAACACTACATCTGAAACTAATGATGTACTGTAAGTTGGCTCATTGAATTTACATTAAATAGACAAAAAAATATATACATGGATACTGCCAGCAAATGTATGGAAAGGCTAAAGGCTTCTCTAGGCAGAGAGAAAAATCAATTGTGAAAATCATGATATCACCCACAAGGAACTTCTGTAATTTTCAGTGGGTCATGTGTCAATGCAGAATGTCAGGAAGCATACGACCTCTTCAGTTCCCCTTGGTAAAGTTAGCCTTGCCCATGGTTTTCCTAAAGACATTTTCATGTGACTTATAATGATTTGCTTTTGTGCTATATCTCCATTAAAAAGTGAGCATCTTAAAAGCAGGGAGCATAGCACAAGCTAGTTTGTGACCCTAGAACGGGGCCAAAAATGTAGAGACTCAGCCACTGTAGAATGGCTAAGTAAATGGTGCAGTCCTTGCTCTCCAACAGGCACAACCGTGTTGGGGAACTACAGCATAGGAAAGTGGACAAAAAAATTCCAAGACGTTTATTTGCTCTGAAAAGGGAGACGTACAATAATTGCCGAAGAGATCCAAGAAGGGTAGCTGGAGTGCACAGGAAGGTGTCAAGAAGATGGCAAGGTGCAGACGAAAGAAGGGCTCTCCTGGTTTAGAGAGTGGCATAGTTACAAGGTTGGTGTAGGGAAACAGCACGCCTAATGGAGTCAGTTAATTAATTAATTAAGGAAACTAAGAGGTAGAAATATTAAGGGTCTAAGTTCAGGCAGTGACAGTAAAAATGGATGAAAGTAAAGATACCTTGTCTTTCCAAAGCCTGCATTGCAGGGGGGAATGGGGGTTTCGTTCAGAAGGAGGGGTCAGCCACAGCTCCGCTGAGGGAAAGCGTCCAGCAACAGCTGGAGATGCGGTGCTCCGGACAGAGGGGGCTAGAAGAGGTATTAGAAGAAATATTTGTACACCCGTGTTCATAGCATGATTCACAACAGCCAAAAGGTGGGAACAAACCAATGTCTGTCAGCAGATGAACAGATAAACGAAAGACTGTGTCCACATGCAATGACTACTATTCAGCACTAAAAAAGAGTGAAGTTCAGACCCATTCTTCAACACAGGTGAAGCTTGAAGGTGTGATACTAAGTGAAATAAGCTAGTCACAAAAGGACAAATACTGTATGAGTCCACTTATATGAGGTGCCTGCACCGGTCAAACTGGCAGAGACAGAGTAGAATGGTGGCTTCCAGGGGCCATGTGAGGGGAGGAAGGGAGAATTATTGTTTAATGGATAAAAAGTTGCAGTTTGGAGAGATGAAAAGTTCTGGAGATGGATGGTGGTGATGGGTCCACGCCAATGCGAATGCATTAGTGCCACTGAACTACACGCTTACAAAGGGTTACAGGGCAAATTTTGTGTTGTGTATATTTTGTCGTACACAAAGAGAGTGATGTTAGATCTGCAAATCTTCTAATAGGAGATCACTGATCCCATATAAGATCACTAATCATTGATATATATATATATATTTTTAAGCATATGGGTTTCCTTTTTTTCCTTTTTTTTTAAAGATTTTATTTATTTATTTGAGAGAGAGAGAGAGCATGAGCGAGGGGAAGGGGTAGAGGGAGAGGGAAAAGCAGACTCGCCACTGAACAGGGAGCCTGATATGGGACTCGATCCCAGGACCCCGGGATCATGACCTGAGCCGAAGGCAGACGCTTAACCTACTGAGCCGCCCAGGCGCCCCAATCATTGATCTTATAAAAGAAATCATTGACACCATGGGAGATGCAAGAGCTTTGAGGAAAAGAGTGAGGAACAAGAAAAAGACAGAATCTTAGGGAAGGCCTATATTGGGGGGCAAAAGAGGGAAGAGGAGTTCAGCCAAATCTTCCAAGACTTGACAGCTCTATCATTCAAACTTCTAGCCTTCGAGCTGAAAGAGAAAAATCTGAGTCCTGTTGATTATTCCTGAAATGTTCAGGGAGGCATTGAAATGCAAAGTTACTGGGGGGTGGAAAAGGATGGTGTGATTTTAATCTACTTTCCAAGTTGTTACAGTGGCAACTCTATGAATATGTTTTGAACAAATAATAGTAGCTGCTTGCCAAGAAATGAGTTCTTAATGCTCATTGGCTTCTAGCCAGTTTTTCTTTCAGAGCTTGGAGAGAGAAATAAATACATCATAAAATACATTCATCTCAGTTAGTTGCAGAATTGTGGTTCTGGGCTTGCAGGAGGTAGGAAGGGACGAGTGTATGTATGTATGTGAAGAGGAATATAAGACAAGGAGGGATTTTTAGGTTTTTTAATTATAAAATATAGCACCCCAGCACCCATAATTATGATTATTTAAGGGTCACTTTGTCTGGAGAAACAGGAATATTAAAATGGTTTGCAGGAAGCTACTGTCCTTTCTTTGTCATTACAAACAGGTAAACAGCTGAAACAAATAGGTCTCTATAAATAGCAAATAAGAGTTTGGCATGAAAAGATTAAAAAGAATCAATTTGAAATGCAACAAATTTTTCCAGGAATATATACTCATAGTCTTATTCTCTGGCAGAGCTCATGCCCACAGAAGTCAGTTGTCGGAAGAAATAGTTATGTTTCTCAGGAAATACAGAACAAAATTGGTATATGTCTGTAAGTTAAAAAACTGGTATGTTTGAGGTGTTTTTAATTTGCCTATTTCCTTACCTACCTGGAATTACCACTGATGTACCTGTCTACGTAGTGGGAAAATCAACATTTAAACATAACTGCCCACCCCCAAGCGAATCCTCTTTGCCACATACAACTGGATGGATAGTTTCTGTATTTCCTAACTTTGCAAAATCCTTGACAAAAAGGCCTTATAATAAACGAGCAACCAAATTTAAACATTTTTAAACTTCTAAGAATTAAAACATTTTCTTTTAACTTCAGAAAGCCCTCTTTGCTGAAGTAAGGTTAAGCACTTTGGGGTCTTCTCTTTCTTGTCTACAATGAAGTTCGACTACCCTGCAGACTGAGAAGTGGTGGTCCACGGACTGAATCAAGCTAACATATATTTTGTTAGGGCTGAACTATGTTTTAAAAGAATTTTGAATTATTTGCCAACACGAAATATTGGGAAATTTTACAGCAAGTTCTCAATTGCAGGATTCTTTTAGAAAAAAGAAAAAGAAAAGGGTCTGATGTGCTGGACTCAAATCGTTGCATGGTAACAATAGGATAGAGCTGACCTGTGGCTCCCCCTACCCTCCAGATTGCAATGACTGGATGACTTCATGTGTTTAAATATACCTGCTTGACTCCTGCGGCACAAGAAGCTGATGACTCTACTGGAAAGCTCAGAGATCTCATGTTTAATGGTGCTTAGATTTCAAAGCTCTGCTGGAGGGAAGAAACTGATCATGCTCCAGACATTGGATAGGAGAGGTGAACTGAACTGAAACTAACCAACGTGCCAGCCCCAAGCTCTAAGTAGACTGAAGAGATCAGCCCCTCAACCTGGTTTGCTGCTAGAGGAAAAGGCATTGCCTTTTCTGGGGGTGAATACTACTTACAAACAAACACACACAAAATGTCTAAAACAAAAATGACAAGACATATGAAAAAGTGAGAAGATGACTTATCATCAAGAGGAAAAAAATAAGGAAAGCAGACTCACAGATAAGCCAAACATTGGAATTAGCGGACAAGAAATTTTAAATAACTATTAAAAATACACTAAAGAATTTGGATAAAAGATGAACAAAATGAGCAAAGAGATGGAGAATCTCAGCAGAAAACTGGAAACTCTAAAAAGAAGACTCTAAAAAATTATAGTGTCTAAAATGAACTATGCATTGGATGAGCTCAGAGCAGACATATATCACAGGGAAAAGAACTAGTGAACCTCAAGATAGGTCAATAGAAATTATCCAAACTGAAGAATAAATAAAATTGTGAGAGAGAAAAATGGAACAAAGGAGACCAGAGACCTGTAGGACAATATCAAGTAATCTAGCATATAGATAGCTGGAATCTAGGAATTGAGGAGAGGCTGGGGCAAAAAGAAATATTTGAAGAGGTAATGGCAAAGAATTTCCAAAGTTCATGAAAGAAACAAACCCATATATCCAAGAATCTAAGTAAACACTGAGCCAGATAAATAAAAAGAGAATTGTACTTAGAGACATCCTAAAAGCAGCCAGACTGGGGGGAAAGGGACAATGATATAGGAGAACAAAAGTAAAAATGTTGGTTGACTTCCCATCAGAGCAAAAATAGAAGCCAGAAAAACAATATACTGTCATCTGAAAAAAGAGCCGTCAAGCTTGAATTCTACACCCTGTGAAAACATCCTTTAACAAATGAACACAAAATCAAAACAAAACAGAAAGAAGTTGTCCCTTAAACACCTACACTATGAAGACATACTAGAAGAAATTTTTCGAGCGGAAGGGAGATGATTCCAGAAGGAATCCATTAAAGGTCATTGGAAAGAGCACAAATGTGAACAAATATAAAATACTCTTAAAAAATTTTTCTTTGGAAGACTGTTGACTGTTGAAAGTAAATATAACGGGTGCCTGGGTGACTCAGGTGGCTTGGTATCTGCTTCAGCTCAGGTCACGGTCCCAGTGTCCTAGGATAGAGCCCCACATAAGGCTTCGTACTCAGCGGGATCCTGTTTCTCCCTCTCCCTCTGCTGCTCCCCCTGCTCATGCTCTCTCTCTCTGTCACATAAATAAATAAAATCTTCAAAAAAAAAAAAAAAGAAAGTAAATATAATGGCAATGTATTATAGTAGATGAGAAAAAATATGTGACAACAATAGCACAAGGTCAGAAGGGTAATAAATGGAACTAACTACACGGGAGTAAGTTCTTAGATGCTTACGAAATGGTACAATAAGGATTAGTTAAGAATGCATATTGCAAACTTTAGACTAGTAACCACTAAAAATAATGCCAAGAGGTATTACTAGAAAGCCAGTAGTGGAAATAAAATGGAATACTAAGTTATGCTTATATAATCAAACAAACAAAAAAAAAGACAGGAAAGGAAGAACAAAGAAACAAAGAACAGATGAAAAATTTTTAAACATTTTATTCATTTATTTGACAGAGAGAGAGACAGCAAGAGAGGGAACACAAGCAGGGGGAGCAGAAGAGGGAGAAGCAGGCTCCCCATTGAGCAGGGAGCCTGACGCGGGGCTCGATCCCAGCACCCTGGGATCATGACCTGAGCTGAAGTCAGATGCTCAACCGACTCACCCACTCAGGTGCCCCAGAACAGATGAAATTTTTAAAATATTAACAACTATTGAATCAACCGTATCAGTTGTTAATGTAATACGAATGCCATAACACTCTAATAGAAATTGGCAGACTAGATTTTAACAAAAACAAGACTCAACTATATGCTGTATGTAAGAAACACACTTTAAATATAAGGACACAGACTGAAAGAAAAAGAG
Organism: Ursus maritimus; assembly: GCF_017311325.1. Taxonomy (NCBI): domain Eukaryota; kingdom Metazoa; phylum Chordata; class Mammalia; order Carnivora; family Ursidae; genus Ursus; species Ursus maritimus. The sequence goes on from NW_024426996.1 coordinate 40,975,597, forward strand.
AATGAAAAAATATACTATGAAAGCACTAATAATAAGTTATTTTTTTTTTATTAATAATGATTTTTTATTATATTATGTTAGTCACCATACAGTACATCCCCGGTTTTCGATGTAAGGCTCGATGATTCATTAGTTGTGTATAACACCCAGTGCACCATGCAATATGTGCCCTCCTTACTACCCATCACCGGTCTATCCCATTCCCCCATCCCCCTCCCCTCTGAAGCCCTCAGTTTGTTTCTCAGAGTCCATAGTCTCTCATGCTTCATTCCCCCTTCTGATCACCCCCCCTTTCTTTATCCCTTTCTTCCCCTACCGATCATCCTAGTTCTTATGTTCCATAGATGAGAGAAATCATATGATAGTTGTCTTTCTCTGCTTGACTTATTTCACTAAGCATTATCTCCTCCAGTGCCGTCCATGTTGTAGCAAATGTTGAGAACTCATTCTTTCTGATTGCTGAGTAATATTCCATTGTATATATGGACCACAACTTCTTAATCCAGTCATCTGTTGAAGGGCATCTCGGCTCCTTCCACGATTTAGCTATTGTGGACATTGCTGCTATGAACATTGGGGTGCATATGGCCCTTCTCTTCACTACGTCTGTATCTTTGGGGTAAACACCCAGTAGTGCAATGGCTGGATCATAGGGTAGCTCAATTTTTAACTTTTTAAGGGACCTCCACACGGTTTTCCAGAGTGGCTGTACCAACTTGCATTCCCACCAACAATGTAGGAGGGATCCCCTTTCTCCACATCCTCTCCAACAATTGCTGTTTCTTGCCTTGTCTATTTTTGCCATTCTAACTGGCGTAAGGTGGTATCTCAGTGTGGTTTTGATTTGAATTTCCTTGATGGCTAATGATTTTGAACATTTTTTCATGTGTCTGTTAGCCATTTGTATGTCTTCATTGGAAAAGTGTCTGTTCATATCTTCTGCCCATTTTTTGATTTGTTTATTTGTTTCTCGTGTATTGAGTTTGAGAAGTTCTTTGTAGATCTTGGATACCAGTCCTTTATCTGTAGTGTCATTTGCAAATATATTCTCCCATTCCGTGGGCTGCCTCTTAGAAAGCACTAATAATAAGTTATAATTAAGTGCAAAAATTATAGCACATACCAGGTAAAGTGGAAATGTTAGTAGACAAGTATAAAGATGCAGAGGGTCAATGATAGAAACCTTCCTAGAGGTGAGGAAATGAGTCTAGTTTTAGAAAAGACGAGATATACGTGTATTGATTAGGATAATTTTGGTTGGAGTAACAGAAAGTCTAATTTAAACTGGCTTAAATGATAAAAAAAAAAAATTCTTGGCTTATTTAACTGAAAAAGCTCTCGGAACATTTCAGGCTAATTTTGATCAGGGCTCCAATCCTCTATTTCCTGATTTTCACAACCCTGGTCTCTTCCACATTAGCTTCATTCTCCAGCTGACTTTCCTCATGGAAGCAAAGTGATTGCAACAAGAGGTCTTCTCTTCCAAGGCCCGTTCCAAGTACCAAACCCTCACACTTCACTCAGACTGTTGTAATTCTCACCAATCTATTTATTTTATTTATTTATTTATTAAGATTTTATTTATTTATTTATTTGAGAGCAAGGGAGGGAGAGTGAGCAGGGGAGGGGGCAGAGAGAGAGGGAGAGAATCTCAGGCAGACTCCCCACTGAACATGGAGCCCAATGCAGGGCTTGATCTTCCGACCCTGAGAACATGACCTGAGCCAAAATCAAGAGTCAGACGCTTAACCAAAGCGCCTAGCCACCCAGGCACCCTTAATCCATTTTGAGTTGATGGTATAAGATAGTGGTCCAGTTTCATTCTTTTGCATGTGGCTCTCCAATTTTCCCAACACCATTTAATTGAAGACTGTCCTTTCCCCAGTGTATATTCTTGGCTCCCTTGTCATAAATTAATTGAACATATATGCATGGGTTTGTTTCTGGGCTCTCTATTCTGTTCCATTGATTTATGTGTCTGTTTTTCTGCCACTACTATGCTATAAATAAATAAGTAAGTAAATAAATAAATAAATGAATGAATAAAGTGTGTGTATATGTAACTAAAGCTATATTGGTTACTGTAGCTTTGTAATATACTTTAAAATCAAGGAGTGTGGTGCCTCCAGCTTTGTTCTTCTTTCTCAGTGTTGCTTTGGCTATTCAGTCTTTCATGGTTCCATACAAATTTTAGGACTGTTTATCCTATACTAAGAATGCCATTTGAAGGTAGGAAATTTCAACAGGTTGATTGGCTTAGGCTTGGGTTGTTACCCATCCTGAGCCAATCACTGTGGCAAGAGGAATAAATGGCATTTGTCATGGAGAATGCTTTTCCCCACTCCTGATGTTGCTTTGATTAATTCCAGCTTCTCCAGCCTCTCTCTTCTCCGGGGAAGATGGGACCAACTCATCTGATTGGAATTTTGTAAAGCCTGGATAAGAATGTTCTATGCAGCTCTGCCCTTCCTTTTGGGAGTAGACTTCCTCTCAGAGAACAGGAGTTCCCCTCTGTTACTCTACGCAGCAGGACCTGCCAAAGTCCATAGCGACCTGTGACCAAGTGCCCAAGTCTGTATGATTTGGGTTTGAGTATAGGTAAGGCAACTTGGTTAACAGACCTGAGTTTGCATGCCCTATCCTGGCCTCCAGGACAATAAAACTGCTGTTTGGGAATCTTCATATTTACTCTGTTTTATTTTTCAGTTGTTCAGACCTAGGCAGGGAAAAGAGGACAGTTACTAGGAATCTCCTTGAAGTCTCCAAAGAAACATTGATTGACTGATGGTAAGTGAAGCCTTCTTTTAGAGCAAGAGGTGGGGTCCACACTAACCAAAGCACCTGACTACTCCAAGGAGGAAGAGTGGATTCCGTGAAGAAAAACCTAGGTGCTGTCTGGATGAGAGAAGAACCCAAAAGACGCTGAAAAGGCATTCACGAGATGCTTCTTAATATGGCCTGATTTATAATCGCTCTGTTTGCCTATATCAGTTGCTCAGGAAACATGCTTACAGATTTAATGTCTCCTAGGGTCTCCATGTTTATGTTCCCCATCCCCTTAAATTCATATGTTGAAATCTTAACTTCCAAGGTGATGGTGTTAGGAGGTGGGGCCTTTGGGAGATGATTAAGTCATGAGAACAGAGCCCTAAAAGAGGCCTCAGAGAGTTCCTTGGCCCTTCTGCTACCTGAGGATATAACAAAAAGTCTACAACCCAGAAGGGCCCTTGCCTGAGTATGCCAGCACCCTAATCTCAGATATCCAGCCTCCAGAGCTGTGAGAAATACATTCTATTGTCCATGGCTATTCTCCACACAGCCAGACTGATTCTCCAAACACTTCAGTATTTGCCCCATTTTATGCAAACAGGGGCCTCCAAAACCCTACACCGCTATGAGCTTGCCTTTACTAGCCTCCCCAGCACTTACTCTGCTGTGGCTGACCTGGCCTCTTTGCTGCTCCTCAAACATTCCAGGTAAGCTCCTGCCTCAGGGCCTTTGTACAGACTCTACCTTCTGCCTGGAATGCTATTCTCTCTGATACCCATCTGATGACTCTTCAGTTCCTTCCCTCTAACTCAAATGACAACATCCCAGTGAGGTGTTGCCTGACTACATCAGCCGTGGGAACATCAGGGAGGGTCACTATAGCTGAGTTACTGGTCAGTGGAGAGGTCTACATTTGGTGTCTTTGAGCCTGCCCAAAGCATCAGAGTCTGAAAGATGGGGAGAACTGTTCTGGACAACAGAGTCATGTAGCAAAAAAAGAGCTATATCAGTAAAGCTCAATGCTTCCAACTAAAGCCTGGGCCTCACCTCATTTGCTAGACAGGGCAAAAAACCCCATCCAAGCTGGATTTTAGAAGACCATAACAAGAGGTTGAAATTCTCCAAAATATAACTAATATTTGATTTAGATACATAGATACAGTAACAATTCATACATCCAGGTGTTACAAAGCAATTCACATCTACCCCACTATATTTGAAGGAAAGCTTTTCCCCAGTACTCATGCGAGTATAAATAGACAAAAGGAGCAAATTATTACGTTGTACACTTCAAATATACACAATTTTATTTGCCAATTATACCTCAACAAAGCTGGAAAAAATAAAATAAAAAATTTAAAGGAGCGTGCAGAACAGCACACTTATAATTATGTAAAGTAAATGTAACATTTTCAATTTACTGAAGCCACATCCATGGAGACAGTGATGTTACAATAATCATACATATATCTATAGATTAACACAATGAAATAGCTCAGCTCTCTCAAAAACTTTGCTTCACTCTTTATTATGACAAAAATCATAACTCTCATTAAATCTTCATGTCTCTGACAAAAACCTCAATGATTTTGGAAGTGGTTTTTTGGGGGGGTTTTTTTTTTTTGGACGCCCTTTTAGCCAAGAAAATGTGCAAAAATCCTGTATTCACAAATAGTTTGATATTAACAACCATTTGTTTACATTGTAAATAGGTAGCAAGCTGAACATTTTTGACAACTTAATTGCAGCTTGACAGCTAGGGAGGCAAAGGCAACAGGCTACGGGTTTGGATCAGTAAAACTGACTCACTTACATTGTATGAGCTGTTTGATCTCGGAGTGATCACAAAAGACAAATCCGTGAAGAGACGAATTCATAAAAGAGAATAAAGCTTTGCAAAAAGGAACTGTCTTTGGATCTTCAGAAGTGACTAAAATATTTTAATAGGCTTCTTTTAGTGCCTCTTTCTGCTTGCCTATGAAATATTGACAGGTCTTCCTGACTGGGAAAAATCAAAACTCATTAAACTCACTGTGTCTTACTTGATTGAATAAAGAGAGGTAGAAAGACAGACTCATTATTACGAAAAAGAAACAATAGAAAGTATGGAAATTGGAGTTCCAAACATCAATCTTAATTTGTGCATTCCTGAGCAGTTTCCTAACTTAGGCATCAGCTCCCCACTTCTCTTGTCATGAGCATCCTTTTCTGAGAATTCCCACAGGCATCCAGACTTGCCACCCAATACCTTCCAGTGTGTATGTGCCTCAAAGATTGAACAATCGTCTGCTGTCCTCCTGTTCCATTTCCATATGCTTCGGATTCCTCCCTGTCCCCCTCCCTACCCCCCCATACATGTGCTGACTTTTCTTCTGAGATCACATCCAAATGCCACCTAACCCTCTTTGGAAAGATTCTACAAGTAGAGAAGCTAGCCAAGGGCCCATCAGAAGACAGCCTGCCCCCTTTCTAGTTTTTAGGTTAAGGGCATGTTATGATGAGAGAAAAATGGGTGAGGGAAGATTGACAACTTGTGTGTGAATAAAACAGAAATATTTTTAAAAATCTGACACCATTGAGGGGCACCTGGGTAGCTTAGCTGGTTAAGCGTCTGACTTCCGCTCGGGTAGTGATCTCTGGGTCCTGGGATCCAGCCCCGAGTGGAGCCTACGTTGGTCTCCGTGCTCAGTGGGGTGTCTGTTTGTCCCTCTGTCCCTCCCTCCATTTGTGTGCTCTCTCTCTCTCTAACAAATAAATAAATAAAATATTTTTAAAAATCTGACACTACTGAAAGCCAGATAACACAGTAGGACTCCCACAGGGCAGGAGGTAAATCCTGATGCCTCAGCTCCATACCCTGAGCTTGTGGCTCTTGAGTTCAGCAGCCCTCACTCCTTCGGCCACACATCTGATGACAAAGTCACAACATCTGTTACCATTCTGGCCATCTTCTTGTTTATTGCATAAAGCAGATAATATAAAAATGTTATCTTTTATTTTCAATCCTCCGCAGCTGCTGGAATTTGGTTAAACCTGCCTCAAAGTGGAATATTTGCACAGCATTTTATAGCTTGCAAAGCACTGTGTGTAAGTTATCTATTTAATCTTTACAACCCTCAACTTTACAGCTAAAAGAAACTACAGATCAGAGAAGTTAAACATTGCCCAAGGACACACAGCTCATAGGAAAAGGAGCGAAAGCTAAATCCCAAGTGAGGCTTTATCTTCTAGTTCAGTACTCTTTTCATGCCACGAATTCCACTTCAAAAAGGTGGAAAAGTTTTGAAGTTCTTTTTTTTTTTTAAGGTTTTATTTATTTATTTGACAGAGGGAGAGAGAGCACAAGCAGGAGAAGCATCAGGCAGAAGGAGAAGCAGGGCTCCTAGGCCGAAGGCAGACACTTAACCGACTGACCCACTCAGGCACCTCGGTTTTGAAGCAGGGCTCCTAGGCCGAAGGCAGACACTTAACCGACTGACCCACTCAGGCACCTCGGTTTTGAGGTTCTTGATAAGACTGCAAGTAAGGCTTATTTTTAAATATAACCTATGAAATTGTGCAGCTTTATGAGAGGTCTGAGAAGTATATGATTTTATGTGTATTGCTTAAAAGGAATACAAAGAAAAAAGGTATCATATTTCTTCATTTTAAGTTCAAGGTCTATTAGAGAACAAGGTAGTCTGTAAATTCAGAATCTACTTAATTTTACATAGATCACTTTTATTTTTAAAAGAATACTGTATTCTAATTTCAGAACAATTTATGTGTTGTTTACATAATTTCTTACAGGTTTCTCAATTTCTCAGTAGACTGAAAGAAAAGTACATGCTCTCTGCCCATCAAATATGTTTTTTGAGAAACGTTATTGAGCTGTGGGACTTCATGAGTTCAAAAGCTTGGAAACATTTTGGAAACTTTTCCTATATGTCTGAGTAACAATTTAGGTTTTCATGTATATATACATATATATATGTATATATATATACACACACACACACATATATACACATATATTTACAATTATATAATTAAATCTCTTCCTTTTTAATATTGGTACCTCTTTTTTAAAAAAGATTTTATTTATTTGTCAGAAAGACAGAGAGGGAGAGAGAGCGCACAAACAGGGGGAGCAGTAGGCAGAGGGAGAAGCAGGCTCCCCACTGAGCAAGGAGCCTGATGCAGGACTCAATCCCAGGACCCTGAGATCATGACCCAAGCTGAAGGCCGAGGCTCAACCAACTGAGCCACTCAGGTGTCTCAATATTGGTACCTCTTGATTCGCTTTCCTTTCTTATGGCTTGCTAGACTCTACAGAAAAGCATTAAGTAAAATGATTACAGGGGGCAGCGTTTCTCGTTCCCAGCCTTAATGGGGATATTGTGAATGTTTCCCAACTCAGGAAGATATTTACCATTAGCGTCTGACAAATATTCTTTATCAAGTTTAAAATAATTTCTTTCTGGGGGTGCGCAGGCGGTTCAGTTCTTTAAGTGTCCAACTCTTGATCTCAGCTTGGGTCTTGATCTCAGGGTCAGGAGTTCAAGACCCATGTTGAGCTCCATGCTGGGCATGGAGCCTGCTTAAAATAATAATAATTTCTTTCTGTTTCCAGCATACTAAGAATTTCTATCAGAAACGGAAGTTTGGAATGGAATTTCTGCTAAGGCATGGCCACCTCTAAGACCATACCTGATTCTGCATGCTTCGGGCTATTGAGGAAGAGATTTACCAACTTCAACTTCATAAGGAAAGTTCAGGAAATAAAAGCAATTGAAAAGAAATTGTTTGGTGCTATAAAGCTTTCAAAATGGAGGAAAGTGTTTCTAAAAAACACTAACATTTTGTATATATCTGTGTCTTAGATGTCTCTATGTATCACACTATAGGGGAAATAATAAATTCAAAAATAAAATAAAAATAATTCAGACACTGACCAAGAACTCATTCTTCATGTGTAGTAGTTCTTATGCTACTCAAGAACTAATGCAAGAACAACTTTTCTTTTGGTGTCTTCCAGAACAATCATCCCAAACAGATAACAAGAATTAACATTTTTGTGATTATTTTTATTCTTTGTGATTTTTTTCTTAGTTCTTTACAGTTTGGGGAAGAAATTATACATTTATGAATTAGCATTTCTAAAACTTCATCTCAGTAAACTTTATCTCAATATTTGGGTGACTATATTCTCTGGCATTTTTAAAAATATGTTTTCTTCAAAGATATGTATTTAGACTTTCCACTTCTTACGTTTACTAATATATTTCTCATCTCTTCAGAAAGGCTGTCCACATTGGCTCTATGCATAAATCCATGAGTAGTTTTTTGAGGTTTGCTCTTAGTTAATTCCATGGAAATAGGTTGGCATTACTTAGTAAGTAGCCTTGTGTAAGTTGATTTCAAACACAACACAAACCATTCCAGCATGGTGACAGCAGCTCATCATCACAAGCTAATCACATGGGGAAAAATGCTTCCTAGCCTAAAAACTGCCTTATGCCAGAGCAGTTATTCCTCAACAATATAAGCTCTTGGTGATTAGGGTTATGTAAGGAGAGGATAGATCCATCACTGTTCTTAGAAGAAGGGGAAACAAACACCAACACTGCATGCCCTGGTTGTCCTCTCCAGAAGAAATTCCAGTTTGTCCTTCTTACAATATGCTCTGAACAGGGGTGCCTGGTGGCTCTGGTGGTTAAATATCTGCCTTTGGCTCGGGTTGTGATCTTCAGGTCCTAGGATGTAGCCCCATATCGGGCTTCCAGCTCAGCAGGGAGTCTGCTTCTCTCTCTCTGCCTCTCTCCCTGTTTGTGCTCTGTCTCTCTCTCTCAAATGAATAAATAAAATATAATAATAATAATATGCTCAGAATACAAAACAATACTTCAAATTCAGTCTATTTCTTTCTTCCATCATTATGTTTTCATTAATGAACTGTTTAGTTCCCATAGTCCTTAATATCTTACTAGCATTACTTTTTATTATTCCATTTTATATAGTCTTTATTAGCTTATTAGTTGCATCTCATTTTGTTTCTTCTGTTTTGTTTTGGCTTGGTTTGGTTACTGCATTTGGGTTTAGAGATTGCATCCTTATTACCATAGTCACCCTTCAAAAAATATTATACCAACTGTAGTATAAATACAGTATTATACCACTTATAGTGTAAGGACTTTACCTATTGTATAAGAACCTCACAACAGTATTCTTCAGTGGAAGCTTCCCTTCCAGCTTCTGTGGAAATGTACTTGTAACCCACAAAATCTAATACTTATGGCCCTTTTTAGCTCATTTGTGGACGTACATAGAGGAGGGACAATTAGAGTCATCCAAGGTGCCATTCAAGGCAGAATAAGGCAATGTTCAGGCTTATTTGTCTCATCTCTTATATTGTAAACAAGTGTCCAATTTGTGACCTATTAGTGCCACTTTTTCACATTTTGTACTTGTTGGTGATTTTGCTGTTTAACATGGCCCCCCAAAAGACCTGTATACTGAAAACTATAAAACTGCTGACAGAAATTAAAGACACAAATCAATGGAGAAACATACCATATTAATGGAGTGGAAGACGTAAGATGTCAGTACTGCCCAAAACAATCTACATGTGCAATGTAATCCCTATCAAAATCCTAATGGCATTTTTTGCAGAAATAGAAAATCCATCCTAAAATTCATATAAAATCTCAAGGGACTCCAAATAGCCAAAGAAATATTGAAAAAGAAGAAAATTGGAAGTCTCATACTTCCTGATTTCAAAAATTAACTACAAAGCTATGGTAATCAAAACAGTGGTACTGGCAGAAAGACAGACGTACAGAACAATAGAATAGAACAGATGACCCACAAATAAATGTCAAATGATTTTTCTTTTTTCTTTCTTTTTTTAAAGTTTTTAAAAAAATTTTTAAGTACCCGCTACACCCAACTTGGGGCTCGAACCCCTAACCTGGAGATCAAGAGTCACATGCTCTACTGACTGAGCCAGCCAGGGGCCGCTCAAATGATTTTCAACAAGCGTGCCAAGAGCATTCAATGGGGAAAGGACAGTATCTTCAACTGAATATCCAGTTTGGAAAAATGGATATCCACATACAAAAGAATAGAGTTGGACATTTACCTTACACCATAAACAAACATTAACCCTAAATGGATTAAAGACCTAAATATAAGACTTAAAAATATATAACTCTTAGAAGAAATCATAGGAAAAATCTTTATGACATTGGATTCAGTAATGATTTCTTGGATATGACACCAAAAGCATAAGCAATGAAAGAAAAAAATAGGCAAACAGGAACACAAAAAAAATTTAAAAACTTTAGTCCATCAAAGAACAGAATCAACAAAGTGAAAGGCAGCCCACAGAATGGGAGAAAACCTATGAAAATTGTATATCTCGTAAGGGACACAATTCAGAATATATTCAGAATTCCTACAAGTAAACAATATTCAGAATATATTTAGAATTCCTACAACTGAACAACAAAAAAATCAAATAACCCAATTTAAAAATGAGCAAAGGACTTGAATAGAAATTTCTCCCAAAAGGATGTACAAATAGCCAACATGTATACAGAAAGATGTTCAATATCCCTAATCATTAGACAAATGCAAATCAAAATCACAATGAAACATTACACCATTAAGATAGCTACTACAAAAAAACAAATTGCAGAAAATAACAAGTATTTGCAGGAATATGGAAAGTTGGAATCCTTCCACGCTGTTGGTGGGATTGTAAAAAAAAAAAATGGTACAACCACTATGGAAAACAGTATGGCGGTTCCTCAAAAATTAAAAATAGAACTACCCTATGACCCAGCAATCCTTACTTCTAGATATATATCCACAAGAAATTAAAGCAGGATCTCAAAGAGACATTTGCACACCCATATGCCCAGCAGCACTATTCACAACAGCCAAGAGGTGGAAGCAACCCAAATGCCCATCAGGGGATGAGTTGATGAATAAAATGTGGTTTATACACACGGTGGGATACCACACAAACTTTCACATACTACAAAATGGATGAACCTTGAAAACATCATGCTAAGTGAAATAAGGCAGTGTTCTAAACAAAAGATTCACAGCAGCTGCCCTCTCAGTTTTGAAGGGGAAAAACCACTTTATTGATATTATAAAAATCTAATAGACACAGAAAAGAACGAAAGGGAAATCTGCTCATAGATGAGGGCAATAGTAAGCAGTAAAGGAGCATAAGACAAAATGACATCAAATCACGGACTTACAACATCCAATCTCCTTAGCCGGGGAAGCCCTGTGGAGACAGCCAGTCCCAACTGAAAGGCCTCATCAGAGCGTCCTCCCCTCAGGTGAGGCTTCCCACGACCAACCCCATAAGGGCTGTATTTATAGGGCAAATGACCGGGTCTGAAGTTAAACATTTGTTTGCCTACGTGCAGTCTGGAGCAAGCTGCATTCCTGTGTTATCATGTCTTTACGTCTACAGGGAGTCTGGGCTAGGTGTGCTTGCTTCCCCTCCCGGATTCCATTCTGGGGGACGAGCCCAGCGTGGCGCTGGAGGGGATCCGAGGTAAGATGTACAGCTCTTGGGGTCCAGACCAGAAGGGCCAAATCTGTCCTGGAGGCCAGCTCATGTCAACTGATCAGGCTCCAAGTTCACTAAGGCAGCACAAGTCTCACCAACAACATTCTTTAGGCGGCCGGCGCACATGTAGGTCAGGGTGGTTGGTCATGCAGGACGAATCACAAAGACCCCCATCCACACAATACAGGCAGACACAAAAGAACAAATACTGTATGATTCCACTTCTATGAGGGGTTTAAAGTAGTCAGATTCACTGATATGGAAAGTAGAATGGTATTTACCAGGGGCTTGGGTGAGAGGGAAAAGGGAGTTGTTGTTCAGTGGGTACAGAGTTTCAGTTCTGCAAGATAAAAAGTTCTGGGGCTCTGTTTCACAATGTGAAATAGTATTTTATGCTATTGAACTGTATACCAAAATATGGTCATCATGGTAAATTCACTGATATGTGTTTTTACCATAATTTTTAAAGATACTTTAAAATTTTTATTTATTCATTTATTTGAGAGAGAGAGAGAGAGAGAGGGAGAGAGTAGGTGGAGGGGCAGAGAGAGAGGGACAAGCAGACTCCCTGCTGAACACGGAGTCCAACGCAGGACTCAATCTCATGACCCTGAGATCATGACCTGAACTGAAATCAAGAGTCAGATGCTTATCCAACTGAGCCACCCAGGCGCCTCTAAAGAAGCCACTTCAGAGTATATGTGTGACTAAAACATATAGAAATTCCTAGTTTAGTGACTCTTCAAGTTGTTTCTTTGAGGAGAAGCCAAGTAGAGTGATGGGGGTTTCAGGGGTGAGTAGGGGATTAATCACTGCAGTTACACAGATCATAAAATATACCATGAAAGGAAAGAAGCCAGAGTTTGTTTGTTTGTTTGTTTGGTTGGTTGGTTGGTTGGTTTTGGCTCAATTTGTTCAAGAGATTTATGCAGATAAATCAGATAATTAAAGAATATTTGCTTAAAGATCACTTTGGATTGCAAATGTCAATACAGGCTAAGGGTGGAAATCCTCCCATTATGGGTTGAATTGTGTCCCCCTCAATTTCATATGTTGAAGCCATAAACCCCCATACCTTAAGACAGTAAATTTTATGTTATGTAGTTTTTCAATCAAAATTATAAAAATTATTTTAAAAATAAATAAATTCAAAATAGATTAAAGACCCAAACATAAGAGATGAAACTATAAAATTCTTAAAAGAATATATAAGGGAAAAGCTTGATGACATTGAATTTGGCAATAATTTTTTGCATATGACACCAAAAGCATAGAAACAAAGCAAAATTAAGTTTGACTTCATCAAAACTTAAACTTTTGGGGGTGCCTGGGTGGCTCGGTTTGTTAATCATCTGTCTTTGCCTCAGGTCGTGATCCCAGAGTCCTGGGATCCAGCCCCGTATCAGGCTCTCTACTCAGTGGGGAGCCTGCTTCTCCCTCTTGCTCTGCCTGCCTCTCTGTCTACTTGTGCCCTCTCTCTCTCTCTCTCAAATAAATAAATAAAATGAAAATGTTTTTTAAAAAATTAAAACTTTTGTTCATTGAAGAACAGTATCAACATAGTGAAAAGGCAACTGAAGAAATGGGAGAAAATACATGCAAATCAAATATCTGATAAGATAATGATATCCAGAATATATACAGAACTCTTAAAACCCAACAGTAAAGAGCATCCAACCTGATTAGGAAATAGGCAAAAGATTTGAATAGACATTTCTCCGAAGAAGATATATAAATGCCAATGAGCACATGAAAAGATGCTCAAGGGCGCCTGGATGGCTCAGTCGGCTGGGCATCTGCCTTCAGTTCAAGTCATGATCTCAGGGTCCTGGGATTGAGCACTCGGGGCTCTCTGCTAAGCTGGGAGTCTGCTTCTCACTCTCACTCTCCTTCTCCCTCTCTCTCTCTTTCTCAAATAAATAAATAAAATATTTTTTTAAAAAAAGAAAAGATGCCCCAAATCAGTAATCATTAGGGAAATGTAAATCAAAACCACAGTGAGATACAACTGCATACCCACTAGGATGGCTACTATCAAAAACCAAAACAAATAAGAAAGAAGTAAGTGTCGGTAAGGATATGGAGAAATTGGAATCCTTGTGCATTGCAGGTGAGAATATAAAATGGTGTAGCTGGGGCGCCTGGTTGGCACAGCGGTTAAGCGTCTGCCTTCGGCTCAGGGCGTGATCCTGGCGTTCTGGGATCGAGCCCCACATCAGGCTCCTCTGCTATGAGCCTGCTTCTTCCTCTCCCACTTCCCCTGCTTGTGTTCCCTCTCTCGCTGGCTGTCTCTATCTCTGTCAAATAAATAAATAAAATCTTTAAAAAAAAAATAAAATAATAAAATAAAATGGTGTAGCTGCCGTGGAAGACGGTATGGCAATTCCTTAAAAAAGTTACACATAGAGTTACCACATGATCCAGCCATTCCACTTTTGGTTGTATAGCAAAAGAAGTAAAAGCAGATATGCAAACTGACACTTGTACACCCAGGTTCATAGTAGCATTATTCACAATAGCCATAAAGTAGAAAAAGAAAGAAATTCTGACATAAGCTACAACATAGATTGAACCTTGAAAACATTATGCTAAGTGAAAAATGTCAGTCACAAAGGACATATATTATGTAATTCCATTCATATGAGTACCTGGAATGGTCAAATTATGAGTCAAAAAGTAGAATGATGGCTGCCAGGGCTGAGGTGAGGGGTCCTGGGGAGGTATTGTTTAATGGCTATGGAGTTGCAGCTTGGGAAGATGAAAATGTCCTGGAGATCATTGTAAGATGGTGGTAATGGTTGCACAACAATATGAAAGTATTTAATGTCACTAATATGTACAGTCAATTTAGCTAAAATGGGGGGCACCTGCGTGGCTCAGTTGGTTAAGCATCCGACTTCAGCTCAGGTCATGATCAGGTCCTGGGATCAAACCCAAGTAGAGGTCCCCAGTGAGCAGGGAGTCTGCTTCTTCTTATTTCTCTGTCCCTCCCCCTGCTCATGCTCTGTCTCTTTCGCTCTTAAATAAATAAATAAAATCTTTTTAAAAATAGTTAAAAGGGTAAATTTTACCAGATATATTTTACCACAACAACAACAAAAAAAATGCCCCCAACTATTGCTTAGGGTTCCTAAGTGCAAGAAGATTATAAATTCATATGTTGAAAGCTTACCCTTCAATGTGATGATATTAAGAGGTGAAGTCTTGGGGGGAGGAGTTAAGAGATGGCGGCGGAACAGGGACTCCAAGTTCATCTGGCCCCAGCAATTCAGCGAGACAGTTATCGAGTCATTCTGAACACCTGTGAAATCAATCAAAGATCTGAGAAAAGAAACGCTGCAATTCTACAAATAGCAAAGTGACCACTTTTTGGAAGGTAGAAGGTGCAGAGACTTAAATCAGAGGATACGGCAGCGGGAGGGGAGCTGGTTTAGGGAGGATTACCACCAAGTGTTATAAGCAGCAGAGCACAAAATCAGATCTTTTAGAAGTCCGCAACAGTGGGAGGGATGTCCCTGGCTTAAACGTCCCTTTCTGCTCAGGTGGTGAAGTGGGGTGTGGTCTCAAGATCCCTGGGGTCACAAGAAGAATGGCGTACCTGACTGTGGCAGCGTTCCCAGGCATCGGAGTGGGGAAGCTGGCTGAAGACAGTGAGTCTAGGCACCGGCTTTCTGCTCCGTGTTGCCATAAACGGCGCCATGGTCACATGACCCCTCTCCTGACAGGCGCCCAGCGAGAGGCAGAAGTGGGGTGAGACCCCCATCCCTCCACTGAGAGGAAAGACGCAGGTGCTGCAGGAGTCTCTAAAATGTGGAGACTTGAAACTCAGTCACATGCCTGAGATAAAAGTACTCAGTTACAGGCTGGGTGAACAGAGTTGGGACAGAAATCAGGGAGACAAAAGTGATTGACTGCTTTTCTGTGAGGGCTCACTGAAGGAGGGGCCCGAACTTTCAGCTCTGGGGCTAGAGAGCTGGGTGCAGCCATCTTCATCCCCTCACCTGTCGGGGCCGAAAGCCTTCAGGGAGCAAAACAGCATCTCACGGTGCAATCCGGAGCTGCTTACACCGAGCCTGGTGCCCTGGCAAAGGCGATGCAGTTCCATCTGGGCAAAGACACCTGAGAATCAGCACAAGGAACAGCTGGCTAGCACATTATATAATGTTCATTTATTTTATTTTACTTTATTTTATTCTTTAGTCTTTCAGTTTTATTTTTTCAGCTATTTTCTTATTTTTTCAATTTTTTAAATTCTTTTTTAATTTTTATTTTTATATATACATTATATATGTATCTTTTATTTTTGGTTTCCTTTCATTGTATTGTTTTTTATTTTATTTTTGTATATATATAAGTTTTTCTTTCTTTCCTATTTTGGGATCTAGTTTCTTTTAACAAGTAGACCAAAATATACCCAAGATCTAGTTTTCTGTTTTGTTCTGTTTTGTTTCTTGTTTGATTTTTTATTTTGTCTTGTTATTGTTTTCTTCTAGTTTGTTTTGTTTTGTTTTCCATTGTTGTTGGTATTATTGTCTTTTATCTCTCTTTCTTCTATTCTTTTCTGGACATAATGACAAGATGGAGAAATTCACCCCAAAAGAAAGAACAGGAGGTAGTACTCACTGCCAGGAATTTAATCAATATGGATATAAGTAAGGTATCTGAACTAGAATTCAAAACGATTATTATAAAGATACTAGCTGGGCTTGAAAAAAGCATAGAAGTCATTACAGAATCCCTTACTGTAGAAACAAAAGAACTAAAATCTAATCAGGTCAAAATTAAAAATGCTATTATTAAGATGCAGTGACAAATGAAGATAAACAAGGCAGAAGAGAGAGTCAGTGATATAGAAGACAAAATGATGGAAAATAAGGAAGCTGAAAAGAAGACAGAAAGACAGCTACTGGATCACAAAGGGAGACTTTTAAAACTCAGTGATTCCATAAAGTGAAATAATATCTGAATAATAGGGGTACCAGAAGATGAAGGGAGGGCAGAAGGTTTATTTGAACAAATTATAGCTGAGAACTTCACTAATCTGGGGACGGAAACAGGCATTCAAGTCCAGGAGACACAGAGAAACCCCCTCAAAAATCAATAAAAATAAATAAAAATATAAATATAAATAAGTAAAAATAGGTCAATAGTGAAGTATGCAGATTTCAGAGATAAAGAGAAAATCCTGAAAGCAGCTTAGGACAAGAGTTCTTTAACCTACAAGGATAGAAACATAGGGCTGGCAGCATAACTGTTCACGCAGACCAGGCAGACCAGAAAGGACAACCATGATACATTCAAGATGCTAAATGGGAAAAATATGCAGCCAAGAATACTTTATCCAGCAAGGCTGTCATTCAGAATGGAAGGAGAGATAAAGAGCTTCCAGGACAAACAAAAACTAAAGGGATGTGTGAACACTAAACCAGCCCTGCAAGAAATATTAAAGGGGATCCTTTGAGCAAAGAGACAGCCCAAAAGTAATAAAGACCAGAAAGGAACAGAGACAATCTACAGAAACTGCAGCTTTACAGGTAATACGATGGCACTAAATTAGTAACTTTCAATAATTACTCTGAATGCAAATGGACTAAATGCTTCAATCAAAAGACATAGGGTAATAGATTGGATTTAAAAAAAAAAAAAAAAGGATGCCTGGGTGGCTCAGTCAGTTAAGCATCTGCCTTTGGCTCAGGTCATGATCCTGGGGTCCTGGGAACGAGTTCGAGTCAGGCTTCCTGCTCAGTAGGGAGCCTGCTTCTCCTACTCCCTCTGCCTGCCACTCCCTCTGCTTGTGCTCTCTCTGTCTCTCTCTCTGACAAATAAATAAATAAAATCTTTTTAAAAAATAAGTCTTTTGTAGAGAGATGCAGGGCTGGATCCCAGGCAGGACCCTAGGATCATGACTTGAGCCAAAGTCAGACGCTTAACTGATTGAACAACCCATGCACCTCAAGAGACTCATTTTAGACCCAAAGACACCTCCAGATCGAAAGTGAGGGGATGGAGAACTATTTATCATGCTAATGGACATCAAAAGAAAGCTGGAGTAGCCATCCTTATATCAGACAAACTAGATTTTAAGCCAAGGATTGTAATAGGAGATGAGGAAGGACACTATATCATAATAAAATGGTCTATCCACCAAGATCTAACAATTGTAAGTATTTATGCCCCTAACTTGGGAACAGCCAAATATATGAACCAATTAATAACAAAATTAAAGAAACACATTGATAATAATACAATAATAGTAGGGGACTTTAACACCCTACTCACAGCAATGGACAGATCATCTAAGCAGAAGACCAACAAGGAAACAAAGGCTTTGAATGACACACTGGGCCAGATGGACTTAACAGATAAATTCAGAGAATTTCATCCTAAAGCAACAGAATACACGTTCTTCTCAAGTGCACAGGGAACATAATCCAGAACAGATCACATCCTGGGTCACGAATCAGATCTCAACCAGTACCAAAAGATTGAGATCATTCCCTGCATATTTTCAGACCACAATGCTTTGAAACTGGAATTCAATTACAAGAGGAAATTTGGAAAGAACTCAAATACATGGAGGCTTAACCAGCTGAGCCATACAGGTGCCCTCTACCAAACAAATAAAGAATTAATTCCTATTCTTCTGAAACAGTTTCAAAAAATAGAAATGAAAGGAAAACTTCCAAACTCATTCTATGAGGCCAACATTACCTCGATCCCAAAATGAGACAAAGACCCCACCAAAAAGAAGAATTACAGACCAATATCCCTGATGAACATGGATGCCAAAATTCTTACAAAGATCCTAGTCAATAGGATCCAACAGTACATTAAAAGAATTATTCACCACGACCAAGTGGGATTTATTCCTGGGATGCAAGAGTGGTTCAGCATCCATAAATTAATCAATGTGATACACCATATTAATAAAAGAAAGGACAAGAACCATATGATCTTCTCAATGGGTGGAGAAAAAACATTCGACAAAATACAGCATCCTTTCTTGATAAAAACTCTCCACAGTGTAGGGATAGAAGGAATTACCTCAATATCATAAAAGCCATATATGAAAACCACACAGTGAATATCAACCTCAACGGGGAAAAGCTCTCAGCTCAGGAACACAGCAGGGATGCCCACCCTCACCATTGTTGTTCAACTGGAATTCCTAGCCTCAACAATCAGACAACAAAAAGAAATAAAAGGCATCCAAATTGGCAAAGAAGAAGTCAAACTTTCACTGTTCACAGATGACATGATACTTTATGTAGAAAACCCAAAAGACTCCATCCAAAAATTGTTAGAACTGATAAAGGAATTCAGCAAAGTTGCAGGATATAAAATCAATGCACAGAAGTCAGTTGCACTTCTACACACTAACAATGAAGAAGAAGAAAGAGAAATGAAGGAATCAATCCATTTACAACTGCTCCAAAAACCATAAAATACCTAGAAATAAACCTAACCAAAGGGGCAAAGGATCTGTACTCAGAAAACTATAGAATACTCATGAAAAAAACTGAGGAAGACACAAAGAAATGGACAAACATTTCATGCTCATGGATTGGAAGAACAAATATTATTAAAACGTCTATGCTACCTAGAGCAATCTACACATTCAATGTGATCCCTATCAAAATACCATCACCTTTTTTCACAGAACTGGAACAAATAATCCTAAAATTTGTATGGAACCAGAAAAGACCCCCAATAGTCAGAGGAATGTTGAAAAAGAAAACCAAAGCTGGTGTCATCACAATTGCAGACTTCAAGCTCTATTACAAAGCTGTAATCACCAAGACAGTATGGTACTGGCACAACAACAGACACATAGATCAGTGGAACAGAATGGAGAACCCAGAAATGGACCCTCAACTCTATGGTCAACTAATCTTCGACAAACCAGGAAAGAATATCCAATGGAAAAAAGACAGTCTCTTCAACAAATGGTGTTGGAAAAACTGGACAGCTACATGCAGAAGAATGAAACTGGACCATTTCCTTACACCATACACAAAAATAGACACAAAATGGATGAAAGACCTAAAGGTAAGACAGGAATTCATCAAAATCCTAAAAGACAACACAGGCAGCAACCTCTTCAACCTCAACCACAGCAACTTCTTGCTAGACAAGTCTCCAAAGGCAAGGGAAACAAAGACAAAAATAAACTATTAGGACTTCATCAAGATAAAAAGCTTTGTCACAGCAAAGGAAACAGTCAACAAAACCAAAAGACAACAGACAGAATGGGAGAAGGTATTTGTAAATGACATATCAGATAAAGGTCTAGTATTCAAAATCTATAAAGAACTTACCAAACTCAACACCCAAAGAACAAATAATCCAGTCAACAAATGAGACATTGAAAGGACATTTCTCCAAAGAAGACATTGAAATGGCCAACAGACACATGAAAAAAACGCTCAACATCACTTGGCATCAGGGAAATACAAATCAAACCCCCAAGAGATACCACCTCACCCCAGTCAGAATGGCTAAAATTAACAGGTCAGGAAATGGCAGATGCTGGTGAGGACATGGAGAAAAGGGAACCCTCCTACACTGTTGGTGGGAATGCAAACTGGTGCAGCCACTCTGGAAAACGGTATGGAGGTTCCTCAAAAAGCTAAAAATAGAGCTACCCTAGGACCCAGCAATAGCACTTCTAGGTATTTATCCAAAGGATACAAACATAGTGATTCAAAGGGGCACGTGCACCCCAATGTTTATAGCAGCAGCATCCACAATAGCCAAACTCTAAAAAGAGCCCAGATGTCCATCAACAGATGAATGACTAAAGAAGATGTGGCATATATATACAATAGAATATTACTCAGCCATCAGAAAGGATGAATACTTACCATTACATTGACATGGATGAAACTGGAGGGTATTATCCTGAGCAAAAGAAGTCAACCAGAGAAAGACAATTATCATATGATCTCACTGATATGTGGAATTTAAGAAACAAAACAGAGGATTATAGGGGAAGAGAGGAAAAAATAAAACAAGATGAAACCAGAGAGGGAGACAAACCATAAGAGATGCTTAATCATAGGAAACAAACTGAGGGTTGCTGGCGGGGGTGAGGCGATGGACTAACTGGGTGATGGACATTAAGGAGGGAATGTGATGTAATGAGCACTGGGTATTATATAAGACTGATGAATCACAGACCTCTACCTCTGAAACCAATAATACATGATATGTTAACTAATTGAAAAAGAACAGAACATAACTACATGAATAACTAGAATCAACTATATGTTTTAAACTCCATAATACATTATATTGCTTTAAAAAGTCAATTCTCTCTCTTTTTTTTAAGATTTTATTTGTTTATTTGAGAGAGAGAGTGAGGGAGAGCACAGAGGAAGGAAGAGTGAGAGGGAGATGCAGACTCCCCGCTGAGCAAAGAGCCCAACGTGGGACTCAACCCCAGGACCCAGAGATCATGACCCTCATGAGCCAAAGGCTGACACTTAACCAACTGAGCCACCCAGGTGCCCAATGGTCAATTCTCATTTTAAGGAAATTTTCTAAAACGTATTCTATATTTCCCTCACATAGTTACTATGTCCGGTGTTCTTCACTCCTATGGATATACGTAGATTTCTCTCTGATATCATTTTCCTTCTGACTGACTTTCTTTAACATTTCTTGTAGTGATGATGTGCTGATGCTGAAGTCTTTCTTCACTGTATGTATGAAGAAGTCTTCATTCAACATTTGTTTCTGAAAGGTATTTTTGCTGAGTTTAGAATTCTGGTTGACTGATTCTTTCGGTAGTTTAAAGACAGAAGGCACTGCTGTCTTTGGCTTGCATCCTTCCTGATGACATACTGACTGTCATCCTTATCTTTGTTCCTTTGTATATAACGTCTTCTTTTCTCTAGCTGCTCTTAAGATTTTCTGTTTATCATTATGATTATGATGTGCCTTGGGGTAGTTTTCCTCATGTTTCTCCTGCTTGGAGTTTGTTGAACTTCTTGGATCGGTATAGTTTTCAACAAATTTGGAAAGGTTTTGCCCATGGTTTCTCTAAATGTTTTTTCTGCCCCTTTGTCTTTTTCTTTCAATTCCTTCTGGAACTCCAATAACATGTATAGGCCACTTGATATTATACCTGGTCTTTTATTTTCAGTTTTTTATCTCACCATAGTTTGCTGTGGACAGTCTCGATGGCTGTCCTTAAGGTCACTAATCTTTTATTTACAGTGTCTTGTGGTCGTTAATCACATCTGCTGTGGTTTTCACCTCAGGCATTGTATTTCCCAATTCCACAATTTTGATTCAGCTCTTTTTAAAATAATTTCCAGATCTCTCATTACCATGCTCATACTTTCCTCTACCTTCTTGAATATAGCTGACCATTGAACAATGCAGGGGTTGGGGACCTGACCCCCCACACACACACTGTTGAAAATCTATATATACCTTTTGACTCCCCAAAACTTAACTACTGAAAGCCTGCTGTTGACTAGAAGCCGTACGGAGAACATAAACAGTGAATTAACTCATATTTGGTATGTTATATGTATTATATACTACATTCTTACAATAAAATAAGTTAGAGAAAAGAAAATGTTATTAAGAAAATCATAAGGAAAAGAAAATACATTTACTGTACTGTGTTTATCAAAATAAACCCAGCTATAAGTTGACCTGTGCAGTTCAAATCCACATTGTTTGAGGGTCAACTGTATATGGAGGGGATTTTTAAATGTAATGATTGTTTTAATGTCTTTGTCTACTAATTTTACCAAATGTGTCATTTCTTGTCTATTTCTATTGACTGATTTTTCTTCTCGTTGTCATAATTTGCAGCTTCTTTTCATGCCTGGTATGTTTTGATTGCATGAATTTTACCTTCTAGGGTGCTAGGGTTTTTTAAAATTCCTTTAAATAATTTTGAGCTTCACTCTGGGATGCAGTTAGTTTACTTGGAAACAGTTTGATCCTTTTGAGACTTGCTTGTAGGCTTTGTCAGGTGGGACGTGAGCAACCTTTTTAGTCCAGTGCTAATTTTGCCCTACTACTGAGGCAATACCTTTCTGAGTACTCCATTTGCATGAAAAGACCCCTGTCTGTTAGGAGGTCTTTCATTCTGGCCAGAGGGAACACAGCATTACCAGGCACGTGTGAGGTGCTGAATCATTCAGCCTGCTGCTGCTGCTTCTGCTGCTGCTGCTGCTGCTGCTGCTGCTGCTGCTGCTGCTGCTGCTGCTGCTGCTGCTGCTGCTGCTGCTGCTGCTGCTGCTGCTGCTGCTTCTTCTTTAAGATTTTATTTATTTACTTGAGAGAGAGAGCTTGAGAGCAAGAGCTGGGCGGAGACAGAGGGAGAGGGAGAAATAGGCTCCCCTCTGAGCAGGGAGCCAGATGTGGGGCTCCATCCCAGGAACATGGGATCATGACCTGCACGGAGGGCAGCCAACAAACCCACTGAGCCCCTGTTCAGCCTGCTTCTTTGTGGTATTCTTTCTCTGGCTTCAGGTAGATTCTTTATGTGCAAGTACTGATGAATACTCAGCTGAAAACCTGAGGGGAAATTTCTACAGATTTCTAGAGCTTTCTTTCTGAGCAATTTGCTACTGCATGGGTACTGTGTCTTATGAATTCTGGCCACCTTGGTGGCTTCTGAATTCTGCTTCTGCATTCTGTCTCTTCAGAATTCAGGGAAACTGCCGGACTTTGTTCAGGTTACCCTCCTGAGCGCCCGAAACTTTCTCCAGGCAGGAAGTGGGTCAGTCAGACAACTCCCCTCATTGTCTCCCTGTCTGCTGGTTCTTTCTCATCTCCGTGACTTTTTCCTATACTTGTAAGTCTTAGATTTTTGAGTCTCCAGTGCTCAGTCCTTAGGCTTCTTCCCTTTTTACTCTCTACTCACTCTCTTATGAGTTCACCTTGTCATGGCTTTAATATCATCATTATATTCATGACATCTCTATTCAGTTCTCCAGTCTGGATCTTACTTCAGAACTTCAGATTTTTTCCGCAATTGCCTTCATGATATCCTGATATCACTTTGATGTCCAGCTGGCATCTCAAACTTAACATCTCCTAAAATTTGTTCCTCCTACATTCTTAATGGCAACTTTTTCTCTTCTAAATGCATGAGGTAAACACCTTGGTGTCCTGCTTGACCCTTCTCTTTCTCTTACTCCTCAGATTCAGTCCTTCAGAAAATCCTGGCCACTCTACCAAATCAAACCCAAGAATTCGGCACTTCTCCCCACTCCCATTACCTCCACCCCAGTCCACGCCACCATCACCTCTTACACAACTTAACGTCCCTACTTCTTTTAATACCACAGCCAAATATCCCTGATTAGTCATAAGGTGTAGCATTTCACTCCTCTGCCTAAAATCCTCCAAAAGCTTCCCAGTTAACTAAAACTAAAAGCCCACGCCCTTACTATGACCTATAGGATCCATCATCACTCTGGCCTCCGTCCACCACCCACAGACACATACTTTCTGCACTCACTCTGCCTCTTCACTGTTTCTCAGCCATCTCAGCCTTGTTTCCACCCACACCTTTGCACCTGTTGCTACGTCTGTTGGGAATTCTCTTGCTCCAGCAAGCCATATGGTCATTTTCTCCACACTTCCTTCAGGTCTTTATTCCAAAGTTACTTTTCCAGTTAGGCTTTCTCTAATTTATCTAGATATGTATATATCTTCATACATATTTCCCTATTTAATCCTCAACACTCAGGTGCCTGGGTGGCTCAATCGGTTAAGATCCCAGGGTTCTGGGATCCAGTCCCACATTGGGCTCCCTGCTCCATCGGGAGCCTGCTTCTCCCTCTGCCTCTGCCTCCCCCTCTCTCTCTTTGTCTCTCATGAATAAATAAGTCAATCTTAAAAAAAAAAAAAAAACCCTCAACACTCATAAGGAAAGTACTATTAATTATCCCCATTTTACAAATGAGGAAAATGGAAGCTAGAGAAGTTAAGTGAATTGCTCAAAGACACACTGCTAGTAAATGGGAGGGCATGCAGACTGATTCCAGAAACTTCTCTCCCTCTCTCTCTCTCTCTTTGTATATATTTATCCTATACATTATATTCATCACATATATGTATATACAACTACCATGAAATATAGCTGTTTCTAACCTCCATGTTCGAGGCAACCTCCATGTTTGAGGTGGAGACTTGGAAGCAGACTGATGCATTGACTCAGCTAGTATTTATCAGGCATCTACTATATGCCAGGCGTTGTGACCAATCCTGAGGATATAGTTGCTATCCTCAAGGCCCTCACAGCTGGGGAAACAGAAGAAGACACCTAGAAGCCCCCTGGGGGGAAAGAACTAGATAGGACCCATGGATAGAAATTATGAGGGAAGATTCTGATTCAACACAAGGAAGTGTTCCTAGTGGTCAAAGCTGTCTGAGATGGAATGGGCTGGGACAACTTCTCTCACAGGGGCTGTCCCAGCAAAAATGAGGAGACAATTGACCTGGCAGAAGAGATTGACTCAAGTGTAACATGGCTGGTCAGCCTCTAGGCAACTGCATTGAGCTGGGATTTTTGAAGAAATATTTCAACAAAATGACTATTTGCAGAGATGTGTTTAGCGCTGAGGGAACGAATAAGAATGTTGATGCACCTAGGGACCAGTAGAGGCCAGAAAGCATTTCCACCCTTTTCCATGAAGGTGCAGGGGAGCCTGATTGTAGCTGGAGCCTTGGAAAACAGGCTCTCAGAAAGGAAATTTCTAGAGAGTAGCAGTAACTGTCAGAACTGGAACAGTGCAGCAGAAACATCCCCGGAAAGAACCAACACATCTCTGCTTCTCCCTCCTTAGGCTGCTCTGTTATTCACAGTGCCACTCACCAAACCCAAGTGGAAGCCAGATCCAAGGGGCTGCAGGAGGTGCAGGTCACAGAGGAAATAATACAATCCACAAACGGCGGTGTCTGCCGGCACCGGTCAGGTCAGAGGAGGGTGGAGAAGGATCTTGCAGGGCAAACAGAATAACCAGCACGGTTGGCTAAGGACACTTATTTGCTAAGAAGCAAAACATTCTCCCTGGGGACTGTAAAAAATGAACGATTAGGAGATGAACCTCAGCTATGGGGGAGGAGGGGCGGAGAAAATTGGAACTGAAGGGAAGTCTGGCTCTGCTCTCCCCACAGGTCCGTCCCACGACCGAAAGCCCCTGGCGCACTCCGGGGCGCACCGCCTGCCGAGGTGTCTGGGCGGAGCACCAGGGCTGGGAGCCTTCCCCTTGCGCGGCGACCAGGGACAGCCAGGCCTCGGGTCTCGGCCCAGCCTGGAGGGGACGAGGAGGCCGGGCTGGGGCACGCGTCCCGCCCCGCCCGGGGCGCTGGCGCCCGCAGAGTCCGCCCAGCCGAGCTTCGCGCTCGGGGGTCGCCGCGGCCGTTCCGAAGGCCCAGGCTGCCAGACGAGCGGGGCTTTCCACGTGGGCAGAGACGACGTGGTTCAGGTGGCAAGGATCCAAGGCGGAGCCTTCTTCCCCTCCGGGTCCACCCACCGCCCCTCCCCCCCGACCCAGAAAAGGACACGCACACAAAAACTTTTGCCACACTATTAATATATTCGCGTTTCCTCCCACTTTCCCAATGGGCTACCAGCTGCAGAACTCCTGAATAGAAAGCTTAATTGTGCTTTGTCATGCAGAGTACCTCGATTTTCTATAGAAGGTTACAAAGGGCCATTTGAAGTATTTCTTTGTCCCGTAATAGTGAACCATTTGCATAGGGCACCTCGGCGCCTGCCAGACCCAGGTAGCAGCGCTGAAGCTCGAGGCCCCGGGGTAACAAAACTCAGTGTGGTTTCCAAGGGGCGCCCGACTCTGCCTCCAGCCTCGCATCCCGACTTTTTTCTCCGTTTCCTCGGATCGCAGCCAGCCCGGGCAGCTGATTGAGAGGATGCGAAGCCTGAGGCCTGCAGGCCGCGGTGGCCCGGCCCCTCTCGCTGACCTCTCGGCGGCCTCGGGCCATCTCGGCCCTTCTGCCCTCAGCTAGGTCCTGTTCCAGGCGGGGCCTCCCGACCCCAAGTGGTGTTTTCGGCTACTACCTGCCGGTCCAGAGTACAGGCGGTTACCCGTGCGGGGGCCCACTTGCGTCCTGCACAAGGCCTAAGGGACGTGCTGCAGGAATTGGAAGCCGATGATGATTTGGATAGGACGCTGTTCCATTTCTCCTGGTTGATTGGCAGGGCTGCCTTCAGAATATCTTTTCTTGTTGCTTGTTTTGACAGTTCAAATCCAGGTCTATGTGACATATAAAGCTAATAAAATTCTAATTTCATTGTTAATCTTATTTCATTACAGTATAGGTTTTTACCCTCACACCTGCGTGGCAGGGTGTAATTCCATTAATAAAAAAAATCAACATATTCATTGCATGTCTTTTCCCCGATGATATATTGTGAGCAGTGTGAGTTGAAAAAGAACCATTTATTCCCACCGTGAATGAGCCTGCATGGGGCGGGAGCTTCACCTGCCCCTCAGTCAATTAGGAATGTATCGAAAAGTCTAGCAGAAAACGAGTTAAATTAACCGTTCGCTAATTTCCTTGTGTCCCTCCTACATAATCCCCCCTTTTCAGCTTCCAGAAATTACCACATGTTGCAAGGTTCAAATAGTGCCTAATGAAACAGTGACTAAACGCTTCTCCCTCCAGCGCCACCGTCGGGGGAGCCCTTTCGCTGGCCTTTAAAGCGGCGCGATCTCCCAGTCCCGGTTCCCCTATGCTGAGAGAAAGAGAAAGGAAAGAAAGAGAGAAAGAGAGAAAGAGAGAAAGAAAAAGAAAAGAAAAAAGTTTCTTTGGTAGAAAGAAAAACTCTTGATTCAACCGGTGAAATTACATTGCTGCCCACTCACTTCTCACCACCGACGACGCGGAGGGGCGCCTCCGGTGGGGGCCAAAGCGTGGGTATTCTTCCCTCTCACCAGACAACTGGGGGCCTGGAGTTAGGAGGGTTGAGCCAGGACCAGGGGATTTGGGAGAAGGATAGGAAGGTCGGCCTGGAGAACAAAGGAGAGAGAAAAAAAAAAGAGACAGAGAGAGGGAGAGAGAGAGACCCCAAGGCAGAAAGAGACAGAGACAGAGAGAAGCAGGCAGAGAGAGCGAGAGGGTAGCAGCTACGGGGAGTGGGACAAACACTACCAACGCTCAACTCCCTTCTCCCAAGTTAAAACCACGTGTCTGGCTCTAGCAACTCTTCAGCCCCTCCGGGGAAGGCGTTTTGAAGTCTTGAAATTCGACCCTAATAATTAATCGTGGTCATTAATTAATTACGGAGGAAAGGGGAAGAAATTTAAATTAGGCTTTGTGAAGGTGGACTCCCAAAGCCTGCCCTCCCCCTCCTTCCTATTCTTTCTCTTTCACGCTCTCAAAAATTTCCATTATAATCCTCAGCGGTCTGGGGCCGCGGAGCTGCGCGTCCCTCTCGAGCCCTTCCCCGCAAACTGAGGCCAAGCTGTCTTCAGCCCCTTGGAGCCGGCTGCTGCCCACGGGCAGGGAACTCTTTCCCATCGGGAGTGGCTCCACCTGCCTTTTTTCTCTGCACCTGCTGTGGATTGTTTCTCCCTGAACTTCAGAAATCAACTAGTAGCCTAAGATTTAGTCCGGCTGCAGTGCTCACACAGGCGAAATATTGCTACATTCTCTGTTTTCTTTGCCTCCTCTCTCTCTCCCTCTGTCCCTCTCTCTTCCCTTCCCTTCCTTTGCTCCATCCCTCTCCCTCACTCCTTCTCCTCCCTCTGGCTAGAGACTTGAGTTCCTTATTTGAAATGGTGCAGCTAATACAAAGTCATCAAAGCACTATGGTTCTTGTCTTAAAGTGACAGCCCTCTTTATGGGGCTGTTTAAAATACGCCCCCTGCTTTTCAATGTCTCTCTATCCATCTTTGTCTGCTCTTCAGAAAAGCGGACAATATAAAGCCCAGCCTGGCGAGCTCCCCACGCTCAGGCCTGGGCAGTGCCAACCTCCGCCTTTAAGCAGATTGAAATTGTCACTGCTTCATTAATCTGAAACTAGTTACTTTCCTAAGCACACAGCACACACTTCCGATCTGTCGGGATTCACTCAGAGGAGCCCCTGGGGCCTTCCTGGGTTTGGGGCTTGGAAGGCTCTACAAAGGTAGGACAAGGGTTCAGGCAAACACAGAGCTCAGCTTGAAAGGAGGCAATGCCCAGCGCAGAAGGGCAGGCATGGACGTCAATATAAGAGCGCACAAAACACTATTTTCAGAGACAATGGGATGCCCAGAATTTTGGAGGGTGGACTTGCAAACAAGGAGCCCAGCCATGGGAACAGACAACAGTATCTACCTCAATGTGGAGTAGAGCCTGCAGGACTGCGAGGTCTCATAGGCTTTGGGTTTTCTTTCCTCAGACCAAAGAAACTTATTTCCAAATATGAGTCAGGGCTGGCTTTTGTTTTTTCATCTGAGCTCTGCTTGAACTCTGTTACTGAGAGTTCTCTTTCCATTCCTGTTCTTGTTGGCCCCTCCTCAGTTCCAGCCTGTGTGACTCCGAGGGCCAAGGCCTTGGGTGTAGGACATCTGCATCCCTGTAGAATTATTTATCTTCTGTGAAACAAACTACCTTTTTTCTTCACACTTTCACCATTAACAAAAGACAGTACAAAAGATTCTTCTATTTTTAATATTTCCAGCTGGTTTAGAATAGCAAGTTTTTGGATTCTATTACATCTAATTTAGGGGAGAGACATGGGCATTTTTTTTTTTCAGAGAAGCTCAATTTTCAGTAATGTGAGCCTAAAGATTTATAAAATAGATTTATATTAAATTATGTTAATAGAAGCCTAGTAAATGCACCATTTAATTGCATGGAAAAATGTTCCCTTTTAAGAGGTCTGTCACCTTAACAGGTACATTCAAAGATTCCCTGTGAATAATGAAAATAGGAACAATTGCTTTGATGCACTGAGCTGTATTCATCGTCTAGGACAGCTTAAGGCTGTGTTTGAAGAGGGTGGGAGGAGCTCCTTTTAAAGCAGTGATTGCTCCTTTAAACCCAATTTCCTCTAGCAAATAGGTTCTATTGGGAGTGTCGTTCTCCTCTCTCCCACACCCTTAAGGCTGGGCTCCCCCAAACCAGCTCTAAACACTCCCCCAAAGAAATCTCCCAAGGAGCGCCATGAAAACTGAGTAGAACCTGCCAGAAAGGTAGAGGTGGGAAGCACAACAAAACAAGACAAAATCTGATACAAATAACTCTTCTCTTTCCATGTATATGACCACCACAGGTGGAATTCTCTCTCTGTCCCTCTCTCTCACACCTGCACCCACAGACCCTCTTGCTTTCTGTGACCACTTTTAGTAAGAACAAACACCTTTCTGACAATTCTTTGATCAGTCAGCGTAAACCAAGCAAACTGCATTTCTAAATCTGATCAGAACTGGTAGAGAGTGGGGGTGAACAAAGGGAGGAGCGAGCCAAAAATCAGACTTCACATCCTCAAGTTTATCTTTCTCTTAAAATACCTTTGGATATTCTTCGGGGGGAGTAGGGAAGATGTGTGTATGAGGGGGAGGGGAACCAAGCTAAGATGACCACTTCAGAATACTTCAGAATAAGGGGAGTCTATCATCACCAGCATCTCTATCACCTGGGCCATGGATACCCCAGGGCTAGGCTGCTGGGTTCCTTCTGCCCTGGGCATGGTTTGCAATCAAGAAGCCTTGCCAAGTACTACTATCAATGCTAGGTCCTTGGCCTTGGGCTTGTGTTGGTCTCTGAGTGGGAGGGTAAAGGGGAAAGGTCTCTGTTCCTCCTGTTCTCTCAGAATGTCGGGACTGGGCTTAGGGCACAAGGGCAAGAGGTCGTCTTTTGAGCTCTCCATCCCCACCCAGAATATCTTCCTGTTTGAAGCAGGGCTTGCTCTCAAAGAGGTGGATTCGACCACACTAATGGCTCCTGATGCTTACTTCTTTTATCCTAGGGGAGCAAGATCCTAATTTCTAATTCTCATTTTCATTCTTTCCCTCTTTCCATTATGTGTGTATAGGCTCCTAAGAGGCCATGTTTTGGGGAAAACAGAATTCTGTTTTTCAGGTGGGGGCTAAATGAAAAGCTAGCATCTGGTGCTTCCCAGGTAGAGAAATTGTCAAGGGTGACCACACACATTAACCTAGGAGTTCTTAACCTAAAGCGAAACTATAGGCCTTTAAAATCAGAGGTTCCCAAAGCCTTGTTAGGATTTGCAAACTTCAAAAACATCAACTGATTGCTTCGGTGGGAGTGGGGGAGAGGGTTTTGGGGAGATGTAAAATCTACCCTAGTAGACGGGAGACCTCCTGCTACACCCTGAAAGTGAGAAGAAGGTCCACTCGGCACCAAATATCCTAGAACCTCCCTGAAACCGCTGGAGAAGCTTTCTTAGGAGAATGTCCAACGTCTAGGTGGGTATCTATGCCTGAAACTTTTTGCCTCTGGTGGCGGACGCATTGTTTATTCTCTCCTCCCTAACGAACTTCCCCCTAAGACAGAAAGGAGGGGGGCTGACACCATCCAAGCCGCCCAAAACCTGGCGAGAAGGGCTGGCGCCGCGTGTCCTTCGCAGGGCGGTGGAGCTGGGCGCGCTGCGCTGGGTCGGGTGCGGCAGGTGGGTGGCTCCGCGCTCCGGGCGCAGGGCCTGGGGTGGGGGAGCCAGGCGAGGCCCAGAGGCTCGGGTTCCGACTGGGCTAGGACTCGGGGAGGGCCAGGGCCCAGCGCGGGGCGACTGGGGGGCCGCGCCGGCTGTGGATGGGAGGAGGACGNTCTGCCCAACGCCCAGCTGAGGCATCGTTTTGGGCAGGAGCTCGCAGAGCTGCAGCAGGGGCTCTTTGTCCTTCCCATTATTTCCAGAAAAAGAATTCTCCGTAAACGCTCGTTCTTTGAGCCTCGAAACTCCTTTCCTCCCACCCTTATATTTGTGCGTGGAGAGGCCTGTTTATTGGGAAGGAGGGAGATAGGATCTTCAGGAAAGGCAGCGGGCCGTGCCTCCTCCCCTTCCCTGCAGGTAGCGCGACCGGCCCAAGGCTCCACGCGTGACAGAGTGACCTGGAGGCTGAGCCTCCCAGGCCCGGGCAGGAGCAAGCTGGATGCCTGTGACCGCTGCGTAGGACCAGGCCCAGGTTGTTGCACAAAGCCGCGAGAGCTCCCTATTCAGTCCCTCCCGCCAGCCCTAGCCAGTCCCCGAATGGGAGCTGACGACGAAAATCCTTCTCCTGAGCCTCGTGTGTGTGTGTGTGTGTGTGTGTGTGTGTGTGTGTGTTGTGTGTCTGAAAGAGAGAAACAGAGACAGAGACAGAGAGAGAAAAGAAAGAAAAGAGAAAAGAAGAACTAATGAACTCTGGGCAGGGAAAAACCATGATCACATCCTCTCCTTTCCCCCTTTTCCCAAACTGGCCTCAGTTTTAAGCCCCATCTCACCTGGTAAGCAGTTCCTACATACTGAAAGTAAATCAGACCTAAAGAAACTTGTGTATGTGTGTTGTAAACAGTTCCTATGGCTTGAACCTCCTGGGTGGCATTTTTACAGAAAATAATCAGAAATAATACCAATGGGTGTTAATGGGCTCAGCTTACAGGCAATGAGATCTAGTTTCCATATTTCTAGCCTCACTTGTCTTCCTTAGGTGACAGGCCCTGGCTGCACTGAGCAAAGAGCCAGGTTGCCCTGCTGAGGGCAGAGCCAGAGTCAATCTTCAGGAGCAGGTTTGCAGGAATGAACGCTGCAAGATGATGGGAAGAAAGGGCTTAGAAGGGAACAGATTTAGGTTAAAGTTAGGGAAACCAAGAAAAACTGCAAGAGTCCAAAGGCACCTCTGAGCTATTTTGGAAAAGTGAGAATATCAATCTTTGGGTAGAATAATTCCCTGTCCCTGCCCTTCTGTTTTCTCAGCACTGATGGAATCAGCTAATTTCTTTGCTAGAAGAACAGGAACTCATGTTTCCAGTCACTCGCAGCATCATTTGTAAGTTTCCTTATGCATGGTTCCAACTGGTTTGATGCATTGTTGCTCTTCCTAAAACTAAGTTCTGACTATTCAAATTCCTTCACCTAATTCAGATTTCAGTACTGAGAGGGATGTGGGGGGAAGTGGGGAAAAGGGGAACTGCCACAGCAAATAAATACTAGGTAAGGGATTTTACCTTTCCCTGCTAAATAAATCAAAAAGTTTGTCTGTTATTGTCAGTGTCACTTTAAATGGAGTGACTTGTCCTATCACCTGTGAGCAGCTTAGCTACTTGGAGGATGGGGTAGGCAACGTCACGACTGAGGGTGTGTCACAAAGTCCCTCAAACAAAGTCCCACATTACTAGGTTTTAGTCAACACTTTCCTCTAAATTCTCAGACAACTTCCCCCCCTTCCATGACTTTCTCTAAATATGGGTGAGGGGGAGACAGGGAAAGATGGTGAGAGCAAACACCACAAATTTAAAATCTTGATTTTGTTTCATTTATTTAAATAAATATAAATATAAATTTTATATAAAACTATTCACATACAAAGGGACTTCAGCAACTTGAATTCCAATCTCTCCCCAGGCAAATTTTCAGAAAGTGAGACCTACAGGGTTTAATTTTCTAAATTATTTGCAATTCAATACTTTCATTTAAAAAACAACAACAGAAAATAACCAAGAAACCCCGCATTCTTCTTAGGTTCTGAAAGACAGTAGGGAAGGGGAAACGACATGCGCTTTCAAAAACCCCCATACAGTGTTAAACCAACTGTGGTTTTTTTCCTCTGTTATATGACGAGGTTGAGTTGAATCTAGATTATTTACATTAAAAAACAAAACAAAAACAAAGACCTATAACTTCGAGTGGAGCTTCAAACAAATAGGTCAAAGAGACTTGCAGGGTCAGGCCGGGCATATTCGCCCGGAGAATGCTCAGCTCCGTCCTTCTGCAGATGGGACCACAGAATGGGCAAGGATTTGGGCCCCTGGGTGCAGGCTTATTGGTGTTGTGGGGGCTGCCAGGAGCGTGTGGTGAGAGGGAGGCGGCCCTCCCTCATAAGGGAGAAATCTCCTTGTCATCGTTGGCCGAGGCCGGCGACAAGGAGTCCTCATCCTCAGAGCGCGCGTAGTGCGCCTGGCTGCCGACACACTTGCAGCCCGCGTGACTGTTCCTCTGTGTACCCTTCCCTTCTTTCTTATGCTTCACCCGGCGGTTCTGAAACCAGATTTTCACCTGCTTCTCTGACAGGTTCAGGTATGTCGCGATTTCGATCCTCCGGAGTCGAGACAGGTACATGTTGGAAGAGAATTCCCGCTCCAGCTCCAGGAGCTGCGTGCTGGTGAACGCCGTCCTCATCCTCTTGCCATTGGGTACCTGGCTGGCGTCCGAGCCCCCTGCAGACCGGCCAAGAGAGGGCAGAGAGGTAATTCTCGGGCGAGGTGTTCCCACCCTACGTGCTATCCCTTGGAAAGGACGCCTCTCCAGGACCCACCCGCGAAGCTCAAACAAACACCTGTATCCATCCCTCACTCTTTCCCATTTCATGGCACTTCTTCACTCAGCGGGGAAGGACAGAGAAGCCCACAGCAAGTGAAGGCCTTTGATGTGTGAGATGTAAAGTCAGAGGCTTAAAGAGGGGTGGAGGCTTGCATTGTCCGGTCGTCTCCCTTCAAGCCTAGCAGAGAGGCAGGCAAGCTTGGCCAAAGGCATCGAAATGCTTTAGCTAGCCCCGACGACGGAATGCCACACTTAAGTTCAAACATACCCACCCTGAACCTCAGCCAGTTTAGCCTTCGGTTTCTCAACCCTCAAGTTCGAGGTCCCAAAGGCCCCGATAGTACGCAAGCCTCAGACACCAGGTACCGGGAGTGCACGCACCAGCCTGCTTGGAGAGGCTCGAAAGCTAACTTTCACCTTCGTGGAACTTCTGGGGACGACTACACAGTTACACGAAAAGCCCCTCCTCCCACCCACCCCCCAACTCCCCAGGCTGCCACTTCCTCCACTGGAGGCGGAAAGTTTGCTCCTGGGAGCCGGGAAGGCGCGGCGCGTAGGTGCCCAGAGACCCCGCCCTACCCATGGTGAGGCAGTGGAATCTCCGCGGGTCCCCCACGTTGTAGGTGGTGGCGGCGCAGACAGGTGCGTGGTGCTGAGGGTGCCCCAAGGCCGCCGCGGCCGCCGCCGCGGCCGCCGCGGCCGCAGCAGCAGCGGCGGAGCCGGGCTGCTGGGGCTGATGGTGGTGATGGTGGTGCTGCGGCGGGTGGTGATGATGGTGCGCGTGGCTCACTCGTGGGCAAAACTGCGCGTCCCCGGGACCCGAAGAGAACTGACCCTTGAGCAGTGGCAGGGCCCCGGCGCCCCCCGGCGCCCCACCACCCCCGGCCCCTGCACTCCCGGTCCCTGAGCCCGCGCCGCCGGAGCCCGCGGGCCCGCGAGAGGAGTGCAGGTGCGAAGTGACGCAGAGTGGGCAAACGCAGAACGCGCCACTCTTGCGGGACGGGCAGCCGGGCCCAGATACAGACATCACCAGCGGGGACGGCATGCCCAGCGGGATGAAGAAATCTGGCCCGGGGTGCGGCTCAGGCAGCGAGGGCGCGGGCCGCGAGGAGTCCTTGATGATGAGCGAGTCGACATAGAAGGAGCGCGACATGTCGGGAGGGGTGGGTGGCTGGAGGGCCGGGCCGGCGGTGGCGCCCCCTCCCCTCTCCTGCTCTGAGCTCTGCCCCGGGCGCGGCGCGGACGCAGGCGGTCAAGCCCTCGGGGACGCGGAGGTGTTCGGCGTCTGGGCTGCGAACAAAGGGGTCCCTGGAGAGGGCTGGTCCTCACGTCCCCCGCCCGGCGCCCCGGCTCCGGGATTTTATAGCCCCCACCCCGGCACGTGATGCTGCGGAGTACCGCTCGGCTCAGGCTCCTCAGCAGCTCCCCACCCTCGGGATAGGCTGCCCGAGTCACAACAGAAGCGGCGAGGAGGGGCGGGCGCGCGGCAGGGAAGAACTCGAAGGAGGGGGATGGGGGAGACTTTGCAAAGTGTAGGTTTTGTTAATTTCGCGGGGAGGCCGGCCTCCTCCCCCTCTTTCTCCACGCTTTCTCGAGAAATCAGAGCTGCATCCTCCATCCTACCCCTTTCCCTAGCCTGGGCCCCAGCCCAACTCTTCCCCACTCCCGGCAGAAAAGCGCACCAGGTGGGGACCTTGAGGCCTTTTTAATAGGGATGCCCAGTGCTCCCTGCTCCTCTGTACCAGCCGTGGCTGAAGCGCGCAAAAGTGTGAGGCCTGCTCTCCGGAGCACGATTGTCTGGCGGCGGACTGGCAGCGGCCCAGTCCCGCATCGTGGCTTGGACCATGGATACACACAGACACACACAGAGTCCCCCAGCATTTGGACTTGGCCAAAGTCATTCAGGTGGTTAGTTCGTGACGGATTCAGGGCGCAAGAGTGAGGCCTCCCAGCTAAGAACCTGCAGAGATTTTCATTCTAATGCTTGAGAAGCTCTAAAATGCCTTTGCACTTGGGGCTTTCCTGGGCCCACTCAGATCAAGGACACTTCCTTGTGCTCCTTTGTAATTGGCAGTGTACCTTTTGGCGGAGAGACACCCCAAAGAGTGTCCACTCTCCTTTCTCCAAGCCAATGCATTTCCAGGACAACCCTGCAAACTCCATCCCAATGATTTTGGAGAGAGAACCCAAACCCCAGCCCTCCTGGAGACCTGGCAGGCTTGGGGAAGGCCTTTGCTCTAGGTCCCGTGATTTTCTGCACCTTTATATTTTACAGACCTTGAGCATCTGGCAGGCTAACCAGGAAGCACTCTCCCCACCCCCGTGTACCCCTTTAAAAGCTGAAAGAGGTTGAAGGAATTTGAGCCACTCTAGGAATCCTGCCTCAGGATGGGAGAGGTGGCCTGGTAAAGGAAATCTGAGGGCCACAGGCTCCCGCAAAAGACTTGTGCATTAGTGGTTATGTGAGAGAAGGGGGCTGCCAAGATAGGGGCTATTGATCTTTGGGGAAGGTAAGGTGGTAGAGGTGACAGCTTTCTCTTTTTTGCCCCTGTGGAAAATCTGGTTGGAGCAGGGAGAGTGAGCAACCAACCGCTACAAGGCTGATCGTTTTTTCCAAAACAGCAGACTTCAGGCCTGAGTTCACAATGGTGTTAAGAAACTTGAGGACCGGACTCCCTCCACCTCTAAGAACCTAGTGCCTTAATCCTAGGGGAGCATCAGCTTCTCAGCTGGAGGCATGGCTATCTCTCTGTCTTCTGTCTGTCTCTCCTTTCCCCTTTTTCATCTCTGGGACCATTTCTTTTGCCTGCTAGAGAAGTGTAATTGGGTTGTAGGGACGCCCCGCTCTGGGGAGCCCAGGATTTATGGATGGCAATTAAAGTTTTATGAATTGCAGCTGAGGCTGGTTATTGAGCTATTTGAATGTGATTAGAATTCAATTAGAAAGCGGTTAGTGGACGGTAGGTCTCCAGAGTGTAAACAGACAGCTATTCCAGAAATGTGCTAATCCAACATCTTGTGACAACAATTAAGGAGTCTCAGGGCTTAACTCAGGGCAGCTCAGCTGTAACTACTTTTGTACCACAAGGTTTACCGATGCAGACATCACAGATGCTCAGCCTCGACCCTGCCTGCCTGCCCACCCTCGCTCGCGTCGGGAGAATGCTGGTAGTCCCGAATCATTCCAGCCCCAAGAAGAATGGAAGCTCAACCACTAAGAGATGCTTACAGCCTGGGTGTTTTTTTACAGGCCTAAATTGTCCAAACAGGTGACATGATTTCCCCACTTACTTTGCAAGTGTGTGTGTAATTTATTTAATATATACTTATGAGTATTTATTCACTTTGCAAGTGCTCAAAGAAAGTAATAGTTTTTCCCTTTCCTTTTTCCTCTTCTGTATTGGGTAGAAGGTTATCTGAGGTCTGTTTGGGGCTTACAGTTCGGATCACTGTGTTCCCGGTGGTTCTGGGTATGCTCATGGGAAGAACTCCTATGCTAATGTGCTGGAATTTGTGCTTATGTGAGGACCATTTTACTTTAGAGAATCCTAATTATGAAGCTTGAGCAACTAATTTATGTCTCAGTATGGAAACATCCAATTGGAGTGCTAAGGAATTTTGAGAAAAGTGAGAGGCTCATGGGGTTACTGAGGGCTGCAAGGGGTGTGGTAGCTTGGGGCCAGACTTGAGGTGGAAAGCAGACCAAGTCTGAGAAACTTTGCCTATTACGAGAGGACTTGGTTAAATTGCTTGAACCATGGTGATAAGCACAGGGTGATGTATGGAAGTGTTAAGTAGGTATATTGTACGCCTAAAACTAATATAACATTGCATGTTAACTAAGTGGAATTAAAATAAAAACTTTAAAAATTTTTTAAAAAATAAATTGTTTGAGCCCCCCAAGAGCAAGAATTTTACGGTCACGTTCCAATTTGGTGGCTCTCCTCAGATTCTCCTCATTAATTCTCTTTGGATCTCTTAGTCTTTCTTTCTTTTCTCGACTCCAGCCCCATCTTCAGAAGTTGGCCCCACTGTGTGTTGCCACCCCCATTCCTGAAGGAAGCCTACCCTCCATGGCCCCGAGCAGCTGTGTGGCCTGCCTGCCCAGCCAGACCCTTCCTCAGGATAGCAGCTCTTCGAAACTGCTCAAAGCAGAAGGGGACCCCTGAGCAGCCTGTCAGTGTGCCCCCATGGTGCCCCCGCTGCCACGCAATTTTATTTCTCAGTGATTCTGTCCGATAAAATTTCATCGTCCATTAAGTAATCCCTGAAATGAGAGCTCTTATGAGCCTATAATGAGCTCTAATTGCCACGACTCGGGGAGCCACGTGGAAGGATTTATTCGGTATTAAGCAGTCGGGTACAGAGTACAGGCTGTTACCTAAGCCATTACTTTCATAATTCAAGGAGAAAATTAGTTCTTTTAAGGGGCAGGGGGATCCTTTGATTTCCTCCCTCTTGCTGGTATGACAGAGGATGGCTTTGTCTTCCTTGAGTGCGAGACAATGTCACAAATACGAAGGTAACAAAATTGCCCCCCCCACTCCCCCAACACTTACCAGTCAGGGCACCCCACCCTTACCCTCAAATGAGAAAAAAAAATCAAAGCAGTTCAGAGGTGCCACCTTCTTGCCCCTGGACTCTCCAGCTTGAGCCTGAGTAAGCAGTTTCCTCCTAGCTCAACCTTGAGATTCGATTCTTGGCTGTAGCTTTCAAGAGGTCTTCCAATACTTCCCCCATCCGGGATCACACCTGACCTGGACCCCACATTCCCCTCTTGTTTCTCACTCTATTTCCTTTCATGGACAAAGTCAGGGAAAGCAAAGAATGTGGACTTAGCGTTCCTTATTCCACAGGCCCTAGAGTTCTGACCTGTTGATGTGCTTAGCTGTTTCACCGGCTGTAACTCCCACTTCGCCCTTCCCTCTGCACACCCCCCCAAAGAGCCCCCCCATCCCGAGTCCTTTTTTCTCTCATTTTTAGCGTTTGCCCACATGGTTCTCCTGCCCCAAACGGAGGCTGCGAGCAGGGCGGGACAGCCCAGGAGTTGGCGGGGCGGCCTCGGATTTATTTGCTCCTCTTACATTGATTTCATATTAGTTTCCAAAGCGATGAATGATCTCAAAGCTGGGTTTTGTTAGCCGAACACAAACAGGAGACAGGACTTACTTGCCCCCAGCTCCCTTTAATGAGGTCATTATCAAAGCGTGAACAAGTCTATGAATGTTTTATTGAAAGCGCATCGTTAACTTGTATCCATCCTTTTCTCCGAGTGGCATTGTGATATTGCTGTCTGTGGCACATCTTACCCGATATAGCCCGAGATTTCCCCATTCTCTGTAACCAGGCAACCCTTTCTGAATACCCAAAAATTGAAAAGAACCGCTTAGTCTTCAAGAAAGTCCTCAATAATAGTGGAAAAGAACAAAGATCCAGGAGACAACAAAATGCCACAGGGGTGACTTTTCATGAGCAATTATCTCTCATTAATCAGAAGAACAGCTGCAATATTAATTTTCTCTCTTTCTTCCTCTCTTTTCACAGTCCCCAACATTTGAATAATCATAAATTTTGATTTTATGAAGGAGTCACATTTTCAGGGGCTGGAGGAAAGCAGCTACCTAGGTGAAGACAAGGAGAAAACGCTCTCGTTTTATTATTATTATTTTTTTTGGTTTGGGTAAAGCTGCCAACAAAGCAAAATGAAAAAAAATAAAAATAAAAACAAGAGAGATATACTGGAGAAAATGGTCCTCCCCCTTTCTTCTAGATGGCGGCTTAGAATCGGGATTCTTTTCCCGCGCCGCCTCCTGACAACTCCCCCTCCCTCCCTTCCTTCCTCCCCCCTGCCCAGACCCTTTCCCCAGTTCTGCTCTGAACAGGGCGGAGGGAAACGTCCCCGGCGTCTGGCGTGGGAGTTTCAGCCGGGTTTCTGCCCGTTTAACTTGCAAACGTGAAGCCAAGCGTTGTCGATCTGACCAAAGAGACACTCTTTGGGCGTAACTCGCATTGTGGCCATCAAAAGCCCGCCAGCCTTGGATGAACTGAGACGTGCATTCAGCAGAAATGGGGCGCTCGCTCTCCTTTCAGGAGCCGGAGAGGCGATTGTTCGCAGAATGTGTAGTCAGGGTGGAAAACGAGGATCCCCAGATAAGGCTGTAACCTGCAAACCGGATTGGGGGGAGTTAAAAGAATCTCATTAAAGCCGAGGCTGCAATTAGCAAATACACACTCTTAGAGAACCCAAGCCCCTCTTGAAAAGCCTTGAGTCGGGATGAAAGCGGGGCAGTTTGGAGTCAGTCCCCACATTCCTACGCTGGCAGAGTGAAGAGGGGCTCCGGCGCCCGGCTCTCGTGTCAGCTTCCCGAATATTACTTTGAACGCAGTGCAAGCGAGCCCGTTCAGCCTAGAGGGCAGGCGGCGGGCCTCGTGCTCACCCACCACCAAAAAATGGTCTTGCTTCTCCCTAGTGTTTATTCAGAGCGGATGGGCCTTTGAGAAACCTCAATTCGCCTTTGTGCTCACGACAGGCGCAAGAGTTCAATTGGGCCCTCGGAGAAGGGGGTGGGAGGAGGCTTCTGGGAAAGGAGCGAGGAGTCTGGCTCAGAATTTCGGGAACAACCGAGTCTCCGGACCCTCTGAACAGTTTTGATGACACCTAGTCCCCGCCACACAACCCCTCTGCTCCCCACATCCCCTTAATTAATATTCGCCCACCCCCAAATCCTTCAGCCTAACAGGGCTTCCCTCCCCCACCCTTAAAGCTCTCCTCTGTCATCAGAATAAAATTTATTGAGCGCCTACTCAGTGCCCAGCGTGTGCTAGGCCCGGCGGGGAGCACGCCTGAAAAGGCCAAGACTGTATCCAATAGAATATTGTTTCATTTCAGTAACAATGGCCTGAGGTGGGGAACAATTATCCGGATAATTGAAGCAAATGCTCCACCTCCCTCCCTCCCGCTCCAGATCCCTTGGCGCTGGCCTTTTTTTTTTTTTTTTTTAACTACCTTTTTCAAAGTTGGTGGTTTTTGTTTGGTTAGGGAGGGTGTTGCTGAGAGCGATAGAGGAGGGCTGAATCATTCACACGCACGAATCCCCCACTTTCCTTGGCCTAAAGTTTGCTGAAAGTCCTGGCCTGAAATAGCTGCTTAGTAATGGAATTCAAGACAGTTTTTTTTGTCTTTTGCTTTTTTGTTTCTTATTTTTTTTTAAAGATTTTATTTATTTATTCGACTGAGATAGAGACAGCCAGCGAGAGAGGGAACACAAGCAGGGGGAGTGGGAGAGGAAGAAGCAGGCTCCTAGCGGAGGAGCCTGATGTGGGGCTCCATCCCAGAGCACTGGGATCACACCCTGAGCCGAAGGCAGACACTTAACCGCTGTGCCACCCAGGCACCCCTGTTTTTGTTTCTTAAATGCTACCAAAAAGAGAGTGAACCTTTGT
This sequence comes from Ursus maritimus, assembly GCF_017311325.1. Taxonomy (NCBI): domain Eukaryota; kingdom Metazoa; phylum Chordata; class Mammalia; order Carnivora; family Ursidae; genus Ursus; species Ursus maritimus. Next base: position 41,016,840 of record NW_024426996.1, read on the forward strand.
AATTTTTAGCGATCTAGCCTTTTGGTCAAACTTGGTCATCTACAAAAATCACCCAGACAGCGTTATAAAAGTATGGATGCCTTCAAGATTTTGATTTAATGGTGTGGGGCCCAAGCTTAAGAATTAAACAAAAATGCTTGCTGTGGTTCTGATGCAGGTGAGGGTTGAGAAATAATGGATAAATGCTACCCTGCTAATCCTGGAACCTGAAGAGAAGAACTTAACCTCTCTGAGCCTCACTCAGCAGTTGGTAGTTGGAAAGCATGTATGGTGCACCTACTGTATTTGGGGCTCCTGGCATACAGGGAATGCTGTTGCACAAGACAGGTCCCTTGGGAGTTTCCAGTACGTTAAAAGGAATCAACAATTCAACTCAGTGGCAGTGAATCGCAAAAGGTCGAGTGAATATGAGAGAAACGCCCATTTGGCTCCAGGAGTGGGTAAAGCTGAAGTCTGAAGGTGACTTGCAGAATGAGTGGCAGTTGGCCTGGGAACGAGGGATGGGGAATGTGTTCCGGGCCACTGAAGGGAGCACACAAAAGCAGGGAAGACTTTCTCTTGGTTAATTGCAAGAACTGAAAGGAAGCCAGGGAGATTGGTGGAACAATCTTCAGTTTCTGAGCCTGTGAGATAGGAAAATGCCCGCCACCTTCCAGTCCTTCGGAGGGATTGAGGACTGCTTGGCGCCGGGCCTGGTGCCTGGTAAGAGCTGTTGGTGGCTCTGGGTTTTATTATTATCTGGGATCTGCAGGGCCATGTGCCCTTGAGGCCGGGGAATGAAGTATCAGAGCGCTAGGCTTCACAGAGGAAAACCAGGAAGCTGGAGCAATGGCCCAGTCGTCTCTCCGAGACAATGCACCTTTTCTGAGCTGAGTTTCTACTCCCAAGGCTCCTTCGCAGCTTGGCGCCCACACCCTGAAGGTGCCCAACCTGGGGTTTCTCTAGCCTTTGATTTCTGGATAAGCCTGTCTCCTTCAGCAGCCCCATCAACCTGGGCCTGCCAGGGGAGTTTCCCCAGGCTCCACTCTCCACCCCGCTCAAAGGCCTGGCATTCTGGAAGCCCCTACTTGGGACTATGCCTTAAAATTTCAAAGCTCCTTTGGCCTGGAGAAATCTTCAAGCATTGCAGGTCTGTTTGGGGTTTTTTTTATTTTTAAAGTTTATTTATTTAGTAACCTCTAAACGCAATGTGGGGCTTGAAATCAGGGATGGGAGATCAGGGGTTTGTGCTCCTCCAACGGAGCCAGCCAGGCGCCCCCTTTGCTGGTCTGTTTTGCACAGGAGGAAGCAGGTGCCATTCCAGTATGCCAATCTTCATAGCCACCATTTCTTTCCTGAGCTCCCCCATGTGCCTGGCTCTGAATGAGGAGACTTGCCCACATGACCTCATTTGCTCTGACAGATAAAACACATTATTATGGCTGTTTCTTGTAGGAGAATCCTCAGTCTTAATGAAGTTCAAAGACTTACAAGGTCAGACAACTAAAGATGGCAGAGCCAGGATTCAGATCCTGTCTATCTAATGCAGGGGTGTGGAGTTTTAGGCACTAGGTAAAACCATCTCTTAATGATACCAACATTTATTGAGCATCTATTATGTGCCAGGGTATGAAATAAGCTTTTTATTTTTTTAATTTTTTAAAATATTTTATTTATTTATTTGACAGAGAGAGAGAGAGAGCGAGAGAGGGAACACAAGCAGTGGGAGAGGGAGAAGCAGGCTCTGCGCTGAGCAGGGAGCCCAATGCGGGATTCAATCCCAGGACCCCAGGATCATGACAGGAGCCAAAGCCAAAGGCAGACGCTTAAGGACCGAGCCACCCAGGTGCCCCATGAATTAAGCTTCTTAATGTATCTTTAATTTTTCACAATGACCCTGTGAGGTAGGTACTTTTATTATTTACTCATTTGGCTTTTGTCCACTTCTTGGTCAGTATGGTTTTCCTATATATTAAAGATCACAAAGGCCAGTTTAATGTGGGGCACATTATGATGGGGCACAAATTGGCACTGGGATGAGGATAGGGAATGTGATTGTTTTTATGCCCCTACACCCTGAACATAGTTAAGTGCTGAAAGATATTTGAAGTGGGTAAAAGCAACAGCTTATTCCTTTACTTCAAAAGCCTTCATTGTAATCAGTACATAGGTCCACTGGTTGGTTGGGTACGCTCCCCTCCCCAAATGACTGCAAGCTGCACCTGGACAGAAACTGGGTCTGTTTTGTTTATTCACCGTCTGTGTCAAACACCCAGCCTAGAGCTGGCATATATTGGGAGATAAATATTTGTTGAATGACTTCCCATTTTACACAGGCTCAGAGAGGCTATGCAATTTGCCCAAAGCACAGAGCTTCCAAGTGGCAGAGGAAGGATTCAAACCGAGGTCTTTCTCATACTAAAACCCTGCTCTTTCCACCCCAGCCCACAGGGACTGAACGGGGGAACCCGGGCTGCGCGGCTGGGGGCCGGTCCGAGGTCGGTCCTCACTCAACCCCAACCCCAGACGTGGGTGAAGCCGAGGGAGGCCGCTCCCTAGAGGGGATAAATAGACTCTGAGAGGGTGCGAGGCGCTCCCAGAGCGTCCGAAGCTCCTGGCGCTTTCGCTGCGGGAGCTGGAGACCCACACCCTACCCCCTTCCTGGTGTTTTGTCTCTCCGGGTCCCGGTCTCTCCTTCTCCCTATTTCTCATTGGGAAACGAAGCGACTCTAAGGGATCGTACTGAACCCACAGCCCGAGAACACCGCGACCAGCAACGGCCCCAAAGACCTGCCATCCACGCTCTGCGATGTGTCCTCGCCGCGACAGGTGCGCATGCGCGAGCGTGTGTGCCCGAGGGAGAATTTAGCATGAATGTGTGTGCGCCAGCGCGTGTGAAGTGTGCGTGAGCGTGTGAATGAGTACGTACGTGACAGTGGGACACGGGGTGTGTGCGAAGCGAGTGTATGTGTCGGCAAGTGTGTGAAGAGTGCGAATATGAGGAGTAGCACGTGCGTGTGTGTGTGTGTGTGTGTACCGGGGTAAGTGAAGCGTGTAGGTGTTTCAGAGCTTGAGTGGGGGCTGTAAGCTTGACTGTGTGAATGCAGGAGTGTGAATATATGAAGGGGCGAATGAGAGAGGCTGAGTGTGTGAGGGAGAGTGTGTGTGAACGGTATGCGTGTGAATGTGCGGGAGAAAGTGTGTGCTCCTGTGAGTCTATGCGTAGGTGTATGTGTAAGAACGTGCGCGCCACGGTGTGTGTGAAGAGTAGGAGCGCGGGTGTGGGAGATCGAGCGCGTGAAGTTTGCCCGGGAGAGTGTGCGTGGCTGGGACGCGTGCGTGGGGCGTGGCTCCTGGAGCCCCACCTCCGCCGCTCACCTCCCTGGAGCCTGGCGCCTACCTCTCTCTGCGGAGCAGCGAGGTCCCTGAGAGAGGGAGGGAAAGAAGAAGGGGACAGGAGTGGCCCCTCACAGCGGAAACCTGCAAGTAAGTGGGGGGCGCTTTGGGGGCATCACCAGCATTCCCCTTTTTCACCTGTCCCCCAGTTTTCTTCACTCACCCCCTGGATCACCTTTCTGGACATTTACCCAACAAGTACTTATGGAGTGCCCACAGTATAAGAGGCTCTGCTCTACACACTGGGAAAACCAGAAGAACAAGACAGCTTAGGTCACACTCATCAGGGAACTAACACGGGGCTTTCCGTTCATGAGTAACTGCTTTGCAAAATGCTGGTGTTATAAATTTTGGTCTCTGCCCTCAAGCAGAGGGGGCATGGAGAGCTTAGAAGACAGAATATGATAGCAACAAGACAGTGTGTTGGAATAAGTGCGAACGCATTCCATCTCCATCCAAACCACAACCCTTCCACTGTCCTCTTGAGCTTGGGCTTCAGGTTAGGCGGTCCTGGGTGTGAGTCGCCCTCCTTGACAGTGGAAGTTATAATAGCACTCTTCTTATCGGGTGGCTGTGAGGGTTAAATGAGTTGTCATGACAACCCTTGGCGCAGTGCCTGGCACATGGTTAGCACTCAATATATACAAGCTACAGTGATGCTGATGCCTAAGAGTTGCTGGCCTGATGGAATGCTGTGGAGAAGGGGAGATGTGCTGTAGGTTTTTAAAAAAAGATTTATTTATTTATTTATTTGAGGAGGGAGGAGCAGAGGGAAAGGGATAGAGGCAGAGGGGGCTCCATCTCCCAACCCTGAGATCATGACCTGAGAGGAAATCAAGAGTCCTATGCTGAACCAACTGAACCACCCAGGCACCCAATGTGATGTAGGTTACACAGTTTGAGAGATTATCTACAGATTCAAATTAATTTGTATATATTTATATTATATTGCTCTGTAGTGTCAGGTTGTGAATATCAGATGCTTGGTCTTTATTCCTGAACCAATGTTACTACTAGTGCTGTTGTTAAGGGGAAATGAAAAAGTATTGAGGGGAGACAGCAAGAACCTACAAGAGCCAAACGTCCTTTCAGGCAGCCTTAGAAGCATTTTTAGTCCACCCATGTGCCTTTAAAGTGAAAGGGAATATTTTCACAGTGACACAAAATGCATGCTGTAATTTAACCTTGTGAGCGAAACTTCCAGTTAAGTATGACATAGGAAGTATGTTTCCTGATTAGCCATGTACCTCCCTGGAACAAGGTACTGTATAAACAATTACGGGACATGGTAGTTTTGTTTTGTTTTTAATGTCTGACTTACTAAGGTACTAAGGGATTTTGTTTTGTTTTGTTTTGTTTGTTTTGTTTTTAGTGTTCAACCTAGGACCACAAGATAATTTTGTTTTAAACTGAAAAGGGTATCTTTAAAGATTGAATTTCCTTATGGAGACTTTTTCAAGAAAAAAAAATATATTTAAAAAAATCTTGAAAAATATGAGAATTGTTTGCAGCATCTAGGCTCTCAAATTTAGCAGCTGAAAATGAATTTTGCCATTATTCAGCTAACGCAGCCATCTTATGTTACAATCAGAGAAACTGAGATCCAAAGAGTAGTGTTATAAGCGGTCAATCCCTTCCAGCAGTCACTAAGTAGGACCATCTTAATTTTGTTCCTCTGTCCGCTCTGTCCACACTTAGACATTTGTAGGAAGATGTCCTGGCAATTAAGAGGAGAAAACAGGGAGGATTTCCAGCTCCCTTCCAGACTGGCACATCCCTGTTTCTGGCAACTCTCTCTTCTGGGGTCTCAGACCCAAACCCTTGGAACCTTCCTCAAATCCTCTCTTTTTTTTTTTTTTTTTTTTTTAAGATTTTATTTATTCATTTGACAGAGAGAGAGACAGCAAGCGAGAGAGGGAACACAAGCAGGGGGAGTGGGAGAGGAAGAAGCAGGCTCATAGCGGAGGAGCCTGATGTGGGGCTCGATCCCGGAATGCCGGGATCACGCCCTGAGCCGAAGGCAGACGCTTAACCGCTGTGCCACCCAGGCGCCCCTCAAATCCTCTCTTTGTCTCTGTACATTTAATTTGTGGGGAAGGCTTGATGGCTCTATCTTTAAACATATCCAGAAACTGACCACTTACAACATCCCCACCGCTATCACACCGGTCCAAACCACACTCTGGTCTCCTGCAGAGCCTTCTGACTGGGTCCTTCTCCCCATCCTTGCCTCTACAATCCGTTCTCAATTTAGCAGCCAGAGGAAGCCTCTAAAAACAGAAGTCAGATTGGGTCAGAATAAGAACCAAAGACCTTACAATGGCCAAAAGTCCATCCATGGTCTTAACAGTGGCTGTCTCTCTGAACTTCTCTCCTCCTGTTGGCCTATTCACTCGCCCTGCTTTCCTTTCTTGTCTGACCCTCTCCTGCATTGGCCTTCCCCCCTGCTGAGAACTCTTCCCTACAAGTGCCCTTGTTTACCTTCATTGAGGTCTTCCCTCAAATGTCACTTGCTCACTCTTTTTAAAATTTCGAAGCCCCTACTGTGCCCTCTGCACTCCCAACCCCCTTACCATGTTTTATTTTGTTCTCCATAGCATTTACCATTTTCCAACATACTATATAATGTACGGAGTTTATGTGTTTATTGTCTGAATCCCCCTTTGAGAATGAAAACTCCTGGAGGATATTTATGTCCATAGAGTCACTAAGAACAGTGCCTGGCATAATAGTTGCTCAATAATATTCGATGAGGATTCACAAGAAGAAAGCCAGTGTTCTTGGTAGACGCCTGACCACAATTCTATCTTACCTCTACATAGCACTTTGGAGTTTACAAAGACTCTTAAATATGTTATGTCATTGGATGTGCACAGTTATATAAGCTGGATAGGACTTTTTTTTACTTGTTATTTCCACGATGAGATATTTAGAATTTAAAGGATGTGTCCAAATCAGATCCAGGACTGGGATCTAAATCAGAGTGTCATTTTTGGTAGTAGACAAGTTCTCTGTTCTAAACCTCTTGGCTAAATGAGGAAAATATAGGTTACTGGATTCACTGTGGATCCTTCTAAATTCTGGCCCTGGGATGAGGGCTGGGTCCTTCTTCCACTGCCTGCCTTTGGGATTATGTAGCTGTTCAATCCCCAGCTAAATAAATGATGTTTGGGGGAACATTCCACAATGGCCACATCCTCTTGTTTTTATAATTTGCACAGGGTTGAAAACAAGAGATATTGTCTTGTTGTTAGCTCAAGCTCATTTGGAGTCTGGCCTGAATCTCTTGACTTGGCTGGATGCCCTCCCTCATCTGACTGCTCTGGGCAAACCAACATACTGTCTTAGTTAGTGCATTACAGTTCCTTCCTCATGTTTGAGTTCTCTGTCAGTCCATCAGATTTAGCTGATGAGCTCACTGACTGAAAACTGATTGAGCAAGACAATGTCCCTTATTCTCTAGGCACACACAGCACCATTGTCTTCCGCAGATACTAGTAATAATTGACATCCTCTTATGAGGACATTAATAGCTCAGGAGTCATTAACCAATAAATGCTGTTAGGGCAAGAATTTATCATATTGAACTACAAAGGTAGCAAAAAAAGTAATATGATTCAGAAAATAGATGTAAATATAAAATTACCAATTCTGAACAAATTTTTAAGATAACACTATTTCCGGGACACCTGGCTCACTCAGTTGGAAGAGCATTCAAGTCTTGATCTCGGGATCATGGGTTCGAGCCCCACTATGGATGTAGAGATTACTAAAAAAAAAAAAAAAAAAAAAAACTTAAAAAAAAAAGATAACACCATTTCCTCATGGATGTTCACATGTAGTAAAATGACAGTTACTTCCCTGTTATCTTTCAGATCCCATGAATTATTACTTTTTTATGTGAATGAGGAAAATTTCAACATTTTGAGACAAGAAAAGGAATAGAATTATTTGTTTATTGAAATATTAAATCAATGTTTGGTTATTCATGGATTAACCCATGCCATCTCCACTTAGAATGTAATACATGTCTCAGTTATACACGGTTTCTGTGTTCCAGGTGCTCTAAAGCAACAGAGATGTTAATTATAAATGCAGAAAGCATAGTTCAGAAAGGAGCAATGTCAGCCAAAGTTAACTGCATCATTGCTTTTCTGCAGGGGGCTTTTTTTTTTTTTTTTTTTTTTTTACCTTGGGTGGTGGTGGCGGTGGTGGTGGTGGCAGTGGTGGTTGTTGTTGTTGTAGTTTGAAACTGAGCAAGTTAATGGAGTTCCAAACAATGTACCTAGTTCCAAACAATGACCATAATACCATGTATATCGGCCAGAGAATGACCCCTAGCCAGAGAAGTCTTTGTATTTTTAGTAGCCAACAAAAGACAAAGTGTATCGGACGAATGGCTACTTTTAAAGATAAGGCCTAGGTCATACTGTTAGACGAACTTCCGGAAATAGAGCTACAGTTGCTATCGAAATTCACCATTATTTATCAAGTGCCTGCATGTGCTGGACGCTGGGGTACAAAGATGACTAAAGCCTCATCACAGCCCTCAATGAATTCTAATAGGTGTGTCATAATGGAATGCAAGAATCTATGGAATCACGGAGGAGAGAGCCATTCTGTCTTCCAGCTGGCATCAGGGACCCTAGGATTGGGCCTTGAACTATTTATAGGATATATTCAGATTAAAAACAACACGACAACAACAATAGCACAACAGTGAGAGAAGAGACTTCTAGAAGGGTGCATGAGTGAGCACAGACCTGGAAGATACATTCTATGGAGGCGGGATGGCCACCTGCTGCAGGGAAAAACAGCAAGGGCTGCTTAGCAGCAGAAACAAAGGGTCTGAGTGGTTGGTGAAGGAATAGGAGGTATTATTAGATGGATGGTCTTTGAGGCATGCTAAGTAGAAAATTGAAAAGATTATATTGAAATCATTATAAAGGATGGATTGGAAGAGAGAAAAATCAGAGGCAGTTAAAGTCTTAGAGTCAGTCACAAGACGATGAGGGTTACATTAATCAGTAGTGGTGGGAAAGGAGAGGAGAGGTGAGGATGAATTCAAGAGTGCCAGCAGCCCTCAGTTGCTCTTGGGTTGTGAGATGTGGGTACAGAAAGATAAATGAGTCAGTGGGGAGTTGGATTTGTGGCTCAGGGATCTGGGTTAGTGAGGGCACTGTTAACAAATATAGTGGTTACAGAAGATAACAAGTGTTTTATTGTTTCAGATGGGCTTGTGGATACAGTGGGGAAGAGGAAGAAGGTAAGGTTTTTGGTGTTAAGCATTTTGAGTTATAAGTACTGTCAGAAGAGCCAATGGGACATTTTTGATGTGTAATAGCAGTTGGAAATATCGATCTGAACTTCGGAAAAATTGGGGTTGGAAATAAACATGGCATCAGCCTATAGCATTAAAACATATATAATTGTTGGAACATCAAGGTGAGATGAAATTACTGAAGGCTGAGGTGATGGTTAGGATGGCCAAGCTCATTGTCTTGGCATAGTATCTTTCCAAGTAATTGGCACATAGTAGTTAACATATTTGTTAAATGCTGACTCTGTTCCAGAGTCTCACTTCCCTGCTCTGGGGACTTATCTAATCTCTTGGTCATTCTATCTAGAGGTAATCAAGTACCTACCACTTGGCAGTGGGACTGGAATACAGTGGATTTGGAAAACAAATCAAGGTTGGAAGGCAGCTTGGTGTGAATATAGGATCAGAGTTAAAAATAGCCTCCTTTAGGGGCACCTGGGTGGCTTAGTCGGTTAAGCATGATGCCTTGCTCAGGTCATGATGTTAGGGTCCTGGGAACAAGCCCCCACATGGGCTCCCTGCTCAGGAGGGAGCCTGCTTCTCCCTCTGCCCCTCCCCCACTCAAGCTCACACTATCTAATAAAAAAAAAAAATCTTAAAAAATTTTTGAAATAGCCTCCTTTAGCCAACCAGGTGCCTTAGAAAGTTGGCCTGAGCACTCAGCCCCCATCCCATCCAACAGAAATAGGGTTATGTAGGGAAGTCCTGATGTCATATTCAGGTACCCTGCCCTGTTTTCATTCCAAAAGACTTCTTTTCCCATGCAGACCTTAGATATTTTCTGATAGATTCAACCTTATCTTCACAGGGCTTGCTGACATTTGAACATGCCAGGGATCCATCAAGTAGGGCAGCCAGATGTTTATGGCCTGGTTCTGGCTTATTAGCACAGTGTTGCTCAGACTCCCTGTCTGAGTCAGAATCCTAAGTGACTGTTCCAGGTCACAAGATGTTTGTGTTTCCCGAAGGATTTAAAGTGCTTGCAAAATGGTCTGTGATATCCGCCTCCAGAAGGAAGATTGCTCATCTTTGAGATCCTATGTAGATGGAAAAAATGAGGGACAAATGGCAAATCAATACAAAAAATCATTTACAGTGTCACCATTTATCATCAGCTGGAACTTGGTATTGGTCCTGTAATTTCCTGTCAGTTACCACATTACCTAACTGTCCTCATCCTATGATGTTCTGGATCAACCTCTCTGCTTCAACCAGGCAGACCTGTTTGTGATCATAGCACAGACAGCCCCCTATGTGGGACTTCTTACCCACACGTTTCTCCACTCAAAGTGCTTCTATCCTTTTCTCACTCATCCAGTTTTATCTTTAAAATGCTCATCAAGGGATTCCTAGGTGGCTCAGTCAGTTAAGAGTCTGCCTTCAGCTCAGGTCATAATCTCAGGGTCCTGGGATTGAGTCCTGCATTGGGCTCCTTGCTCAGCAGGGAGCCTGTTTCCCCCTCTGCCTGCTGTTCCCCCTGCTTGTGCTCTCTCTCTCTCTCAAATAAATAAAATCTTTTAAAAAAAATAAAATGCTCCTCAAAATGGTACCTTCTTCATATGACTTCTTCCTATGATAACAACTCAAATTATCCAGAATTCCTCAGTGTTTCCATATGCGCTAACTGTAAGTTTTATCTCTATATAGTATATCCTATTTTTTTTAGGACTTATGAATACCCTTAATTTTTCCAGAGCAATATCTTATAGACTAGCCCTCAGCATCACCTACAAAGATCGTTGAGTTGAATGGACTATTCATCTAGTCAACTGGAAGTTTTTCGGGTGATGGGAATAATGATGACAATGATTCATTCACTGAGTGTTATAGCAGACACTGTATTAAGGATTTTGCCATGTTATTACATTTGATTGTCACAATAAAGAGTGAGGAGGAGATCATCCTCATTTTATAGATGGGAAAATAGAGGTTCAAAGAGGTTAAGTAGTTTGCTTGAGGTCACATGATTAGTAAAGAGCATAATCTGTATTCAAACCCCAGCCTTTGAGACTCTACAGTTCATAATCTTGCCATGTTTTCGGTGTCTGTTTTTTAAAGGACAAAAAATGATATTTTCTTCATCTCTTTCCATTCCTCCTTGTACAGGGCTGTGTCCTGAATGCTGTAATTAAATTTGAGGTTGCAGGAACACACGGATGCTAACTTCCTTCAGCGGGTGAGTGTTTTGGTAAGCATAGATGGGGAAGTAAAGGAAAGTAGGGTCTGCTTCAGCAACTGCAAAGCCAGACCTCATGGAGAATTGAAAAAAAACCCACTCCTCCTCCTGCCCATTTCCTCAGAAGGGGCTTACTTAGAGTTTTATGGATCCTCTTTCCNNNNTCTGTGAGAACAAAGATTTCAGATAAAAGGCCCTTCATTAGAAACCAGTTCTTTCATTAATTCAACAAATATTTGAGTGCTTACAATATGTCAAGCACTCTTCAAGGCACCAGGGAAAAGTGGTGAGCATAACGGATAGATTTTGTCCTAATAGTGTTTCTGTTCTAACAGTCTTATATATATATTTTTTAAAGATTTTATTTATTTATTTGACAGAGAGAGACAGCCAGCAAGAGAGGGAACACAGGCAGGGGGAGCGGGAGAGGAAGAAGCAGGCTTCTAGCGGAGGAGCCTGATGTGGGGCTCGATCCCAGACCGCAGGGATCACGCCCTGAGCCAAAGGCAGATGCTTAACGACTGAGCCACCCAGGCACCCCAACAGTCTTATATTTTTAATGATAATAATTTTCATGGGGCTGTTCTCTTCCTGATGCTTATTCTCTGGTTTGAAGACTTTCTCATTTTCAGGATTGTGCTTGAACTAAGAAGTGGGTAGAAGCCAGTATTTTTCAAATTTATTTATGGTGGGCACCTGTTAGTTGCTGCTTTTTTTTTTTTTTAAGATTTTATTTATTCATTTGACAGAGAGAGAGAGAGCACATGCAGGGGGAGCAGCAGGCAGAGGAAGAGGAGAGGGAGAAGCAGGCTCACCACTGAGCAGGGAGCCCAATGCAGGGCTCAATCCCAGGACCCTGGGATCACGACCTGAGCCGAAGGCAGCCGCTTAACCCTGGGATCATGACTGAGCCACCCAGGCGCCCCTGGAAAGGAAAGCTTTAACACTAATCTGGAAGAGAAAGTATACAGTAAAATTTCTAAGATTGTATGATTCAATGTCACATAGGAAAATGTGAAGATAAAAGCTAATAAATCACAAGAAGATCTCTTTAAGTTTGAGTGGACAGAAAACTGAAAGACAGGCTCAGTACAGATGAATATAGTTCGAACTATATTAATAAAGTTGTTTCTATGTTATTTTAATTAGGATCCAGAAACAAAAGGGGAATTAAAAAGAATTGTAGGACTATTCCCTAGTGGTATGAGCCTAACCTGGCTCAATTAAATCTGACTGAACTGCTTTGTTCAACATGACCATCAAAATGTTGTTTTTGATCATCTTAAGAACGAGAACAGAAAGTGATCTAAGCCTTCAGCAATGGCATTTATCAGAATGGCATTTGACATGTGTGTGATGATAGGGTCCTGAGCCATCTAACATTTGTAAGCTCATTTCAATAACCTGAAAAAGCCTCTACATTAGTGGGCACTAATTATAAAATCAACATGTGAGAAACATTACATTCATGGGTTGATTGGCATCGTTTATAGTCGATCTAAGATTATCATCTAAAGAGCTTTTGATTTTGGATTCATTTGCCAAGTTACATCGTTCCTGAAGCATCTCAAATCAGGCAGGACAGGGTAGAATCGCATGCTGATGCCACAGGGTGTAGATGGGTCCGAATGGCCCTGGTTCAGTCAACAGTCCTGCTCCAGTCATGAATGATCAGCTGCTCTGTGATACCAACAAGAAGGGTCACCTGCTCATGTGACACACCATAAATATCAGTTCCTCGTGGTTGGCAGTGGGGTGGCAGGAGGGGTGCTGCGGGAATGAAGTTACAGGGATCTAACAGACTGCAGGCAGAATGAGATCTCGGAGCCAAAGTGGGATCACTTCTAAGGTGAACAGCAGCCACAACAGCCTTGCGAGGACATTTGGAGGACGTATCTCCTTGGGGACAAACCTCTCACAGGCTAATCACTAAGCTAACCTATGGCAAACTGATCTGTCTATTCCTTTGATGATACATGTATCGCCCTCTCAGTGAACCTCTTACAGATGATATGGGCTGTTCGTTTGAATCTCGGAGAACAATAAGTCAAGTTGACTGTTCTTTCCAGTGTGGCCATTGCATTTTTAAGTTGCCCGGCAGCTGTGCGGGTCTGAATGGGTGACCACTCATACACCCTTTCCACCTCTTTGCCGTATGACTTTACTCAGAAGGGCAAAGAGAGAGAAAACCCAGGAGAGAATGGTTGCGGTATTTTCTTGTCTTTCTATGCGGCTTTATAAATGCTCAGAACATGATCTGGCATGATGAATTGTTTCTGTGATGGAGGCAGCTAGACAGGAACATTGTCTTCATTCTCTAGATAAGAGAATGGAAGGAAGATAATTTAGGGTAGGCTGATTACAATGCAGCATGAAAATGCATATCTATCGCTCTTTATTCTAGTATTCTATCCACCCTGATTGAAATAACACTGTCATCAATAATAACAACTAACACTTATTGAATACTTACCATTCTTTACGTATATTATCTCATTTAATCCTCCCAACTCTATGCAATGAGTGCTATAATTAGCTCCACTGCACAGATGAGGATAACAAGTATTAAGTCAACCCAGTTTCCTGTTTCTTAAATATCATCCTGGGAATGTTAAGCGTTTGGGGAGGTAAATGAGCTTTTTTATAACCACTCAGCAGTTCCTCATTATACTGTGTAAAAACGGTTAGCCTCATTTTCTCATTAAGTTTGTATTTTTTCCTTCTTATTTATCTTCCCTTCCTGGTAGTGGACATTTACCCACAGAAACAAAAGGAGTCTTTCTTTGATCTTCACTGTATCTCAGCCTTTCAAGAGCCACTTGAGCTTGAGTAAGTCATTTACCCTGTTTCCTCTGAAATTTATAGAACGGAAATAATATCCCACTGTTTATTTCATTGGAGTGTTGGGAGGGTGAGAGGAGACACAAATGAAAGTGTTTTGTAAAATATTTAGCACTATGTAAACACTGATATAAATATTTTTTTCCTTGTAGATGGTCTTTTCTCTTTACCTCACTTTTCCCCTTATTTTTCTGAATAAAGACTGCATTCTTTTACATGTTCATATTTGAATGTCTTCCTGTGGTGCAATTAACTACAACAATAAAGATAATAGCAAGATTTCTGAAGAAATTCACTTACAACTATTTCATGCCTCCAGGTGTAAGTTATTTTCATGGTAGTAAGGTGCATTTCATTTTCTGAGCCTCCAGAAGAACTCACAGCTCATTACATCTTCTAAGGATACACTGGTATCTTTAAATACACCATGTACAGAGTTATTAGTTGATCTCCCAAGGCCTAAAATTGTTCTTGCATCTTCTTAAGTGCTTAATGTCAGTAGGACCAACACAATACCTTGAATACTGAAGCCCTAAAGTTAATTTGAGAGGATTCTACCTTCAAAATTTAGTTCCGTATAAAAGTAACTCACATTTTAAGAAGAGGTTGAAACACAGTAGCCAATGACTAGAAAAGAAAGAAACTTCCAGGGGCGCCTGGGTGGCTCAGTCGGTGAAGTGTCTGCCTTCAGCTCAGGTCATGATCCCAGGGTTCTGGGATCCAGCCTTGTGTCAGACTTTCTGCTCAGCAGGGAGCCTGCTACTCCTTCTGCCTCTGCCTGCTGCTCCCTCTGCTTGTGCTCTCTCTCTCTGTCAAATAAATAAATAAAGTCTTAGAAAAAAAGAAACTTCGAAATCGTGAAGGTAAAAAGCAGACGTTCAGAGATAAAATGGTATGAGAAAATGTTAAAATGATATGAGAAAATATTAAAATGATATGAGAAAATATTATAAGAAAAAATTAGAATGTGAGTGAAAGCACACCATAGTAAAGCTAGTGCATATGTGTTGGGGTGGGTGAGCCGTGAGACAGAACACAGAGGCAGGCTGACTCCCACGTTCCCCATCCAAGTACTAACCAGGCCCGACCCTGCTTAGCTTCCGAGATTAGATGAGATCAGGCCCGTTCAGGGTGGTATGGCCGTAGACCCATGTTCCCATATGAAGCTGGGCGCTGGCTAACCTCAATCACGTGAGAAGTCCAGCCTGACTGTAACTACTAAATCCAAGTCTTCACCGTACCGTGTTCAAAGAAGTGTAGAAAACTTTTAACATTGGTGAGTAAGAAGGCCATTGGCTCCCAGTTAAGAGTTCCAAAAGGATGCAGAATAGATTATCATCACACCCATTCAGGAGCAGAAATTGGTCGTGCCCCAACTCTATGTAAAGTATGGCATTATGGCATCACTACATAGGCATAAAATAAAACAGCGTAACTAAAAAAGATACCAAAGAAACTTTGACAGATGGACACATACACACACACACACACATGCACGCATATCCCCAAAACCTTCAAAATTAATGGTTTGATCAATCTATTCAATCTATTTTTCTTTGTCTTCCTACCATTTCTTATGATATTCAGGGTCAAGAAGGAAGAGTGAGTTCCTGTTCCTTCTGACTTGGCTCTAGTAATCCTCTATTGCTACATAACTGAGTACCTCAAAACTTTGTGATTGAAAGAAGAATAAATAAATGCTGGCTATTTCTGGCAGTTTCTGTGGGTTAGGAATTGGTAAGCGGCTTAACTGGTTGTCTGACAGTTAGTTAGTTGGGGCTGTAGTTGGGCTGAAGGCTTGACTAGGGCTGGAGAAAATGCTTTTAGGATGGCTTAATTCACATGAGTGTCATGAGGCCTCAGTTTCTCTCCATGTGAGCCTCCCTACAGTGGGATTTGAGTGTCCTCATGACATGGCAGCTGACTTCCCTCAGGTGTGATTTAGGAGAATATGGATACTGCCATGTCTTTTACAATGTAGACTCAGAAGTCACATACTGTCACATTCACAAATCCTATTGGTCACACCAGTCAGCTCTGTTCAATGTGGGAGGGGACTACAGAAGGGGAATACCAGATGATGAGGCTCAGTAGGGATCATCTTGGAGGTTGGCTGTCACACTGGTCAAATCAGATTTTGAGCCCCCAATAATACAAAGGCTATTCACCAAACAAAGCTGTTAAGAGTCAGATACGGTCTCTGCAAAGAGTCAGGAACTTGAAACTACCTTCTTGAAGGAAAAATAGTTGAAGTAAATGGGCATGTTTAGCTCAAAGAAAAAAGATTTCAAGTGGGGATATCTTCACTTATTTGAAGGCGGGGATATCTTCACTTATTTGAAGGACTGTCACCTAGAGGAAGGAATAAACTTGTCTCCCTAGAGATTAGAATGAGACTTAACAGATGAAGATGTATTGAATGACTCTTAGAGTCCAGGTAATATTCAAGGAATTGGAAGAAAAAAAAAAGCCTAGACATAGTCTTAGACCTTAGAGAATGCAGTCTTTAAAAACCGTGGAAGAACATCATCTTTTTGCATATGCTCAATATGCTATAGCTATTTAATGTAATTATTGAGATGTTCAGTAAAGAAGGAAACACCGCATGATTTAGACTGAAACAAAGTTTTGGAGCCAGTGTGGACAAGATGACTTCTGGGCTCCATTCTGGTTCTGTGAGCCTATAATTTTAGGAGTAGTCTCCAGACACGTGTGAATTTAAAAGATGGCAGTGAAGAAAACCCAGTAGAACTTGTATGCCATATTTACAGCACTGCTTTAAATCAGGTGAGTAGCCATAGATATTATTCTAGGGTAATCTAAGAAAATCCATATGGACTTTACAGTTTTATTATAAAAATATTTGGGGGCATAGTAAATATGTATATACAGTGTGAAATCATCAAAGAAAAATGGAAGCAGGATGATTTCATATGTGTAGCCATCTATGTAATATTCATAAGGCACTAACAATATGCCAAGCACGGCTGTAGAAGAAAATAATCTGAGTATTTCTCCGCTCTACAGTTCAAGACTGTAGAGCAAAGTGCTAAGATCATGGGATAAGGAAACATACTGTTTAGGCTCAAATCCTGGTTCTACCACTTTCTAGTTATGTGACCTTGGGCCAAGTTACCTAATTTTCTTTTGCCTCAGTTTGCATATATGTAAAATAGGGATGAAGATGGTACCTACATTATAAGGATGTCTGTGGGTTGATATGTGCAGAATTCCAGGAGAAAATTTTCCACATTGCTTCCTTGGCCCATGGGCAGGGTTTTTCTGGTTTCTGCCTTGCAGCTCTTCTGGTTGAATGCTGTGCTCTTGCCTTAAACCTACCCAGGGCCAAGTCTCCTATCACAGCATGAGTGTTAGAACTCCTACTTTAGCTCCTGGGAATTACTTCTGGTCCAATAACTCTCTCCCCACCCACTTCCCCCTCCCAGCTCCATGGTATAGGTTATGAGTCAATCACTCAAGCTTTAGGCTTCATTTTTTCTTCCGGCACTAGAACGTTTCTCCTCTCTTTTGAATTTAGTGCTTATTATATTACTATTTTTTTAAAGAGACTATTTTTTAGAGCAGTGTTAGACTGTAAGAAAAATTGAGAAAAAAATAGTCCAGACAGTTCCCTATACTCTCTATTTGCCCTATTATTCACATCTTCAGGTATGTTTGCTAAAATTAATGAACCAATATTGATACATTATTATTAACTAAAAAGTCCATAGTTCATTCAGATTTCTTTAGTTTTTACCTAATTTCCTTTTTCTGTTCCAGAATCCCATTCAGGATACCACATTACATTTAGTCACCATGTCTCCTGTGGCTCCTCTTGGCTGTGAGAGTTTCTCAGACTTTCCTTGTTTTTGATGACCTTGACAGTTGTCAGGAGTACTGTTCAGGTATTTTGCAGGATGTCTCACTATTGGAATTTGTCTAATGTTTTTCTCATGATTAGAGTGGGGTTATGGGTGTTTGGGAGAAGATCAGAAAGTTTAGGTGCCATTTTCACCATATCATAACAAAGGTACCTACTATCAACATGATTGACAGCTGTTGATGTTGACCTTGATCACCTGGCTGCAGTAGTGTTTGTCAGGTGTCTTCACGGTGGTTAGTCTTCCTTACTTTCCATACCACACTCTTTGGAAGGAAGTGTCTCCACTCACTTAAGGAGTGGAGAGTTATGCTCTCCTTTATTACTGTTTTTTAGTGGTTAGATTTGATTTAGGATTTTTTAAAAAAGATTTTATTTGAGAGAGAGCATGCATGTGTGCACACGCGTGGGGGGGTGGGGGGGCAAAGGGAGAGGGAGGGAGAGAATCCTGAAGCAGACTCCCCACTGAGTGCAGAGCTGACAAGGGGCTTGCTCTAAGGACCCTGAGATCGCAACCTGAGCCCAAACCAGGAGTCAGTCACTCAACTGACTGAGCCACCCAGGCGCCCCTATTTGATTTAGGATTTCTATGTGTTTGCAGAGCCAAGGGGTTCTGGATTGACTCTGTCAAATTGCTGGTTATAGATATTGATTGAGCCCTTCTCTAGGATCTAGCGGACACTCCCCTCTTTGGTTCCTATCTTGCATCATCTCTGCAGTGTCTCACATGGATGGTTACTACCTCCCTTTTCTTTCCTTTTTTTCACTTATAACACCATGCTGTCTCAGTTTGCCTCTTGCCACTTTGGCTATTTCCTCTCAATTTCCTTTGTCAGTCCCTCCTCCTCTCCCCATCTGGAATCAACTGAAATTCTTTCATCCTAGATCCTCTTATCTTCTCACTCTCCCGTAGGCAGTCTCACCTCTTCGCTTTTGAGCCATCTCAGCCCGCCTGCCCCTTCTCTCTTTCTTTCTTTTTCTTTCTTTCTTTCTTTCTTTCTTTCTTTCTTTCTTTCTTTCTTTCTTTCCTTCTTTCTTGTTTATGTATTTATTTATTTGAGAGAGAGAGAGAGAGAGAGAAGTGGGGAGAGGGGCAGAGGTAGAGGAGAGAATCTCAAGCAGAGTCCCCACTGAGTGCTGAGCCTGGCACGGGGCTCGATCCCATGACCCATGAGACCAGGACCTGAGCCAAAACCAAGAATCTGTTGCTCAACTGACTGAGCCACACAGGTGCCCCACCATCTTGGTCATTGCTATGGTTACTTTTATCATCTATTGGCTGATGGATCCCAACGTATTTATTTCCTGCCAAGACTTCTGATTTGAGACTCCTCCTCCACTTTTCTCCCTTTTCCGCTCTCTGTATTATCTGTCTATCCATTCATGCATGTACACATCTGTCCCTCTATCTGTCTAATATCTTTATGTTCTACTGGGCATCTCCATTGGGTGTCTCACATTCTACAAACTGAATCCATTATCCTCTCCTACAAACCCAGGAGATCTTTAGGTGTGGCTGAGCTCAGGGGACTCAAACATGATTATCAAGACAAAGTCATGTTTGCATCATCCCTTGGCCCTGCTTTCCTCAGGGTTGGCATCATTCCCAAGCATTTTCTACCATTGCAAGGACAATACAGCTCCTAGTAGATTCATAGAAAAGGAGATATTCCCCATTCCCCATATTTCTCTTAAAAGTCCTGGTACTGAATCTCATTGGCTCTATCTGAATCATGTGTCCATTCAAACCAAACACTGTGCCCCAAGGTTATCCCATGCTCTCTGATTTGCTAGCTTTAGACCATGAGCTTACTCTTGTAACTGGGGATATGGTCAGCTTAACCCATCACATGTACTGGGAGTGGGGGAGGTATGATTTCCCACAAATCATCTTGGGGATGTGCTGTTTTCAAAAGAAGTAGGGGATGCATTCTGGGTAGGTTGGATTACTGGTCCCATTTGGGAATTTTAAAATGCACTGACTTTCTTGGGCCCGCTGCCTGGCTTCATACCCTCAGTGTATCTCCTTTACTTTCAAGATGCACCTCAGACTCCTTACCAAGGCCTTCAAGTTTCCATCAACCTCCTTGACCCCATCTCAGTTTGGCTCTGCCTTCCTTACGATGGTCCAGCCACACTGGCTTTAGTTTGTACCTGATTTAGGTCATTCTCTTTTCTGCCTTAGAGTCTTGAAACATGGCTATAGACTGAATGTTTGTGTTTCCCCAAAGTTCATAGGTTGAAATCTTAACCCTCAATGTGGTGGTACTGGGAGGTGGGGACTTTGGTAGATGATTAGGTCACGAGGGTGCAGAAATAAATTTCTGTTGTTTTTAAGTCTATGGTATTCTGTTACAGTGGCCCAGACTGTTGCTGTAAACATGCTGGTCCCACCACTTGGAGCTTTCTCTTCTCTTCTATTTCCCCATCCTCATAACTTTTGCTTCACTCATTAGCTTCAATGTCATTTCTCTAGAGAAGAGATTTCTGATTTCTCAGGGTGAGTTAGGACCATTAACTGTTCTCTCCCTATACTTCTCCACAGGACTGACTACAATTCTAATAGTTAATCATTTTTGTAATTACTGGTCAGCCCTCCACAATGGACTTTATGCTACATGAAGGCAGGGATTGTGTTTTGTTTAATATCTTATTGCTAAACCCTAGTCCCTGGCACAGAACATGGCACATAGGAGTAGTTCAGTGCATATTTGCTTAATGAAGGGATGAGTGAAAAAGTGAGAGTTTACATGCTGTCATAGTCAGATTGGGCTGTCATGACAAAATCCCATAGAGTGGGTGGCTTGAACAACAGAACAACAGAAGTTGATTTCTCACCGCTCTGGAGACTGGAAGTCCAAGATTAAAGGGCTGGCTTATTTGGCTCCTGGTGAGAGATAGCCTCCTGTCATTCAGGTGACAGTCTTTTTTCTGTATCCTCACACCAAGGGGAGAGTGGTGGGGAGAGCAAGCTCTTTGGTCTCTTCTTATAAAGGCACTAATCCCATCCTGAGGACCTACACTCATGACCTCATCCAAACCTAATTACCTCCAAAGACCCTACCTCCCAATACTATCATCACAATGGGGGTTAGTACTTCCACATATAAATTTGTTGGGGGACACAGTTCAGTCCATAGCATTACGTCATTTGATCTTTGATAACTTCATGACAGATTCTGTTTCAGGATGAAGAAAAGGAGGCTTAGAAAGTTGAATCTGCCCAAAGCCACTTAGCTAGGTAGTGATAGAACTTGGAAGTTTTCAAATCTAGGAATATCTGCCTTAAAATCAACTGAAGATCTGTTGCCTCATGAGGCTCCTGAGGCATTATCTTGTTTGGTTTTGAGCCATTTAGTCTGAAGGGAAATGTGATAGTGTGTGAAGCAGAAATGTAAAGGGGATCGCAAATGGAGAGGCATCTATGCAGTAGAGAGCAGGGGAACACCTGGACACTGAGGGAAAATATACTGAGAAAGGGGAGTTTGCCCCCAAGAAGAGACTGGGGCAGGAGTTTGACAAGAAATTGGACCCTGGAGGGTTGGGGGTGGAGTTTGGGATTATGATGTCAACTATCATCAGGGAAATATTCGACTCATCTTCTCTCATCCTCTCCGCCTCGTTCCCAGGTCCCATACCCTTTTGCTAGCTCTGACAGATTTTTCAGAGCACGAAAAGAAGAGCAAAATAGGAAGAACAAAAATAAGACAGCCCCCACCTTACACTGAGGCAGTGGGAGATACAAAGACCTCCCTGTTGAATAGATCTTAGAATAAGAACATTTCTCCCACACAGAACCAGTGTTAAGATAAAGGGTGGGGCGCCTGGGTGGCACAGCGGTTAAGCGTCTGCCTTCGGCTCAGGGCGTGATCCCGGCGTTATGGGATCGAGCCCCACATCAGGCTCCTCCGCTGTGAGCCTGCTTCTTTCTCTCCCACTCCCCCTGCTTGTGCTCCCTCTCTCGCTGGCTGTCTCTATCTCTGTCGAATGAATAAATAAATAAAATCTTTAAAAAAAAAAAAAAAAGATAAAGGGTGACATTCTCACAGTCCTCAGAAGCCTAATTAACTCCTGATGTTGTAGAGCTAGCGTGAGTAACAATATGTCTCAATTCAGAGAACATTGATTAGGCTCCTTTTCGGAAGCAGGAACTTAGGAAACTGCTGGGATGGAAGGAGCTGTGGGTGACTTCCTCTGCCCTCAGGAAGTTGTCATCTATGTGATGATTTAGACACTTTGGGGCATCAGTCCCTTACCTTGGCCACTGTTTCCACAGAAAGGTGAATTCTCAGTTATGGTGTGGGCCAGGCCTGGAACATACTGACCTTCCTTCCTCTTGTTCCCTTTTCTCACCCTCCCATTCGCAGCCACTCCTTCAACAGAGTGCAGCCACTGGCCTCTTGGTTCTTGCCAAGAAGGAAATTCAGGAGCTTAGCTTATGAGTGCACTGAAGTTGAAGCCCTGAGTTGACTATTAAATAGCCATTTGGCCATGAAAAAGTCACATAGCATCTCTGAAGGGAAGGAAGAAATTACATCCTCCTTGGTTACCTCATTGGGTTCTTGAGGATTATTAAATGATTTGTTATGTATGTGGTTTATAAACCATAAAGCATTACATAATGCAAACAACTGTGCTCATCTTCATAGAGCTGATGAGTGGGACGGGGCCTTAGACATCCCTTCTTGCTGCCCCACGGTTGCTGTGTGCCAGGCACTCTTCTAAGCGTTCCTTATATCTACAGAGCAGACTAGTGGGGGTAGGTACTTTCATCCTCATTTTACACATGAGGAACAGAGAGGTTAAGTGACCGTTCAGGGTCACATAGTAAGTGGCAGAGCTGAGATTCAAAGGCAGGCAGTCACGCTTCAGAGCCCATTGCTAACCACCAAGCTAAGCTGCCTTCTGTGTGCTTCATTAGTACCCTCCGTAAACTCCTCTGAGAGCACTTGACAGAATTATAATTGCTTACCTTAGTGATAAATAAACTACTAGATTAGAGGGACTGTATCTCATTCACACACACACACACACACACACACAGCCTGACACATAGTTAGAGCTCAGTAAATATTTGTTGGATGAAAAAATGAATAACTGTCCTCTGGGGAGATATACAGCAAGTCTGATACAACTACTGTGTTTTTCCTTTCTTTTCTTGGCTAGCTACACTCATTTCCGTCAAGTATTTCCAATAGGAAAATGGTATTTCTTGCTGTCTTTATCGTCCTCTTTTGCATTTTCTCAAGTTCACCAGTGACCCATCTCAAGGGAAATGTCAGAATGTGAACACTGTACTTGGAGAAGAGTCTGACCGGCACTGGATCCAATATGGCTATCTTCTCCTGCCTCCACTGTGTATAATCATTATCCAGGACTCTCAGGAGCTCACTCCTGCCTCTGAACTTTCTGGATGTCTGGACAGTTTCTTGACTATGAAACTAACTACCCAAAGTGACCACTAGGCTTTTACTAGCGGTCTAGGTAGGTAAGTAGAATCCATCATACACTTCCTCCTCTCCCTTTCTCTTATCTCCCCTCCCCTTCCCTCCCTTCTCCACTCTTCCCTTTGGTGGGAGGAGCTGTAAGGAGGGAAAAGGGATTCCCTAAAGTCCTAATGGAAGAAAACAGGTTATGGTTGATGAGGGAGTTGGGGCAGAAAATTGCTTCTTTTAATCTGGAATTCAGAGAATGTGTCAATTTTGCTTCATGGCATGACTACAATGAGTTTTCTTATAAACAAATAGCATCCTTGGCTTCATGTATTGGACTATATTTAAGGGGATGATAAGACCACAAGGTTTGAATTTGGACATGTTTTGAAAATTCCTGTATTAAAGTGGACAAAAATATTTGCACTGTTTCTGTCGGGCTCCTCAAATTGGGAAAGTACTGACTCTGGTTCTCATCAAGACTAAAAAAACCTGACAAAAATCGAGATTCGATTATTAGATAAGTAGGCAGACACGCACTATAAATTCTCTATTCCAACCAGTGTTTTTATTTTTCGTTGTTTTGATTCGAGATTACTTTGGGTGACTAAGTGCTCCACTGGACACTCCGAGCTCAGTCCTTTGAGTCGGGGTCAACGCCTCCTGTCCTTAGAGCCATCCCTTGCGGGACGCCGACCCAATTGGTGCAGGGCGGGACCGCGCCGGTGGGAGCGCGCTCACGAGGCGGCGGCGGGGGGAGTGGAGGAAGGAAGCAAGGCGCCCTGGGAGCGCGCGAGGCCTCACGTGCGCGCTCCCGCCCGCCAGCCTGCGCACACCAGCGCCCACGCGCCCGCCCGCACTCCCGGGAAGTCTCGCGATGCCGTAGCCGGCTGCTCCCGCTGCGGGTGGCTCTGGCTGTTGCTGTGGTTGCCTGAGTTGCTGCTGCGGCTGCGGCGGCGGCGGCGGCAGCGGCGGCGGTACTGGTGGAGGTGTCGGCCCTTGGGCGGATGTTGACGTTGTGTTGTTGTTATTGCTGATGATAATGGCGGCGGTGGCGACGGCCGGGACCCCATCTCCTCTGTAGCCGGAGCTGAGGCAGCCAAGACCGATCTCCGCGGCCTCTGAGCCCGCGGCAGCGACTCCCCTCAGCCTCCGCCGCCTCGCCAGCCCGTATCCCGGTCCCACCCTCTGGAGTCAGGCCCCTTTGGGTAGGGGGCCTTGGAGGCTCAGGATGGCGGATTTCGACGAGATCTATGAGGAGGAAGAGGACGAGGAGCGGGCCCTGGAGGAGCAGCTGCTCAAGTACTCGCCGGACCCAGTGGTGGTCCGCGGCTCCGGTCACGTCACCGTGTAAGGCCCGGAGGAGGGGAGGGCGAGGACGGGAAGGTGCAGGGCTGGGGTGGGCCCCTCTCCCCCGTACTCCTGGAAAGCGCTCTAACCCCGGTGTCCGTCTTGTGTCGGGGCCTTTGGGAAGAGTAGGCGACCAGGAAGTGAGAACTTGCTTTAATTTAATTTGTTTCGGTCTCCGAAGTGGGGACAGACACTGCCCTTCCTCCGCCCCCCCCGCCCCCATACCCCCTTTAGCGGGCCCTTTAGGCCTGGGCTATGTGACGGATCCCAGGAGGGAGGGTTTTTCTTTAGGGTCTGCCCTTTGGGCCACCCCTTCAGCTTCGGGGTGGAAGTACACGTATTTATGAGGTGCCTCTCCCTTGTTTTCTCATCCAGTTACCCTGTGGTTCCTTCTCCTCATCTGTGCCTTTGAGCCTTTTAACATATGGCTCTGTGGCCAGATCTGGGCCATATGAGACCCCAGTGACAATTGGTAATGAGTGGTTCACTGTCGTTGTGCCTGTGCCTTTCTCACACACTCACAGGTCTTCCCAGTTCCTGCAGAGTTAATTTCTGCGGAAGTAATGCACGTTCCTGTAATTGTATATGATAAAAATGTATACATGAACCTATATTTGAGATATGCAGAATGATGAATGTTTACAACCAATTTTTTAAAAAGAAGTCTACGTGATGGACACACTCTGCTCAGGTTGCTGAGGATTCTGTGTAATCTAAGTTGCCTCTCGGCATGAACTCTGGGATGGTTTCTTCGTTTGATAAGCGTTCCTGTAAGTCTGATTTGCAACATTTAGAAGTCCAATATTATTCAAACAATAAGGAATGAGAGTTTTGTAAAAGGTTATGACTAATAAAGGAATGTGAAGACTTGAACCAAATAATGAGCTGTCCGGAAGCAGGAAGTTTTGTAATGTTTCTCTGAGAAGTCCAGAGTTCTGTACAACTTGAAGTATTTATATTCTTCATTTTGGATCTCTTGTTCAAATCCTAGATCAAACTTCCATGATTGTCAGGTATCTCCACACTTAACCTTTTTTAGTAAAATAAAAGGGCCAGCAAGTCTGAGACTGTCTGGAACAGTTTTCATTATACTTTTGGTGTAGGGTGAGTGGGATGTGCAGTGAATAACTTTTAGTGAAACGGTAAGACTTCTCATATGAGATTGTCAGCGAAATCCTTGGATTACTACGTGTTATGACCAGCCATATTGTTGTTTGGGTGTGCTTATGTAATGCTTTGATTTCTTTAGCACCTGTTTATGTTCAGGTGACTTATAGGGTAAAAGCACTGCATAATCACTGTCACAGAGCCATGGGAAGACAGTGGGATTTATCACAATAGCACTTACTTAGTGTTTTAACTGTCATTTCCAGCAGAATTAAGAGGTATCATGGATATTAAATCTCTCTTTAACATATATCACAGAACTTTGAGTCTCATAGGCTGCCATGTAATTTTTTAGTTTGACTCCTAGGACCTTTTTACCTTGTTTTAAACCTGAGGAGTATATGGGTGCTTAAAGAAGGGATTTTTCAAACTCTTTGATGCTGTCTCGCTACCTTTCCTCCTGCTGCGTTCCTCTTGTCAAAGAAAAGCTGGCAAAATTTTGTTATTTAAAAAGGTGCAGGTATAGTTGTAATGTTTCCTCTGTTTAAGGTAAAGAAAAACTAAGCACTTTGTTGGGTAAATAGAATATGTAATAGATGGAAGTGCTCAAACTAAATAGGTGATTAGTAAATTTGATTGTAGAGAGGTTAACAGGGTGGGGAAGAATTATTAGTGGTTTTTAGTCCTTTTGCCCTTTAGAATTACCTGGAGAGATTAAAAAAACAAACAAAAGAACAAAAGATGGTGCCTTCTCCCCAGGCCAGGCCAGTTGAACACCAGGTATTCGAGGGAGGGCCCCAAGCAAGGATAGGTTTTGTTTTGTTTTGTTTTTTTTAGCAAGTCCCACAGGTGACTAATGTGTAGCCAGGGATGAAAACCACTATTCCAGAGTATGAGGAGGAATATGTGCCATCAGTAAGCAGTATGCCTTTCTACATGGGAGTTAATTCTGTGATCTCTGCCAATCACTTTACCTCTCTTTCCCATTACCTTGGTTCTAGGCTCTGGATTCAAATGTACCCTCTGCCACTTGGGTAAATTATTTATGCTCTTCAGTTAAGACAGGATTCATTATAGTCTTTAACTTTTAAGGTTATTAAGGATTAAATTAGATAATATATGCTAAGAATTCATCACAGTATGTGATACTGTGCTCAGTACGTATTAACCTTCATTAATAATCCTCCACACTTAGTGTTCCACTTTGAGAAACATAAGCATAAAGCACAATACTAAGAAATCAGAACTCCTTTCAGACCTAACAGTGATTGACTTTGTCCTGTTTTCCATTTCCATTTCTAAACATTTATGTATTTAAAAATTCAGACCTAACAGTGATTGACTTTGTCCTGTTTTTCCATTTCTAAACATTTATGTATTTAAATTGCTATGTGAAATATTTTGATGAAAATTAGTAAGAATCTTTATTGAAAACCTGAACCTGTTTTGTGGTGACATAGATAAGTAGAGTAAGAGTAATACAAAACTTTTTTTTTTTATAATGATTTTTTATTATATTATGTTAGTCACCATACAGTACATCCCCGGTTTTCGATGTAAGGCTCGATGAATTACAAAACTTTTTTTTACATGACTCTGCCATGCATAATTCACAGGCATGCTATGACATTTGGTAGCCCAGTTAGTGCCTACAAAGATTTCTGAAATTGGTGCTTATGGGTTACTATAACTGTTGAGCATGTTCAGTTTTTCTTGCCTCTGAATGTAAATGGGAAGAACAAGTAAAAACAGTTATGGTAAAACTGCCACTGCTCCCACCCCACCTGTTTTTTTAAACTAAGGAGTTCTTTAGAGCAGTCTTTACTTACTGGTTTGGAAGTAAATGATAGTGCACACTGAATCATCTGTAATCCAGATCAATCTTAAAAGATATAGATTCATCATTTATGTTTTTTATAGATTTCACTTTTGAGTAGACCTTTATAGTTTAATGTTTTTGCTCTTTTTTCCCTCCCTACTTCAGGCTATTGTATTATAGTATTACTCTTATTTTATTTTAGAAATCACTGTATTCTCATATAACATGATTTGGCATGTCATTATAGTGATGTGAGAAAGTAAGTTACTTTCCGTTTTCTACTACACAAGTAGGTCATTTTCGGGGCATAATGAGATTTGGGGGATATAAGGATATAATAATTTGTCTAAACAAAGTCTGCTTTAATGTGGTTTTTAATACAAATATTTTTATTTTAGTTATTTATTTTTAAAGTAGGCTCCATACCCAGTGTGGGGCCCAATGTGGGGTTTGAATTTACGACCCTGAGATCAATACCTGAGCTGAGAACAAGAGTCAGACACTTAACCAACTGAGCCACCCAGGCACCTTGCAAATATTTTTATATTGACTGCAAATCCGACTTATATTTTGTACTTGCATCATGATCAGTATTCTTTTTTGACATCCTTCTGGTTGAGTTTAATAATTTTCTTCATTGTTAGATTTCATGTAGCAGTATGGAACAACGTGGCAGTTCCAACAGGGAGAGATACACAGAAGCATATTTTGAGGAAAAGTGGTATTTGAAGGAAGAGGGAAATAAGTTCCTATTATTGCTTAATATTTATGTACATGTGATTTAAAAGACTTGAGTTCAGACTTCAATTAAAAGTAGATTTCCTGTGTGTGTGTGTGAGTGTGTGTGTGAGTGTGTGTGTGAGAGAGAGAGACAGAGATAGAGCGAGAAAGGTGGGGAAGGGAGAGAGAGAGAGAGAGTCTTCTCATTATGTAATGTAGATGAGGGGAAAAGTGACTAATTTATTAGGTGGTGTAGGCTAGATTGGTTAATATTTTAAAATTATGAAGTTCTTTTTTTACCTCTCAGTAAATTTGTGCAAAATATAGTGATTGTTGTTGAAGACTGATTTTTCATAATGATGATAGTGCTAAAGGATGTTAATCTAAAAATTAGAATTTAAATCTAGTTTTTTAGGCCAGAATTCCCTAGCTGATCTATCACTATAACTGACATTATTTACTTCTGTATCACCTTATGCCCTCCTATATCACAGTCACACTTGGGGCTTTCCTAGGGCATAATCTTTGATTTCTAACTAAAGCCCCGACATACAGCCAAGTTATTTTGCTAAGGTTTGTTTCTAATAATGTTATTCTCTTTTAATTTCACTTAATTATTGTATCTTCGTGTACTCTCTTCTGAGGTATAATCTTCCTACCATCTCCACAAATAATTCCTCATCCTTCAGCACCAGTTTTTACCAATGGCTGTGGAACTCACTCTCTTTGCTTGTCTTCATCTCAGGTATGCTGTGGGAAAGTGAAAGATTTAGAAATGTGGCTTGAAATGAAAAGACTTGGAAACTTACTTTGGGGTACAATAAGATATTTGCATAGGAGATACCACAAGAACACCTTGACCTTTCAAATGGTAGATTTAATAAAAAAATGGTCTATCTTGAAATGTATCAGTACTTCAAGACTGCTACCAGATGCTGTACTTAGCAACGGGAAATCTGAATATGATTTGCCCAAATAACAGAATCACTTTGATTAAACAGTTTTTTTAACTTTACAGTTTTCACCTCCTTTCCCCCACCTAGCATGAAATATAAGGCATCTTCCATTTTTAAAGATTAAAGTTTTTATTTTGAGATATTTGAAGACCTTATTTTGATGTTTCTACATAAAGCTGTAAAGTTCTTTGAGGGCAGGAATTAACGTTTATTGGTCTTCTTTCTCCACTATTTAATACAGTGTCTGGAATATTATAAATCCTAAAATGTTCTCTAAATAAATGAGGTAATCACATACATCTTTGGATCTTGTCAGAATTGCCAAAGGAGTAACTGTTTTCCTCCCTTCCTCAACTTCCTATGGAAGGTAAACAATATTTTACAATAGAACTCTTACAAAATCATATTCAAAATATAAATGGCTTCTCTTTTTTTTAAACAAAATTTTTAATTATTGGGAAATTGTAAAATTAAGACATTTTTCCCCCAGAGATTTTTCTTATTCCTTATCATTGAAAGGAAATTAGTTTGTTTAGGATATAGCATTGAACATATCTTTTGATAATACAGAGAAAAAAGTGCTGAATAGGGGCACCTGGGTGGCTCAGTCGTTAAGCGTCTGCCTTCGGCTCAGGGCATGATCCCAGGGTTCTGGGATTGAGCCCCGCATTGGGCTTGCTACTCTTCTGGGAGCCTGCTTCTTCCTCTCCCACTCCCCCTGCTTGTGTTCCCTTTCTCGCTGGCTGTCTCTCTCTGTAAAATAAATAAAATCTTAAAAAAAAAAAAAAGTGCTAAATAATTAGACCAACTACTAAAACTTCTCAGTGGGTAAACTTTCTTGAAGAAATGAGGAATGTGGTAGTAAGCTGAAGTTTCAAAATTTTAAATGGTGTATTTGAAGTTTGAAATTTACACGGTGTTTCAGTCCAAACAGTTCAGTGTTGGATTTCCTGTCTATTAACTGATGTAATATTGACCAGTGCTTAAAATTTTATGTGACTAGCTAAGTGGAATACAGGGACTAAATGGTGAAAAATAAGTTATATGAAATTATTTATGATGATAACTGCTCAAATACTATTATTCTAAATAACATTACTCTGAATAATAGTATTTTCTTTAAAGAATAGTATTTTTTACTTTGAGAGCTGCTCTTAAACTCAAACTTGAGTTTATATTCCTAATAGGTTAAAGGCTCAATCTTATCTGTGTGTGGTTTTGCTTTCTAATCTATAAAGCTACTTAAGATTTTATTCTCAGTAAAATTAGGCTTTAAATATAACACGTAGCAACAGATACTTTTTAGTGTCCTTACTTTAGTATCTTCTGTGTAAGATTTTTTTGTGACTTTTCATAATTTGTTCAGAATCCCTTTATAAAATCAGATCTTAAGCCAGACTTTCAGTGGTCAGGTAGTCTAGCTTAATCCCAGTGCAAGATTTCCTAAACTTGCCTGATTATCAGAATCACTAAGAACATTTTAAAAGATACACATTTTAGGTTCTTAGCTCTGACATCCCTAATCAGAATCTTTAAGAGTTTAGGAATTGTTATTTTTAATAAGAGCTTAGGAGATTCTCATATCATAGCAGACACATTTAGAAACAGTTGATGGTATGTGGAAGGAGTATGGTCTTTGTTGTTAAGCAGATTAGTTTTAATTCTCAGATACTTCCTAACTGTAACCATTAACCTTTCTGAGCTTTAGGTTTCTCATCTGCAAAAGGGATAATGTCTACCTCAGAGATTAGGTGTGGGAGTCAAAAATAATTTAATGTCATGGACCCACAGTAGACATTAAGCAAATTATTACTTATTACATATTTTGGTGTTCATCCTTAATGCACATTTTATGGCTAATCTTTACCATTTTCTTGGAAATCCATCTAAAAGGTAATGTGTGCTTTCCTGCTTTTAAACAAGACTGTGAGCATAATCAGAATTATTTGATTGAGTTGAAACATTTAATCAAAAGCAGATATTAATCGGGTTGGTACACAGTGATATTCTTAGGGGCCATTGAGGTATTTTGGGGTTTGACGATCTTCTCTAAATGGTACTTCCTTTTAAATTTCACATGTGTGAACTTTTCCTTCCTGTTTTACCTTCTTTCTATCTAATAGATGAACTGTAGGTTGGGAATGAGACAACCAACATTACTAGAACTACAAATAAAGTAAGAGCAGTTGGTTCTGAGTAGTGGATTTAGATGCTTGATTTTTAATACTTGAGTTTTAAGATATTTGTTTCCTCAGAGAATTTTTTGCTTAATCCTTCCTTACCAGTTGTCTTATTGAGGTTTCCTGGTAAGTAATATAACAAGCATTTATTACATTTTATGGGAGGTATTATTTGAGACATTAGGTATATAGTTATGAATAAAACATAGTTTTATTCAGACATAGTTACTCTGTCCTCACAGAACTTACGGTTAAAAGACAAATTATGTCTGAGCGAATTGCTTCAAAGGAGCCCAGTAGAGTGCTGTGACTGAAAATAATGTGATTAGGGAGAAGCTCTCTGAGGACTAACATTTAGGAATGATGGAAGGGTTCTGTGAAGAGCATCCCAGGTGTGGAAAACAGCAGTATAAATTTAGCTGGCTTGAGGAACTGAAAGCCTACTCGTGTGCTGTGGCCAGAATATAGTGAGTAAAGGGGATGGTGCCTTGACATGAGGTTGGTGAGCTTAGTGGGGGGTAGGAAAGGATTGTAGAGGGATTAGAGTGCAAGGGGGGAGAGTAGTTAGGAGGCTGTTCAATGGTCTAGATGAGACATGTTCTTGGTGATGGTCTTTAGATAAAGATGTTTGACTTCTGTCTATTTAAGTCATCAAATTTCACAGCTTTCCTATGAGGTCTGGAAAGACAGCAGTGTCTGCTTGTGCCGTTTCTCTTTCCCCATTTCCATCTCATTCTTATTTCCATCTCATGTTTTTTATGTTTTTTGCTTTGGCTTTGTAAGGAGTGAGGTCAAAGAACTGTGGCTGTCCTTACTGTTGACTGGAGACTCGATGACATACCTGCATTTCCTGTTCTGCTACCACAGGGCAGTTAGCACGCAAGGGAACAGCGTGTGCCGGAAATGGAAAGGGGCTTTCCCACAAGATAGAGATTTTGAAGTGAGGAACTTTGTAAAGTCGTACCCTTTGGCTACAAGATGTGTGGTGTTTGACAATGATCTGTTTATTAGATTTGAGGAAAGGACTGTGCTTTTTAAGTCTTTACATTTAAAACTAAGTTGAATACACAAGGGCTGAAATTTTCTCTTGAAGGCCTAGAGAAATGATTTTTCTCCTTAAGCTCTTCTCCATCCTGCCATCTATGTAGGATCCTACCATCTAAGTAAACCTAAACTTATTTAGGTTAGAGTTGGTTGGACTTTGGGGTAACCTACCTTTGGTTGATTTGTTTGTTTTGATTGTGTGTGTGTATGTGTGTGTGCTTCCTGCAAGAGCTCCCTTTTTAATTCTCTTTGATCTTGTGTTGTAGTTTAGTGGAGTCCTTGGTTAGTCTGGTAAAGGAATTCCTGTGTACCCACCCTTCTTTTTCTCCCCTTTCTAAACTATTGTAAATGTCACCTGAAATTGATATTTTTGGGAGTTTATATTATAATCCAGTTCAACCATATATTACTTCTTAAATGAGCATAATTTATCTTTATTGCGTTGCTCATTAAGATTTCTGTAAGTGTGAAGAATATTCTAACGTAGTGTAAAATTAGATAGTTGAGTTAGATTAGTTGAATTCGTATATCATCAGAGGTTAAGACCATGAAGTTTAATCAGTATATATTTTCATAACTTCCATTGTTTAACAACATACGTAATCATCTGTAAATACTTGAAAATATAGTCTTAATCATTGAAAATTAGTAAAATTCTAATGCTAGAATATTATAGAACTGTATGGTGATGAGGTATATGATAGAGTGAATTAATAAATGATTTCAATAGTTAAGTCTTTGATTTCACTAGTTTATTATTAAGATTGTATTTTCACAGAGCCAGATGAACGCATATAGTCAGAATTTGGTCCCACAGTTAAAATTTTTAGACGTGTTCTGAGATTCAAAATTATGTCTCCAACTCCAGGGGTTCTGTGTCTTCTGGGTAAACACAGTACACTTTCAGTTCTAGCCCTTCTTCCTTGAGCCACATCAATACTCAGATGTATGTTGAGGCAGCCAGATGAATTTAAAGCGTGACTTTTATGAATTAATATCTGTTAATTTCTTCTATAGTTATACCTCCATCTCTCAAAATAGCTCAAAAGCTGATTCCATTGAGCTCAGAGTTCAACATTAGGAAATAAGTGCTGTCTTCACTTGTCATCTGTATAGCTGATGTTTTCAGTTTGAATCTGAAATTTCTAGTTCATGTTTATAGGTCTTGTCATATCTATAGGAGGATAAAATCCTGTGAGTCTAGATTTATACAGGTTGAGTGTCTCAGGATCCAAAATATCCAAAACTGATTTCATAATCTTTTCTCCAAGTCGGTTTCAGCTGCAGCCTTTTTATTCTGAGTTGATGGCTGATCTGGCATCCTATTTGCTTAGACTAAAAACATCTTCGACACCTCCTTAAAGTCTCTCTTTCTCTTTCACTGCATCCAGGCTGTCAAGAAATCATCCATTGGGGATGCCTGGGTGGCTCAGTCAGTTAACCGTCTGCCTCCGGCTCAGGTCATGATCCCAGAGTCCTGGGATCAAGTCCCGTGTCAGGCTCCTTACTCAGCAGGGAGCCTGCTTCTCCCTCTGCCCCCCTAGCCCCATTGGTGTACACTCTGACAAATACATAAATAAAATCTTAAAAAAGAGAAATCATCCTTTGGCTCTGCTTCAAAATGTATTCAGGATTTGGCCACTTTTTATCATCTTCGTTACTGGTGTGAGTTGTCACCATCTCTCTTCTGCTGTACATTTAATTTTCTTTTTCTTTCCTTCCTTTGCCTCTCAATCTTCACAGTCTTCTTAGTATGTCTCCCATAGTGATCCTTTTAAAACATAAATCAGACCCTGTCTTTTTTGTATCAGAGTTTTGGTCCCTTTTAGTGGCCTACACAACCCTCTGTGATCTGACCCATTGTTACTTTTCTGACTTTTCTACTATTCTTTCTTTTTTTTCCTTAAATGATTTATTTATTCATTTATTTTAGATAGAGGGAGAGCAAGAGTGAGAGAGCACGAGCGCACAAGGTGGGGGAGGAGCAAAGGGAGAGAGAGGGGGAGAGAGAAATTCAAGCAGACTTCACACTGAGTGGGGAGCCTGAGGTGGAGCTGGATCCCAGGACCCTGAAATCATGACCTGAGTGGAAATCAAGTCAGATGCTCAACTGACTGAGCCATCCAGGCTCCCCTCTACTATTCTTTGATTTGTTTACCCCACTCTGGTCACACTAGCTTCCTTTCTGTTCTCCAGGCATGCTCCTGGCTTAGGGCTTTCGCACTGGCTGGTTCCACTTTCTGGAATATCCCCTCCAGATATCCAGATGGCCAGTTCATTCACCTTCAAATCTTTCACAGTTATTTTCTTTTTTCTTTTCACAATTGTCTTCTTAATGACCCCCCCCATTTAAAATTTAAACTCATTTATTTCCCCCTTACTTTTCTTTTTCATAATTGCTTTCTCAGAAAGTTGAGATGAGGCATACTTGGTAAAGAGTATGAACTTGACAACCTTCTCTTGAAAGGAGAAAAACGAAAACTTTTTGACAAGAATAAAGTTTTAAACTTTCTTCCTGTTCTACAGCAGCTGTCCTACCTATAAAATGTGAATTCAGAAAGCCTTGCTAGTTTGTTTTTTTTTTTCTTAAAAACTTCGGTACACCATTTGACCTTTGGGCTATAGATGACCCTGAGAGGCCAGTTTGTCTTACCTGAAGCAAATAAAGTCAGGAGGGAGATTTGTTTTCCTAAGACAACATACCTAATTACTTTCTGAACCAGGATTAGAACTTGGGCATGTGTCTCTCCATTGTATTGTTCTTCCATCTTTACCACAATAGCTTACTTGTGCTTTTCAGCCTTTGTCTCACTTGCCTGGATTTCTGGCCTGCTGCTTGAATATATTAGCTTGTAGAGTTTGTAACTCTTTAGTTTTGCCTGGCTTTCCTAAATGTAGCACCTCCCTGGGTACTCTATTTCCTTTATGCCACCCCTGACCTTGAAGAGGTTGGCAAAAAGTTGGAAAATCTTTCACAGTTAACATTAGCCAATTTGATCCTTGGCTATTCTATTTGCTAAGCTGTTTGAAGGGGATGTTTGGGAAGTCAGTGATATTGGGGCATTCTCTAATTTATCAAGTTATCCATAGTGGCTATTAAATGATATTGCCCACTTTACTAGAAGAATGATAACCATAATAAAAACACACCAGACATTTATGTTGTTTTATAATAATAAAAGCAGTCACAACATAACAGCATTTATGCCATTCACTGTTGGTGCTTTATTATATTATTTAATGAGTTAGGCACTATTATTGTCCCCAGTGTATGAATAAGGAAACTGAGGCTTAGAAAAGATAACTTGCTCGAAGTGACAGACACATCCAGTAACTGGCAGTGTCAGGATTTCATTCCAAGCAGTCTGGCTGGTCTAGATTCTGTTTGCTTAATTGCTGCTTTTATTTTATTCAACCAAAGCAATAAACTTATGCATTCTCTATATTATTCATCAACACAAACGTTTATAAATCCTATATATTTTAGGATTTTAGGTACAAATGTGAAAAGCTGAAAAACATTTTTCTAGATCCATGTGAGAATATTAACATTTATTTTGTACTAGTTTTAATTTTATAATTTGTTTGTTGGAAAAAGAACTTTTTCCCCCTCCAGTTCTCAAATATTTTCTCAATCTGGAAGTTTCTAGTTCAAGGAGATAAACATTTTTTTTATGCTTACAGAGAAAGTTACTAGAGGCATTGTCCTATAGTAGAAATTGCCCCAGGCTTGGGTTCAGGAAAGTGGGGCTCTAGACTAGATCCTACATATTAAGTTACTTCTCTTAGGCATTAATTTTTTCATCTGTAAAATGAAATGTTTGGACTAAATGATAACTTTTTTTCCAGCTCTCAGATTCTGAGATTCTACTGTTGTGAATTAGAAATTATTTTTTTCTCTTTAATTTCAAATTCTTCACAATATACCTATTATATATTTAAACTTACTTTAAAAATCCGAAAGAATGTATTCTACGGTACATATTGTAGATATTCAATATTTAAGGGTAGAATTATTTTGAAATCTAGGCTTGTCATTTGCACGTGTATTTCCTTGGTCTGATTTATTTATTTGTTTGTTTGTTTGTTGATTTGACAGAGAGAGAGATAGCCAGCGAGAGAGGGAATACAAGTAGGGGGAGTGGGAGAGGAAGAAGCAGGCTCCCAGTGGAGGAGCCTGATGCAGGGCTCGATCCCAGGATGCAGGGCTCCATCCCAGAACGCCGGGATCATGCCCTGAGCCAAAGGCAGACGCTTAAACGACTGCGCCACCCAGGAGCCCCTCCTTGGTGTGATTTAAAAACAAAACCCCTTTGGTGTGCCTGGCTGGCTCAGTCAGTAGAGCATGTGACTCTTAATCTCGGGGTTATGAGGGCTTGAACTCTACACCCAACATGTAGAGATGACTTAAAAAATAAAATCTTTAAAAACAAAACAAAGCCTCTTTAATCATCTATTTTTTTTCTTTAGGTTTAATACTTCTCTTTTTTTAAAATAAGATTTTATTTATTTGTCAGAGAGAGAGAGAGAGAGAGCACAAGCAGGAGGAGCAGCAGACAGAGGGAGAAGTAAGCTCCTTGGCCCAATGGGGGACTCAGTCCCAGGACCCTGAGATCATGACCTGGGCCAAAGGCAGATGCTTAACCAACTGACCCACCCAGGCATCCCTCCTTTTTCTTTTCTTTTTTTTTTTTTTTAAATCCTTTTTCAGGGTGCCTGGGTGGCTCAGTCGGTTTTCAGCTCAGGTCATGATCCTGGAGTCCCAGGATTGAGCCCTGCTTGATCTCCCTGCTCAGCAGAGAGTCTGCTTCTCCCTCTCTCTGCCCCTCACCTTGCTCTAGTCTGCTTCTCCTTCTGCTCCTTTCCCCACTTGTGTTCTCTCTCAAATAAATACATAAAACCTTTAAAAAAAATCCTTTTTCTAATTATAATGAAAAACAAAGATTATTTAAAAACTGGGAAGTAGTACATCTCAGTGAAGCAGAAAATAAACTGTCTATAATCACCAGGAGACTAAGATCATTTAATATTTTGGTGTACTTGTTTCTCATCCTTATTAAATTTTTCTTTCTAGGGATTTTTAAATAAGATTTTATTTATTTATTTGAGAGAGAGAGCAAGTGAGAGTGAGCAGGGGTGGGAGGAGTGGGGGAAGGAGCAGAGGGAGAGGGATAAGCAGTCTCCTTCGTGAGCGCAGTGCTCAGTTCAACAACCCCGAGATCACCACCTGAGCCAAAATCAAGAGTTGGACACTTAACCAGCTGAGCCATCCAGGAGCCCCTGTTTAATTTAAAATAGCAATATATGTTATAGAAATTTTGGAAAACCTGGAAATATAGAAAATGAAATATCACCCATAAGCTTATTGCCTGTGATTAACCATGATTAATATTTTGATGGATTAACTTTTAAAATTTTTCTCTGCATATATGTAAATATTTTTTTTTTAATTGAGACCATACTTACTCTGAATTATACATTTTTCATTTAACATATTGGGAGCATATGCCAATATCATCATGAGTTCTTAAAGTATGAAATATAAGGCTCTATTAGATTTCAAAGAATAGAACCACTCAGAGGACCTTACGCTGTGGAAGTTTATTATAAGAATGGACACTAAGGAAGACAGGAAGATTTGCATTTTGTACAGCCAGGCTTCAGAGAGCCTGGAATATTATTGTTTTTGGATATAGTGTGGTCTGGTTATGAAGTTATTGTTATTTTTCTCAACGGCATGTATCCTTTGCTCCCTGATCTAGTGGTCTGTCACAGTGACTTACCTACTTTCAGTTCCAGTTTTTGCTGTTGCAATGTGAACTGGCAGACTGCTTTTCTCCTCTGTCTCATAGTGTCTGCTTACTATTGGTTTCAGCTTATTCTTTATTTCTACTTATTCCTGGCTTTACTGTATCTTGGCTTTAGTTTAAGCTTCATGTTACCAACTATTGTCTCCTATTTAGATACCCCACTTGCTGCCAAACTTAAAAAAAAAAAAAGACAACATTCCCCAAAACTGGAACTAAGGTAGTATCAAAACTAAGTAATCTATGTCACATCAAAACTGTTAAGATGATATCTTGCAGTTACATTAACAAATAACGAAGTGTGCCTTTTCTTATACATTTAATAAAATAAGATGATCATCTTAAAACTTTATGTCAGTATTGCTTTGGTTGGCCTAGAATTAAATAACAAAATCTCTCTCAATAAAGTAAATCTTTAAAAAAAATAAAGTTTGCAAACTAATAATATATGAGATATATATACTACATAAAAAGCCTGGCAGAAATCAAAGACATTGCAAAAGAGGTATTTGCTGTATCCTGTGCCAAATAAGACTTTCCCCACTCTAATACTCAAGCTCTTTGCTGGGAGAAAGCATGCCCTAAGGAGGACTTGCTGAAAATAGTTGTTTTCAACTACTCTGTTGAAGGTTTCATCAGTAAAGAAATGTAGATTAAAGTCTTCATTGTAGTAGTTTGAATAATGAATGGAAGGTGAGAAAAACATAGTTCATGTGAGGACTCTTTCAAGATACTGGATGCAGAAGGAAAAGAGGTGGATACTCTCGTACATTAAGAGAGAAGAAAATAGAGGTTCGTATTCTTAGGCTGGGTAGACTTAGGCAGGTTTGTAGGCTATGTGTAAGGAGCCGCTGCTACCCTTAGAAATACTTGTTTGCAGTGTTGGCTATTGGCTGGTGTTTGGGAACTTAGACTTTAGGATGGTCCCCAGTATTCCCAAAATTTATAGGAACAGTTCACTGAGCCTAAACTGTTGAACAATGTGGTTTATATTGAACACCTGCTTTCCTTCTGGGACTCTGGAATTTTGGTATATGCTAAGTAGAGGGTGCATGTTTACCAGTTCCTGATAAAAGCCTTGGGCACTGAGTCTCTAATGAGCATTCCCGGTAGACAGTATTATGTACATATTGTCAAAACTAGTTGCTGCAGGAATTAAGCACATCCTTTTGTCTTCACTCTTACAAGAGACTCTTATAAGCTTGCTCTTGGTTTCTTCTGGACTTTGCCTTATGTGCCTTCTCCTTTTGCTGATTTTGCTTTGTATCCTTTTGCTGTGGGTACAACTATATACTGAGTCATGTGAGCCCTCCTAGTGAATCATCAAACCTGAGGATAGTGTTGTGGACCTCCAGCACAGAGGGAGTGACCCCGAAGGCTGAAAATGGTGGTTGAGATTTGGAACAGTGTGATAGAAATAGAAATCATGGGCATCAGAGGGTGGGAGGGATAGAGGGAAAAGCAGACTCCCCCCTGGGCAGAGAGCCCAATGTGGGACTCTATCCCAGGACCCTGGGATCATGACTTGAGCTGAAGGCAGACACTTAACCGACTGAGCTACCCAGGCCCCCTGAGCCTCTTACTATTTTTTAAAAAATAAAGCAAGATTGTCACTTCAGGGAAAACAACTGATAGCATTTGTTGTCAATAATGAAATTCTAGCTTTCAGATGAAAATTAGAATTTTGGAAAAATTGTATCTGTCACCATGAACATGACAGCTGCCCATACTTAAAAGACCTTTATGATGAGATAAGTGGTTGTATCAATGAATGTGATGATTCTAATATCATACAATGAAGTGTGTCTAACATTTTGAAGATCTGAATAACTTAGTTTACTAATATATTCAAGGGCCAAATGTATGAAGTTAAAAATCAGGTATAGGTAAAACCATTCAAAATGCAAGATACACCAATGGAATTTAACAAAGTATTAAAAATTCATTGATGTAGTTTCAGTTTCCTCCTTGAAATAAACAGTTAAGACACTATCACTTGTCGAGTTTTGGTATATTATCAAGAATGATATACACAGGGGCGCCTGGGTGGCACAGTCGTTAAGCGTCTGCCTTCGGCTCAGGGCGTGATCCCACCGTTCTGGGATCGAGCCCCACATCAGGCTCCTCCCCTGGGAGCCTGCTTCTTCCTCTCCCACTCCCCCTGCTTGTATTCCCTCTCTCGCTGGCTGTCTCTCTCTGTCAAATAAATAAATAAAATCTTGAAGAAAAAAAAAGAATGATATACACCAATTTCCAACTTTGTATCTGGTGAGGCCTAATTTTCCTTATAAAATCAACCAAAGAGCATATTGCAGCAGATGGAATGCACAAAGAGATGTGAGAATCCAGCTGCCTTTCATTGTCAGCCATTAAGAAGGTGTGGAAATATAAAACAATACTTTTCTAAAATTGTTTGGTTTGAAAAAGTTATTTCTTATAAAAATGTTATATTTGTTAGCATATACTGGGCTCATTTATGAATAACTTTTTTTAAGACTTATTTTTATTAGAGAGAGAGAGTCAGCTTGGGCAAGTGGGGGGAGAAGGGGCAGAGGGAGAAGAGAATCCCAAGGAGCCCCACACAAAGCTCAGTGTCACGACCCTGACATAACCACCTGAGCCGAAACTAAGAGTCGGTTGCTTAACTGACTGCGCCACCCAGGCGCCCCAATGAATCAGTTTTAAAAATGTTTTAGGTGTCTCGGTTCTAATGTCTAATCCAAAATATTGGTAAATATAAACCACATAAACTTAAGTTTATTGAGTTCCTCAAGGATGTAAGAGAGCAAAAAGGTCCTTATGCCAAATTTGAATACCCCTGTAGGACAGAACTATATTCCAAATGGAGATGAAGAAAGGGTGCCTGCCTATCATGGCGCATTCTGATTACTGGCAGAATTCTGCCAGTAATCACGAGTACTTGGTTTGAGTATTGAATGTCCTGTTTAGAGATTTTATTTTTTTAAAGATTTTATTTATTTATTTGACAGCATAAGCAGGGGGAGCAGCAGAAGGAGAGGGAGAAGCAGGCTCCCCACTGAGCAGAGGGCCTGACACAGGGACCCCGGGATCATGACCTGAGCTGAAGGCAGATGCTTAACCGACTGAGCCACCCAGGTGCCCCGTTGTTTAGAGATTTTGAAAGAGAAAGAGTACCGTTGGGATTCACTCCTGTGGGCTGGGGAGACTTCAGGGACTTTGAGTGCAGCATTATCTTGACACTTGTTACAGGTATTCTTGTTCAGTGGATGGGGGAATGAAAAAATCATTAGCACCAAATTAATGGCTGGTAGAAAAGCTAAGCATTCTCATATAGTGATAATCTTGTCACTGGGTAATCTTTCTTGGGACATTTTTTGGGGAGTGAGATGAAGGAAGAGGTAGGTTTACTGTCTGTTCCTAAAATACAGCTTAACAAAAAAGTATGACTGGAAGAGGAACTGAATGAATGTCCATGGAACGTAAGTTCTTACTCGGAAGAATAATTAGCCTGATTTAAAAGAGCCCTGACCTGCAGGAGCAAGAGGGCAATTAATTAGCTGGTTGTGCTCCCTGGGTAAAGAATCAACACTCAGTCACATGGCCGATAAGTAAATATTCAGGCTCTAAAAAGAAAGGAAGTTGGGTTTAAGCTCATCTTGGACTGCTCCCTTCAACTTAGCATATTACATGGCAGCAAACTATAGTTATTTAATAAAATAATTTAATATGTGTTAAATGTCTTAATGGCTGGGATGAAAGGGGAAGACTTTTCTAGTTAGACTTGGAGGGGGGCTCCTGGGTGGCTTGGTTAAGTGTCAGACTCTTCTTTTCGGCTCAGGTCATGATCTCAGGGTCATGAGACGGAGCCCCATGTTGGACTTTGCGTTGGGCATGGAGTCTACTGCTCAGTCGTTAGGTGTCTGCCTTTGCCTCAGGTCACGATCCCAGGGTCCTGGGATCAGCCCTGCATCGGGCTCCCTGCTCAGCTGGGAGCCTGTTTCTCCCTTACCCTCTGCCCTTCCCCCTCCCCCCCATTCTC
This sequence comes from Ursus maritimus, assembly GCF_017311325.1. Lineage (NCBI taxonomy): Eukaryota > Metazoa > Chordata > Mammalia > Carnivora > Ursidae > Ursus > Ursus maritimus. The sequence continues at coordinate 41,058,868 of NW_024426996.1, forward strand.
TCTCTCTCTGTCAAATAAATAAATTCTTTAAAAAAATAAACATGGTTGAAATGGAAACTTCATTGAAAGAGAATAGCTTCAGACCAGTGGAGATAATACTTCAAGAGATGGAAATTTATAATTTATAGTCAGTAAACATCTGTTGATTATCCTCCTTCCCTAAGGGAAATAGATGAAAAGGAGGTACATTATCTAGAGACCTCACAGAGAGCTGTCACCTAGCATTTCACACCACTTCCTCATTCCAGGAGTTTTGAGGTTGGACGTGAGTTATCTCTTAGGGCAAGGAGAACCATATTGTGGTGAGGCATATAGACAGAAAATGGATTTAATGGAGTCTGTCAGTCTTAGAATGGCATTAATGCCAGAATTATGTAGAACAGTAACAGTTGCAGGTATATGTTTAGTATGAGAAGAACTTTGGCTTGGACTTAGGTAGTTGCGTTGTAATCTTTTCTGTAAATAGTATCCATTATTTATAAAGACAGATTAATGTCATTCAGTGCTGCTATAAAATAATGTATGAAATGGCTTAAGATGATGATAAAATGGTCTCCAGTGTCACCATCCACATGTATGGAAGTCTAGATAATGATGCAGACCATAACCTGACCACTGAAGTGTTTTGTTTGCCTTGCACAGTATTTCAAAGATGGGAAATTTTGCATAGAAGTCTGGTTTCCCAACTCCTCTTAGAGAAAATCATACAATCTCTCAGATGTGGGCCTGCGTCTAATATGACAGTAATCAGCTGAACCTGACCCATGACGCGTTCCCCTCATTCTGTATACCCTCCACTTGGCTAGTCTCCACCATTCCTTACTGCTTGCACACAGCTCATGTTACTCGATTTCCCTGTTTAGCTGTACTGATGGTTGAATTAGAAACCCCTGACCAGCCCTGCTGTTTCATGCAGAATATCTCAGGAGAGCCATCTTACTAGTGCAAGCTACCTAAAGTGCAGAACTGTATTTATAGGGGTGGTTAAGACCGTGAATCTGAGGGGTTCTCATCATAGAAAAAAAAAATTTGAGGAGATGGATGTTAACTAAACTTATTGTGGTAATCATTTCAGAATATATACATGTATCAAATCATTATGTTGTATACCTTAAACTAATACAGTGTTAAATGTCAAGTATATCTCAATAAAACAAAATTCGGCTTCAGGATCCAACAAAAGTCGTATTGAAGTATCTCAATTTGTATTTCTAGATGCAATCTACCATTACGAATGTGTCCATGAGTATTTTATTCTTTTCTAATAACTTATCCAAGAGTCAAGTGCCCAGTCAATCCTCATGATTTTTGCAGACATTTAAAAGCTTAAAGATATTAAAATGTACTACGTCAGTTCCATTTCTTTGGGAGTTCATCTAGCAAGTGTTGTAGTACTTCTGAGTTTTAAGTGGGCAGGCAGCTGACACATTGTTCCAGGTGTTTTAGCATTCTGTGGCTGTAACAACAGTGTGCATAGGCTGGTCCCAGAAAATGCTAACTGATCAACTTGCATTCTTAGACATGTTAACTGCTTTATTGAGTGTTAACACGTGCTCTTAACCTAAAGAATAATCAATAGCGGAGATCGTAGCTTTCTAGTACTTAGTTGGAAGAATCTCAGTAATTTTTACAAAACTGAATAGTTGTATTTTCCACTACATTAATATTTTGCTTACAAACAGAGCCCCAAAGAAGTAATTTCTTTGTGTATTCTCAGCCTCTTATACAAAAGTTTTGATTCAGCTGCTAAAATTGCTTGTTACATTTCATAAATTGCTGATTTCAGTGTTTTTGTGTCTCAAAATTCCATTGTTACTTTGTATATCAAGTTGCATCTATTTACTTGACCTCTGATTAAGTTAAATGGTTTTTTTCCCACAATGACATGTAATAACATATTTTTCTTCTTTTTTAAAAAATAGATTTGGACTGAGCAACAAATTTGAATCAGAATTCCCTTCTTCATTAACTGGAAAAGTGAGTGTTATCATTTCCTTGGGTACTGTTTATATACTTCAAAAGTGAAGTCTTTTCCTAACAAATTACAGAAACAGTTATGCTAATAAGACATGTTTATTGACATTAATATTGCAGTGTTGTTATTTCTTAAAATTTTCTTTAGGTAGCTCCTGAAGAATTTAAAGCCAGCATCAACAGAGTTAACAGTTGTCTGAAGAAGAACCTTCCTGTTAATGTACGCTGGCTGCTTTGTGGCTGCCTTTGTTGCTGCTGCACATTAGGTTGCAGTATGTGGCCAGTTATTTGCCTCAGTAAAAGAGTAAGTTGAATTAATACATTTTAATTTTAATTTAGAAGTAGACAAGCAAGTCTTGCATTTGTCTTGGGTTTTTGTTTTTGTTTTTGTTTTGAATGCGTCACACCATGCTGAATACTATAAAAATGATCTGATCCAATAGAGGAGTGATTAAGTAAATTACAGTATGTCCACATGCTGTTATATTAAATTTAATTATAAATTTCATTCATAATTTTTATGACCTAGGAGATTACCTAAGAATAGACTAGAATACAGCATTCTCTCTCTATATATACATTCATGGTGGTATAGCATAGTGATTGAGAATGCTGGGTTCAGGTCTACCACTTATCTCTGTGACTCTAGGCAAGTTTCCTCACCTCTTTAATCTCTAGTTGACTGATCTGTAAAATGGCAGTATTCACCTACCTGCTTGAATAGGATTGTTGTAAGTATAAAATGAAGTAGTGTTTGTAAAGCTGTTAGCTAAATGGTTCAAAGTGTCTGATTGACATTGACTAATAGCAGTATTATTAATATGTAAGGTAGTACCCATAGAAGAAATAACATGGGTACAGTATTTATTTCTAATTGGTAATATTATGGGGAATTCTTGTTTCTTTTTAAGAAAATGTTTCTTTTCTTCTATACTTTACAAGTTTTCTGAAATGAGTACATAGTGATTCTGTAATCAGGAAAAATGATCTGAAGAGTCATAATTTTGACTGCTTATAATGAAAAATTTCTAAGATATGGGTGGAGATAAGGCAAATTGTTATAGATGGAACACATTACATTTTTGTTAAAGTTTTAAAAAATTAATGATAACTATATATATAAAAATGAAATACTGTTGAAACTGATTTGTGTGGCTACATTTCATTTTGTCATCAAATAATGGTAGGAAATACCAAAAAGCAAATTCTGTTTGTCCCTTAATTTCTGTTGTAAAATAAGCAGTATATTCCTACTGAAAAAAATTTTTAACTAATAACATTTTATTGATAAAAAGGAAATAATGCCTTTATAATAGAATTAATTTTGTAATATTTACTGTAATATTTGTAATATTTATTTTTTCTCCAAGAATATTTCTTCTTTTTATCGCCCATATTTCTGACCAGATCATCTTCAGACCACAGAATTTTTTTTTTCCCCCTAATTTTCAGTTGTCCCTTGATGCACAATTGAATCTGCAGCTCTTGGAGTTTAGGTCCTCTCACTCCCGCCTACTCTTTGGGCATTTTCATTGTTTAAATGACTGCTGTCTCAGGGCGCTTAGGTGGCTCAGTTAGTTAAGCATCTGCTTTCTGCTCAGGTCATGATATTGGGGGGGGGGGTCCCTGCTCAGTGGGGAGCCTGCTTCTCCCTCTCCCTCTGTCCCTCCCCTGTACTTGTGCTCGCTCTCTCTCAAGAGAATAAAAAAAATAAAATAAATGACTGCTGTATCCCATTTGGTTGGCAATTTGTTTTTTTTTTTTTAAGATTTTATTTATTTATTTGACAGAGAGACAGTCAGCGGGAGAGGGAACACAAGCAGGGGGAGTGGGAGAGGAGGAAGCAGGCTTTTTGTAGGCATATACTTTCTTTTCTCTTGAGTAAAAATTTCTAGGAATAGAGTAGTTTAATCATATAGTGTATATGTGTTTAACTTTTTAAGGAACTGAGAAACTAATTGCCAAAGTGGTGCTATTACTTTACATTTCTACCAGCAGTAAATGAGAGAGTCTCTTCTGCTGTATTGACCACATTTAGTATGGTTAGTCTTTTTAATTTTAGTCATCCTAATAGGAGTGTAGTGTTATCATTATGGTTTTAATTTGTATTTCCTTAATAGTACATGATCTTGAGCATGTTTTCATGTTTATTTAACACTTGTGGATGTTCTTTGTTGAAGTGTTCCAACTTTTTGCCTGTTTTTTTAATTGAGTTGTTTCTTTGTTGTTGAGTTTTGAGAATTGTTTGTATATTATGGGTACAAGTGTATGCTTTAAGATCTCCCAATTAGTGATTTGACTTTTCATCCCCTAACAATTCTTTCAAAAGCAGAAATTTCTAATTTTAATAAAATCCAGTTTGTTCATTTTTCCTTTTATGGATTGTGCTGTTAATGTTATACCTAATAACCCTTCCTAAGCCTAAATACAAAGATTTTTTCACTGTGTTTACTCTAGAATTTTTATAGTTCCACGTTTTACTTTTAGGTCTAAGATTCATTCTGAGTTAAAATTTTTATATGGTGCAGTGTATCGATTGAAGTTAATTTTTTATTTATTTATTTTTTTGTGTATAGATACCCAGTTGTTCATTCACATTTGTTATAAAGGCTATTCTTTCTTCACTGAATTGCCTTTGTACTTCTGTTGGAAATCAGATGCCATATGTGTCTGTTTCTAAACTCTGTTCTGTTCTGTTGATGTGTTTATTTTGATGCAAAATACCACACTGTCTTGAGTATTGTAGCTTTATAATTACATCTTATAATTGGATAGTGTTAGCTCCCCAACTTCATACTCCTTTTTCAAAGTTGTTTTGCTTTTTTTTTTTTTTTTTAAGATTTTATTTATTTATTCGATGGAGAGAGAGACAGCCAGCGAGAGAGGGAACACAAGCAGGGGGAGTGGGAGAGGAAGAAGCAGGCTCCCAGCAGAGGAGCCTCATGTGGGGCTCGATCCCAGGACTCTGGGATCACACCCTGAGCCAAAGGCAGATGCTTAACAACTGAGCCACCCAGGCGCCCCTCAAAGTTGTTTTGCTTTTTACATTGTTTGTATTCCATATAGATTTTAGAATCAGCTTGTCAGTTTCTACAAAGAAAATCCTGTTGGAATTTTAGTTTGGATTGCACTGAGTCTATGCATCAATTTTGGGATATTGATATCTTAAAAATATTTAGTCTTTTGACCCATGAAATAGTGTCTTACTCCATTTACTTAAGTCTTCAACATTTTTTTCCTGAGCAATGTTTTAAGTTTTGAGTGGACATGTCTTGCATATCTTTATATGGTTTTATACTCGGGTATTATTTTTTATGCAATTTCAAATGGTACATATTTTTATTTTTTATTTATTTAAAAATTTTTTTTAACGATTTTATTTGTTTATTTTGACAGAGAGGGGGAGAGAGCACAAGCAGGAGGGGAGTGGAGGCAGAGGGAGAGGGAGAAGCAGGTTCCCAGCTGAGCAGGGAGCCCCATGTGGGGACCCTGGGATCATGACCTGAGGCAAAGGCATATGGTTCACTGACTAAGCCACCCAGGCACCACTATTTTTAAAATTTTTAATTAAGTTTTAAATTTTAATTCCAGTATAATTAACATACATATTGTATTAGTTTCAGGTATACAATATAGTGATTCCCCAATTCTGTACATTATCAGTGCTCATCATAAGTGTACTCTTTAATCCCCGTCATCTGTTTCACTCCCCCCCCCCCCCGCTGGTAACCATCAGTTTGTTGTCTATAGTTAAGAATCTGTTTCTTGGTTTCTCTCTCTCGCTCTCTCTCTCTTTTTTTTTTTTTTGGCCTTTGCTCCTTTGTTTTGTTTCTTAAATTCCACATATGAGTGAAGTCATATGGTATTTGTCTTTCTCTGACTTACTTTGCTTAGCATTACATTTACATTCTCTAACTCCATCCATGTTGTTGCAGATGGCAAGATTTCGTTCTTTTTTATGGCTGAGTAATATCCCGTTGTGTGTGTGTGTGAGAGAGAGAGTCAGTGTGTATGTGAGTGTATACCACATCTTCTTTATCCCTTCATATCGATGGACACTTGGGCTGCTTCCATAATTTGGCTATTGTAAATAGTGCTGCAGTAAACATAAGGGTGCATATACCCCTTTGAATTAGTGTTTTGGTATTTTTTTGGGTAAATACACAGTAGTGTGATTATTTGATCGTAGGATAGTTCTATTTTTAACTTTACGAGGAACCCCAGACTGTTTGATGGAGTGGCTGTACAGATTTGCATTCCCACCAGTAGTGCATGAGGGTTCCTTTTTCTCCACCTTCCCACCAGCGCTTGTTGTTTCTTAAGTTTTTGATCTTAGCCATTCTGACAGGTGTGAGGTGATATCTCATGTAGTTTTGATTTGCATTTCCCTGATAATAAGTGATGGTGAGTATCTTTTTATGTGTCTCTTGGCCATTTGTATGTGTGTATTCTTTGGAGAAATGTCTGTTCATGTCTTTTTTAATTGGATTATTCTTTGGGTATTGAATTGTGTACGTTTTTAATATATTTTGGGTACTCTTTATTGGATATGTCATTTCCAAATATCTTCTACCATACAGTGTGTTGCCTGTTAGTTTTGTTGATTGTTGCCTTCACTGCGCAGAAACTTTTTATGTTAATGTAGTCCCAATAGTTTATTTTTGCTTTTATTTCCCTTGCCTCGGAAGATGTATATAGAAAACTGTTGCTACAGTCAGTGTCAGAGAAATTACTGCTTGTGCTCTTCCTAGGATTTTTATGGTTTCAGGTCTTAACATTTAGGTCTTTAATAAATTTCAAGTTTATATTTTTGTGTATGGTAGAAGAAAGTGGTCTAGTCTCATTCTTTTGCATGTAGCCATCCAGTTTTCCCAGCACCATTATTGAAGAGACTGTCTTTTTTCCATTGTATATCCTTTTCTTCTTTGTTGAAGATTAATTGGTCATATAATTCTGGGTTTATTTCTGGATTTTCTATGCTGTTCCATTGATCTGTGTGTCTGTTTTGAGCCAGTACCTTCCTGTCTTGATCACTACAGCTTTGTAATATAACTTGAAGTCTGGAATTGTGTATAAATAGTATATATTTTAAAAATTTCAATTATTTTTTCTTGCTAGGGTATAGTTTTGCTAAACTCACCTTTTCCATTAACTTATTTGTGGAGTATTGAATTTCTTTATAGACAGTCATATCATCAACAATGAAGACAATATTGCTTTCCTTTGTAATATAGATGTTTTGTTGTTGCTTTTCCTCATTGCACTGACTAGAATCTCCAGAAAAACATTGATGAGAAGTAGTGAGAACAGATATTCTTATTTTACTCCTGATCTAGGAAAAATGAATTTACATTTTCTTCATTTTTTATCATCTTAATTGTAGGGTTTTTAAATTTTAAGGATTTTATTTATTTATTTGAGAGAGAGTGTGCATAAGCAGGGAGGAGGGGCAGCAGGAGAGAGAGAAGCAGACTCCCTCAATGTCAGGACCCAGGTGGGGCTCGATCCCAGGACCCTGGGATCATGACTTAAGCTGAAAGCAGATACTTAACCAACTAAGCCACCCAGGCGCCCCAATTGTAGGGCTTTTGTAAATTTTGTTTGTTTGTTTTTGTTTTGGTTTTTAAATCAGCTTGAGGAAGTTTTATTCTACTAGTTTGCAGAAAGTTTTTATCCAGAATACATGTTGGATTTTGTCAAATGCGTTTTCTTCTTCTTTAGAGAGATTTTAAAATTAGAAATATGTTGAATTACATTGATTGATGTTAAACCAACCTTGCATTCCTGGAATGAACCCCACCTGGTTGGTCATGTCTATTTCTCTTTTGATATTTCTGTTGCATTTGATAGAATATAACTTTGTTTAGAAGTTTTATATCTAGGGCCCTCTGGCTGGGTCAGTTGGTAGAGTGCGTAACTGTTGATCTCAGGGTCAGGAGTTCAAGCCTCACATTGGGTGTGGTGCCTACTTTTAATTAATTACAAAAATTTTACATCTATGTTCATGAGGGATATTTTTCTGTCGTCTTTTCTTGTAATATCTGATTTTAGCATCAGGGTAATGATAGCCTCATAAAATGAGTTGGGAAGTGTTATTTCCCTTCATTTTCCTGGAAGAGTTTGTGCAGAATATTCATTGTTTTAGCCTTAAATTTTGGAGAAGCCATTTGGGACTGGAAGGTTTTTTGTTGGAAGAGTTTAAACTACAAATTCAATTTCTTTGATAGACATGGGACTTTTCAGGACATCTGTTTTATCTTGGTTGAGCTTAATAGTTTCTGTTTCTCAAGGAAGTTGTCCATTTTATTGTAGTTGTTTATAATAAGCATAATATATACTAATTACCTTTTTACCTTTTGTAAAGTCTCTAGTGATCATTACTTTTCTTATTCCTGAAATTGTTAGTTTATCCTTCCTTTGTCTCTCTTTTTTTTTCCTGGCCACTTTCACTGGAGGTTTATCAATTTTATTAATCAACTCAAGAGACCAGCTTTTGGTTTCATTGTCTATTTCTATTGATTTTATGTTTATATTTCATTGGTTTTAGTTTGACTTTTATTATTTCTTCTTTGAGTTTAACTTTTTTTTTTTCTAGTTTCTTAAGGTGGAAACAAAGGTCATAAGTTTGAGACTTTTCTTCTGGTGTTTAGTATTATAAATTTCCCTTTTCTTCTGGTGTTTAGTATTATGATTTTCCTTTCTGAATACTACATTCTTTGTATTCCCCAAATTTTGATATGTTGTGTTTTAATTTTCATTTAGTTCATTTTGCTTTTATATTTCTCTTTTGATTTCGTCTGTGACCAATGCATTATTTAGAAGTATTTTATTTAGCTTTTAGATATTTGGGGGACTTCATAGAGATCTTTTTGTTATTTATTTGTAAATTTACAAATTAAATAAAAAATTAACAGTGTGGTTAGATAACACTGTTTTGAATCCTTATAAATGTTTTAAGGATTGTTTTATTCCAAAATATGAGCTATCTTGATAAATTAATTGATTATTGTGCACTTGAAAAGAATATATTCATCTGTTATTGGGTGGAGTGTTTTATAAATGTCAATTATGTCAGGTTTGTTGATATGTTTAGATCATCTGTATTCTCACTGATTTTCTGACTCTTCTATCAATTATCAAGAGAGTAGTATTAAAATCTCTGACTATAATTATGTAATTGTGGATTTGTCTATTACAGTTTTTGTTTTATGTATTGTGACACTGTAATTAGGTGCATAAACTTTCAGGTTTTTTTTTTTTTTAAAGATTTTATTTATTTATCTGACAGAGATAGAGATAGCCAGCGAGAGAGGGAACACAAGCAGGGGGAGTGGGAGAGGAAGAAGCAGGCTCATAGCGGAGGAGCCTGATGTGGGGCTCGATCCCACAACGCCGGGATTGCGCCCTGAGCCGAAGGCATGCGCTTAACCGCTATGCCACCCAGGCGCCCCTAGTTTCAGGTTTTATATCTACTTTGTGGGTTGACCTGTATCATTATGAAATTGACCTTTTTTTTTTTTTTTTTAAAGATTTTATTTATTTATTTGACAGAGAGAGAGACTGCCAGTGAGAGAGGGAACACAAGCAGGGGGAGTGGGAGAGGAAGAAGCAGGCTTCCAGCAGAGCATGGAGCCCGATGCAGGGCTCGATCCCAGGGACCTGGGATCACGCCCTGAGCCGAAGGCAGACGCTCAACGACTGAGCCACCCAGGCGCCCCTGAAATTGACCTCCTTTATCTTCAGTATTTTTTTTTTTGAAAAGTACTTTATCTAATATTAATTTAGTCATTTCTACTTTCTTTTGATTACTATTCATGTTGCATATATTTTTTTCATGTTTTTGCTTTTAACATATTTGTGCCTTTATTTAAAGTTCATTTCTTGGGGCGCCTGGGTGGCTCAGGTTAAGCATCAGCATCAGGTCTTGATCTCAGGGTCATGACTTCAAGCCTGGCATTGGGCTCCATGCAGAGCTTGGAGCCTACTTAAAAATAAATAAATAAAGTTCGTTTCTTATGGCAGTGTTGGATCTTGCTTTTTCATTCAATCTGTCAGTCTCTGCATTTTAGGGATTTTGGACTGTTTACATTTATTGTGCCAAATTTAAAATTTCATTTTACTATTTGTTTTTTTTCTACATCAGTTTTTCATTTCCATTCTCATTTTCTATCTTTTTATTTTTCTGAATAATAATTTATTGAGGTGAAATTTGCATAACAGAAATTAACCATTATAAAGTAAGCAATTTAGGGGCACCTGGGTGGCACAGCAGTTAAGCGTTTGCCTTCGGCTCAGGGCGTGATCCCAGCTTTATGGGATCAAGCCCCACACCAGGCTCCTCCGCTAGGAGCCTGCTTCTTCCTCTCCCATTCCCCCTGCTTGTGTTCCCTCTCTCACTGGCTGTCTCTATCTCTGTCAAATAAATAAATAAATAAATAAAATCTTAAAAAAAAAAATAAAGTAAGCAATTTAGTAGCAATTTAGTACATTCACAGTGTTGTACAATTATCATCTCTATCTAGTTCCGAAACATTTTCATCACTCCAAAGTAGAACTCCTTAACCAGTAAGCATTTTCTCTTCATTACCTTCTCCCTCCAGCCCTGGCAACCATCATTCTGGGTTTTGTCTCTATGGATTTATCCATTTTGGATATTTCATATAAACGGAAACACAATGTATGGGCTTTTGTGTCTGGCTTCTTTTACTCAGGATAGTGTTTTTGAGGTTCATCCATGTGTCAATACTTCATTCTCTTTTATGGATAGATAATATTCCATTGTATGTATATACCACGATTTGTTTATCCATTCATCCATTGATGGACTTTTGGACTATTTTCACCCAAAAGGTGATTAGTGCTTCTGTGAACATGGGTGTACATGTATTTGATACTTATTTCCAGTTCTTTTGGGTATATACTTAGAAGTGTGGGATCATAAGGTAATTTTATGTTTAACTTCTTTTTATTTTATATATATATTTTTTTACAAAGTTGTTCTAAAGATTTATTTATTTATTTATTTATTTGAGATAGAGACAGTGAGAGAGAGCACAAGCGGGGAGCCTGACACAGGGCTCGATGCCAGGACCCTGAGACCATGACCTGAGCCAAAGGCAGATGCTTAACCAACTAACCCATCCAGGCGCCCCATTATTTTATCTTGCTTTTTTTAGAGAGGGGTGGGAAGGGGCAGAGGGAGAACAAGAGGGAAAATCTTAAGCAGGCTCCATGCCCAGTGTGGAGCCCAAGACAGGGCTCGGTCTCAAGACCCTGAGATTATGACCTGAGCTGAAATCAAGAGTCAGACACTTACCGACTGTGTTACCCAGGCTCCCCTCTATGTTTAACTTCTTGGGGAACCATTGCAGCATTTAGTCTAGGGCTAATTATTCCCTACCAGTGAGGCAAGACTATCTTGGATACTTTTTAAAAAAAATTTTTTTAAAGATTTTATTCATTTACATATTAGAGAGAGTGCAAACAGGGGTGGTGGGGAGGGGGAAGGGATGAGCAGACTCCCCACTGAGCATGGTGCAGGGCTCGTGGGGGCCTATCTCAGGACCCTGAAACCATGACCTGGGGCTAAATGAAGTGTCAGACACTCAAAGGACTGAGCCACCCAGGCGCCCCTATCCTGATTAGTCTTTTTAATGGCCTGTGAATTGTGATATTTTCTAGTGTGGCTGATGGAAAGAAGCAATTTGCTGATCTTTGTGAGCTTTGGGCATTGTTACCTCTGATCCTTTCTAGTAGTTTTTTTTGCTCCTCCTCTGATAGTTCCTTTACCTGCATGCATTCCTCAGTACTCACCTTAATACTTAGTAGGGACTGCCTGCAGATCTTTGCAGTTCATTCTCTGTGTAGCATTCTCCTCTCTGGTACTCTGTTCTGTGGCTTCTAGCTGCCCTGGTCTCCCCAGACTCAGCTTTGTCTCCTTAACTTAGGGAGTCCCCAGGCTTTGTCTGGGCTCTTTCCATTTGCTGTGGCCTGGCAGCTCTCTTATATCCATAAACTTGGGAAATCATGGGTCCTGTCTCATTTTTTTCTGATCTCTCAGGAATCAGTGTCTTTTGTTGTCTATTGTCCATTGTCTTTAAAACAGTTTCATGTCTTGCCCCTCCCTCCCTTTTTTGTCGTGTCAGGCCAGAGGGTAAATCTGGTACCTGGTGCAGTATCTTTGCTGAAAATGAAAGTCTGAATGTTCTCTTTTTATAGAAGCATTCTTGACACGTAAGTACTACTCTAGATGCTGGGGATAGAAAGATGTATATTAATGCTCTACTCAGATGGCATGTAGTCTGTTTGGACAATTGGCTGAGTGCAGAGGTAGTTTAAGTTTGTAAGTACTTGTCATATTTTTCGTGAAGTACCTCTAGTAGCAAAGACAATAAATATGTGTCCTTAGGGCCTAGAAATATGAAATGGCCTCCTATAATCACAAAACATATTTGAAGTCTTGTCTTATACTCATTTGAACTGCTCATTCTATTATATAACATATATTTGTTTTAATAGAAAATGTTTAAAATGACTTATCAAGTCAATACTATTAGAAAAGGAGCATACCCGTCTTCCGAAAATGCAGGTTTCAGCTGCCATTTCTTTATGCTGCCGGTGTGCCATTCTCTGGAAATTACTTACTCATTAATTCAACTAATACATGGTTCCTCTTATGGATTTAAAAGGTAGACAGAAGGCAATGAGATGATTACAAATAGTGATAAGTACTTGGAAAACAATAAAACAGGAAACTTCAACCTTTTAGTAGGTTCCTTGTAAATGCCTGAAGAGCTTCCAAGTGAATAAAATGCTTCAGCTTCATTAAATAGATATTATGACATTTTCTTTGCAAAAGCTTATTTTTGTTTATAGATTTGCTTATACTTTGCCCCTTGATTGTGCCCTAATTATAGTATTAAGGTTTAGAAAATTGATGTCCGAGTAAGTGAACTTTTTATGACTTGTATGTGCTTTCAGCTTGGCTGGTTTTTTTGAGGAAACAAGTTTCATATTTTACTGTGTTGTGTTATAGTATTTTTGTTTTGATTTGTCTTTCATATTGAAGTAACTACTAGTTTTAGTTTTCTGAGTTTTTGTACATATATCCTATCCCAACTTTAGTGACTTTATAGACTTTGTATATGCTCTCGGCCATTATCCTTTTTGACTGAAAACCTAAGTTGTTGACTGTTCAGTACAACTTCTTAAACTTGTAGTTGTCTTGCCTCTTTTTAGTGCTTTATCTCTCTTACATTTGATGACCAGAATTATGTGGTTTTCTGAAAGTGCTCTCTATATGGATTTATTGTAAATATTGTATATTTCCATTCCCTTTATACTCTTTTATTTGTATTTAGTCTTATATCAGGGATCATTTGCTTAGGAATAAGAAAATAGGCTGCAACGTGGGGTACCTGGACTTTGGTGTTTGGAAAGTGGAACTTACTCTGAGTAAACTTCAGTTTTCACCTGTCTAGAATGGTGTGAATCTCTTACAGTGTTATTTTAAGAATTAGAGCAAGTGCATATAAAATACTTAGTATAGTATTTTGCCTGTAGTAGGTGCTTAGTTCATGGCAGTTGCTATTATTATTTTTTTATTCTTCCTAGTTTTTGTCTTGCTAACTGCTGTATCCCCAGTGCCTCTCACAGTGCCTCACATCTACTTTGTGTTCAATAAATATTTGCTGAGTGAATATACTCTTTGGCTTTTGAAACCCTTGAGTAGTAAGATCATAAGATTTCAGAAGATATAGTTCTTACTATTTAAAACAAGATTCCTAAGTAAATAAAAGTGTTTTGTCTTTTAGAGTAAATAACAGACATTTTTTCCTACAGGGACAATGTGGTAAAGTGTAATAGGTAGTAAATCACTGTTTGAAGCGGGGTGAACTTGAGTGACTCACTTAAAAACCTCTCTGAGCCTAGAGTTTTTCTACCCCCTACTCTTCTTTTTCTTTTAATCTGAGAAAAAGAGAGGCTAACTGACCTCTCAGGTACTTTACAGCTCTGAAAAATCTGTAATCCTTTGAATATTGAGAGCTGTGTTGGTCTGTAAAAACATTTGTATTTCTAAGCTTTTTTTTTTTTTTTTTAAAGATTTTATTTATTTATTTGACAGAGATAGAAACAGCCAGTGAGAGAGGGAACACAAGCAGGGGGAGTGGGAGAGGAAGAAGCAGGCTCATAGCAGAGGAGCCTGATGTGGGGCTCGATCCCGTAACGCTGGAATCACGCCCTGAGCCGAAGGCAGACGCTCAACCGCTGTGCCACCCAGGCGCCCCTTGTATTTCTAAGCTTTAACGAAGTTTTCAGTGTTGATTTTTATTTCAAATCTAAAGAATTAACATTTTAGTAAAAATTTTAGTTTTGTTTGTTTTGTTTTGCTTTGCTTCTCTGAGTTTTTTTTTTTTAAGATTTTATTTTTAAGTAATCTTTACACCCAACGTGGGGTTTGAACTCACAACCCCAAGATCAAAAGTTGCATGCTCCACTGACTGAGCCGTCCAGGCATTCCAAGTTCTGTTTTGTTTTGTTTTCTTAAGATAATTGCTATTTAGTTTTTGAAACTTTGAAGGGTCTGTATCCAGTCTAACTGCATTTCTCTCACTTTAAATTTAGTATGCTTAGATTCACTTTTGGATATCTTTTCTCTCAACCCCAGTTTAGTTATCTAATAATTGTTAGTTACTTTCCTTGGGACGTTGTAGGAGTTGAAAATCCAAATGGGAGAGGTCAGGAGTAGAGTTTTTGAGTGAGAATGTGTAGTCTTTTAAGACTTAAAGAAATTCAAGGGAAAGTCAACCTGGGGGAATCGTATTAGGAAACTACAAATATTTGTATATGGGAGGAATTTGAAATATAGTTACTCAGTTATACTGATGGCATTGAAAGTTACCCACAACTTTCAGATTTCTAATTTACTCTGTGTTTGCAATTTAGTGTTTGTAGTTGGTAACCAAATCATAAAATGAGAATGGCATTGAACAATGTTTGGATGAAGAATTAGATAAACAAAAATGCCTTTAACATATTGCAGATAATGAAACAGAGCAAAATAAAACCATCTCTTTGTAAAGTTTAAACTTTTTTAGTCATCTCTACACCCAATGTGGGCCTTGTACTTACAATCTTGAGATCAAGAGTTGCGTGCTCTTCTGACTGAGCCAGCCAGGCACCCCCAAACTTAAAAACATCTTAATGAAATTTTATTAAGGGGAATCCTCAAAAATTTCTGGTGAACAAGGGATGATGAATGAAATGTGTTCTTATGACAGCCATTATTATTAATTGAAGATGTAGAAAATCAGTGCTAACTTTTTTTTCTTTTTTTAGAATGCTATCCAATTTGCTTTGTTTTTATAAATATAACAAATATTTATAAGGGCTTTCATGTGGTCAGCAATGTTCTTAGTCTTCAGTATCTTTTTTTTCTTGACCTTATATGCCCTTGTTACAGAGGTTTTTCAGGAAGCTGATCTTTGTTGTGAAGGAAGGTTTAATGCTGTTCTAATGTACAGTGATAGACTTGGCAATATAAAATATGATTTACAGAAATTTTTGTCCTATAAACCAGAAGAAACGAACTTGAATTATACGTTTGTATATTTAAATTAGAAACATCTTAATGTTATATTTTTTAAAAAAACTTTCATATTATAGTAGATACTTGACCTTTACCCCTTTTTAAATGTAATTTAAAGTATTAACATTTGGTTTATAAATCACTCTAAATTGCTAAATTCCTGATATTTGCATAAATGAAAATATTTTGCTAAGATGCAAAATCTGTAGTAATATGTAATGGAATAATAGACGCCAAGGAACAAATGAAGAGAAAAATAATTATAGGTATCCCCTGCTTCTTGAAAGTTCACATTATGACCACTTCAGTTTTATAAAAGATATGTATTATTACCTGTCTTTGTTAACTGCAGGAGGATTTTCGCTTTTAGGAAGAAAAGCAGAAAGCAAAAATAGCATTTATTGTGTGTTTTGCAGCAGCTGTTATAGAGGTAGCATGCACCTTGAGCATCAAGAGTGGCCCCACCAAACTTCTTCCTCAGAACTACACACTCAGCATCTCAGCATCAAGCCACCATAGCTTTGAACTGTGTCTGTGAACATCTGTGTTATATCTCTTATTTATTTTGTACATTTGTTAGCAAGATGTGTCCTAGGGTATCAGAAAAGCCTAAGAGGTTATTTTTTGGGTCTGGGAAAACTCAAAAAATTTTCTGTATAAATTATAATTGCTTCTTTATGCTTCTGTTTCAGTTTATGAAAGGTTTTATTAAGAACTCTCTTGGATAGGGGTGCCTGGGTGGCTCAGTTGGTTAAGCATCTGACTCTTGATTTCGGCTCAAGTCATGATCCTTAGGGTGATGAGATCAAGCCCTAGCTGATCTCTCTCTCCCTCTTCCCTACCTCGTTCCTGCTCGTGCACACACTCAATCTCTCCTTAAAAAAAAAAAAAGAAGAAGAAGAACACTCTTGGATAGCTGGGGAAACCTGTATTATACACCTGCTGTTAGCAAAGCATTTCATATGCATCATTCTTTGGGTTTTTTGTCTCCTTTTTTATTGAAGTATGATTGACATAAAAAAAAAGATGTACATATTCGTGTATACAACTGGATAAGTTGGAGCTAAGTATACACCTGTGAAATTGTCACCATAAACAATACCATGAACTGACCGTCACCTCTAATAATTTCTTCCTTCCCTCCCTCTTGTGTGTGTGTATTTGTGTATATGGTAAGAACTTTTAATGTAAGATCTATTCCATACATTCTCTTTTTTATCCAGCTTTGAGATATAATTGACATGTATAAATTTAAGATATACATGATGATTTGATATATACATATATTGGGAAACCCATACATCCTCTTTTAATTTAATCTTTACTGCAGTCTTATGTGGTAAATATTACAATATCTAATAATTATTGAATGCTCACTATATGCCAGGGATTGGCTTAATCAGTTTATTTGCACCGTGCCATTTAATTTTCCCTAAATTCCAAGAGTAGATGTTCATATTATTCCTCCTTTAAGGATGAGAAAACTGAGGCTCAGAAGTTAAGTGGTCCATTGGAAGCCGCACAGTCCTAAAGCTAAGCCACAACTAGAATTTCAGGCTTACAGCTCCAAATCTCATACTTTTTTTTTTTTCATTCTCCAATAAGAATACAAAATCAAGCTTTTAAAAGTTACTTATTATAATTTGATTTTATAACTAGAAGCAGGGAGATTGTAGAGATTTGAAAGGAATTTAAAAGATCATTATTTCACAAGTTAGGAAATGAAGGCCCATGGAATGTTATAATTTACCTAAGTTTATCTGGTTGATTTATAAATGGTAATAATGTTTAAGCATTTATATCAGCTTTTATAATACTATAGTTTTTCAGCAAATTTATGTTTCCAATTTTTTTCCCTAATATTTAAATAAATTTGTATTTCTTGAAGATACAGAATCTTAGGTAAGGAAGAGTGCTGTAAAGCAGATAAAATGGACACAGGAGAAATGAACATTTTAATCAAATTTTATACAGAGGTCCAGTTGGACAACTAAGAGTTGATATAGTGCTTCTGGTTCTATTTTACTTTTATAAGAACAAATAAAAATCAACATACCAGGGGCGCCTGGGTGGCACAGCGGTTAAGTGTCTGCCGTCGGCTCAGGGCGTGATCCCGGCATTATGGGATCGGGCCCCACATCAGGCTCCTCCGCTATGAGCCTGCTTCTTCCTCTCCAACTCCCCCTGCTTGTGTTCCCTCTCTCGCTGGCTGTCTCTATCTCTGTCGAATAAATAAATAAAATCTTTAAAAAAAAAAAAATCAACATACCTGTCTTTGAAAAATTATGTATGAGGTTCTTGCTTACTAACAAATAGGTATACATGATTTCTGGTAAAGTATTTTTTCCCCCCTAATATTACATCGTTCCTTGAAACTTGTATATTTACTCTTGGAGAGATTGAGAATGTGATGTAATGAGTTGGTGCAATGTAGGCAGGAGAGGGACTCTCAGAGTTGGGTTTTCTATGTCCAGCCCTAGGTGTTGAGTCTGTGGGTTGTTGCCCCTTTCTTAGTATCTCCCATATTGTAAAGTGTAGGATAAAGAAATAGGTGTAACCTCTTTGAAATGTTATCTCAGTAGCTTTGGAAAAGGATGTAAAAGATTTCACATTATGAGGAATATACTTGTTATTTCATTTTAAAGAATACTTGAGGCTTGAAGCTTAGAAAACTGATTCTTAGATAAACTAAACAAACTATGGCCATTAGTGTGAAGAGTGCTGATAATTAGTTTTTAATTGAAATAGAAACATGTTACTAAATTCTCATCATAAAAGAAGATAATCAAAAAAGTGTAAATTTTAAGCCTTAAATGTGCAGGGGTGGCACTGGGACTTTAAAGAAAGATGTGTTAGACAACTTAGAAAACGTATTTTTGCCAAGAGCTGGCTGACATTCAATTCTCTTTGAATATTTAGAGCATAGTGGTGGTGTGGTTTGTAGAAAAAATTGCTTTGCCTGTCTTCTTTAGTGTCCAGTCTACTGTTAGCCATCCAGTGAGTTCTTAATTTCAGACACTATATTTTTAAATTTTAGAATGTCCTTTTGATGTTTTTAGAGAGTCCAGTTCTCTTTGAAATCTTCTTTTCGGGCATATTTGTCCGTCTTTTCCTTTTATTTCATTGAACATATTAACCATAGTTAATTTAAAGTCCTATCAGCTAACACCAATACTTGGATTATTCATGGATCTGTTTAAACTCTGGGTTTTTTCTTTTTCATTATTCGTCACATTTTCCTGCCTTTTATAGTTGTTTATTTTATGCTAGATGTTATACACAAAATGAGAAGCTCCAGATGAAATCTTCCATAGTCAGGGGTCTTATCTTTTCTCTATTAGGCAGATGGGGTGAGGAGAATGATCACTTCGGTCTAATCAAAGATTGAGCTGGGTTGGCATGAGTTACAAGTTTAGTAAGATTCAGTTCACCTTCAGATTTGTCCCTTTTTCTTGGGTATGGTCCTTCTTAGATTCTTGATTGAGGTTTGGCAGGTCTTTTTCTCCTAAAAGTTGTACCCTCAGGATATTTTGAGTTTGGCTTTTTAGCCTTCCGTCTCCTGCAGGTTCAAGTGTCTTTCAAGTGTTGGATTGCTGCAGATCTTTCTCCCTCCGGCAGAATTTTGTCTCCTAAGCCCTGGGAGACTGTGAGTAATTTTTCTCTGCCTTTCTGGCATGGTCCCCGACCCTTCCATGCTGCCCTAGAACTCAGTAATGTCTCTAGGGAGAACTGGCTTTGCGTTATTTAGGGCACATCTAATTTCCAATCCATTGAGCCAGCATGCACAACCTGCAAAAGCTTTGTTGATTTCCCTTTCCCCCTATTGAGTTCTGCTGATTGTTGCCAAGTCTGATCCTCAGCCCACCCTTAGAATCAACAAACAGAGAAAATGGCCAGTAATCATCAAATGATTTAGGAAGGGCTCTTTTCTTCCCTGGATTTTATTTCATCTGTTCCATGTTGTTTTCAGAATTTTATGATGTTTTAAAAATAATGGGTTTTTTTTTCTTCTTCAGTTTTTCCATTTCTATTGGTAGTAGAGTGTTGGCTTGACACCAGCTACTACATCCTACTCAGAAGTGTAAGTCTCCAACTACTTTCACTTGATGTAAAGAAATATGCTGTTCTTTGCATGATTGAAGGAAAAGAATTAGATGATTGTTTTTGTCTTGTTTTTTAACATTTTATTTGAAATTTTTTTCAAATTCAGATGCAAGTAGAAATAGTTATCCAAAGTGGAAAGAACATTGGTTTTAGGGATGCCTGGGTGGCTTAGTTGGTTAAGTGTCTGCCTTCTGCTCAGGTCATGATCCCAGGGTCTTGTGATCGAGTCCTGCATCTGGCTCCTTGCTCAGTGGGGAGCCTGCTTCTCCCTCTGCCTGCCCCTCCCCCTGCTTGGGTGCTCTCGTTCTCTCTCTCTCTCTCTCTCTCTCTCTCACAAACAAATAAATAAAACCTTAAAAAAAAAAAAAAACATTGGCTTTAAAGTTTGGAGATCTGAGCTTGAATCCTGTCATTCCCCTGAATGGTATATACAACCTTGGGCAAACTATTTAAATTCTGTAAGCCTGTGTACTTAATGTATAATATAGAAATACACCTCAGATCATGAGGCAAAGTATAAAAAATAAAAGATTTTGGATGAATCTAATTGACACTGAAGACTAGAGTAGAATGGGTATTTTTCAGACCCTAGAATCACAGAATATTAGAGGTGGAAAAAATTTAGTTTTAGAGTAAGTTGGATTGTCAAGGCCAAAAGCCTCGTTAGTGGCTTACTTTTTGCATGTGATAGATGTGTTATTTGACAAGTTACAGGTTCTTTACAAATTCATAACTCTTGGTGTATAATAGAAAGAGCATTATATTGAAGGCTGTACAATCCTGGTTTCACATCCTAGCTCTACCTGCTTCTAGTGCAGCTTTAAGTTTCTTTTACCCCTTTAAGCTGTAGTTTTCATAGGTAAAATGAAAGTAAATCAGGATGCCTAATAGATGCTTTGTGAATATTAAGTAAGGTAACAAAGGGAAGACACCTATCATTGGGTGTGAAGATCAATAGATACTGTTCCTTACCCCTTTTTGTTTCTCTAGTCCATTATAATCACTTAGCAAGAGACTTTTCCCCTTACCTGTTGATCCTAACCAGTGTTTCATTCCTGTGTAATTATGTAGTTTTTAAAAATCCCTGATAATAGTACCTTGATTATATTAGCTTAGTGAAATTCATTTGTCAAAATCCCTGATAGTAATACTGTTGATTATATTAGCTTAGTGAAATTCACTTGTCTTACGAACAGTTTTTCTAATCTTCTGATGTCAGTTAAAACTCAGTTTTAGGGGGCGCCTGGGTGGCACAGCGGTTGGGTGTCTGCCTTTGGCTCAGGGCGTGATCCCAGCGTTATGGGATCGAGTCCCACATCGGGCTCCTCTGCTATGAGCCTGCTTCTTCCTCTCCCACTCCCCCTGCTTGTGTTCCCTCTCTTGCTGGCTGTCTCTATCTCTGTCAAATAAATAAATAAAATCTTTAAAGAAAAACAAACAAACTAAGTTTTAGTTTTTAAAAACATTTGAGAATAGTGGACACAAAATAAGTGCAGTTTTGTTTTTTGAGATGATGTCAGTATTTACTGAAATGTTATCAGAGGTTAGTGGATGACTTCCTTAAAATCATGTGCAACATTTTAATGTATTTATGTATATGTACCTTTTTCATCATTCACCGAGTAGTCTGAGTTACCTGAAAAAGTTAAGAACCACTAGCCTATGTCAAACTTTGGATGAAATTGTATTTAAGCATACTTTACTTAAGATTAGTTATAGTTTTGATACAGAAAATATCTGCAGTTGCTTAGCTTATCTTCACCTGAGAATATTGCTTTTGACAAACAGTATTAAAAATTGTTCTAATGATACTTTGGTGGATGTTTTAGTTTATCATAGGTTATTTAAAAGTTAATGTTCACATAAAATTTTTTAAAGGAGCCTTTAAGTACAGGAAGGGAATTTGTTTAAACATCCTTTTGAGGAATCTGATCATACTCTAGTTTGTTTTTTTGCTGAATCCAGATTTTTCATGTTTCACAATACTGGGGTATGCTGTTTAATTTTCTGCACATCACTGCAATATAAGACTTACATTAATCCAGAAGAAACAGGTGAATCATGTAATTTTCTCTTGTTAAAATAATTCATTTAAAATTTTATGTGGTTTCCTTCCAATGACTTATAACTAGAAACATTTTTGTGTCCCTTATTTCAGCAATTTGAATTTGTACAGATGTCAAAAGAAAGTATAGTTCTTACTTGAAAATACTTAAAATACTTTAAAAAATGAGATTATGCATATATTTAAAGCATTGTTCTAGTTAAAGCTTAATGCATTATAAAATTTAGGAGTTTAAAATTAAAACTTGTTTTAAAAAAGAAGTTGAGCATTTGAAATTGCTCGTTGACATTATGATGTATGAATAAATCTCATTCAAATAAAGTTTGAGTTTATTGAGTTAAATATTTTAAGTTTAAATAGCTGAACTTTTATAGTTATTAGTATTAGCGAGATATTCTATTTATACATCTTGTATAAATATGTTTTAGCATCTTTATGTTTTCAAGACTGATAAGAATGCCGTTTCCTTGGGAAAAATTCAGAGAAATTTTGTTAACATGGACATTTAACATTTTTTCCTTTGGCTTTAAAGTACTTTAAAATTCATGAGATTTTCATTGATTTTTATTAGCAACTTCTAGAAAAACACTTTTGAAAAACCACTTTTCAAACAATTGATTGTGATAAATGAATCATTGGTAATGAGTATACTATTAAGTAATAGTGGTAACAAAGTAGGAATAATACACTCAAGGTTTTCTAAATGATTTCTTGTTGCCTTGAATGACTTATTTATATCTAATGACATGTAATTTGCTTATATGGAATAGTAATTTATTCCTTAGAAAGTCATGATATTTAGGAAAAAAATGGCAATAATGCTTCATAATAAGTCAAATTTGAATTTTCAAGAAATCCTAATTTTCGGTTGCACTAACTTAACTTTCTAAGTGCGTTATAGATATTTTACTGTTGTAAGCTCACTTTAGATGCCTCTTTGGAAGTTGATAGGAACATGGCATACCTAATGTAAATTTTTTATTAATCATTATTTAATTAGCCATTTTGTGAATTATCCAGGCCATTTTACATCTATTAAGGTTTTCATGTTTTCACTTATTTCCACAATTCTGTCAAAAAATTAAAAGGAATCAAGGGCAATAGAAATAGAAGCCAAGATTTCTATCCTTCTATTACTACTACTTGTTACTTAAAAGTCTGTTTAATATGTAAGTTTATTTAGAAATTGAAATGTTTTCAAATCTCTGTTATTTTTACTTTAACGTTGCCAAATGGCTATATTAGAGTTACTTCACCTGTGAGAAAACTATAATTAGCAAGGTGTTGGAGAAAT
The DNA here is from genome assembly GCF_017311325.1 of Ursus maritimus. NCBI lineage: Eukaryota > Metazoa > Chordata > Mammalia > Carnivora > Ursidae > Ursus > Ursus maritimus. The sequence goes on from NW_024426996.1 coordinate 41,081,893, forward strand.
GTGTGAAAAAAAGTTAAAGTGAGCTCTGTGATAAGCAAGATAGGTGGGAGTCCAGATTCTTGGGGCTGTCCCCTTCCAGACCAGGTTAATGTCATTACATTATTTTCTTAAAAACTTACTTTGTTTGCATGGTGTGAGTTGGTGGTCTTGGTCCTTTTAATTAAGAATTCATGATAAAATTAGATTTCTTGTTGATCATCTTATGCTGCAGGACTGAGGATTCATTGGTAAAGAACCACTAACCTGTCCTCTCACCCCCAGGGTGTGAACACTGAAAAGGATTAAGGCCCACTGTAGGGAAGCTAGCACTGAAGCCTGCACTGCCCTTTCCCCTGTTCTTTTCAGTTAAATAGAAGATTTTTAGTTCCCATGACTATCAATCTGGTGCTTTTCACAAGTACCAAATTCTTTTAGGAAAATTAAGATGACTTATTTTTAGAAATCCACTGGCCTAGAATACTGAAAGATGATTTTTTTTTTTTTTTTGGTATTTTGTGTTGACAGGCCCTGTACGTACTAATTTTTTTCTGATGCATATTAGTTTGCTTTAATTTATATTGAATTTGGTGATTGATACAAACTTTTAAAAATCAAGAACAGATTTTTATATGGTTAGGTTTGCTTGTCTCGTAGTAATTAATAGAGTTTGTCAGTGTTGAATCTTAAATTTCTTTAGAAATAGCTATCTAACAACCCTGTGGACATAAACTCTTAACTTTTATTTCTAGATGACTGCAATTATAAGGTGCTTTCTTTTCATGTTGAAAGACTTTTACACAGTTTTTATAAATGCTGAGGTGTCATATATTTTTTCAGTATTTGCTAAATTGGTATTGTATTTAAGCTTGAAAATATATTTTGATTTTTTTAGCTAAAATAATTGCAGAGTATTAAACATTCTTGGTAGTTAAAGCTTTTTTTTTTTCCATTTAATTTGAGCTTTTGTTGTTACTAACAAATAATTTGTGTCACAGTTTTTCTTTTTCTTTCTTTTCTTTTCTTTTCTTTTTCTTTTTCTTTCCTTTTTTAAATGACTGCTAGAATCTATATACTTGTCACCTTAGTGTCCTAGAAATGTTCCACTTACATCAAGGGTTCCTTTCTGGTTTTGTATGTTCTCACCTGCTCCTCACTGTAAATCATTGAGATGTCAAGTGCAGTGATTAATTAAGCTGCACGTGCAAGTGCTTTTTTTTCACCTGTCAAGCAGGAAAGAAGCCTTATCGCAAGATTAGATGCTGCTAATTCACAGCTTTTTCTCCAGACTGTCAAGTATGTAGAAATATTTTATATTTAGATGCTTATTCAGAATATTGCATATCAGGGTTTGTTTTGTTTTGAGTTCTTAAATATTGTAAGATACAATTATTATACCTAACCCTATCATTAAACTCCTAATTAGAGGCAAAGAGTAAATTCAGAATTCCTACATAAATATTTTGGAAGTTAAGGTTTATACTTTGTAATTACCTTTTATCCAAAAACTGCTAGTTGACTTATTTAAAGTAACTATTTTCAAGTATCTAAATTGATTTTGTATGTATCATATACACCATGAGATCCATTCTTATATAGCGTAAGTTTAAATTTGTGATGAAATATGATGATGGTAACTACACTTTTTTCTTTGAGTAATGAATATTCGCTGAATGTAATGTTAAGCTTTTACTTTTTATACATTGATACAAAACCTTGGACTTGGATAGCTTGTTCTCCCCACCCTAGTTATTTCATTCTCCACCCCCCTTTTTAAACATCAGTAAAAGTAAAACCTCAAATTGTATAGTGATCTTAATCTATTATTAAAAAGTCCTAGAAAGGAAGATTACAAGGTAGATTCAGGTTTTGAATCGGTTTTGCCATTGGTTTAGCAGCGGGTGGGCAGGCAGATGCCTGCTCAGAGTAGAACCTATTGCCATTTTTCACCATTGATAGAGTAGCCTTTCAGAGTCAATGAGCTCTGTCAATGTGAGCTTGTCAAGGCTACAACTTCATAGACCTGAGAGGCGGTTTGAGAGGTCAGCCCTTTTCAGGTTCGCTGTGATGCAAATGAACTTTAATGCTTAAACAACTATTGGAATTTTTATGTCTGCTCCTTGTTCTTTTTTCTTCACAAAGTCATTGACGAGACATTCAGTGCTTTTTAAATTGGAAGTTGCATTGTGCTAAAGACCTAGTACAGATTTACGGAGGGCTGAAAGCAGTTAGATCATGTTCTTTTCATGGTGCGATTAGAATCAAATCGATTTCCCTACAGCCTTCAGCATTCAGATGGCAATTTTAACAAAGCTTGGGGGCTAGACAAGGGACAAAACGACTGAACTGAATGTTAATTACACTCTGCAGCCTTATTTTCTTTTGATTTGGGGCTGACTGGCAACTAAATTAACAAAAAGTGTGACCATAACTGCTGCCCTATTTTCATTTAAAAGGAGAGCTGCCTCTAAAAGGCTATCTTTACAAAGAAACAAGTGAGGTCTGCTGATCATTGTTAACAAGGGCACTTTTTTTCCTTTAAAATTCTGGCCAAAAAAAAACTGTTCAAAAAAAGTAATGTGATAAATTAGTCATTGGCGTATTATTGCTCAGAGTTAGGTGATATTCTGATTTTTATGACATAAGCTTGGAAAATGGTAATAGTGGGTAATTCATTGGTAGTTATGAATTATAATTGGCACCTATGTGACTAGTGTATCTTTAGTATGTACAGCATGCTAAAAGGTAATATGGTAACTTAGATTACAGTAGATACTTTAAAGCAATATTAACCATTTTTTATGTAACATTGAACTATTAAAAACCAGCTTGATCCTAACAATTTTTCACCTCTCTCATCCTTGCTTGACATGCAAATTTTCATATTTGATTATTAGTACTCATTTAGTTGTGCACGTTAATAGTGTTAGATGCTTTTTTCCTTCCCTTGCGTGGAAGCTGCAGCTGCACCAAGTTGCAGTTGATTCTTGTGGCAACACTGTCCCTTTTGCACCTGCAGCTGTGTCAGTCTCATCCTAACACCTGGCGTCATGAATTATCCTTTCCTTTATTCATACTTCCAGGCAAGATACATTTCATGCTGCATAGTAGATACTGCAAAAATCAAGTGAACTAAAACATAAATTTCTCAGTCGATTCCTTTAACAATAGTATTGATTTAAGCGTTTTAGTATCATTTTTGTTAGTTTATATGCAATATTTTCCCTTTGTTTGAAAATCTTTATATGTGGAATAATTAATAAGTAGGCTTTTAAATTTGGGTGTTATTTCTAAGTATGTGAAAATTTGTTTTGATAGCTAGTTGATTTTTAATTAATTTTTAATTATTTTCTTTTTTGTTTTACCCTAAAGTCATTTGTATTTTGTTAACTAATATTTAAACAGCTTGTTTAAAAATATGTATGAAGGAACTTTTATCATTATTTAAGTACTGCAAAAATATTTTTGAAAGAAGTGGGGATTAAAATTTATATCATTTGGTAGATGGCATTAACTTTTTATTCTTATTTTTATTTAGTTTTTTGACATTAGCTTTTTAAAAGGCTTTGATAGTTTCATATCAGAGGCTAGTAAGTTTGAAACAGTTAAAAAACATACAGTGCTGAAGAATAAAACCGTATCTTTATTAAAATAGAGTACCATTTCTGCTCAGGGTACTATTTAGTACTAAAATGTTGAAAGTGTTACAGACCACCATGTACTCACTCAGTCACTGTCTTCTACCTCTCGAGATCCTTTTCACACAAAAAACAGCTGCAAAACAAAGTTTTTCTAAAACCAGTCAAGAGTAAACTTTTTTCTCATTTGTCTTCCAGACACGAAGATCGATTGAGAAGTTATTAGAATGGGAAAACAATAGGTTATACCACAAGGTGAGTACCACAGGGAGCAGCTTCGTACTGTTGGGGTCTGAATTGCACAGTATGGAAACAGATGCTTTTGTTGAACTAAAAATATGAAAGGTGGACAAATGGGTTAGTTTGTGTGCTGCAATAAAATAGAGCTCATTTTTCTTCTTTTACTCTCCTACTTGTCTAGCTGTGCTTGCACTGGAGACTGAGCAAAAGGAAATGTGAAACGAATAACATGATGGAATATGTAAGTTAAAGGGCTGTTTTGTGAGTTTCTCTATTAAATGATCATTTATTTTGCTTCTGATCTTATTCTTTCCATGATTATTAATCAGCAAAGGTGTCAGGAGCTTAATCTCCTGAGCGCAGGGATTTTCTACGGTTCACAGATGCATGGTTTCATGTGCAAGACTGATTTATAAAGTTATGAATGACTTGAAAACAAGGCTTCACTGTGTTCTGAAAAATAATAAATTAATTGCCAAGATAAAATAGCCTGAACGTGTGTTGATGGAGTGTGAAATTTTAGATGCTGTATAAAGAATAACCACAACTTTGGTTACGCAGCAAGTCAGATATGGCTTTTTTATATAATGCTAATCAAGTTTCCAAGTATGGAAGAAAACCTTTCAGCCAAGCCGTTGGAGCTTAAGAAACCTTTAGCCTTTATAGATTTTAACTGCCCATACCTCAGTGGCCTTTAAAGAATCTTTCAAAATGTTATTAGAATATTGTTTTATAAAGATTATCTTGAAAGTAAAGCAGGAGATGAGATGTTGCTCATCCTGTATTCTTTAAAAGATACCTAATTGGCACATGAATACAGTGAATTTTAGAGTTTATTCAGTATGGGAGTTAATTTACTGACTCCTTGATTTACTTGAACAATTTTTCTCCTTTTGAAAAGTTCAGAATACTGCAGAAAATCATGAATTTTTATTTATTCTCCCTTGAGCTTGGGTGTTTTGTTTTAAATATGGAAAGGTTATTATATTAAAAGAAAAAGATCTGTGGAAGAGTTAATTGTTGAAAATGAAAGTCATAGTCTTTGTGAAGTAACCAGGCACACTTCTGGCAGATTTTGTCTATTCTCTGAAACAATATAGCCATCGTAGATAGTATATGTATGTGTGTGCATGTGTGTGAGAGTGTGTGTGAACAAGAGATTGATTAAAACAGTGCTTAAATAGTTGGAAATTATCATAAAATCTTTTTTCTCTATAACATTTTCCCTTTCTTTCATTATCAGTCAAATCCCATTTCTAGCCTTAAACATAAAAGGTATCTTAAAAATGTCTTTTTTCATAGAACAGCTTTATTCAGTGAATCAGAGAACGTAGATTTTATCATTATCTATTATATCAAACATGTTAATTTATGATGATGAGAAAGACACTTGATACGTTTTTTTATTTAAAAAAGCATATTCAAAGAACTTGTTTTGAGATTGACCTATGAAAATGCTAGTCTTATGCTTTCATCATAGATGGTAAGAGTTTATACATTTGGGGGAGAGGGATGATTTAAAGGATTTTGTGAAAAAAATACTTGCTATATTTATGAACCCAAATACTGATACATTTCTAAATTTACTTTGGAAAGGAAAACATGAAAGTTATTTCCAATGCTGTTATTTCCAGATAGAACTATAAGAACGTCATTCATTCATTCATAAGATGCACTCAAATATTCATGTTTATTTTTATGACATTCTTTTTTTTTTTTTTTTTTTTTTAAGATTTTATTTATTTATTCGACAGAGATAGAGACAGCCAGCGAGAGAGGGAACACAAGCAGGGGGAGTGGGAGAGGAAGAAGCAGGCTCCCAGCAGAGGAGCCTGATGTGGGGCTCGATCCCAGAACGCCGGGATCACGCCCTGAGCTGAAGGCAGACGCTCAACCGCTGTGCCACCCAGGCGCCCCTATTTTTATGACATTCTTTATCAATCAGAAATAAAATAATTTAACCATCCAAAACATTCTGAACTATGTACTTTGTTTGTAAAATAGTTTAATTTATCATGAATTTTTAGATAAATACTTTTCCTAAAGCCATTTTATTTTGTATACCATCATAGAAGATATCTAGAAGAGTTGTCCAAAAGGAAAGGAACATACAGGGGTGCCTGGCTGGCTCAGTTCGTGGAGCATGTGACTGTTGATCTTGGGATTGTGGGTTTGAGCCCCACATTGGGTATAAAGATTACTTAAAAATACAAATCTTTTTTTTAAAGGAAAAACATACAAAAATTGCTACAAAAATGTATTTTTTCTAAATTTTCTCAGAGTATGTATATCTGTGATAGTTGCGTGGGAGAATAACATAATATCAAAATTTCTCTAAGAAATAATTTTCAAAAGTTAAGATAGCAAAACAGAAGAAGAGTGCTTCATTTTTCTAATGAATTGGGGCCCTTTTTACCATGTGTTTCTCTTTGACCTCAACTGTTCTTTAACTTACAGAAATTTCACTTGTTGGTTAGAGGGAAATGATTCTCCTTCATTATATTTTGAACATGGGGGACAATCTAGAAAAAATACCAACTTGATACCAACTTTTCTTTTATTCAGATACAGTAGAATAGTGTGATTTAGAAAAAATAAGACAAGTGGCCAGTTTCTATGTGTGACTTCTGATGGAAAAGAGGTTGTAGGATATAGTCTTTAAAAAATAGTCAAAGATAGCCTTTATTTTGCATTAGGTAGTAAACACTGTAAAATGTAATGCCTACACCTAAGACCTGAAATTTATAAAAACTGTCTGATGAGGACATGTTTGAAATACAGAAGTGTCCATCGAATGTTGACTCATTAAGTAGTTTAAACATCAAATCTCAGGTAGTTTAATCATCAAATTTTAGAGCTGCAATGAATTTTGTCATATAGTCCAGTCCCTTTATTTATTATATGAGGAAACTGAGAAACAGGGGAATCCTGCTCAAATAAAAATCTCTAGGAAGCTAGTGAACATTTTGTCAGCAAATACCAGGTCAGAAGAGTGTCAAAGGGTGGCACCGAAGGCTTAGTACAGGATAACTAAAGTAGGAGAGAAATAGTTTTGAGCTGTGTGTAGAAGAGCCTTCTTTATTGAGGGAGGTCAAAAGTCAGGAGAATTGAAGAGTGAAAATGAAAGTTTCTGGCCATTTGGCTAAATGTAGAAGAGTGTCCAAACCTGGAGGTTATATCAGAATAAGTTTCTGAAAGAAAAATGAGGAGTTCACCAAACTTGGAAGCTGTTCAGATAATGTTTTGCTTAGCATCAGTTTCATACAGAGTTGGAACAAGGGAAAGAATTGATTGTCGTTTAAGGCAACTCAGGTTTGGAATAAAAATTAGCTCTGGTCAACTTGTGCTTTTCTGTGTTAATGTGCTTTGTTTTTATTGGTTTTCCTTTAGTTTCATAGTAAAAGGTCTTTTGGAACAAATTTAATCTTTAATATTGCTGACTTAAGAAGAAAAGAGTTTTTTTAAAAAATTAAAGAGATAAAGGACCCTTTATCAAGAGATTACATATCATGGTAGGGTAAAGTGAGAGCAGATCTGGAACCTAAAGACCCATGGAATTGGGTGAGATAAAAAGGAGGAAGGCGGAAGAAATAAACATTGGGTTGGTTATAATCATATGGTGCAGTAGAAAGGGCAAGGCTTTGGAGTTAAGGTGGTCCTGTGTTCAGATATTGACTCCGCAGTGTGTGGGGTTACGCTCCCTTGGATCATCAGTGTCCTCGTCTGTAAAATGAGGGTGATAATACTTACCTCATGCAGAAGTTGTTAGGATTAAATAGATCCACAGAGTATGAGACGCTTGGTATGTAGTCAGTTCAAGAAATGCTAGCTCTGGCTGCCTTCCTCATTCATCCCTGCATGCATTCTCCTTCAGGGGCACTATCAAAATTGCTGTCAGTGATGGAATAGAACTGAAATTTTTTAAAGATAAAAATTTATTTAAATCTTTTTAAAACTTTTTTTTTCTCCTTCTACAGGTCATCCTCATAGAATTTTTACCAAAGACACCGATTTTTCGACCAGATTAGCGTTTACTTTATTTATAGAGACTTTCCAAGTATGTTGTCTTTCCAATGGTGCCTTGCTTGGTGCTCTCCTGGTGGTGACATAACATTGGTTCTACAGAATCGTGTGGTGTTTTTTTCTGTTTTTGTTTTTTTAAATAACCGCATGTTCTAAGTGTGCATTTTTGTCAAACTTTGCAAGTTATTTCATACAGATGTTTAATACTTAAGTTATTGTGCTCTTTTCTGTTATGTATTCTGATTTTCAAGGATTACTTTTTTGTATTATCAAAAAAATACATTTGAAATTAGCATAAAAAGTGGCCAGCCTTTTTTATTTTATCACCAAGGTACACACAATCCTTTATTTATTAATTCCGTAATATAGAAGAACACTTTTTGTAAGGCTCTACTTATCTATTCTAGCAAGCACACTCTTTGTATTATTTTTCTTCCTTTTAAAATTTAAAATAGTTATTATTTTAAAATAGTAAGTTTTCTTTAATAGCTTTTTGGAACCTAACATATCCTTTCCCATACAATTCCTAATGCTCTGTTTACAGCAGAAATATCTGTAACATTATGAAGACCTATCAAAAATTTTTGAAAGTATTTCTGTCTTCAGAGGTAGTAAGGCAAGATTAAATTATTTTTATTAGAATAGACAAATAATGAATGGTATGCATGCACCTAATGGTTACTAGAGCTCAGGATCACAAAATATAGTAGCATTACAGTCTGTGTATATTTTTGATCAAAATGATAATAATGGCCTTACTTGCGTTATTTTTTATTGTTTATCAAATCTTATATAGAAAAGTATGGAAGTACTCCTTTTAAAAATTTCTAAGGAAAATATTTCTCCCAATCTAACGTAATTGTAGAATGGATATATGTTTCTGAAAGGTTTTTGAGAGAAAGCACAAGTTCTAGAATTAAAAGTAAGCTGGTGTTTAATACCCCATTGATATTTAGAACAGATTATTACTAGGAAATGGAGGACATATTTAGTACTGTTTTTATCCACTAGTTTGCTTTTGGTCCAGTTATGTATACTTTTTTGATTGAGAATGTGACATATAAGTTTGAATCAGATTAGCTCGTTTCTTTTAAATATATACAAACATACATATTTTTTTCCTTCCTTTTGTTGTACATATCTCCATGCATTTTAAAACTTTCTAAATTTCTGAATGGCCTATGTGTAAATTTTTGTTTTTATAGACCTGAAATTATACAAGTTTTAATGTATGTCAAGAACTTGTTCCATACAACTGTGGTATCTAGCAATAATGTGAATAACTTTTGAAATTATATAAACTATGCTTACTAATTTGTATTAAGAATTGGTACCACTATACAATATCTTTTCTCCTTGTATTAAATCTTTTAAATACCAGTTTCATTAATTTATATACCTGTATTTTTTAAAAGTATTTCTCTGTACTTCTCCAAAGTACTGTAATTCTATATAAATTTGAATAGTTGAATTCTAGTATCTTAAATCCTATATCCTATATTGGACATTAGGAACTGTCTTAAAAACTAGGGTGTTTTTGTTTTTTCGCCTGAGAATTATTTGTTTCCATTGCCCCCCAAAACACTTAACAACTTGAATTCATAAACCACTTTTCCTATGAAGAGCTCAAAGTACAAATAATTCAAACACTTCTCGCTTTATTGACCTTGTGTCCAGGGTGTGTCCTACCACCTTAAAGTAGTGGAACTAAAAGGTAATGCTGTTACAAGGACTAATATTCCTACGTGGTTTCAGTGTGAAAAATTATTGTCTGGAGAAGGCTAAATCTGCCTCAGGATTCAGAAAAAGCAGAGAAATCTAACTGTGTAGACTCTGCAACACAGTGTTCTGTACCTAAAATTCTGTAAATTTATAGAATTCTGTATTGATCAGCTTTATAGGAGGAACTGTACCTATTTAGACATAATTTTTTTCTCCTATTACTAATCTTCTGGAAATTTTAATTTAAAAATTATTCCCATAAGGATATTTTAATGTAAGATAATTTTCACAGATGATAGTATTTAGGTATAGGAATCCTTTTAAAGCTTTTCTGATTTTGAGAGGCATGTCAGTTGCTTTAAGGTTCCTTAGAAATGTGCACTCTTACATTTCTGATGTGTATATAGAAAAGAACCATGAGTGCTTAATATGTGGCATTACCATTAGCCAGTTATGCCTTGAGCAGTTAGATTTCCATGTTTGGGCTTTTATTAGTAGCCCCCAGTAAGCCCTCTGGCTTATCCTTTCTTGGTTCATGAGTCTAAGTGCCCATGTTACTGGAAATTAGAAGTGTCAGAGATGCCTATGTTGTATGAACATTAGTCCAAAGGAGATATTTAAAATGATAATTGTTCTTCAGTTCCTGTTTTCTGACTTAAAGTTTGTGAGACATGAACCATAGGTACTTTTAAAACTGGCCAAGAAAAGGTATTATTGGCAGAAAATCTCACATATAGATTTTACATAGGCTTAGTGAATAACTTCTGATCTTTATTTATATGTTACTGGCATTTTACAGGTAGTCCATCATTCTTATGTAGAAACATTTACTTTGTAAAGCTGCTTATGTTTTAATACACTACTGTTATATATCTGAGTTAAAATATATATTCTAGAACCTAAAGACTGTAAGTAAAACTCAAGTGACACGTTTAGCTTCTAAGGAAGATACTGGCCCTGCTCACAAGAGGGTCACCTTACCTATATAAAATGGTCATCAGATGCTTAAGACTCTTTAATGACTAGGTTCCATTCATTTGAAATATAAATGTGTAATTTTGGCCTAAAATCAAGAAATGTTTAAGCCTTTACTAGTAAGCAATAATTTCCTTTTTTTTTTTTTTTTTAAAGATTTTATTTATTTATTTGACAGAGACAGCCAGTGAGAGAGGGAACACAGGCTCGGGGAGTGGGAGAGGAAGAAGCAGGCTTCCAGCGGAGGAGCCCGATGTGGGGCTCGATCCCATAACGCCGGGATCACGCCCTGAGCCGAAGGCAGACGCTTAACGACTGAGCCACCCAGACGCCCCAATAATTTCCTTTTCTTACTAGAAAAACTGCTTTTATAATTGAACGATTTTAAATCAGGAAGAACTACAGCTTTCTCCATGGATGTGTTTTCAGTGTTATTTGTAGACAATTTCTGATTGCTTCTCTATATTAGTAGACACAGGCAAACTGTGTAAAACTTTGACAATGTTCCATATCAATCTTGGGTTATGAAAGAATGATATTAATAGTAACATGTACAGCTGGGTCTACAGTTGCATGTGTTCAAACTACAGTAGTCTTACATAACATTATGTACATAGACCGTTTTAACTTTTCTGGTATTCTGCTTCACAATATAACGTTCAGCTGCATGCCTGATTTTCACTGTAAATATTTGCTTTGGCTCAAGTATTGGTCAGTAGTACTAAATCAGAAGTACAATCTGTTTAAAACTGTCTTTGACTGAATTCCAACATCTAGTCCTGGACCCTCTTTCCTTATCCTATCCTCCTGAAGCAGTGTGGGTCCTGTTGCTGCCCTCCTGATGTCTTAGAGTCTTCATCCAGATGGGGACACAGTTCATATTATCTTGTTTTCCTTCCCCAGAGCTCATAGTACAAATGGTAGTAATTCTTTTTGCATTCTTAGCTAGGTGTTTAGAAGGCCAATTAAAGTGAGTTAGCACACTAAGTGATTAATGGGTGACACTCAATTCTGCTAAGGTGGTACTTGCGTTTTAAAAGTTTCTTAACTTAAATTTCCCGTTGGAGCAGTGGTACAATTGGTATTTTCCTTTTCAACAGACCCTATCAGTCCAGACTTTGCAAGGAAAGAATAATAGGATGGTTGCATGTGGGGCTTCTCAAACTACAATTTCTGAAGAAAGCTGATTTATATCTAGTATTATGGCAGAAAGAATAGGCTCAAAGCCAATCCTAAACCAAACTATTAGTTATCCCATAATAGCTATGTTAAGTATATTTTAGATATAATAGTCAACTTTATGTTATTTTTAGGAACATACCTTTTATATAAGTTGAGATGTGAAGGTGATTTGTCTTTAAAACTTGAGTTATTATCTCGTTCTGTACTTTTACAGAGATTTTTAGATTGTAATATAAGAGAAGCCTAAATTCTGTTTATGTGATTAGTCATAATTCTGTGTACTAGGAAGCAATATTCCCCTTCCTCTAACAATGGTAAATTGAAACAACAGAGGTTGTTCGTAGCCTTAATAGACAATACCGAAAATAGAAATTCAGAATGCTAATCCTGATATTGAAGTTATTTCTGATGTTCTGCAGAATCATCAAATGACTTAGCTTCTTTGCATTTATCTTTTTCCATGAAAGGAAGATACTATGACTACCTCATATTTTTAAGTCATTTGTTTTGCTGTTACTAAGTCCTATATAAAAGTAGAAATGAATGAGTAGCTTTTTTGACTTATTTACAGAGTCAGCAGAAACCGGAGTTACTATCAAATTTTGCATTTTTTAAAAAAGATTTTATTTATTTATTTGACAGAGGGAGAGACAGCCAGCGAGAGAGGGAACACAAGCAGAGGGAGTGGGAGAGGAAGAAGCAGGCTCCCAGTGGAGGAGCCTGATGTGGGGCTCGATCCCAGGGATCCGGGATCGCACCCTGAGCCAAAGGCAGACGCTCAACGACTGAGCCACCCAGGCGCCCCCAAATTTTGCATTTAAAATTAAAGCGAGTACTCCCTATATATATTTATAGTAATGATTTGCATGATTAAAAATCACATAGACTTTAAATATAATACTTGAGAAAAGTTTCTTTCTAACAAGACCCTTTAAGATATAGTTACATTTCAGATACTTAAGCAAAATCACGCCCCCCCCCCTTAAATAACATCTCTACTTCATAAATATGGTGCTCTGAATTTGAGAGTTAACTTTTTTTCTCTTTATGAAGGATAGATATCGTATATCGCTTTCTCAGCTTGTTATCTCAGAAATATTTCAATAAACTAACCATACCAGGCATTCTTAATTTTGGCAGATAAGCCAAAATTGTTGTGCCTATTTTTAAAGAAAGTCAGCCAGCCTTTAAGAGAAGACAAGTAACAGATCAGTGTTTTGGCTACTCTCTTGGACTGTAATACATTCTCAAACTGCAGATTTCCTCTCCTGTTATATCTCCTGCTGGTTCGTAATTTAGTATAACTGGTTCTAGTTCTTTCTTGACATAAATACTATACAAATTTAAAATGTTCTAGAAGGAACTAGCATTCTATTCCCTCAAGAAACCTTTTGCACTAATAAAAGACCACTTCCTTCTTTCTCTTCTAGTAGCGGCTTATTTAATTAGGCAATTATAATAATCTCATTGCATTGCCATGAAGTCTTCATAAACAGGAGTTTGTTTTAACTGAAATTATCAAAGCTCTTTTAAAGTCTCTATTTCTTTTTACATTTGTTGGAGCTAATGAATGATATTTTGTCCTCAGAAGAGTTAAGCATTATGAAGCTGGCAGTAGAAGCAAGGTAGACATGATTGGAAAGCAGTGTGCTGAAATCTGCTGGCTCAGAGAAGTCACTACATTGTTATCCTACACTTTGGTTTACAAGGGGCAAAATTATGCAATGGTGGGGAATTGCACAGAGCTTTATGCTTCCTTTTATATATTCTTTATGTATTACAATGGAACTTATTTTTTTTTAAAGAAAAAATATTGTTCTAGATAGTGTTTTCCTCTGCTATCATGTCCTTTGAGAAGAGGAGGCTACCTTGAATAAAATATTCTTTTATTTATCGTTTATAATGTAAGTGTGACAGTTTTTTAAAAAACACTAAGAGGATTTTAGGAATTTATTCCTATATCCTTAATAAGCATGTAGTAGTTTTCAAATAAAATAATCAGAAACTTGTGGGTGAGCAGTTGTACAGACCCAAGATCAGGGTCCCTATAATGTTTTCAGGTAATTCTAGTTACATTCAGGTAAGTCTAGTAACATTTTAAAAAAATGAAAATAACTTTGGTAAAATACACAGTTGAATTTTAAAGGTATATATATATCATATTTTTCTTTCATTATTAAGAAACACCATTGTCAAACATCTATTTGTGTTAAAACAAGATTCTTTTGGGTGGGGAGTAGATAAAAATTTGTTGGCCTTCATAATTGTGAAGAAATACGTAGCTGGATTATATTTAAGGTGGTGTGGTTTTTGGTCTCACGTTTGCAGTATATTTAGTCTTATAAAATCAAATCTTAATTGAAACGGATTTCTAATTTGAACTAGGGGACTTTTTTTTTTTTTTTTTTTTTACTTTGCTTGCTTGCTTTGTTTTGGCTAGTTGAGTTTTTGTTGTTAAGTGAGTTGCTTGTAATGTGTGACTTCAGTACACGATTCTGTGCTTAAAATGTGGGCTAACTTACAGCATTTGGTCTTTAAAGACTATATATTAAATAAAATTTTAAACCAATTTAGGTGAAGTTGGAAAAGAGAGCCTGGTACTTAGAGATCAAATCACTTTAAAAGAAATTGGCCAAACTGATGATGTCGAAAGACCACATGAATGAATACACACACAAATACTTCTTCTGTAGATATGATCTGTACAAACATCTGGGAATAAAATAATTAACATTATGAATATGAGTTTAGGGACCATACGTAATAAACTTTTGGATTTATGTGTTCATTAAACTTGCACATAGTTAGGAAAAATAGAAAAAAGGTACAACTTATATCTTTTTTTCTCCAAAGATCTTATTTAAGTTGTCCCTAAATTTTAAAAGCCAATACAGCTTTTTCAATAGGGTTCTCAATTATCTTATTTAGGTTTAGCATTGGTTTTTAAGCTTTCAGGGGAGGCAGAAATAATTTTAATCACTAACCCTGTAAATACACATATTTAGCAGTATTTAACATTTATCTGTTGTATTGTTTCAAATAACTACTTGTCATACACACTTTTACTTTTTGTTTTACTTGATTGACCCAGATTTTAGTGCAAACCTTTAAGAAATATTCCACATATTGGCAAAAAATACATGTACGTGCATGCACACACATGCACACACTTCATTCTAAGACAAATTGTAACTCCGTTTATGTTAGGCAGTAAAGATGCTTTCACCCCCATCACCTGGATTGCTTTAGTTAAAATGCAAAAGGACAATTCTGTTTGAAACATTTAAAAATTAAGAGGGAAATTTTGTGTTTGTGGATTGTTTCCTCAAATCATCTCAATATTGTAGTTTTAAAAGAATTGATTCCTTTTTTTCTGAATTCCTGTTCTTTCATTCACTTCTTTTTTCCATTCTGACGAGAAAAATATGAGAGTTCTCAGAAGTGTATTCAGTTTCCTTTTTCACAAATGGAGACCTAAGCAAAAATGCCATTACTGCTGGCAGGCGTTACTATCTTAGAACCCAGCACAGAAAGCCTAAAAAAGATAGCCCAACCTTTTGTACCTACAGTCTTAGATATTGTTAGATAGCCATTCAATTTTCTTTGCATTGTGTGTGAGATGAATATTTCTTGAGACTTTTTTGTTTGCTTTACTAAAGAAATCAAGGAAGAAAAAAAAAAAACCTCAAAAAACAAAACAAACAAAAAACACCCTGTAACTCATGTGAAGCATGCAGGGTGTTGTAATTTCAGTTTGCAAAGTGGTGTGATACAATGTTGCTGAGCCAAAAGCACACGATAGATTTAATGTAGCCAATTGTGTACTTTTGAAAAAAAGAGTAACTGTTCCCTGTGAGTTAATTTTGGATTTTTTCAAAATCTCTCTTTTAGGCTTTGTGCTGGATTCTTCCAGACAAATGCGTATTCCATGTGGGCCACTGTTCTGCTAAATGCTCTCAGTTCTCCTTTTGCAATCAAGATTATGTTGCTAAGGAGATTTTGCTTTTATTGGTGCCATTGATTTGTGTTAATACGTTTTGAATACCTCTCCGTATTCTTCCGTAGACAAGGCCAAAAGAAAAACTTCCCCGAGTTTCCCAATTTACATTACAAATGGAGCGGTGGTGTAATGAAGCCGATATAAAGTGGGCAGTTGAAAGGGAACTAAAGAAGGGCACTCAAGTGAGAAATGAAGAAATGTGCCGAGTGTAGTCTGTGGGCTGCCTTCGGTCCAGCTGCAGGAACTGGCTCTGGCCAGAGGTAGAGTGAGTGAGCACCTCCCTCTGCAAAGACCACCCACTTTTTGGAGCCCAGGCTGCATACCATAGATGACCTCATTGACTAACATGGAGCCCTTAAAAAAGTGAGAAACTCTTTTCTCGGGTGGCAAAGACATGGTTCTCTCTCACCCCCAAATCTCCTTTTGAATTCTTCCCAGGGCGTGACTGAGGCTATGGTTTCTATGCCTTATGACCTTATGTGGTCATGTTCCTTAAAGGAAGCCCTAGGGATGAACCAGGTCTTTTGGTTGTGAGGATTAGCATATTCAAATTTGTTATTGGTAATGTCACTAGGTGCGAAGGATGTTAACTAGATTTTCAAATTGAAGATTTTAGTTATATGCTCCTTACTTGGTATCCTATTCTAGACTTCAAAGACTCTTCACTGTAAAACTCACATATTCTGTCTGAGTGGAAGGAGAATGCAAGTACACAGGCCTTGACCCAGTGACGTGATTGCTTCGGTGGCAGTACCTACCTTTGTGGCACTACCAAACAGACACTTTCAGTGGTTTACATTGTTCTGGCAGTTGCTGCTATTGATGCATATGGCTTTGTTTTTTAATCAGCACAAATACTGCACTCATATAACTTGAAAAAATTTTAGACATTCTAAATTAGAAATGGAAACTATAAAGAAAAGTTGCTGCACAAGTCTGAGCAAATTTAAAATTGATCACAAGGGAAGTATCTCGTGTTAAAAGGACAAGCCTTCATTATTTGGAGACAAGAAATGACTGTTTCTGTCAAAACAATTATATCAGTAAAAACTCTAGTAGTTCTTTAATGTTGAATGATCTGGGCAAGAAGCATAAGTTCCAAAGGTATTCTGCTACCAGTGGGAAATACGAAATTTATAAAAAACATCTGAGAAGGAAATCCTTAATTCCTGTATTTATAGTACCTTTTCATTAGATGTTTTTCCCAAAAGATACTTGTCAACTACTGTGCTTCATATATAAAATTGCAATTTCCAAACTAAATCTGGTAAGAATTTTTGTCTTACATTCCAAAGTCCTGGTATACCCATATTTCTGGGTGTTTTTCCCCCCTGTAATATTTTTAAAGCTTTTAAAATTAATTACCTATAGCTTAAAGACTAAAGTTGAAAAACACAGGGATGAATTTCTATCTTCCGTCTGGCAAATCTGTCTTTGTCAGTGGTTTCTATATTAATGCTACCATTCTTCCATGCTATAATCCTAATATTGAGAATAAGAGTGAGGAAAATGGGTAAGAATTAATTATAAGTGAAAGGTAGTGAGAAACAGTATTTTTGTATTATGTATAGAGAGCCCCCCCCCCAAATTGGTATTAATCCATTAAAAGTGACTTTTACATTACTTTAAACTTCAGAATTCATATACTTGGACAGCCTGACCTGAAGAGGTAAACTTTGTGAAATTATTTTCCACATATAGGTAAAATTTACCAGAAATATTCTAAGATTTATAAGCTGATAAACCAGCTCTTCATAGTCTTGTGTGTGTAATATGCTACTACCTGCTGGAAGGTAGGTTTGTAAAGGAATGCAAGTGTAAGAACTCAGCCACTCTGGCTTGAATGACTAGTATTTGTTCTGTATACTGCTTAGGGCAAAGATGAGTTAGGTTATTTATAAATGCATGGCATGCTTGTAAATACTATCAAAATCATTGACAGGATGGAAAAAGAGCTTGGAAGAAAGGATGTGTGTAGAAAAGCACTTACCTTCTTTTCCAATTCTGTCGGTAGTGGGTCTTGCTCTTTAGCCATCCCCACATCTATTGTTTAAAAATGTGGGATTTCAAAGCTGGAAGAACCCCGAAGGTGTCCTATGGGAATATGCATTAGAATCAACTGGGGAGTGTTTTTGTTTTTTCAAATATACATGATTATACCCCCACCCACATTAGAATTGGGAGGAGAGGAAAGGAGAGCATGTATATTTTGAAAAATGTTCTGGTTACGATAAGATACCTTCCCTTCCCATACTAACCTTACAACGACCTAGGAAGTTTGTCACTTGTCTGCACTCCTAGGTGGTTAGTGACAGTACCAGGACTAAAACCCCAGCTGTATGATCTCTAGTTCACAAATGTGGGGTCTTTCCTGCAATAAATGCTATAAATAGAGTCTTTTTTGCAAACTTAGCGATTAAAAAAAATCCTGAAAGTAATTATTTTACTTCCAGAAAGCATTTGAAAGAGTATCACCTAAAGTGAATTGTTGGACCAAAAAATTCCCCAAATTTTTTATCTCCAGAAATGAGAAAATTTAGCTCTATCTACTGCCCAACCTGAGAACTGTGACTTAGATGTTTAATTATTTATTGCTGGTCCGTGTGAAAACATTTAGAATGGCTGGCAGCCTACCAGGGCCTGAGTTAAACATTCTACGGCCTGACTAGACTGCTGGGTAGCCAACTTCACATCAAATTAAACACATTCTCTTCATGATGAATAGCTTGGAACCCAAAAACTTGATTTTGTTACAAAAAATGCAAGGGGTGTGTTGTTTTCTAAATTAAAATTATTTTATGTTTTACTGCCACCATTCCGATTGTGATTGTCAAGTGTATTTTCTTTGGTGGTGGTGAGATGGAAGAGAAATGGACAATGAGGGACTTTCGGTACTAATAAAATGAAAAAAGGACTCCAACAAGGTTGGACACAATGTAGCCTAGAGATGAACATTCATGAATTTTGTATTGAAAAAATTTACATTTCATTAACATTTTAAATTACAAAGGCAGGTCTACAAATACTGATTTGTATGTGTGTGTTCTCATTGCATTTTCCAAGCAAACAGTGAATATTGTAATGCTAACTTAACTATATCCTGTTTCCTTACCATTAATTTCCCTTTTTATTTTAAACTGAGAGCTAACTGTAATGTGTAGCAACATGAATTTCAGTGCGCCCGACTTTACATTTTCCATAGATTGTGCGCATAAACTCCATGTAGTGTTCCCTTATGTAACAAATGCGTGGGGATAATGAAGTGTGGTCTGGGCATCATTGTAGTAAACCAGTTCCCCACAGACTTGCCGCTCCAGTTCTACATCCGCATGGATAGAAATCAACAGTCTCGATAATGAGTGACAATATAAAAATGGAATGTTTGACAATTAATATTCACTAGAGATTAGTATTATTCAACCTCAGTTTGTCATTCTTTGAACCATTTTATCCTTTGGGAAGTTCTGTGAAGTTACAAGGCATTTGAAAGGGTTGTGGAGGAAATAGTGGCTGGCTGATGTAATGAATGGAAATGTTGGAACTAAGAACTCTATGCTCAAGGAGCCGGCTGTCCAGCGGGCTGCCAGTTGAGGATAATTGACAGGCAGGTGCCTGAGAAATGACAGGAAAGGCCCAGTTTTAGTTATTGGCATCAGTAATAATAGCATTATGGCTCTAGGCCGAGATTGCAGAAGAAAATTATGTATCATATGAATTTAAAGTGTGTTAACTGTTAAGTTGCAGGAAGTTAACCGTGTCTAAAATTGTATTAACTGACAGAAAGCCCTTTAACCAGAATCACTGACTTAAGAACTTGTTCTTGCGTAGTTTGGAAATTTAGCAGTTTAAAAAAAGTATAAGTTTTAGGGGCGCCTGGGTGGCTCAGTCGTTAAGCGTCTGCCTTCAGCTCAGGGCGTGATCCTGGCGTTCTGGGATCGAGCCCCACGTCAGGCTCCTCTGCTGGAAGCCTGCTTCTTCCTCTCCCACTCCCCCTGCTTGTGTTCCCTCTCTCACTGGCTGTCTCTCTGTCAAATGAATAAATAAAATCTTTAAAAAAGTATAAGTTTTAGATACATTTTTGATAAAACTGTAAACTTTAAAAATCACAGAATTTTAAAGACTTTTATGAATGCTTTTCCTCTGAATGTTTGGAGCACTCTCAGAAACTTAACATAGTTTGGAGTTCTCTTCTTGAAGAAGCGGCCATCAGTGTAGATACAGCCTTTTGATATTGTAGGATTACTGAACTCTGACAGTTGTCTTTCTTAACTGTCTTCTTCCAGCAGTATGGAGCCCCTATCACTGTGCTTCAATGTGTTATAACTGAATACCACATTTTCAGACATGATGGGTTAACTTGAATTTCTTGGTTATCTCTGTGATTCCTCCATTAAGCTACTGATTTACTCATCAAAATTGCATTCTTGGAATGAATTTGTATTAAGACCACAAATGAAATATATTAAATCATTCAAAATCAACTGGAGAATGTTTTAAGGAAGATGAAGTACAGAAGCTGGCAATGTTGAAACCTAGATACTTAAATAGTATGTTAAAATTTGTTCAAAGTATGCTTTTGGGTGATATCTAAATTAATGGGGGGAATACTGAAATAGTTTAAAACAGACAGAATAAGGTAAAAAATGATTTTTTAAAATAATTCAAGCGTTGACCAGAGATGGTAGTAGTTCTGCCTTGAGATAACATTTAGATTTCAGAATTTGAGTTTTATTTTCATGTTTGTTTTGAGAAAATGCTTATTTTGCTTTCTTCAACATGAAAAGGTTTAAGGCTTTGAACTTCTTGAAACTGCCAGATACAATTGTTGAAGTTGAAAACAAATCTGAGGGAATGTCAAAAATAACTCAGATAAGGTGGAATTTACTATTTCAGTGAATCCATCTACTCACAGAGTTGCCTTTCGAAGGTCTCTGTTTCTCAATAACAAAAGAGGGAAACAAACTTTACAAGTGTATTATTGTCATCTTAATGCCTCCTTAAGCGTGTTTTCTTTAACTCCAATTTTAACAATTTAAAAATAGGTGATTACTGAATCTTTTTTCTTAAAGCAAAGGCGTCCAGCTCAATATGTTAAATCTGCTTTTAAAAGCTGCCCTGTTAGTATACTTTTCCTCATAGGATTGTCCATTACACTTAAGTAGATGGTACAAGTTGTCTCAGTTATCTCACACTACCTGTATGACTTTGTTACTTCCAACAACTATAGCTTCAGCTCTAAAGAATACCTTCGTCATCTTTTTTTTTTTTTTGCATCAGTTCAAAATTCAGAAGGGACAAAAGTTACTAGTTTTCATTCTCTTTAGTTTGCTTCCATAAAGTAATCCTTATATTGTGAAGTTTGGTTTTGTTATTAGTATTTCTTTTCGTACTAGTTACCAGAGAGATTTATTATTACAGTGTCCCCAAATCATGTAAGTTGTGGCCTGGAATAGCAGATGAAGACATCCTTTAAAAAAGTGTATTGAGGGTGGCTTAGTTGGTTAAACATCTGCCTTCAGCTCAGGTCATGATCCCAGGGTCCTGGGATTGAGCCTCGAGTCCTACTCCCTTCTCAGCTGGGAGTCTGTTTCTCCTTCTCCCTCTGTCTCCTTCTCCCCTTATGTGCTCTCGCGCTCTCTCTCTCAGATAAATGAAATCTTAAAGTACATTTAAAAAAAAATATCGAAGGGTGCTTCTAAGAGATGACCCTGCTGTAACTGAAACACCTGTTGAACTTCCCTTCCTGAGTGAGATTAAAAAAAAAAAAATCCAACTACAGTAGACGTACGGAAAGTAGTCTGAAAACCAATTGCCCCTCACCGTGGCTAATTCACAGTTACTAAACGATAAATGTAGGTTCGCAGGTAACAGAGCTAGAAATATGTTGCTAATGAAATTGAATTGTTCTCCTTAATAGAGTCATACTTTAAATTGGTTTGGTGGAGAAAGGGTTCAAACAATGTATTAAGCTTGGCCCGTCCCCAGACATTGTAGCAAGGGCAGCGGATATTAAAGGAAATCACATCTCTCTGCTTTGAAGAGTTGAGGCTGGAGGAGTAAGCATGTAATGTGATCGGATAACAGCCAAGGGAATGGCATGGCATTGCAGGGCTACCCAAGAGCAGCCCATTTTGTATTGGGTGGGAAGTTCAGGGAAGTCTGCAGGAGAGAGAATAAAGGTGATTTTGAAGGATCATTCGAAACTTAACGGACATTGGGAATACACGGACATTGGGAATGGACTGGGAATACAGGGAACAAATAGTTGCCAGAGGGGATGGAGGTGGGGGGATGGGCAAAATGGGTGAAGGGTAGTGGGAGGTACAGGCTTCCAGTTAAGGAATGTTTAAGTCACTTCAATGAAAGATCCAGCACATAAGATGAAGTCAGTGGTATTGTAGTGATGTTGTATGGTGACAGATGGTAGCTACACTTGCGAACAACGTAGCATCGCAGACTGGGGCGCCTGGGTGGCTCAGTCATTAAGTGTCTGCCTTCGGCTCAGGCCGTGATCCCAGAGTTCTGGGATCCAGCCCCACGTCAGGCTCTTCCGCTGGGAGCCTGCTTCTTCCTCTCCCACTCCCCCTGCTTGTGTTCCCTCTCTCGCTGGCTGTCTCTCTCAAATAAAATCTTAAAAAAACCCAAAAAACAACAACAAAAAAATAGCATCGCAGACAGAGTTGTGGAATCACTACATTGTGCCCCTGGAACTAATACAGCATTGTATCAATGACAGACACACACTGCCAACAACAGAAGTGGGTTCTCCATGACAAACGGGAAAATAGGGGAAAATGGTCTGGTATGTAGTAATTCTATGTTAAATGAATAAATTATCAGGAAGCATCAAGGGAAGGCCAGAAAAGGAAGAAGGGACATGTGTATCATGCTGAAATTTTAATTCCAACCTGAAGCTACTGAAGGATTTTTTGGAAAATGAGTGGATCTGATCAATCTGTCATTGATAATCTTCATTCTGACCCTGAAACCAGCCAAACAA
Source organism: Ursus maritimus (assembly GCF_017311325.1). Lineage (NCBI taxonomy): Eukaryota > Metazoa > Chordata > Mammalia > Carnivora > Ursidae > Ursus > Ursus maritimus. The sequence goes on from NW_024426996.1 coordinate 41,104,649, forward strand.
GTTCCATTGTTAATGTCTTAACTTGTAAAGCTAACAGGTCATAATTCCTTAGTTCAACAACTCATTATTCTAGCAGTAAGACCAGATAATAGGTAAGATAGAAGGAAGGGAGGTGTAGAAAAATGGTTTTGCCTTTTAACTGAAAGACTAGCTTTCTAACAATTTTGGATAATTATCTGGGAACTTATCAAGGAATCTCTGGAATCAAACCTGGAATCTAATTCTGACATCACTTTGTAGCTGTGTGACCTTGGGGATGTTACCTGACAGCTCTGTGTCCCGTGTGTAAAATAGATTTATAATACCACCTGTTTCAAGAAATAGCTGTGACAAATAACATAATGCATATGTTCCGCTGATAATGCCACCCAACCAAAAACCACCAGCACGAGTAGGATTTGGACAAAATGGGGTTTGTTGCTTGTTGAAACCAGAGGACATTCAGTGGGGAATCAGGTATTTCAGACAGCACTGAAAGGACTTTATTATAGGATTCGGACTTAGGTGATTTGGAAGGGTTCAGGGAAGCAAGAGTTTGCTCTGGATTTAGATTCTCTCAGGAAGTGAGATAATTTTATGATTGGATCTGTTTTAGAAGGTGGGAAGAATGAAGCAGAGTTAAAGCTATAACCGGTAAAAAGCAGCACTGACTAGTATTGGGGGAGAGGGAGGATGTTTGGAATGTGTGCTTTGCACTGTGGCTTTTTTTTTTTTTTTTTTGGTCCATCCTTAGACAAAATTATGAAGAGGCATTATCTGTTTGTCTCATTTCCTCAGGGTCACAGAGCGACCTTGCCTAACAGTGCGGGTGTGTGAGATTCAGTGTATGTTCAACAGGAGTACACCAAGGCCTGGCTGACGGTAACAAGCCAGCCTCCCCATGCCAGGGGCTGCTTTTCCCTCTTTCGTCACTTAGCACAATGCCTGACCTAAAGTTCAAGTTTAAAAAATATTTCTTAAGGAATTGTAACATTGAGCCCAACTCTCAAAAATGCATTCTGTATCTAGCAGAGTGGCCAGTTGGGGGTTTATTTTTGGCATTAATGCAATAGTGTTTTCCAACTCTGTTGGCCTCTTCTGTGTGAATAGATTTTTCTTAAGTTTTGGATTTTTACCTTGAGTTAGTGTTTTTCATACTTGGAAAGGATAAATCAGAATGTTAAACTTCTGATTCTTTGAACATTTTTACAAAAGTTTAACTGAAAGTTTAAAAAATTGAATCCCAACATCTCTGTTTTATGCAAGTATAACACTTTATAGTGTTTACCATGACCGAACTTAAATAGTAAGTGTAGTTATTTGTATGATATCTGTGTTGCCAGATATGCTGCCAGAGCAGGTCCCTGTTGGCCTTGTTATTTTATCTCTAGCACTTGGTACAGGGCCTGGTGCAGCCTGAGCATGGAAGAAATGGTGGTTGAGTCACTGAAGGAGGGAAAGAACCCCTGCTTGGAAAGCGGAACTGAAACTAACACGCGTTGTGTGGTTACTCATTGCCAGGTGCGATTTTAGACACTCCACAAAAGTTGCAATGAAATCCTGGACATAAAGGATGATTTCTCTATTCTGCCAAGGACGCTTTGACTCTCGCTGAAGAAACTTGCTCTTCTAGGAGGTGATTAAGCTTGATTTCAGATCTGTGTTATTCATCAAACATTTAATAAACATTCGTATTGCACGGGGAATTCAACTTATCAGAGCCTGTCATTAGCATCTGCTGCCTTGTAATTACAGCAGCTCCTTCATCTGCTCTCCCTCTGTCAGAGTCACCCTGGAGTCTCAGTGTGTTTTAAACATAGCTGTCCCCAACTGTGCTTACACCTAGCCGCTGAATGCAGCTGGAGAAAAACCTACAACCGTGCTAATTTCATTTTTAGCTCATTCCCACAAATGTCAAATATTAATACCTGTGTTCTCTTCCTGTCCAAACTTACTTTACCATACCTTCACTTCCCTCTTAAGTGTTCAGCACAGGCTCTCTCTGACTACTGGGTCTTTTCATCAGCATACAAACATTCTCTTCCCTTCCCATCTCTAAACAAAATAAAACCCTCCCGGACCTCATATCCCTTTCACCCCTCACAGAGGGCTCTCAAAAGCTTCCTTACTGTAGGTTAGATAGCCAGATGCCAATTTAACATTTCTCTGCTTGAATAACAAAGGCAATTCACACTTGAAATGGCCAAAGCAGGACTCCTGGTTTTCTCCCTGTGAAAGCGATTCTTTCTTCAGTCTTCTTTCCCATGTCAGTATGTTGCTTCTCTTTTCACTCAGATACTCGAGACAACCCAGGAGTTGTCATTCCCCCTCCATTCCCCTACTCCCCATACACTAGCTCAGAAATACATCCTCCATCCTTGAGTCTCTTCCCATATCATTGCTTTCATGTTTGTCTAAGCTTCCATTACGTTCTGTCAGTTCTTACCAGAATTGTTGCTCTTTACGAGTTTTCCAACTTCCTCTGTCATCTGGTCCTGGCCTACATTTCACCTTCAGTTCCTCCTTCCCAGCACCTGGTCTCACCTACTTCCAGGCTGGGTACGTGGTCTTTCTGAGTAGAATGACTAACTTTTCTTGTCATTCAGGCCTCAGCACCAACGTCTTCATCAGTGAAACCTTTCCCAACCACTGAATCTGAATCAGCCCCTCTAGCCAGTCGCTACCCTACTTGTATTTCCTTGATGACACTTTGCAGTGTCTGCATTTATCATATTTATATTTTGGTCATTTGGTATGTCTTCTATTCGATTTTCAGCCCCATGAAATTGGGGACATTGGCCAATTTAAATCCCAGCACTATAAATTCCCAGCACCAAGAACATTGCCTGACCCATGGTAAGTGCTCAAGAAATATTTGTTGAATGAATAAGTAAATTTTGTAGCCATATTTGTTTTTTTTTTTTTTTAAAGATTTTTTTATTTATTTATGTGACAGAGAAACAGCCAGCGAGAGAGGGAACACAGCAGGAGGAGTGGGAGAGGAAGAAGCAGGCCCATAGTGGAGGAGCCTGATGTGGGACTCGATCCCGGTCCGCCGGGATCACGCCCTGAGCCGAAGGCAGACGCTTTAACGACTGCGCTACCCAGGCGCCCCATATTTGTTTTAATATATAGCTGGCATTACCCCACAACTTTTGACCCTAGGAAATGTGCCTTGTTTCTCCCATTGCTCTGTGTGTCCGTGGCATCATTACCTCCTTCCTTACTTTGAGAAGCTTGGCCACTCCTAACCAGCCACTGTTAAATGATAGTCTCCAAACCCCTTCAGAATGAAAAGAAGGGCAATAGGATCTTTGAGCAGACATCCGTGAGGAAACTCATCAGTAGATTACCAATGTAGCCCAAACAAGAAATAGAGACACTGTCATAAAAATCTCTCACACACTCGAGTATTGGGCTTGACCCTTGATTTAAATAAAGTAGTGTACTTCCCTGATGTGGCTGATAAAAGGTAATAGTATTATGTGATGTGAAGAGAGATGAGACAAAGGCTGGAGTTTACTTTGAAAATATGTAAATCTCTGACAGGTCATGACTTTAGACCACACACATAGGACCACGTCCTATGAGAAAAAACACAGGAAAGAAAAACAGCATCAACATTTCTATCCTTTTTGTGTTTGCCCAAAATAGAGTTTAAAGGGTAGTCACAAGAGTGCAATGCTTTTTTCCAACCACAGACTAATCTTTCCTGGAATTGTAGAAAGTTTTGTCTTTTTTTTTTTTTTTCATTTTTCAAATGAATGAAACGATGAAACTTAGTCTTCATTAATCCAAATTTATGTCCTGATCTAAGAATGTGTGTGTGTGCTGAGTAAACTTTACTAGGCATTTACAAGTGGAAAGCAGAGTGTGATTACCAGTCTTACATATTTACCTCATCTCTTTTCTCTTACGCAGAACTTGTTTTCGAATATGGGAACTTGTCTATATCCTGAGATAGTTAATCTTAGCAAACAGAGAGCACATGGCCTAAATTAAAGTTTAGCAGCTCATGAATTAAGATTTGTCTCAATGTGATCTGCTACCATGCTCACTTTTACTGTTGAGTTTTACTAGATTTCTGCTTCCTTACCTGTGGAAGGGGGTAGTGTTCTAGTCATTATTGTTAGGGTATGAAGCAAATGGTACCAACGCAGACTAGAAAAACTTTAAAAACTGGCCATTTGTAATTTGGTCTACTCCCTTGATTGTTATCTGTATGCAAATGACATTAAAAACATTTGGAATTTTACTGTGAGTTCAGAGAAAGTTTTTGCTAAATAGGTTAGAAGTTGGGGTCATTCCAGAAAACACAAGGGACAGACATGAACAATTAGTCATGAGATTTTAATGACAATGAAACTTTTTTACTTTAAATACCTATGTAACATAAAATAGATCTGTTTTCCTTCTTTTCTCTGTTGCCCATTAGTAGTGATTAGAATATACCAAAGGGAAATTTAAAATAATCCTGAGTGTCACTATTACCTATCGCTGTGATTATTAGTGGAGTTAGCACTATTTACCAAGTCCTACTTGCTAAATGATGGCTTAGTCAGAGCTGCACGAGACCTGTTTTGCCTGTGGCCTGGGCTGTTGCTGTTTCTTCCAACGCCAGTTGCACACCGTCATTATGTGACGCTAATTCGACAAGTTCTGGTCCTTATTTTGCACTCATTCCAACAAACCCAGCCACTATGGCCCTTAATAACGTCATTGTCCATCAGTCTGTCAGAGTGACTGCCTTTAGGGCTCTCTGCTGTGTGCCATGTCCATTGGGCACTGTGAGAGCCACCAAAGAACAGAGGCCATTTATGGCTCTGTTGAGGGAAAGTCAAACTCAGAGGGATGACTCAGGGACGAGGGCATAGCACGGCACAGAAAAACATTCTCTCTTTCAGTAATGAAAAAAAAAAAGCGCATGGTATCAAGGCTTTTCCCGAAAGGACTGATGCACACTGAAAGATAATACACAGGTCTGAAGAGTAAATTTTGAGGGGGTAAGGGAACCCCCAGCCCTGCTCTCCTTTATCTAGTGACAAGTTGCAGGGCATTGCTGGAAGTGAGGAACAGGGGTGAGATGGGGGGGTGGGGGAGGTGTTGACTTATTTTTCTAACTTACACAGCAATTTTAAATGGAACAGATAGAATGGAACAAATGAGCCAAATCAAATCTTTTTTTTCTTTTTTGCAATGAGGCAGGTATACATTAAAAAAAAATTAAAATCAACCTGGAGTTCTTGAAAACAAGGAAACATTAGGAGGAAATGAGGCAGGGAGGGCATAAGAGAAAAGGGGTGACACCTTTCCCTTTAGGGTAACAACGAGGGCTACTATTTTTTCCTGGAAACGCAGACTATCCAGGCAAGGCTGTGCGACTCGGGGTCCACGACTGACATGCAAGAGGCAGAGGAGCGTGGAAGGTCAGGGAAGCCGCAGGGCACACTTATGTACATTCTGGACGCTTCATCTTGCCAGCTTCTGCGTCCCTCCTCTCTGAAAGCCCCTTCGCTGTGGGTGCAGAGAGAGCAAAGGGGAAGGAGGAGAGGGTGCAGGAGGGGAGGGCCTTCCTCAAATACCTGCTTGTGGCATTGTCCTCGGCGCACCAAGAGAACTCTGCACAGGGCGATCCTATTAGAAGGGAGAACAAGTGCCTATTGTTTAGGCTTAAATAGCTCTAAGTGTTTCTTCTAGAGATAATTAATTTAATTAAAGTAGTCCCTGAAGCCAAACTGAGCTTCACCGTGAGCAGTACGCAATTTCCTTCCGAATTCCAGCACAGGCTGTTCAGAACGGGCAAGCTATCAACCACGTGACTTGGTAGCCGCACTGGGCCCGGCCCCCGCAGACTTGCCTTTTTGACTCTGCTGGGAATGGAGGCCTGAGGACAGGGGCTGGACCGGAGGCTCTTCCTGGGCTGAGGATAGGGCCATTAGTTCTGATGGAGTTAAAGGAACGATCATCACTCATCTGTGGATTTAGTTCCAAAAAATGATGGTGGCATTTTTTCCCTCCTGGTGGCTTAAGGGAGGAACTCGGCCTCCTGATTGCTTCCCCGTCACCAGTGCTCAGTACAGCCTCAGGAGGTCGGTGCTCAAGAAATACACATTGGATGAATGAATTCAGAAATGCAGGAAAAGCAGTACCGTTGGTTGGTTTTTTGGCCTAGCATCTTCTGGAGTATGGAAGTCCATAGAGCAGCGTTTGATCTTAGGTTGAAAACTACCAACAGTCGTGTGCCCCCAAGGGGACAAAAGATGGTGGCTCTGGATGGTGGTTTATTTTTGGCAGATGGAATTCAACATGTGCTCCAAACCCTGAGGCAGGCCCAACGTAGGAAGGCCACATAGCAGGGCAATTTAGCAGTCAGACTATGGAGTCAGAAAGACTGGGTTCCTCGCCCTCCCCTTTTTGTGGTGTGACCATGGGCACATTTTTAAAACCTCTCTCAGCCTGGTTCTTCATCTATAAAATAAGGATAATGTAAAACCTCGCTCCTAAGGTTATTGTGAAGTTTACTAGAATACTGTATTCATTCAACATGTACTAAACACCTACTATGTGCCTGGCATTGTTGTGGGTGTCGGGATGCCTCAGTGAATGGGATGATGCTCCTTGTCTTTGTGACGCTTGCAGTCTAGCAAGGGCAGAGGGGTGGGAGGCAAACGAAACATCATCCACATGATGAAATCAGTATATGCTATGTTAGAGTTCTCCGTGCTAACAGGAGTGCAGGGTATGAGTTCTGAAGGCAGAGCTGGGGGATCTGGGAGGTGGGAGTGGGTTGCAATTCTATGTAGTGTAGACAAAGGTAGACAGGGTAAACCTCACTGAAAAGGTGATGCTTGAACAAAGTTCTGAAGTTAGTGTGGAAGTAAACCATGTGGATATCAGGAGACAAAATGTTCTAGGCAAAGGGAAGAAACAGTACAAAGGCCAGAGGGCAGGAGTACAGCAGGCACGTTGGAGAGCGAAGAGCAGAGACGCTAGTGTGGCTGGGAGGGTGAGAAGTGACTGCAGAACAGCTAGGACCTTTAGGCTAACATCAGCACCCACAGTGAAATGGGGAGCCTGTCTGACCGTTATTTTAAAGGATCACTGGTGGGGGTTGGGGAAGGGACGTGGCTGCAGGGGGGCTAATAGGTTTGTGTGCTGATGATCCAGTTGTATAATGGTCCAGGTGAGTGAACATTGCTGATGCCCGAAAGAGGAGAGAACACTGCCAGAAGGATGTGCTTGGGTAGCGAGAGGGATCGGCTCTGGGTGGGTGCACAGGGATTCTATGGCAACAGGTAAAGGGCAGAGATGTGGGTGCAGACGCTGGTAGTGGGTGGATATGGGGGTGGGAGTCTGTGGACATTTGCTTCTGGTTCTCTCTAATTTCTTAGAGAAGTAGGAAGCACAGTGACCAGCCAAGAGGAGGTCGGGAGAAGGGAGTATGAACTTGTCGAGAAGAACAGGAGAGTGAATGGACCTTGGAAACACACCGTGAAATGGCAGGCAACCTGAAGGGCCACCTAAGAGTTAATGATCGTGAACTCAAAATGAGGCCTGTCAGCACAGTTGAGTTTTTCACGAGACACATTCAGCCGTTCTGAGATAGGCAGAGGCATGGGTTTTGCCAGGCTTGCGGTTTTGCTAAGCAAGCGTGACAAAGCGAGAGGGGCCAGGGATTTCAGGGGTTCTGAAGTGAGTAATTACAACATGATAATTAAAGAATTTAAGCTGGGTAGGGAGAGAAGCTAGGGCCTCAGGTAAAAAGGGGGGAAGGATCAATGGATTGGAGGAATTGGGGGACTAGAAAGAGTGAGCTGGAAAGACAGGAGGTGGGGTCAGCATGGAATCTGTCAAATTAAAATTATGAAAATGCATCTAAAATCTTAGGACCATATCTGGTGCAAAGCAAATGCTCGGTAATTGATAGCTGTTGCTAGGAGTTTATGATACCTTGTCCCAAACTGTCAAGACCAAATATGTTTTATAATCCAGAATTCCCCAGATTGTATAAAGGCTGGGCATTTACAGCTCCGTGGAGGTATTGGAAAGCTTTCCATAGTCAAACACATTGGTATTTCTTTAGTGAAATGTATAAATATTCCCGTTAAGTGGGATATATAGCCTCATGTTAGCTTAGGCCGGGTTTTGCTACTTAATAGGTTTGGGCGCTGAGGGGCGCCTGGGGGGCTCAGTTGGTTAAGCATCACCCTGTTGATTTCAGCTCAGGTCATGATCTCAGGGTTGTGAGACTGAGCCTCCTGTCAGGCCCTGCACTCAGCACGGAGTCTGCATGAGATTCTCTCCCTCTCCCTCTGCCCCACCTCTAAAATAAATAAATAAAATAAATCATTAAAAAAAAATAACTTTTGTTTTTAAGAGCCTTTGATTTTTCAGACAGGAGAAGGTGAACCTATAGTGCTGTTTTACTATGAGCTGTGAATTTAGGGGAAATCACTTCATTTCTCTAGATATGAGTTCTTTCAGTGTAAAAAGAGGACTTTGAGTCTGAAAAATTTTGGACTTACTCTCTAGCTCAACATTCTATGATATTTTTGATACCCTTTGCCAAATACTAAAAAAATTGTCTTACTAATAAATTCTCCATAAGACAATTAGATAAAGAGGCTAGGCCCAAGTTTTGTATTAATAAATGAACATATATCAGTTGGTTATTATAGTCCTGCTTAAACTGTTCAGATCAGAAGAATTTAGAAACTCTCCCTTCCATAATGCAAGGCTAAGAAAAATGTAAGTCGGGAACAGGCAATGGTGCATCTATCAAATTTGGTGAAACCTCACTAGTCAGATAAAGTTAGCAGGTCAGGCTGGATTCATACAAAGTTTTAATAAAAGTACTTATGAAATGCTGCATTGTGTAATTAAATTCAAGTTTATTTTTATAATGGTTAAGTGTTTCCCAGTAGATGTTAAGGCACGGCTTGCTCTGATGACTAGATGAGGCTGATTTTTAATTTAATGCATAACATCATTTGCATATAGTGTACTTAACAAAATGTTGAAAGAAAAAAAAATGTGCCCTTGAAATAGATTAAGTACATTCTCTGCTTTCAGGCCCTCTACTCATTAACTTAGCAAATTCTTCCTTTGTAGGTGCAGCAAAGGTAAATGTCAGCCCAGCATCGTCCAATTATCACACATTCCCTGGGGGAACATTCCAGTATGGAATTCACATTCTGGAAGTGAGCACAATTACACAGAATGGAGCAACACTCCAAATGCTAAGAAATAGAATGTTCTGCATTTCTTTCCTTTCTGTAAATAGTTCTTTTCTGTAAATAATGCTAATATATACCTGTTCCAAACTAAAAAGTCCCCAGGGACTGGGTCAAGTATATTTACAGCCCAGATGGTGCTGCTGAGAGTCTCGCCACGTATCCAATTGCATTGCCACTTGGCTTTGAGTTTGATTCAACAGTTTCTTCAAACTTCTCTTACACAATGGCTTTCCTCCTTCAGGATGCTCTTACCACCCTTTCCTTCCTTTTTGCTTAGCTCAGTTGCTACTCATTCTCTAATACTTGGCTTAAGTGGTAACTGGTTAGGGACTCCTGCCCCCACCACCAGCCCCATTCCCAAGACTAGGGTGGGTATCCTTCCTAAGTGCTCCTATGGGAACCCCGGATGTTCCTTACTGTGGTGCGCAACTACTTTAGTGCCCAAGTCTCTCACCAGGCCATCAAGAGGGGAGGGACTGTGTCTGTTTTCTACCACATGGCTTCTTCAGGGCCTACGCACCTTAGGCTAACTAAAGGTTACGTTTATAACTTTTTTTTTTAAATTTATTTGACAGAGATAGACACAGCCAGCGAGAGAGGGAACACGAGCAGGGGGAGTGGGAGAGGAAGAAGCAGGCTCCCAGCGGAGGAACCTGATGTGGGGCTCGATCCCAGAACACCGGGATCACGCCCTGAGCTGAGGGCAGACGCTTAACGACTGTGCTACCCAGGCGCCCCCTAAAGGTTACGTTTATAGTTCCAGAGGTAGGCCTTTGAACTGCAAACCCAGGAATGGATAAAACAAAGCAAGCTTTGGGGTGCCTGGGTGGCACAGTTGGTTAAGCCCCTGACTCTTGGTTTCAGCTCAGGTCATGATCTCAGGGTTGTGATCTAAGGGTCGTGAGATCGAGCCCCACATCCAGTTCTACACTCAGTGTGGAGTCTGCTTAACATTCCCTCTCCCTCTCCCTCTGTCCTTACCCCCCTTTCCCATGCTCTCTCTCTCTCAAATAAATACATACATCTTAAACAAAAAACAAAAACCAAAGCAAGCTTTAATCCCATTCTGCTCTTCTAGAGGAAAAGAAAGGAGCTGGATCCCTGGCTGGAGAGAGAAGTTAAGAATGACATTTCCTCACCACGCCAGGCAGGGACATGCATGTTGATACCAGAGGAAGGTGGGGATGTTCTTGCCCCTGATCAGTCCCTAGGGAAACAAGATCCTTCATCTGGTCAGAGAGATAGCCCTTGCCCCAAGAGGCCTCAGCAGATAAAAGAGGAAAAGAAAGAAAAGATAAAGAGTCAAAGTTCAAGGCATTCATTCAATAATATAACAAATATTTTCCAAGTCCCTATGCCAAGCACTGTGGGGTAGTGCCTCTTTAGGGGGGCCCAGGGCAAACTCTTCTGGGGACCTGTACTTCCTAAGCAAAGACTTCAGGGACTCAGATCAAGTAAGACAACTACCTGGCCTTATTTATGGGGTCACCTGTGTACATCCTTGATTCTTATTAACAAATAACAATTAACATTGTTTTTGGTTTTTTTTTTTAAGATTTTTTATTTATTCATTTGAGAGGCAGAGCTAGAGCAGGCGGGAAGGGCAGAGGGAGAGGGAGAAGCAGGCTCCCTGCTGAGCAGGGAGCCCGATGATGCAGGGCTTGATCCCAGGATCCTGAGATCATGACCTGAGCCGAAGGTAGGCATTTAACCGACTGAGCCACCTGGGCACCCCCCACGCACACACTTTTAAAGACGCATCATTCCTCTGCACACAGCGAGCCAAGCACTAACCATACTCTGACATTTTAAACATCATGTTTACTCCTAAACTCACACCACTAGATCACAATGAAATCCCATCAGACAGCATTCTGTGTAAAGCTCAGAGGCTTCAACCGGTTCAGAGGACTGGCTGGTGACCAGAGAAAGAAAGCGCGGTTATAAAATGATAGTTGCTTAGAGGGTCCGGGCCCCCAGAAGAGGATGTCCTGGGGTACCTCACCTAGAGACTATCACATCGTGTTTGCAATAGGTGCTCAGTAAATATCTGTGGTACTCCTGAATGAATGCTGTCAAAACTGAATCTGTATCTTTTTCCCGATCTTTCTTTAACGTTTTTCCCTGGGTCAGGCATGATGAGTTCATAGCGGCACCTGGAGAGTTCAAACCACCCCTCCCCCACTCCGCCCCAGCAGCTCTGATCGTTTTTCTCCTGAGTGGTGGAGCTGGACCGTGGAGCCTTGCTACTCAAACTGTGGTCCCCAGGCCACAGGGTCAGCCTTGCCTGGGAGCTTCTTTGAAGTGCAGAATCTCAGGTCCTGGCCCAGGACACCAGACCACAATCCGCATTTTAACAAATCCGCGGACTTTTTTTTTTTTTTTTTTTAATTTGAGTCGAGTCGAGCCACAGTGTTACATTAGTTTCAGGTGTACAGAGTGTTCCATTAGCTTCAGGTGTACGCAGCGTGCTTGGACGCTCCACGCATTGTGCCCTGCTCACCACTAGCCAGGGTCAGTCCTGTTACATCCCTGTTACCGTGTCACCGCTCTGTTCCTTGCGCTGTGCCTAATCACCAGAGGACTGTTACACTGACTCCGACTTAAGAAACACCAGCCTAGAACGTCAAAGGAGGACGAGAACTTAAACCTCACATGAAGATTACCAGGAAGAGAGCTCAAAGGAGAGCAGAAAGGGCGGTGTTGAAGGGGGAACCCAAGCAGAAAGAAGGGAAGGCAGCCGTCCAGGACAGGAGAACCAGTAGCGACGTGTGGGTGATGCGAGGCCCGAGGTGGGACTCCGAGAGAGGAAGCGGGGCCGAGACCCGCTGCAAGCATCAAGCCAGGGTTTGGTGGGTCCCGCCTTCGGGCCCAGAAGAGGGTTAGACTCCAACATCCTTGGAACTCAAGTTTTGGCTCACTTATCTACTGTCCTCTAACAAACCACCGTGTGTTTTCGTGGCTTAACACAGCAACTCTTTTTATTTCCTCACTGAGGCCGGGCTCGGCGGGGGCGGCTCGTCTCTGCCCCACGAGGTGCGGGCCGGGCTCGCTCACGTGTCTGCG
>NW_024426996.1:41116950-41127844 GCF_017311325.1 Ursus maritimus
CGGGACGGCCTTGCTGGCCTCCCGCGTCTGTTGGCCGGAACAACGGGCAGAGCTGGGCCTCGCTCTCCGTGAAGTGTCTCACCCTCAAGGAGCGGAGGCGGATTGTGTTCACCCGGCAGCAGTGTTCTAAAAAGGCTGGAGCCGAAGCCTCCAGCCTCTGAGGTCAAACTTGGAAGTCCCTTCTGCTACATTCTAGCAAAGTTAGTCACAAGGCGGCCTGGTAGCTTCGAAGAGTGTCTGACTAGCGACCAGACCGTCCGTAGGAGCTCTCGGACCCGGGGCAAGTTACTGTAACTTTTCGGAGCCTCAGCGTCCTCATCCCTCAAAACGTAAGTACCGATGCCTTTCTCCTAGGTTGTATCATAGGAGACATTAGCTCTTGTGACTGGCGTGTAATTAGCCCGCGGTAAATAGTGACTTCTTCTTAACGCGTAGCTGAAATCTGCGTCCTCCCTCTCGGAAGCCTCTTTCCAACGCCACACAGCGAGGGCTTTGAAGGGGACTCAACTATTAGATTCTCGCGGCAGGTTTGAAAAGGGGCAGAGGAAAGACGTGGGGTGTGTGTCCGGTGTGTGAGAGAGAAGCAGACAATGAGCCGAGCACTGCTGACTGACAAAAGCGAGAGGAGGCTTTAGTGAGGGGAAACTACGTGTCTCCGTGCACAATTTCTAGAACCTGGGGGCCAGCTGGACCGTTCGGTGAGTACCGTCCACTCCCAGGCTCGGTGTGCAGGGCGGGGTCTGAAGACCGGCAGCGCCGGCGCGACCCGAGGTCGTGAGACGCGAGGAGCGCGGGCCTCAGCCAGACCTCCTGCGCCGCAGGCTGCGCGTGAGCCGCGTCCTAGGTCGCCGTCACCTGCACGCTCAGGCCTGACAGCAGCGTTAACAAGAGCCACTTTCCAGCCGGCTGGGTCGGCCGCGGCTGACCTCGGGTGGAGCCCTGCGGGAGCTCACGGGCACCTTCTGTCTGACGGGCGCCTCGCGAGGATGGGAAAAGCGCGCGTCGCCCCTCCCGCGTCTCGGGGGCTGAGGTGGCTCATGTGAAGGGAAACGCTTCCGTGTGGGGCCGTCACTCTGCTCTAGGCAGAGCCAGACGAAGGCAAGGGACATAGGCAGAATGTTATAAAAATGTCATTTAGATATTTATAAGAGTCGCGGCCTGCTCAGCCTGGAAGAATAAGAAGAACATTCAGAATAGAATCAGGCATGAGTCCGTTATTCTAGCCAATAAAGGGATCAGCAATGGGCAGGATCTGAAGTGCAGGTACACCAGGTAATGCTGTATCTTCTTTAACAATGTATTTATTTATTTATTTATTTTAAAGATTTGATTTATTTATTTAACAGAGAAACAGCCAGCGGGAGAGGGAACATAAGCAGGGGGAGTGGGGGAGGAAGAAGCAGGCTCCCAGCCGAGGAGCCTGATGCGGGGCTCGATCCCAGAACGCCAGGATCACGCCCTGAGCCGAAGGCAGGCACTTAATGACTGAGCCACCCAGGCGCCCCATAAAAATTTATTTATTTTATATATATATTTTTAGAGAGAGGGCACACAAGCAGAGGGAGTGGAGGGGCAGAGGGAGAGGGAGTGAGAATCTTAAGCAGGCTCCATGCCCAGCATAGAGTCCAACCTGGGACTTGATCTCATAAACCTGAGATCATGACCTGAGCCGAAATCAAGAGTCAGATGTTTAACCGACTGAGCCACCCAGGTGCCCCAGGTAATGAATGATACATCTTAAAACTGGGAGAGACCAACACCCTCTAAAGGGCATGGACTTGGAGTTGCTTTTGCTATGGTAATCAGAACAAGAGTGCGCTGTGTTATTGGCCATTGTCAACGGGAGAATAAAATCTCATACTGTGGCCAGAAACCTCTTGCCAATATGAATGTTCATTCCACTAATGGGGTGACTTTCACTCGTTTGGGATGGTGTAACTGTTTTCTTAATTGAATTTTTTTTTTTTTTTTTGAGAGACAGTGTGAGCAGGGGAAGGAGCAGAGGGAGAGGGAGAGAGAGAATCTCAAGCACTACCCCCCCCCCACGCTGAGCTCAGCACAGATGTAGGGCTTGATCTCACGACCCTGACATCATGACTTGAGCCAAAACCCAGAGTCGGATGCCCAACCGACTGAGCCACCCAGGTGCCCCTTTAATGGAATTTTTAATGCTGTTAAGATTTAGAGTTAACCAGAGACACGGTGACCTTGATCAGATCTACAGAATTATCATTTTTGTGTAAGTTCAGGAAGAGAGGGGGTTTTTGTTTTGTTTTTCTTTTTTTTTTAGGAAGAGAGTTTTATAATCTTAAGTATGCTGTGTGTTGTTTGGTATTTTAAGTATTTTGTAAGGGAGGATTTGGCCTGTTAGAGAATTGCAATCCCAACCTGAAGAGTGTAATTTCTAACTGTTAGTTGAAACGTGTAAAGAGACCTTTTTCGAATGCTTAAGAGAACTTGAGATTCACTGCGGTTATATTTTGCTAGAGTCATGTAAGCGCTTAAGAACATTTTGTTTGTTAGAAGCATTTGAAGTGCTAAAAATAATCCAATATATTAAATATATAGTAGAGCTTGAATTTCTGATGGAATTTAATTAATTGAGTTTGTAAATGAGACTGTTTAGGAGAATTTACTTTCTGTAACTTTAGTTGACGGAATTTAAATCCCCTTGAAACTGAGGGTTAAATTTTTCTCCATTTATAAATAGAATCATAAGGTTTCTACACTGAACTTTATGGTCTAAGGAAAACTAGTTTCAGAATTAGTTAAAATTTATTCCTCTAATAAGTTTCATATTAATTTAAAAACTCAAGGTATCTGCAAATGGTCTTCATTATGCTCTTAAAGCTTCTATTAAGAACGCCAAAAACTCATGTTGACATAAATAATTCAAAACTGTCACCAGCACATGGTGAGTTTAGACATTTTAAAGCCAAGGGCATTTTTTTTTTTTTTAGTGTTTTTTTGGTTTTTGTTTTTTGGTATTTTGTTGTTGTTGTTAGTGTGTTTGTTTTTTGGTGAGTGTGGAACACTCCTCTTGCACCAAGACTTTCAAAGGTAGAGCCTTCAGATTCCCTGGGGAAAGGCTCCCACGGATGCCATCTGTAGATAACTGGCCCGCAGATCACACGTGTGGCCTCTAGGGTGGTTCCTCCACAGTCACTGCCACCACCAAGCAATTCCCGAAAGCCCCCTCTGCTTCGCGCCCAGAAACCCATGACAGGCAGAAGAGGAAAGGTCCCCATTGAGCCAAAGGCTGAAGTTCTTCCATGGCTTCTGCTGGTCTGTGCCGTTCCTTAGAGTCACACAGTTTGCTTACTTTCCCCTCTCAAAAAACCCAGAGCTCAAGTCTGTATTCCAAATTGCAAATGGTTTAGAAAATTCCGTTTCTCTGTTGGCTCTTCTGAGGGCTTGGGGAAAAGAAAGAGAAAGGAAGGAAGGAAGGAAAGAAGGAAGGAAGGATGAGAGAGAGAGAGAAAGAAAGAAAAGAAAAGAAAGAAAGAATAAACAGCATCAACCTTTCCTATAGAAATCACTATACCCCTGAGGGCTCGATAAATCCAGCTGGCCTACTAATGGAGGTTCCCTGGAAACTGGTCTCCGCAAGCCCTGCTGGGTGCTTGCTGTGGGCAAGCCTGTGCCTTTCTCTGCCTTCGTGAAGAATTTGAGTGAAGGAGAGAAGGAACCTGAGAGGAACAGGATATTTTTTTCTTCATCCAGAGTGGTCAAAGGCAAGCTCCTCAGGCTTGTTTCTAAATCAGTGGTGCAGAATCTTTGTTACCTTGTTACGTAACTTTATGTAACAATAGGTCTTTACTTTGTTCCGTCCCCTCTGCCCTCCTTTCTGACCCTGTCCTAGTGCCTCCTCCAGGATCTTTTTTTTTTTTTTTTTTTAAATCACAGAACACTGGATTTGGTGTGTTCTTATTTAGGTTCCCCCCCCCCCACCTGCCTCGGCCTTGAACACCTCAGAGCAAAGCTTGTGTTTTATTCACCCCATATTCCCCTGTGGCTCCTTCCAGAGCAATCGGCACATTCGAAGTGCTCACAAGCTGTTTGTGTAGTGAACAAATGAATGAGCTGTAATAGCCCCTGATTACGTTAGAAATGTTTACAGAAAGAAATATGGAAAGACTGTTTTCTCAGTTTGCTTCAAGTTCTGACTTCTTTTTTCTACTTTAAATTTCAAGTGTAAGATTAACCCTAACTTCATGGCTATAGTGCATTATTAAATATGGGCATGTTTTATAGGTATGGTTTACTTTTCATTATCTGCACTGGGGGAGAAGGAGTCCTAGAACTTAGCCACAATAGGTCTCAGAGATTGTGTAGCTGGCTAATAATAATCATCATATCTATTATTTAGTAAGCAGTTACTGTATGCAGGGTATTGTGCTAAGTACTGTATACGCATTGTCTCATTTAATGACTGAAGCAGCACTCAAAGGAGGTTTTATTCTTCTTCTCACGTTACTCATTGAGGACCCAGCCTCCAAGAGGTTACATAACTTGCCCTGGGTGGCAAAGATCTTTCAGATATTTTTATATGTGACTTTGATCACAGCACATTTATTTTTCCAATACATTTTATTTAGGAGTTCAAGCTAAAATGGAAATCACTTTATATTTTTAGAAAAGAGAGATTGATGATGGCATTTGATTGGCATTGATGGAAGTGGATCCGAAGTAGTTGAAGCCGGCAGGAGAGTAAAGACAGTTTCAGGTTAGGCATTGGATCTTTTTAAGAATATTTTGAATGCCCCATGGGGGCAGCACGCTGTTCGGGCTATGTGCGTGGGTGGGGAAAGCTCTGAAGTGACTCAGGGTATGATTCTGCCTTTCAAAGAGCCGATTAGCTAACAGTGGGGACATCCCGATTGCCAACAACAGCAACACAGGGTGAGTGGGTTGAGCCCCGAGAAAAGAACAGATGAAATGCTAAGGTTGCCATCAAGGGAGACATCACTGGTGGCCAGAGGCATCGGGGTACTTCAGAAAAAGGGACACAGAAGGGAGCCTTGAAGGATGTAGATTCTGGTTTGGAGGTGATGGGGGAGGAGGGACAAAGGGGCGCCCTCCCAGTGGAGAGAAGAGCAGAAGCAGACGTATGTGTGAAACAAGGCAGCGAGTCCGTGGAGTGCCCACCAGTACACGGCCAGCAACTGCCCCTGTGCTCCCCATTACCACCCTGTTTTCCCCCTCGCTCTTCACTCCCACCCTGCCTCTAGCTCATATTCACGTTCAAGGTGAGACAAAAGTCTTCCCTTCATCCTGCATCGCATTGTGGGTCTTTTTTTCCTACCCCAGTCTTTAGAAAGTCTCTTTGCAGTCCCCATGCTTTTGGGCTCTGCTCATCTCCGGACCATCCCACTTGTGCTCATGGCCTGGCTCTTCCCCATCGGGAGCCCCACCTCTACCCCTAGAAAGGGGGAGCTCTGGCTAGGATGCCGCCTCGCATTGTCTGTTCCAGGAACTCAAGACCTGTCTGGTAAGTGGCATTGTGGCTAATGTCCTTCCCAAAAACTGGACTTTCCACCGGCTTCTGGAGCATCGCTCTTCTTTGCTGCCTCTTCTTTCTGGCTTTAAAGAGCGGCGGCTTAGTCCACGTGAACTGCTGTAAATGAAACACCAGAGACAGGGTGGTTTAAACAACCGCAGTTGTTTCTGGAGCCTGGGAAATCCAAGATCAGGGCTCGGGCAAACTCAGAGTCTGGTGAAGGCCGCCTTCCTGGTGCATGGACGGCCGTCTTCCCGTGTGTCCTCGCTTGGCAGAAGTGGAGAGGGGGCCCTTGGGGGGTTCTCTTCCATGAGGGCCTCCTGACCTGATCACCTCCCAAAGGCCTCTCCTCATAAAACCATCACTTTGGAGACCAGCATGGCAACATAAGAATTTGGGGGTGGGGGGGGGCACAGACATTCGGTCCAGAACGAGTGGTATTCTTTTACCTTCGTTTCAAACCCGTGTTTAGTCTCCCAGTCCACAGTCCCTGAGTGATTTTATTGAATCCCCTGGGTACAACCGCTACCTCCTTTCACCTAAGTACAGAAGAGCTCTCCTGATACCCACCGAATCTCTACTTCTGGAACTCCCTTCGAGCACCAGGCACCTGCATGCCTGTAATGCCCTCTCCTGACAGCTCTGCACCGCTGTCCCACAGCCCCCGGCCCCGGCGCGCCCAATGGCACAGAGCAACTCTCCCCGCGTCCCCTGGTCCATCCTGCTACTGAATTCCCCACCTTTACTAATGGTACCGTTTGTCACCACGGGTCCAAGCAGGCAATCCAGCCCCTGTCCCCTACGTCCAGTTGGTGTCTCGTCAGAGCTCCGTCCTGACCCTCCCCGGGGCCTGTTTCTCGTCCACGCTCACTGCCAGGCAGCCTCAGCCTCTCCTACTCTGACGACCCCAACAGCCTCCTAAGATTTCCCCTCTCAGCCTCTTCGAACTCCTGCTGGAGGAGTGCATCACTCCCTCTTCACCAGTGCGGTCTGACTCTTCTCCATCAGGTGGCAGACGAAGGCTGGGCCCCTTAGAAGGGCGTTTGAGGCTCTCTCTTCTCTGGCGCCAGCCTCCTCTGCCTTCTCTCCTCCGAAGCCACAGTGAGTTCTCGTTCTGACTGCTTTCAGTCGCCTCTCAGCCCTCTTGTGTGTTCTTTTGTTGATTGCCTGCATTTGCCTCCTGTCCCCCTAGAAAACCTAAACATGCCCGAGGCCTCCAGGCAGAGTGGGTGCTCTCAGGCTGCGAGAAGCTCCTGCAGGGTCCAGGTTCGGACCTTATATCGCTCCTCCTTACATCAAGGGCTGGCGCAGAGAGGCCCTAGGAAATGTCAACAGAGGAGTGAAGAGTTAACACTCAGCTCTCTTCCCTAATCCTCCAAGCTACAAGCCTCCAGGAAGAATTTGCTTGTCTATTCATTGCAAGATTCCTACTCAGGGGTAGGTTTCCTGGGATCTAAGACTCACTTTTTCCTCCTGCTAGATTCCTCCCTGGGGCTTGGCATGAGGGAAGTGAGTTCACTCCTGGTGGGAACAAGGAGGCCATTTAGGGGCCTCCCGCCCGCATTCTGCAGCCTCTCCGGGCTCAGGATCTCTGCGGTGCTAAGGCTCAAGGAGCTGGCTGCTCTATGTCCCCCACCCCACCCCCCTGCCCCGGCATTAGAAAATGAAACTGGGAAGCAGACTTTCTTTGAAATGTCATGTCTGTAGGTGATCTGCCACCTTGCGAAGAGATCGCTATTGTTACACAACATCATTCATGATCGCAGCCTTCCGGAGGATTAAACTGTTATCGATCTTCCATTTTTAAGAACGCTTTTGACTTGCCACATAAAATAACAAATTTACAACATGACAGAAGCCAAATAAAAGATTAGTGGGATTAAATGAAAACCACCACCCATTAATTTAATCTAGGCTAAAAACTGCAAAATGGTTACTAATACTTATCATAATTACAATGACATTAAGGCGCCTTTTTGGGTTGTTTTTGTTTCTTTGTAAATGGGATTTAAGTAACATACCCTACGAAGATGATAAATGTAACTGCATGACGACCAGGTGCAAGGATTCTGTTTGTGTGGCATGAACAGGGCTGCTAATCCCTCACTCGCTCTTTTCTGTTCGGCAGCTCAACATTTCCTGGTGTGCCCTGTAATAACAGACAGCTGTCCTGTCAGCTCCACTGAAAAATGAGATAATAAGGCAGCAAATGATGTCCTTTATATCCCGATCTACCACTTCCTGCAGTTTGCTTCTCAAATGCTTTAAGTAACAAGGATCTGGGCAATTTTCACACTGTTTCTTCTTCTAAAAAAGTTTGTCCAAATTCTTGGTGAATGTCATTTCCCTTTGGGACACTGGGTGGAAAAAGACGCAGCCTGCTTCATTGCACCCAGACAGAAGGCTTCCAAAAACCCTCTGAATGGGGTCTGTGGGTGGAAATCCTGCATCAGAAGCCAGTGAGGTGATCCGAGCTGTAATCGTGTCTGGAGGGGTGGTGTGGCTCCCTGAGAAGACAACCGCTGGGGACCTTTCTGTTGCACTGCTGGGATAATTGGTCCTTTTAGAAGCAGCAAGAGCCTGCCCTGTCCTGCGGCTCTTGAATAAGGCTTCCCAGAGGCCTCCTGGCTGAGAACACTGCAACGGGGTGGGTAGGATGGGCTCACCTTGGGGAGCTCAGGCGCTATCCAATGTGTGAGATTTGAGGCATCCTGGATGTGTCTCTCCCACATTTGACAGAAAAGGGAAGTTGAGGCTCTAGGTCAGAGGGTAGAATTGGACCTTGAACCCTGGCTTTCTGATGGCCAGTCTGGTGCTGGTGCCTTTTCCAAAGATGAGGGAGTGTTTCTTGACGTTCTTGACAATCCACACTGACCCAAGATAGAGTGTAAATTCTAATAATCCGGAAGGTTAATGTTCAGAGAACGTGTATTTTAGAATATGGGTCAGTCGCTCAATTATCATTCATTCATTTATGCATTCATTCACGCATCGCTCCCTGGGTAGGGACGAGAGAGACAGATCCGTCTTTTGCTGACCTGCCGCACGCAGTGGTGTCTTAGGAGGTGGCAATAGCCAGAGAGACACATTCCAAACATCCTGGACGCGGGTTGTGTGTTCCGGTTGGAGGGAGGCGAACGGTCTGAATGAATCCGTAGTAAACTCCTCTTACACAGCCCGAGGGAGAAGTACTTGCTTCACTCCATCAATTTATTCCAACTGGACAGACTCTGTTTGCCCTGTGGGAGAAGGATCCCACTTCTTGGACAAAGTTCGATTCTACTTTTGCTGCGCTTTACTGGAATCAGCCCCGACGGCTGCAGGGCGGGGACTGCTCTGGGGGCTGGAACACGGAGCCCACTGTTGACCAGGGAGGCCTGTGCAGCCACCCAGATTTCGAGGTCAATCGAGGCAGGCAGGGCGGCTGCTGGGCAGGCCTTTGTCTTGCGGGGACCCCAGGTGGGGCGCAGCCTGGGCCCAGTCTGTTCTGCCGGGGAGGTGTCCTCTGGGGAAAGGAGGAATTCCGTAGGTGGCCAAGGAGTTCTGCTGGTTTCCATATGATCCCTGTGCTCACTGCCCTGTCTTGGAAAGTCTGTGGTCAAGGTGAGGTCTCTGCAATGGAGAACTTCCTATTGTGATCTGTTAGCACTGCTGACCCACCGTTGCTGACAGAAAAAAGCACCATTTACTCATTCAGAAGTACTTCTCTCTAGCCTCCTCCCCTCCCCCAATGTTTCCCCTTCCATTCCTATTCCTAGGAAGGAATTACATATCTAATAGTTATTGCACACTATGAGTTCAACTGCTTTACAAGTATTAACTCACGGAGTCCTCATAACAGCACAAGAAGGTATTGCTGCTGGTGCCCTCATTTTACAGATGGGCAGACTGAGGCTCAGAGGGTTGAGTGACTTACCCAAAGTCACACTTGTGGTAACTGGAAGGAATTGTGGTTCAAATCCAGGAAGTCTGGCTTCAAAGTTTCTTCCTATAACTCCTCTAGGAGTAGATGATGGAATCATCCAAAATCTTCTAGAAATGTGCTGTCCAATACAGTAGCCACTAGCTGCAGGTAGCTGTTTAAATTAGCATCTAAATTAATTAAAATTAAATAAATAAATATTTATTTCCTCAGTAGCACTGGTCACATGTGAAGAGCTCAACAGCCGTTATAGTGACTGCTATATTGGACAGCACAGGTAGAGAACGTTTCCATCATTGCCACAAGTGCTGATAGACGGTGCTGCTCTAGAATATCCCTCACTTCCTGTAACTTTGTTCTGCTTAACAAAGACCAAGGGCAATAACAAAAGCAAAGGTCATCTGTTAAATGCGCAGTAAATGAAATGTAACTTTTGAAGATTTTTCTTGTAATATACATACAGAAAAAAAATGTCTTCTTGGAAAGATGATTCTAATTCAGTAAGCGAAAAAGAAATTGAATACTGAAAGTATATAAACTAGAATATGTTTTTGTTAAAATGCACACACACACACGCACACACATGCATGCACTTAGAAAGAAACACCTGGGAAGGACACACCACACTTTGTGGACGGTGGTTATATTTCTTGCAAAGTATGGGAGGGGATGATGTGTGGGTAGGTAAGGGTAGATTTCCTTTTATAGTTTCATTAAGAGAAAAATTTTTTTACAACATTTATTACTTGCTTTGATGATGGAAAAGATTTCTAGAAAAAAAATCATTGAATGATAAAAAGATAGGGAAAGTGCTTTGTAAAATATTCTGACTTGATGTTTGGACAATGTGGTCTCCATGGTCATAATTTTAAAAGTGCTATCCCACCCTGAGGACAGTTGCATTTTGAGAGAAGAGAAATTCTATGGCTAAAGACGAAAACTATGAGGAGAGAACGTTAGGTGTTGGGAACTGAACAGAACCCAGGAGAGAACAGGAGTCCCTTCCTCATGCTTGGGACCCCAGTGCTTGGCCCCCTGCCCTGTTCTCTAGAATCCAGCTGCACTCTGGATCCCCTATGACCATCCAGAGCACCCTTGGTCACGGGCTCCTTCGGCTTGTCTGGGGAAGTGCAGGAGTAGAGAGGGTGAAAGGCATGTCTGGAGCAGTGGACGCAGAGGGGAGGTGTGGAGAGAAGGCCCCGGTGCTGCTTCAGACCCAGCCACAGAGCTGGCGACGCTCCAGTCAGGACCCGCGCTGCCCCTTGGCCACCCCACCCTTGTCATCCCTCCGAGGCCAGAGCCCCTCAGCACTGAGCTCCCCCGGAGGGCAGGACGGGCCCTCACTGTCTCGGCTGAGCACCTGGCCTCACCCTCCCCTCTGCTTACCCCCCTGCCCTTTCTGTGGGCTTTTCTCTTTTCCAAAATGAAAAAAACCCCAACCCCACCACACACACACACACACACACACACAC
>NW_024426996.1:41127854-41164378 GCF_017311325.1 Ursus maritimus
CACACACACACACACACACACACACACTTTAACATTTGCTACACATTGTTGCAAATCAATTGAAAAAGAAAAGGAAGAAGGAGGGAAATGTGCCCGGTGGTCCGTTCTCTTCAGGCTGGAGCTTGAGTGTGGCCTCGCTCCCGTGGACCAGGCCCTTCGTGGCAGCGCCTGCGCTCTGTCTCCCCGTGGAGTGGCAGCTGCACTCTTGGTCTCGCGGCAACGGCCGCGTGAGACTCCTCAGAAGGGCCCCTGGGAGGACGAGGCCGCATCCACAGACACATAGAGAGCGGGGCGCCCGCTGTGTGGGCCGAGCGCTGACAACAGGCGCCAGCGCCGGCCTGGGGAGTTGACTTGGTCCTGCCGGCGCCCTGGTGGCCGAGGGAGCCGTCCCCTCCTGTCTCCCCGCCTGTGTGGCAGACGGCCCGCGTGGTCAGCGGAGGGGGAGGCTAAGGGCTGGTCACTGGCGCAGCCTTTCAGCATGTAGCGCTTTTGTGGTTTATGGCTTCTGTCGAGGGATTGAAAGGTCTGGGGTTCAAACTCTCAGGGTCTCCAGGGAAAAGGGAAGCACTCTTGGTAAGAAAACATTCCTAGCAGCGCATCCCGAAGGATGCTTTTGCGAGGCCCTAACTCTCGACCTTTGTGTGAGAAAGCGTGTCACTGAGTAGAAGGCGTCTGACCCCCGGTCCCCAGTTACAAATTCCTCCCTGGACTCAGCTGCACGAGCTGCTCTGCTGGGAGCTGCCGAGGCCCATGCGGAGGCCCCCGAGGGAGGCTGAGGGAGGCCAGGCCCCGGGGGCGTCCCTGGCTCGGGGGAGGCTGCACTGAGAGGCCTTTCAGTGCTTTTCTGTGAGAAATGTGTGTCCAGGATGTGGAGTTCGGAATACGTGGCGTCTGAGAGCAGTGAATGGTGGGGAGGAAAGCCTCCTTTTTATCCCGTGAATTTAAATGCAAAGAAAAGAAATTCACCACAACTTCACAGAGAAATACAGTGAAAAGAGACTCCATGTCACCTTGAAACGCCTTTCCCTCCAGGAAAGCAAAACTTTCAGCTAACATTTGAGCTCCTCAAATCCTCGCAATTCACTTAAACAATCTTGGGAAGTGAATTACCTGGTATCACTGCTTAAAAATAAACACGGATTCTCGTCTTAGGCTGTGTGCACTAAGGATTAAGAGGAACCTTTGCCAGGCATCTGTATTCACAGCAGTCTCCTGGTGTCATTCGTATCTATTCTTGCCCATGTTATCAGGCTCCAGTTCCAGTCAGGAGGATTCTGGAAGGGTAGAAACAGTGCAGACTAAATCAGCCAAAGCAAGATTTCCCTCTGTTGGTGACTGAATCAAACCCTCTACCATCTGCTGGAGTAGGAGGAGTAAGGGCTCCGGTGTAAGCCCCTGCCCAGCCAGCTCTGCCCCAGACCAAGCTCGCTGCTTGGGACTCCATGTAAAACTCTGCGTCAACGCTTTTTAGTGAAATTATTCACTACTTAGGAGCCCCTTTCAAGAGTTTTCTATTCATCAAGAATCTGTTCAGGGTGAAGAAATCCCCTAAGCTATAGGACAGTTAAAAAAAAAAATTCAGGTAGAATTATTCTGGAGCTTCTTTTTTTCTCTTAGTTTCTGGAACATCACATCCAATCCTAAAGGGGCCATCAAATTCAAGGCTTGTCAGTGAGAATTTTTGGCCATGTCCATACAAAGGTTAGAAAGTAAAGATCTTGAAAAATGTTTCCACATACTTTCATCGTAACTCTTTGCAAGAATCATGCGTGAGGCCTCTGCAAGAAGTTTCCAGTCACAGTTGTTAGGGGGAGGAAGTGTTTAGAGGTAGACCCAGTACCAAGGGCAGCCCGTTTTATTCCAGGCAGGTATGTCTCATAAAATCACTGTAGGCAAGGCTTAGGGAACACTGTTGCTCCTGGGGGAAATGCAGTTAGCTTCCTTCGAGCTTCTGGACCAACATCTTCATCCGTCCGTCAGTGCATAACCTTGTGGCATGTGTGTTTCCGTTTAAGAGCACCTTACTGAGTATATAGTTGATTCCTTTAGCTTGCACCCCTGGCCAACCCCGCTGTAACTCATGCCTGAAGGAAGCTTCTCCAACACACGTGTTTGCTTCCTAAGGCACATTGCAGCCTGTGTGCACTTGGGGCCATGGGGCCGCACATCATCGGCACCATGTTGGGGGCCATTAAACAGTGACATCCCAATAAAAAGCACACAAAACAGGGAACTAGGTAGACCAGGAAGAGGACACTTGTTTACAGCATGAGAGCTGGAACAAGAAGGCAGAGTCGTTCAGCCTCCGCTGGGAACGCGTCTGCTGAGTGGCTCAAGATTTTCTCTACTCGGCGCATGTCTGGGAGCAACCACGAAATTCCTGCCAAGTCCTGGTTTTGGGGTCACCAGTGAATTTTAGCGGGTAGACAAACTCACAAGTACAGAATCGGTGAATAATGCAGATTGTGCGTCCTTCAGGGTAAGATTTCATTAACCTGGTTCCTGTCCCACCGTCTTTCCCTGACATTCTAAATTCAGCATCTGCTAGTTTGCCTAGAAAAAGGCAACAACCTCTGGGAAGGGAAACAAATTGTGTTATTTTGGTCATTTGTATCTTATGAATTTGTCAGCTTCCTTGCTGGGGAGGACCTGAGCGCACATTGGAAAGGGCCGTGCTTGGGGAGCTGATGTGGGTAGTCGATGTGAATAGGGGGTGGGGCAGAACTCTAGTCATGGGGAGAGCAACTGGATAGGCTGGTGCGCTAATGTGAGAGTGGGTCTTCCCTGTCCCTGAAGGACGGGAGACCTAGAAGTCCACCCTTCCACGGCTAAAGCACACCCCACCCTCTCAACAATTTGCCAGGATTCAGCTGCACCTAGCTTTGCCCCCCGTCAGCCAGAACCATTCTCCCCAAAGGCAGCTGATTTGCTCGCTTATGAAAACACTTCCTGCTTGTCACGGGGGCTGGAAAGGTCTGTTCCAAGACACATGTGCTCTGGTATGACCCCCGAGGCCTTGCCCCATTGAAGTCAATCAGAGCTTTCCCACCGTGCAGGGTGCTGGCTCGGTTGGATCTGAGCAAGCAAGTGGAGGGTGGATGAGTCCCCCCTCCGACTCACAACCTGGACCCTGAATCCTTTGTCCTCGCTGGTGAGGCCGGCTGCCTTCCTCACCCTGGCTTGGACCGCAGCTTTGCGAACTGTCGGCTCCTTGGCCTCCGGCTAGACTTCTTGGCTTCTATCCCTGACTTGTGATTGACCTCTGCCCTCAGAATTCTCCGTGGTCCTGTCCTGATTTTCCAGTTTCCTGACCTTTTGCTTGGCTTTGCAACCCTCGGCTTGTCTGCTTGGCAGCTTCCTTACAAAGCTAAGTCCTGCTGGCGTTACACCCTCCCCACCTTCAGCGTGGGGCTCAGAAGGTTCAAGTCCCTCTCTGGGGAGGGGTCTGGATCCCAGGCCCGCCACAGAGGGTTCTGCCACATGGGTTAGACCAAGGAGGAACCTAGACTTGGGCACTAGAAATCTTGCTGGAGGCAGCTGAGGAATTGGCTTCCTGACGTGCCGAGCAGGCAGGCTGAGTCCCAGGTGTTTCACGTGCTTCTGGGCCGGCGATAATCAGGGCATGTGAGAGCCAGAAGTGACTCTGTATTCCCTCATGTCGAGGGTGAAGCAAGAGCAACAACCACGGAACCTGAGACGTGGGCTTGCCCCGAGGATACAGCCGCTAAGTAGCAGGGATGGGACCGGAACCCGGGTTACTGATCCAAATTCGTTAGACTCTGTGGCTTCTCCTATTTAGCTGAAGGGGGCACATGAGAAAAGGAAGGTTAATTACATGGCTTATAATGATCCAAGTTCAAGAGCAGATAATAGAAACTACTTTAGCTGGTTTAAGAAGAAAGGGATTTTGGGGCCCTTGGGTGGCTCAGATGGTTAAGCGTCTGCCTTTGGCTCAGATCTTGATCTCGGGGTCCTGGGATGGAGCCCCACATCGGGCTCCCGGCTCAGAGGGGAGTCTGCTTCTCCCTCTCTCTCTGTCCCTCCCCCTCACACATGTGCGCTCTTTCTCAGATGAATAAACAAAATCCTAAAAAAAAAAAAGAAGAAGAAGAAGAAAGGGATTTCATATGGGGATTGGGTGCTTTCAGTGTTGCTGGAAGGGCTGGAGGGGTGGCCAGAGACTGGCCTCTGGGAAGGGCTTCCACAAGGGCATTATAGAAGTGGCCCGTGGAAGGAAATGACTTCTCTGCCTTAATCTGGAGATTCAGGAAGTTGCCATCCCAGCCAGGGGGACCAGGACCCCCTGTTCTGACTTGGCGAGTAGACCATGCAACTCTTGATCTCCGGGTTGTGAGTTCAAGCTTCATGATGGGTGTAGGGATTCTTTTAAATAAACAAACAAACAAATAAATGAAATGAAATGAAATAAAATCACCTTAAAAAATAAGTAATAAATAAAATGTTAGCCATGAACTTCATGCAGGTTTACAGTTTGCTTATCTTGAACTATTTTCAGTTCAGTTTCATATATACTCAACGTAAGCGTTTAATCTTCTTCAGCCTTGTCAAATTTTGGGGTGTGGTTAACTCTAAAATTGTGTGACTAAAAAAATAGAGGTTTCTGAAGTAGTGCTCCAATTATTTTTTTTTCTTTTTTCTTTTTTTTTTCTTTTTTTTTTTTAATAATGATTTTTTTTATATTATGTTAGTCACCATACAGTACATCCCCGGTTTTCGATGTAAGGCTCGATGATTCATTAGTTGCGTATAACACCCAGTGCACCATGCAATATGTGCCCTCCTTACTACCCATCACCGGTCTATCCCATTCCCCCACCCCCCTCCCCTCTGTAGCCCTCAGTTTGTTTCTCATAGTCCATAGTCTCTCATGTTTCTTTTTTCTTTTTTTTAAAAGATAGGCTATACACCCAGCATGGAGCCCAGTGTGGGGCTTGAAATCATGGTCCTGAGATCAAGACCCAGGCTGAGATTAGGAGTTGGACGCTCAACCGACTAAGCCACCCAGGGGCCCCAGTAGGGCTTCAATTATTAACAAATTGAAATAAATTTTAGAAATGATCTTATCCTTCTCCATTTTACAGGGGGGAAGCTGAGGGCTAGAGAAGTTAAGAGGACTTGCCTCAAATGAAACCATTAACTAGACTCAAAACCTGAACTAGAACCACTCTCATGCTTTTTCCCACACTAATAACTGAAAAGAGAGCTGATGAGGGTTGAATCTCCAATTTTGCAAAATATTACCAAAAAATGAAGCCAGTTCCAATTTCTTTTTAATCCACTCTGCTTTGTAAATACTTACAGATTGGGGGAGGGGGAATCCTCTCGTTATTGTAAAGGAAAAAACGATAACATGATAAAGGACGTCTCAAACAGCTGTTGACATTCTATAAAGAAGTGCGGTATCAGAGGCACTCCTCTTAGGAAAAGGGGCAAGGTGGAGATGCCTCACTGGATATGATATAATAGACATTGCCAAAATAATTTAACATTGTTCTGGAAGTCCTAGCTAACTCATTGAGCAAGAAAACAAAACAAAACAAAAAAATGGAGTGTGACTGTCAGTAGGAAACAAACGAAATTATCATTATTTGCACATTTCTAGTATTATGTATACTCTGTAACTGTCTGCCAAGAAAACACAAAAGAATCCATTGAAAAACTACAGTATAAAATAAGAATAGTGAAACGGCCAGTTACCAAACACGTATTTAAAAAATTAACTTCTTCCTTTCATATCAGTAAGAATGAATTAGCAATTATAATACAAAAATAAAATCCTATTCTTAACATCAACACAAATTGTAAATTACCCAGACATAGCAAGTAATGTGCCGTACCGACAAGAAGGAAAGTAGATACTTTATGAAGGGACTTGTTGGAGGCTTGAATAAATGAAAAACATACTTCGTCCCTAGAGGGAAAAACTCATAATGTAAAGATGTCAATTCTCTCCAAAGTAATAAATCCCTTTAATGCATCTCCAATAAAATCCCAAGAAAAGGAGTCTACAGGGATTTAGACAAGATGATTCTAAAATTCACCTGGAAGAATAAATAAGTGAAAACCCACAAAACAATATGGCATTTTTCTTGTGGGTAGATACAAATTAAGTTAAAGTTTTAAAACATGGACTGAAGGCTCCATGTCAAGTTCATGTCGTTGATTCCCTCTAGGGTGGGAGGAAGGGGGGTGGGCCAGGGACTTTGAATCAATCTGCTACATTTTATACATTTTCTTAAGACACATGTCTGAAGCAACTATGCTAAAATATTATCTTCATCAGTAATATGTGTTAGGTGATGTTGTATTATTTCCTGCAATTTTCTGTTTTTATTTTATTTTTTCCAAAAAAAAAAAAAAAAAAAGGAATGAAGGGGATATGGGATCTACACTGCAAGATATTTTGAATTCTCAGTAATTAAAAGAGTATAATTTGGGGGCATCTGGGGGGCTCAGTGGGTTAAGCCTCTGCCTTCGGCTCGGGTCATGATCCTTGGGTCCTGAGATCAAGACCCATGTCAGGATCCCTGCTCAGTGGGGAGTCTGCTTCTCCCTCTGCCTGCTTCTCCCCCTGCTTGTGTTCTCTCTCTCTGTCAAATAAATAAATAAATCTCAAAAAAAAAAAAAAGTATTTTTATACAAGTAAGTCAATGACACTGAAAAGAAACAGATCCAAGGGGAGGAGGTGTCTCAAATCAGTGAGGGAACCAACAGACGTTCTTAATGATGGTCAAACCATCATTCATCTGATTTGTTTTCCAGAGAGGTTTAAAAAAAGTAAAAAACTGAGAGGTGCCCGACTGGCTCAGTCAGTGGAATATGTGACTCTTGATCTCAGGGTTGTGAGTTCAAGCCCCAGTTTGGGTATAGATATTAATAGATAATAAAAATAAAAATATCTTTATTTATAAAAATAAAATCTTAAAGTAAAAGTAAAAAAATTAAACTACAAAAGAGCAAGAAGAAAATACTATTGTCTATCTGATTTCAGGATAGAAAGGTCAAAATCTCTTCGTGACTTTTTCCCACCCCTGGGCCCTTTGCACAGGCTGTTTCCTATGCCCAGAAACCTCTTCTCTTCACTCTTTTTTTTTTTTTTTAAGATTTTATTTATTTATTTGAGAGAGAGAGAGAGCGCAAGCAGGGCAAGTGGGAGAGGGAGAAGCCTCCCCGCTGAGCAGGGAGCCGGACACGGGGCTCGATCCCAGGACCCCAGGATCATGACCTGAGCTGAAGGCAGTTGCTTAACCAACTAAGCCACCCAGGTGCCCCTCTTCTCTTCACTCGTGCATCTGTTCCCAAAAAGTCTACCCTGCTGTCCCTCATTGTTGACACCCTGCATTATGACTCTCTTGGCACCATGAATTTCTCCTTTATGTCACTGCTGCTTTTGCGATTTTGCATTTGTTTGTGTGACTGACAAATCATCTGTCTCCCAGTAGAAAGCCAGCTTCGTGAAGATATGCTTTGCCTGTTTCGCTTGTTCAAAAGTAGAATGCTTAGCCTATGGTGTGTGACAAATTGTAGGGGTTGGATAAATATTTGTTGAATGAAGGAACGAATGAATTGGAGCCCATTTTCCTGTGTGCCATACACATGAAGATCTTTGTAATCTGTCATTTTGGGCCCCTCACCTTTTACACGTTTAGACCATCAGCGGTCGTGCTATTTGTGTGGCTGCATGTTGGGGACAAGCAACAAACAACTTTTTGGCTTACCTTTTTAGACATCGGATTCTAGACCTGACAACCTCCAAAGCCACTGTAAAGCCCATTTTGCCCTAAATCTAGAAGAGGGAACCAGCTTATCTGTGGGACTGTGAACTTATCGCTGGGTTTGTCTTTCTTCTCCAGTGAGTCCTTCCTACTGGCAGGGATATCATCCCCAGAGATGGTGAAATTAAAGTCTCATAGTCAGAGAGGATGACAGTGTCTCTCCAGATGGGCCTCCCTGGGCTTTGGGACCACAGCCAGAATCACAGCTCTGGCCATTCCGTCTCATAACACTCTTTCCTGTGGAAGTGACCAGATGTCCCGTTCTCCAACTTCTGCCTGTGTGTGGTCTCCCTAGGTTTTTAATCTTTTTGGCAAATGCATTCAGAAATATAGTTTTGAGAACGAGATGATGATTCATAATCACATATTCATACTAGAGTATATATAGGACCTGAGCACATAACACGTGTTTACAGAGGGGCAGCCCCTTGAGAGGAGATAGCCAAGGGAAGTCTCAGGTCAGTGCATGCCTGTCTGGGCAGGGCTGCATTGTCGGAAGCTCGAGAAGGAAGTACAACTTCATGCTCCCAAGGAGGAAGAGGTGGTGGTTCTCTGTGACTTGCACGGTCACTTAACCAGCTCACTGTCCTTCATCCCACTGTGCCTCAGCCGCAGAGTTAAGACTGTGTGGTCTTGAACCCAGGTGTCCACTAACTATGGTCTCTAGATTGAATCACACTTATTGCCCTACTATTTTTAAGACATGAGCAGTCCCCCCAATCCATGATTTCACTCTCTGTGGTCTCAGTTACCTGCAGTCAAACCGTGGTCCTAAGCAGATGAGACTGCTTGTGACTTACCAGCGGAAGGTAAGTAGTAGCCTAACACTAGGCCTACGTCCGTCAGTCACCTCGCTTCATCTCATCACATAAGCATTGTATCGTCTCACGTCATCACCAGAAAAAAGATGAGTACCGTACAGTAAGATACTTGGAGAGAGGGGGAGAGATAGACCACATTTACATCACTTTTATTACAGTTCATTGTTATAATTGTCTATGTTATTAGTCGTTATTGTTGTTAATCTCTTCTTGTGCCTAATTTGTAAATTGAGCTTTATCCTCGGTATGTGTGCATAGGGAAAACAGTATGCATAGGGACTATCTGTGGTTTCAGGCATCCACTAGGGGTCTTGGAAGGAATCTCCTGCAAATAAGAGGGGACTACTGTATGTGGCTGCTTTTGAGGCCCAAATATAGAGAAGCTTTGTGGTTTCCTATGTTTTCTTCATGTTTTAAATCAAGGACTTAAAAATACACAATTATTGTCGTGTTTGAAGGGGGTTTCATGACTTTTTGAGCTACGTCAAAGCTGTTTGCTAACACCAAAAAGTGCAAGGAGTCATTGATCTAGATGCCATGATTTCACTGACTGAAACTGCTTTCCCACCACCTATCATCATTCACGAATCAGAGGCAGCTCCCGCAGGAAGAGCCCACCCACCGGTCTTGAGGTGTGCTAACCAGCAGAGCCACCATTGCCGAATGCTCGCCAGGCACTATGCTGCACAGAAATTCTCCCATTTACTCTTCATGACAGTGCTGTGAAGTGTTATCGTTCCTTTTACAGATGGGAACCCTGAGGATGGAGTTACTGACCCAAAGTCAAGCTGTTAGTAGTTGATGGGTCTGAGATATCATACCTCTAACTGTCACCTCTCTAACTCTCCCCTTTCATTCGGGTCCATAGGCACTGTGCTTGGCACTAGGGACTTGCCCGCTTAGAAATGGACTTGCTGGGCCAAAGAATATGTCCATTTTCATCTTGCATAGGAGTGGCTCAGGACCTAGGAGGAGGTGATATTTCAGTGGGAGTCTGCAGATAGGGAAAAAGCCAATGTCCTGATTCAAAGACCATCAGGCGGAAAGTATTCTCTTACTTGTGTGAGAGTCAGGCTTTCTGTTCTATTCTGGCCTTGATCTGATGGAATAAAATCCTGATTTTGATCTCACATTGGTACTTATGAGGACTGATCACCAAATATAATGTTTCTGATTTGGGGGCACGTAGTAAGAACATAATTCTTGGCTCTCCCCCTCTAGGTTGGCTGGGCCATGTGACCAGTTCAAGGTCAAGCTTTTAATTGTTGTTTGGAGACCTTCCAGAGCTCTTCTCCCTTCTCCCACCATTCCAGATAGTAGGTGCTTCATCATCTGTCTTCCGAGAGAACTCATGACAGATATATAGTCCTGTCATGGACATAAAGTACAAGCAAGAGACCGACTGGTGCCATTTAAACCCCTGGAATCTTGGGGGTTTATTTGTTATTGCAAAATGACATTGACTGTCCTGCCTGTCCATGCATACTCTTTGGAGAGGACCCCTGGGGAGACTGCTTTCCAGAAAGCCACCCAGTCCCTCTAGGGAGAGCCACTGTGTGTGCACGGAAACTCCCTGTCCTATGCCCATTCTATGTCATTTTATGGGAGTACTTATGGAGACAGTCTACCTCACTCTTTCTGTTTTCCAAATGGCCAATTCAAAGTCAGAATCTTGCAAAAATAAGTTTTGAACCACAAGTTTTAATGACAAAGTTCTGTGAAACATTTAAGATTGTTCTAGAAAATCCAACCTCACCTAATCCAGAATGACACGTACTCACATGGCTGCTGCAACTAGTTACCAAAAAGGAAAAAAAAATTGAATCACGAAACATCTCGGAACAGTTATTAAATAGTATCTAGTCCCTAATGGCAAATTCATTTTCATTTAATAACAAGTTATTGTGAAGTATAATGAAAAATAGAGTGACATGCAAAATAAGCTGGCCTCTGTTTTCATTGACATCGTGCCAGTTTCTTGGGTGCAGTGTTACAATCCTATCCATCTTCATAAAGCCCTCCTTGGAAAGCATTATTGAACAGCGGGAAGGATCAGTGGATGACAGCTTCATTAGTCATGACTAGGTAATCCTGGCCAATTTCTCCTGGGAATTATTAACACATTCCTAAACACCCCTTGGTTGATGGCATCCAAAGAAGAAGAGGAGGAGATCAGTTGTAAGATCTTGGATGTTATCCAAATCCAGCTACAAGCGACCCCATGAAGGTCACAGGGCAGTCACTCTTTGCCCAGAGCTCTCTGAAAGCTTCTGGGAAATGGGACTTTCCTAGCCAGTGGGGACGAGACCTGAAAACTCTTGCCCATTGCTGAAGACCTAGAGGAGAGAAAATATTGGAATGCCGCCCGCGTGGTAGACAAATTGAAGTGGTCTCATTGGGTAAACGGGTGGATTAACCCCAAATGTATTCTTGTCTCTGACTAAAACACAGGAGCTCCAAGAGGGCGTCTTTGTGAGCCCGGTAAATGCACAATAAACACCAGAATCCAACAGGTTCCTGCGAATCCTGGCAGCCAGGTATCCCACGTCTGCCAAAGATTACCTAATCTCCCCCGAGCTTGATCACTTAGCCCAGAGGCTTGAAAGACAACGTGGCGGCTGCCAGTCAAGATTTCCCATGTTTTTGTGACTTCTCTGGTGACACTGGCTTCTCAGTTGCTTGGTGAGTCAGCTGGGTGGGGTTTTGAGGGGTGTTAGCAGAAACGTGGTTTATTCTGCAGGTCGACGGTTTTAACTCTGGGCAAAAACCTTGGGCTAGTAGCGTTTCTCAAGCTCTTGGGTTGCTTCACGGTGTAGCGCAAGGGCTTCTGGACTGGGGGGGAGACCAGAGCTCACACCTTCGCCTGGCCACTTACCAGCTGTGAGACCTTGGGCAACTTCCTTACCCCTCTCAGACTTAGTTTCCTCATCTGCAAAACAGGGGTGATGATATCTGTCTCATAGGGTTTGTGAGGATTAATCGACACAATTAGGTAAAGCACTTGACAGAGTGCCTTGCTAAATGTGTCTTCCATTACATGTATAGATGTAAGCTTTGTCCTGCTTCAAAAGCAAACCAGAAATAACCAGAAAAGGAAAATCGGCACGAGTTGTTCATATTATCCTGCCCACTACCCCCAACTAAATTATAAGCTCTTGTTTTCATTTATTTTGAAGAGAAAAGCAGAGATGGCCAAAAAATCATGACTAATATCTGTGGGTCATAGTTGAATTTTTACGTCATCACTATTGTTGTCCCTCTTTCCCAGATGAGGAAACTGAGGTGTAGGAAAGTAAGTTGCCCAAAGTCACACAGGCCATACGTTTTGGAGTTGGGTTTGGAAACAAAACATCTGCCTGCATTCGCTGTGTCCTTCACTGTCACTGCTGTGTCCATGAGTCTTTGGTGATTTGGACTGAATCTACTACAGAACTCCTATTGAAACAACAAGCTTCCTAAGGTCATGCACGTGTTTACAAATTGCTATCCTGGCATGGACTCCCTGCTACTCTCTGCAAAGCTGAAGCCTATCTAGACTCAAGCTCTGGATCCTTCGGGACGTCTCCCTGGATCCCTTCTCTCTGCTCTCTCCATAGCGCTGGCCTGAGCCTTTCCACCACCCACTCAGAGCACAACTCAGTCATTAATGGCTCCTGAGAAGATGAGAGAGAGCGAGAAGCAGAGAAAACAGCAGGTCAAAGAAGAGAAAGGGCTGGGGACAAAAAGGGAAAAGAACAAGACAAGGAAGAACTGAAGTGTGGTCACAGTCTCAAGGTGGATTTCATTTTTAAGTATTCTATATCATAAAGTCTGACTATTTATTGTCTGAACTCCCTCCCCTCCCCCCGCTGCCTCTGGCTTTTGTGAAACAGAGTGATGTGTGTTTTTTTGGTTTTTGTTTTTTTGCTTTAGCCAGCATGGAAAAATCTTGTTTTTAGTGACTCCTGACACCAGCTGATTTTGTAGCAATGACAATTGTTGAAATTCAATTGAAAATTTAAATATTTTTTGCATTTTCTTTAAAATCAAGTTAAGAGTATCTTTTGTTTTTGGTTTGACATTTGGAGGCTGTTCTGGTTATCTATTTTCTGTAAAAGAAAAAAAAAGTTGAAAATTTTAAATCCAACTAGAATTTAATACCAATTATGATCAATTTGGTAAATACTTATAAAGGGCTTCCTACTTGCCTGGTACTGTGCCAGGCCATGGACACAGGAATGAATAAAAGATCTCCTCTGTCTTATAGAGCCTCTAGTCTGGTGGGGGCTTTCAGGACTTGTGGGGAGCCTGTTGGAGAATCTCTTGGAGAGTCTGTTGAAGTCGCCTGCCTGGGCCCTACTCTGGGACAGCCTGACTCACTAGGTGATTCTAATGCATCCCAATGTTCCAGACACACTGGTTGAGAGCAGGTGTCATTTGTGCCAATCACAAAACCCAGCTTTAGAGAATTAGACCTTCGTGGGACCCAGAGATCCCATAGCTACCAGCTGTCCACATTTGGCTCCTCAAAGTCCAGGCAGGCGTCACCCTAACTGGGGTGATACGGATGAGCTGGGCAGGAGACAGATTGGTTTCCTATCATGGCCGATGAAGAGTGGAGTATTCCTGTTAAAAATTCTGGAAGCCCAGAATTAACCTTGGGTCACAGGAAAACATCTTAATTTTAGAGTTTTTAAAATCAGAGAAATAGGATTGCAAGAAGCATATTCTTTGCCCATCTTGCCTCGTGATTTGCATAAGAATGAGACCAGGCTTGTCTTCTTAAATCAGCCTTTTACATTTCTCTGGAAATGCCAAATATAAGTTCGTAAGTGATCTGATAACTCAGAATACATTCTTGTGCTTCTAAAGAAGCAAAGTGCCAATGGAGAAATATTCCCTAAATTCCAGTTGTTTCCCCGTCCACGGCTTCAAATTTCTATAAACTGTTTATCTGATAATATTCCTGTTCCAACTTATTTTTTTTCCCCTCTAAAAGAAAACAAAAGCAACGAATCAAATAACTGACTATTTCTAAGTGAGTTGGGTGAAATCACCACACTGAGTTTTACTTTATACAATGTAAACTGGGCCCATCTGAAAAACAAGAGCAAGATTGTGCAACAGTAGAGGTTCATGGGTATTGGGATGATTGGAACCGTTTTTATAGCGTACTGAGTAATTTATAGAGAAGCTGCTTGGTGACGACTTCACACTGTGCTTGAACTTACTCTTTCAACCAACCGTGTTGGGTGCTGACTGGGAGCACTTCCCTTATCGCAGTGGCATCAGTGTTGTTTTCCTCCATAGAACGCCAGCTCCTCAAGGCAGGATACAGATTATGTCTTTTTCTTATCTCCCTGGAAAAGAGGGGCCAGGGAGGTGGGAAGCGATGAGAGGGAAGGAGGTGAGGTGTAGGAGAAACGGCTCGAGCCCTCCAGGTTAACGCAGCGTGCTCTTAGCTCGATACAGATGCAGGTCTGTGAAGCTGGCTGGAGAGCTGGGCGTGAATCTATAAGTACAAAAGAATGAAATATACAATGATGTGAGCATCACCAAGGGAAGGCAAGAATTATTCAATAAATGGTTTTGTATACAAAGATTAA
This sequence comes from Ursus maritimus, assembly GCF_017311325.1. Lineage (NCBI taxonomy): Eukaryota > Metazoa > Chordata > Mammalia > Carnivora > Ursidae > Ursus > Ursus maritimus. The sequence continues at coordinate 41,142,057 of NW_024426996.1, forward strand.
AAAACTAGGGAAAAAGTGCTTCGGATTCATACTTTGAACCACATCCTGAAATGAATTTAACCTGGCCCTTGTTAATTGTTCCTTAAGTTTCTCTCTTTCCATGCGTGCCAGCGTTCACAGTCGCACTCAGGCCCCACGCTGAACTAATGGGTCCGCAGTACGGCTGCTTTATTACCAGGGCACAAGACCCCAGGGCGACAGCCCTGAGGCCGACCTGGGAACAAACCCAGCTGACTTCTAGAGTTGATGTGATATTTGGGGAAGGGACACATTGCAAATCTACTAGACATCAATTTATGGGAAACCAAAAGAGGGTCATCACGTTTGTGATCTGAAAGGAAAGGGGGCATTTGGGAACCCCAACCTACTCCATTTCTGTAGCTTCTAAGAGAGCACCCGCCATAGAGTTGGTGCTGAGTAAATATCTGTGGATTACATGACACTCGTGTCTTGGTGCTTTACTGGGCAGACGGGAGTGCGGATGATTGCCTGAGCCCAGAGCTCCTTTAAGTATAAAGAATCTTCACACTCGAGGTCTTCCTGGGAACATTTCTTCCATATTCAAGAGGAGCACAACGGAAGCCTCAGCAGAGCGTATGACATGGCCAAACATCACCTCTCATGGGAGGGTTGGGGCTGGACCTCCCTTCCTCACGCTGGTTGATCAGGCATTTGCCAGGGTTTGCTTCCTGTGTCTACCCAGAAAACTTTGTTTCTAGCCAGTTCCCCATTTGCTCACCTCGCCCTCCCCTGGAGCGTAAAGCCAGCGTTCTTGGATCCTTGTGTTGGAGCGAGGTGGATGGTGGACACATGTGTGCCAAATGCCTGTAGCGTTGGTCGATCCTGGCTCGGGAGTCTTTATTTGCTGGTTGGAACAGGGAGAGGGGGCTGAAAAGAAGTTCAATTCTCATTCTTTAGTGATGTGTAAGTGTATTGCCATTGGCTCCTACGAGGTAGCTCTAAGCCAGTGATGAAAAACTGTTTGCCTTGGCGGGGGAGCACATTTTGCACGCACATAGATGCGTGTCTTACTTTTGGCAGACTACAGAAGCTTGTGGCTGCGGGGCGTCCTATTCCCGTCTAGTGAATCCTAGCTCCTACACGAAGTTTTCTTGACAACTTCAGACCACGCTGATTTATCCAAGATCTCAGCTCTTGTTGCAATTATCATCCTCAGTACAGTCAGGGCAGATATTTCTGTAAAGCAAAAGAAGCTTAGGCTTCAAGACTTGTTCGTCATGAGGGCCAATGCCAATGATGTGGTCTTGCGTGGGTTCACACGGCCACATGCTTTGGGGGAAGTTGCAAAAGTGATATTTTAACTGCAAGAGGCTGAGGATGTGGTCTCCTCCACTTGGCTTCCCCCTCCATCCGTTCTTCCTTGAGGAGTTTGAGTCAGTGGACGGACCCTGAGCATCTGGGGGACTCTAGCTAAAGGAGAAGTTGAGTGGGAGATGGATTTGTTTTGGGTTCAATGGATCTATTCGTATGGCTCATCCTTACTTCTAGGTTAGCTATTCTAGGGTAAGAAAGACTTCCAGGAACATTCCTGATGTCCTCAGAGCATACTGATCTGGCATCGTGGCATCCTCGTGTTATACTGCAATATAAATGTGTCCCACTCTGCCTGACACTGGAAGTGTGTGGGTAGTGAGAAGAAGAAGAGTCAAAATGTGCAGAAACAGAAGCTAGTCTGAGGAATGTTCTTTTAATCACCAGAGGCACAAAATTAGAAGTGGAATATTTGGGTCTCATTGATGACTAGTCAAGACAGAAACTATCATCAGGGAAATCACCATACCTATGCAATCAGCGGGCGCCGTACTGCCATTGCTTTTAAAATGAGAATTGATGCAAAATAGAATTGACCAGAGTTCTTGTGTCAGTAAGCCACAAAACTGTAGCAAGACTATGAACTGTGAAGTAGCATTTTTATGCATACCAAATTGCACTTTTACGCCTCCCCACATATTGGAGTAGTCGTAGCATCTGAGACAGCTTGCATGATGAAGCCTGGCAATTACAGAAAAAAAATGACGTTCAAAAGCACTAAAATCACAGCGAGGCAACCTAAGTGCTCCTGTGATAAAACTCCACACATATTCACCCATAAGTTATTGTACATAGTTTAAGGGTAATTTGATTAAACAATTGTGGGGCTCAATCTGATATAATGATATTTTAAGATGCATTTAAATTACTTTCTCTTCTCCCCATGAAAATGATATTTGTAAAATTGTTGTCAAATGAAGAGATCATTATACAAAGAGTATGCAACCGAAAGAGAAAAAAAACCAGGAGAAAGAGTATAATAGAGGTATAGTATAGAATTTTTCCATAGTTTTGTTATGTTTGTGGTGTTTGTCACCTTCTAAAAATTTCTAATATGTTGTGATTTCTTTTTTCAATTGAAATACTTGAATCTGCCCTTAGCCACAATTGAGCAACTGTACCTGGCTCTTTGCGGGGCTGGGGGAAGAGTTTGGGGCTTAGAACTGCATCTGACGAGCTGTGCTCATTATATGCCAGTTTTATCGGGAAAATGAGCGCGTTACCATTTTATTTTAGTTAGTAGTAGTATATTGCTCTCCCTTCCCCGCAAGAATGTAAGCTTGCTGCGTTTGGGTACGAAGAGAAATCCTCTTTCCCAGCTTCTCCCGGTTCCTCAGAAATGTGAGGACGAGAGCGCCCTCTAGCTGCACTATGTGTAGTGGTTCCACCCACCCCCAGGCTGTTAGCTGATGGGCCTGTTCTGGTTCAACCGATCTTACCAGATTTGTCAGAATACGGGGGCGGCTGTGGTGTGACAGAAATTGAGAATCAACACATCAGGAGACACCCCTGAGAAGCTAGAGATATGTCAGAAATGGAGATACCCTCTGAGATGGGATGGGATGATGTCCATGGGAAAATAGGATAGCGTGGGATTCGTACAAAGCCTCCAAGAGCACAGAGTCAATGTGGTCTCTGCATTCCACGGAAACAGCACCGGCAGTGTTGCTAAAATGGTCTTCCCCCAAGGCCTGCTGATAATGGGGAAAAGGGAGTGCATCTCCCCAGATAGCACAGCACCACAATTACCTATAAGAGGCGCGGCAAACAAACAAACAAAAAAGACCAGATAATAAAAGATCAAAGGAGGAAAAGATTTTTTTCAAGGAAGATTATTTGGGTATACACCTTCTTATCTTAAAAGATTCTCCCTAGGAAACAAATACTGATAGATGAAATCAATCCCAGGCTGTGGAATGGAGTACACAATAGTCACCCAGACCTCCCCCTGAATTCACAACCTGATATTGAATGAAAAAAGCCCATTTCAGAAGAGTATGAACCCAATTTTGTTAAAAAAAAATATAAGTGCCCAAGACAAGAAAAAGAATGAAAAATAGTAAAATATAAACTTCTTCAGGAGAATGCAGTTATGAGAAAAACTTTTGTTCCTTTGTGCTGTTGTGGAATCCTTCCCCCCAGTTAAAATAAATACGTATCATTTCTATAATTAGAAAAACACCTGCTTAAAACAGTTCCTTAGATATGCACTTTTAATTTAATGTAGTTCTTTGCATTCTTATTCCTACAATTAAAAAAATTATTTGGTCTAGTATTAAATTGTAATTACAGGAGTTTAAAAACAACTTGCCTCCCAAAAGTATTTATATGCTCCCAAAATGCAGTATAATGCTCCGCATATACTAGAATCAATTCCCGTAAATCAAAACTCTTGACTGGCCTGTTAGCCCATGAATAAAAAGTGTTTCTAGAGTATGAAAACCAAAACCCACAAAAGATAAGATAGTTAAAATTTGATAATGTAAAAATTTAAACTTCTGTTCCAGAAAGCCTACCATAAGGAAAGTTGCAAAATAATCCAGTGGGGAAAAAATCTTTGCAACATATATGACAAAGGAATTGAGGCCCATTACTTAAAAAGAGCTTCAACAAATCAATGAGAAACCTTTTTCTAACAGGTAGATGAGTGTAGAACAGGCAATTCACTAAAGAAATTCATGTAGCTATGAAAAATACCAACCTTAAAAGTAATTTTAAAATGAAAATTTAAAAAATGCGATGTAAGTTTTTATCTAGCAGATTGACAAAGAATAAAAAGAGTGACACTTATTATTGGCTAAGATGTGGGTAAATATATATCTCATACATTGCTGGTGAAAAACATATTATCATGAATTCTTTTTTGGAGAAGAATTTGGCAAAAACTTTCAAATTTATAATAAGTACTTGACTCATCAATTTCCTACAGAATTTCCTATAGAAATTCTTGAACAAATACCCAAAGGTATATGTAAAAAGATGTTTATAGTTTGGTTTGTTAGAGCAAAAAAAAAAAAAAAAAAAAGGAAACTCAAAGTCCACCAACATGGAACTGCTTTATCTCCAGTGTCTAGCACCCTATTTGGTACATAGCAGGTGCACAATAATTACGTACTAAATGGTTACATTAGTTTTTCAGATGTTAAACAGAATGAGATACTAAGTGGAGAAATATCTGAAAGAGGAAGACAGAACAGGGGAAAAGTGGCAGATCTGTCTGTATTTTATCCATCTGTCCATCTGACATGGCTGTTAGAAATGGAAGCATATTCAAACTCTTTATAGTAGCTGTAAACTAAAGGTGGGAGGGAACACGGGACACTAGTAATAACTGTGTTATGCACTTGTGTTTTCTTTGAAGTTTTTACAAATTTGTGCTACTTCTATAATTACAAAAAAAAATTCTCTCATTAAAAATAATAATAAGAAGAACTACACCAGGTCCTTGTAAAGCTTTCCTACCAGCCCCTTTCCCCATCAGAATAGTCACCTAATTACCTCGACTGTTTTTAAACTCCTTACCTGGAGTATATTTTCCTTTTCCTTGTCTGTTTTAGCTCAGACTTGGGGGCTGGACATAACTTCATCAGTCCCAGCAGCTGCATGGCCGTGAAATAAAGGGCTGCCTCCCCGCCCCGGGCTCCTAAGACAGACTAAGACAAAGTGTGGTAAGAGCCCCATCTCACTGCAGCCAAATAGCCAGTGTCTGTGGCTTTCCTTCCTGCCTCCTCCCTGGCGCAGCAGTCCCCCTGTAGGGCTGGGCAAAGATCCACGGCCAAGACCTCCAGGACCTGGTGGGTTAGAGTGACAGTGTGGCCGGATGGAGGGCAGACTTTGATAACCGCCCACCCGGGGGGCCATCAAGTGGAGGTGGTTTGCATCTGGAGTGGGGGCGCTCCCAGTGTTCCCAGTGCAGGTGAGAGTGGGGAGGTGCGCTGGGCCCTGGAGGGATCTGACGGGACCTGACCTGACCTGAGGGTAAGGCCAAGGCCGACAGGAGCACGGTCTTGCTTCCACTTGACCCCGCCCACAAGCTGTGCTGGCCTGAGGGCCCCCCTGTTGGCCTGTGCCCCTTGGGGTTCTCATCCCAGGATATCTGGTCTCAACAGAGGCTTCCCTGCCTTCCCTCAACACCCCCAAAGCCTGGGACTTGCTGCGCCTCACTCAGGTACCACAGGCTTCTTGTTTTTCTGGCTCGTTCTTAGTTAACGTGTTTGGTGGTTGTTAGAAATAATTCCTTGGAGACTCAGAAAGCTGCACCCCTCTAAAATAACAGACTACCTCTGATTAATCTATCAGCCTGCCTGCCAGCTGGTTCTGTTCCTAACCCTGCGTCTCAGATAAATTAAGCAGCCACTCTGGGTCTGGAGCCCTGTCTCCGAGGATGAGGCTGGTAAGGACCACAGTGTAGACCAGGCTCCCTGGAAGCCGAGCCTGACAAGCGGATTTGCGTGTAAGTGATGTTCTGGGGGTGCCCTCGGGAGAAGGGGGCGTGGAAGCAGGACAGGGAGGCAGAGTATGCTCTGTTGGATTCCAGCACAGTCCGCTCCTATGGGGAGCTCTGGAGCAGAGATCACACCTGGAAGTCTGTCCTGCCTTAAGGTAGGGTGCAGCCTTTGGGCCCAGTGTCAATCAGGCGTTGCTGATGAGCTGTGACGGAGCAGCTCGGAGCAGGGGACCCACAGGGAGACCATCTAGGTGAGGCTGCTCCCCTTGGCTGTGGGCAAGTCTACAAAGAAAGAAGGCAGGGAGGGTGGTTCATAGCCAGCTCTCGCCACAGGGGGGGCAGGGGTGGGGCGGGCGGAGCAGGTGCAGGGCAGGATGTTCCTGCTGTCCCTGCAAGGACAAGGCTGCGGTGCTCACTGTGTGCCAGACACCGTTCGGAGCCCCTTATATACACAACATTTGATGCTCGTGGCTACCCTGTGAGATCGATATTTCATTCTGTTATCTGCATTTTATAGATCAAGACACAGAGTCACAGAGAGGTTAAGTAACTACTCAAGGCCGCATGGGAAGAAGTAGAACTGGGTTGGGAAAAATGATCTCTACAGTCTTTCTGTGACCCTATGGAAGAATAACTAGTTACAATCTGAGACTGGTGCCAGGTTTTTAGTTAGTTAGCTATCTATTCATTCTGCTTTCACTGACAGCCCCCCATGTACCAGAAATTACAAAAATTGGCTCAGCCCCTCTCCAGGCGTCGAGGAACTTGCGCTATTGGGAGAAACGTGTGCACGTCCATCCTAGGGGACTGAGCGGCGAGTGCCCCAGGAGAGGGAAGGACAGAAGGCCAAGGGAGCACCTTGCTCTGCCCTGGGGCAGTAGGAAAGGCGGCAAGGAATAGAGGGGGCTCTGGCATGGTCTGGAAGGATTGGCAGACATTAAAGTTTGAAGGAGGGAGGTGAGCGTTCCTGGCAGCGGGAACACCCCAGGCAAAGGCAAGGAGGGACGAAGGCGACGGGTGGCGGAGCAGAGGGTGACCAGTGTCTGGAGACAGGCTGGGAGGCCTGCAGGGTGAGCAGAGACGGAGGAGAGAGGCCCCGCAGCGTCCATCAGACCGCACTGGCCCCGAGGTCACTCTTCAACCCGAACAGGCTGGTTCAATGGAGGTTGCGGAAAGGGGTAGCTGTCTCGTCCCCGAACTTCCCACGACCTGGACACGGGACGTGCTGTACCTGAGCTGGGCCATCTCTGAGCCAGATGCAGCCTGGGAAATCACGCTGAGCAAGGTCCGCGGGCAGGGAGGGCTTAGTTCCAGGGAGGATGGTCCGGGGAAATCTCCGCGCGCCTGGCTCGATAAGAAACCTGAATTGTATAATCACAAAAGGCATTATGGTACAGATCCACTGTCACGAGCCTCTGTCGAGCTATCTTGGATATTTCTTTCAAAAAACACAAAACAAACCAAGGGGCACAATGCATCGCTCTTATCTCTCCGCTCATCCCCTCGAAATCCTAATGGTGATCTCTGCGGGTCTAGCACACGCCCACCTTTATCAGAGCATTCGCTGGCTGCTGGATAACCACCTCTGGGGGACCTGGGAGTGGAGGCCCAGCCAGTGACCTTCACAGTTCACTCCCGGTTAACCGTGTGATGTTGTCGTGATTCAACTCGGTAGGAAGTAACTAGGGCCAGGGGAACATCGCCAAGAACTAGGACACCTCCTGTATGTCAGCATTAAAGGGCCAACACTATTAAATTTTCAGAGGGTGTGTGTGTGACCCTACAGTTACTAAGAACCCCCAAGAAATCAGGAGATTTTGCTAACTTACCATCATGTCTTCAGTGTCTTACACAGTACCTGGCAAACAGTGGGTGCCTAATAAATGTGTATTGCTCCTTTTGAAAATATGAGCTTTTGTTTTTCCCTATGTCTCTTTCTAATGATTATACATAACCTCTGGATGAATCCCAGCATCTCAGGGTTTTACAAGATCACCTAAGATTTTCAGGTCAACCCTAGGCCTAAGTCGTAATAGGTAATATTTCCTGAGTGTCTATGATGTGCCAGGCTCTTGCTAAAGCTATAATAATAGCAATAGCAATTATGAAATTACACATCATCTTTATATAAAGTACTGTTGTAAGTGCCTGACATATAACAGATCATTTAATCCTTACAAGAACTCTCTGAGGTAGGTATTTACCCATGAGAGCAATGAGGCTCGTAAAGGTTATGTGACTTTCCCAAGGTAACTAAACCTGGGACTCTCACCTCTGATTCCGCATCTGTAGCTTGGAAGGAAACTGTTCAGGCTTGTCCTGGGTCCAGCTCACTCCCTGGCGGCAGGATCACAAAGGTTCCTAGAGCATGGTTTGCTGTCTGGCTTCATGCCCATCCCCCCCCCCCACCTCGAGCGGGGTCTTCAGGTATGGGCAGATGTGGAAGCACCCCCTTTAGCCATCCTGGTACCCCTGGAGTCATTACTCTGAATTACTCTCAGAATTGTACCTTGAATCATTTCCTGGGATGGCCTGTCCTACGGCCTCAAGCCTCTTTGTGTTTCCTTTTTGGGGTGACTGCTTAGGAAGGCTTTGCCCTTGTTTAGGGAGCAGCTAAATACAGGGGACGAGATGTGGGCTGAAATTGCCCCGTGCCTTCCTCAGAAAAGAAAAACCGTGTCTCTAGAGCACTTGGCTTCCCTTTCATGGCATGGCCTTTGTGGTCATTCAGGGCCTCTCTCTAGATTTGAACAATGGTGTCACCTGCAGGAGAGGTGAAGGTCTTTTGAGAGGTCAATGGCAGGCAGCCCTCAATGGGACTTCTGATTTCTGGGAGTTTGTTTAAATAATCTCTGTTCTCCTCCTGACACGTTGTGCCATGTATAGACTCTAGACAGCCCAAAGACAAGGATTGAGGCAGGCTCCAACAGCTCCCCACTCTCCATTACCTCCACCCCCCCAGCCTAGGTATCCAGAGCTCATAATAAAGACCTGGGGCGTTGAGCCCTGCCTGGAATTTCTTTTTGGTTAGCTTTCTTTTCACTTTATGCCATTAAATGTTTGTCTTTAAACTTTACTTCATTTAGCATTTTTGCAAACTCTTTTGAGCACCTTTAAGTGACTTGCCCGTTGGTGCTTAACTGTGGTTGTGTGAAAGTTTGCAAAGTTTGAGGAGTTGGGAGACTTTACAAAGTTTCAGTGAAAGCTGATAACGGTTGTTGAGCACTTGGTGGTCTCCCCATAATCATTTAGTGATTGAATGAATGAATGGATATTGTAAAGAATTAACCGAGCCATGGCAAGGGTTGAAATCTGAGTCGAATATCACAGAATCAATGCTTTTTCTAATAGTGACAGCTAAAATGTATGTGTAAAAAGGGGTGAGGCAAAGGGACAAATCAGAACAAACTCTGAGGTTTGGGGCCTGAGTAACCTGGGAGTGATGTTGCCTTTTCCAGAGAATGGGCCAGACTGTAGGAGTAATGGATTTGGGGCACAGAAATCAAGAGTTGTGTTTCCAGAGTTTCACAGCCTCGGCACTCTTGACCTCTGGGCCCAGATAATTCTCAGTTGCAGGGACTGTTCTGTGTGTAGTAGGTTGTCGGGCAGCCCATCTGGCCTCTGCCCACTCCCTGCCTATTAGCACATCCCCTCCCCCGGTTGTGACTCCAAAAATATCCGGAGCCAAGGCTAAATGTCCCCAGGGGGTCAGAATTCCCCTGGTTGAGAACCAGTGGATTAAAGTGAACGTCTCTCCGGAGGTCACCATGGCTGGGAGGGGTGCCCGGGGCACAGGGAGAGGCCCAAGAGAGGCATAAATTGTAGCAGATGAGATTTATAGTAGATACCGAGAAGAACTTTCTGCCAGATGATAAGATCCTGAAATGTATTGCTTTTGGTCTCAGAAATAATAGGGGGAAGAACTAAGAGCCGGTTGGATACCCTGTGGCCCGGAAGGAATGCTGGCTTGGAGCCGGATGGGTCTGGCTTGAACCAGCTTCAGGCACTTCGTGGCACTTAGCAACTCTGGGTCCACCCTCATCCACCAAACAGGGCTAATAGCATCTGCCTCCTGGCGTTGAAAAGAGTATTCGAGTATATATAGCGGTATGCGTAGGAGATACCTAGCACAGCGCCTGGCATACATAGTTGTCATTGCCGTGGCTGTTATTTCTGCCAGGTTTTATGTTGGTGCCTTCCCCCCGGGGCTTGGGAACTAACGTAGGCCCCCTAGAGCCTTTTGGAACCTATCATCCTGACCAGAATCTGGGCAAACCTTCCCGTAGCAGTGGAATGCAAAACGCGATTGTCTAGAAAGCAATTCCCATATAAACAGTCACAGAAGAGGTTAGAACAACACTGTGGATATTTTTATATTTCAGCCCAAATATATTTGAAGTGGTTACCCTGTTCCTGGCAGAGAATGTTACGTATGTATTTAACAACTGAAAGGGCCTACTTAGGTAGGCTTCTGGAAGGTTCTAGAAAGGTTCTAGAAACAACTTTTCTGTATGGATATGCTTCCTTTATTATTTTTTACGTTTTTAAAACAAGGGACATGGGATGTAGCAGGCCCTCCGTTGGCTGTGTCCCAGAGCAGCCACCATTCCGCGGGCACGGCGCGCAGCGTTCAGAGCTGCCAGCTAAGTGCCAAGTCATAGCATCCCCTTTTCACCAAAGGGAAAATCAGGACACGGAGAGTCAGGTGCGTGCCCAAAGTCACACAGCTGATAAATGGCTGAGTAGGGATTTGAACCTAGATATTCTGCCTTCACAGCCAGAAATTTTAACCACTACACCGTGCGGCTCACTCAAAGGTTGAAGGGAACCCGTCTGGAGACATTAACAACATCTAGAGGACCATTTTGTCATTTCTTATTCGCTGGTCCACATTCCCTATTATATTTTCTTCCACATATATCTGTTGTCATTCCATTTAATTTTGATTTGTTTCATCTTTTTTTTTCAAGAAATATTTTACACTCATATTTTAATACTATATTTAAAACATCAGGCACAAGAGAGCCCTTCAAAAGAAAAGCACTGAGAATGTCTGAAGAAAATGCTTATGCAATGGTCTTTATCTCATGCAGCTGAATATAATTTCCCCCCAGATGTGACTTTGGTAACTTGGTAAATTTATCCTTAGCGAATCAAAACCAGTAGAAACACCACCAAGATCCGAGCTAACAAAGAGGATCTGCAAACCCGGACAGCTGATAGATCTGTAGACAGCCTCTCTGGCTTATTTGATTTTCACCACCAACCTCCTTAATTAACCTGATTGAGGACAATGTAGTTGGGTCCTTTGCATATTCAAATCTTTAGCCTCCTCTGGGTGTGAATGAGTGGGTGGAACAGCTGAGGGACCGAACGGACTCGGTGGGGTTGGTCCTTTTCTGGGGCAAACATGGAGGACCGAGTCACCCCTATTGGCCCTTGGTTGGAGGCTCTTGACTGAGTGTCCATCTTGGCTGCAGCCCAAGCCCGGAAGGAAGTCTGTACCATTTGGGCACATGGCTGCTTTGGGATGTTTGGAGCATAAATGGAGACACGTTGCTTGCTTCCCGTTAGGCCTTTTAACAACTCTGTGGACTAGAGCTTCATGAACTTTCAAAAGGAAAAGCCACTCCCAGGGCAGGGTTCCAGGAGAGGAATCTGCTAGTCTTGCGATTTCAGGGCTCATCTTCCTAAAATTCTGTTCTGCTTGGTGGGAGGTGTGGGTTGAGTCCCTGCTCGTCTCCAGTCATACCTTGGCCCTTCTGTATTCACCAAAGTCACCAGTACTTGTTTCTTTCTATACATTGGTCTTTTGCTTTCTTAAGGGGTCTCGGAGGAAATGATGGCAAAAGACTTTGGTTATGGCACCCAGAAAGGGGCCCCAGGATCTCCTGCCTTCTCTGTCCTCCCCACCCCGACTGCTATAAACAAACTCACATTGAATTGTCAACAGCTTTGGCCCTGGCTGGGAGCTGGGCCGCCTGGAACCAGGCCTCATTACTCTCCTAAGGTGGCCAAAGTCTCCCCAATGGGAGGTGCTAACAAGCTTTGAAGAGGAAACAAACAGGAGAAGCTCAAAAAGTGCAGAAACTGTCAAAATGGATTTTCTTTTAAAAGCCTCCCACTGGAGCTTATCTCTGGTGTTCACTAAGAGCTGTTACACTTTTTGAATGTTGAAATCATTAGCCCTATTATTGTGTCATTCTGCCACACTCACTTTCATCCTTCCATCTCTGTCCGCCCACCAGCCACCTCCGCGCCTCCCCGCAAGCTGAATTCCACCACATTCAAATCTTCCAAGATGGAACTCCCTTCTCCTTTCACAATATGTTTACATTCAAGTCACTCAAGTGCTCCCTTACTTAGTCAAAGACGTCAGGCAGTTTAAGGAAGAAGGATAGAGATGTTAATAGGGCCTTCAGTCTAGTGTTTTGGGGTATTCTTCTAATTCTTCACTCAACCCCTGCCCATCCCCCCATCTTACCTTTTCGCCAGGGTTCTCGGCTGTTGCCTGAGCACAGGACAAAAGTAGCAGGAGCTGAAAGGGTCAAGGCTCTGAGCTTTCCTGGGACTAAGTTGGGATCCTAGAGACCCCAGAGCCTTTCTGCTTTGACTTTTTCTTTGCCCCAGTGCTGCTCTCCTGTGGTACCCCCCCCCCCCGACTAGCCGTCTGCTCTCTGAGGTCCACACCCGACTTTGAGGGGCGATTGGGCCGGTCGTTCAGTAGAGCCGAGGCTTGGGATGCAATCAGACCCTGCCTTCAGGTCTAAGGTCTGTGTGACCTTGACCACGTCCCTTACCCTCTCTAGGTTCAGTTTTCTCATGGGAATGATAGTATTAGCATCTAATTTATAGGGTTTTTGTAAGGACTACATGAACAACTTTATGCATGTGCTTTTCGTTTTTGCAAAAAAATTGAGATGGGGCACCTGGGTGGCTCAGTTGGTTAAATGTCAGGCTCTCGATTTCTGCTCAGGTCATGATCTTGGGGTTGTGAGATCAAGCCCCGTGTCAGGCTCCATGCTTAAGATTTCTCTCTCTCTCTCCTCTGACCCCTCCCCACCTCTCTTTCTGTTTCTGAAAAAATTTTTTTTTGAGATGAAATTTATATAGTATAAAATTAACCATTTAAAGTGAATAATTCAGTGATATTTAATACATTCACAATGTTGAGCAATCACTACCTTTATCTATATTTGAAAACATTTTTCTCACTCCAGAATAAAATACCATACTCACTGAGCAGTCCCCTGTCCTAGCCCCTGATTTGCTTTCTATCCCTGTGGATTTACAGACCTTTCCAATAGTGGGGTCGTACAGTCTGTGACCTTTCTGGCTGGCTTTTTCCATTCAGCATGCTGTTTTTGAGGTCATCCATGTTGGGGTGTAGATCATGACTTCATCCTGCTTTATGGCTGAATGATATTCCGTGGTGTGTGTGTGTGTGTATGTATATATGTATATACCCACACATACACACACACACACACACACACACACCACAATTTGTTTATCCCTTTGCCTGTTCATGGACATTCGGGTGGCTTCGACACTTGGCTATTGTGAATAGCGCTGGGATGAATATTCGTGTACGTGCCTTCTTGAGAATGTAGTAAGTACTTAGTAACTGTCAAAGAAGCAAAACCAGAGTCCAGGGTTTTGTATTGATGACCAGAAGATCGCTTGCCTTCCCAGGATCCCACACAGAGGTTACTCACAGCTTTATCTTTCATGAATGGCAGGGCTTTTCAAATCTGTGCTCATCCCAGATCTAATCTGTCCCACTGACACAGTACAAGTGAGCAGGAGTTTGAGAAAAACACGCCGGGTCTTGTGCAGGGGTACTTGTTTGGCTGGATGACCTAAACAGGCCAGTGCAAGGCTCCTGTTTCTAAGGTACTAGAAAAATCGGAATCCCCCTAAGCCTCGCTAACCCTTAGAATCTCATCAAGCCTCAGTTTTCTTTACCGTAAAATGGGGTGATAGTGGAGATGACCAGTTGTCCTGGTTTACCTGGGAAATTAGTCAGCAGTCCAGGTTGGGACCTTGGACATAGACTTCCTCTTTCTTCCTTCCTACTAAAAATAAATAAATATTGAAACAATAACTTCCTGATGAAAGAAAGATACCATCATGCCCTTTAATTTATATAGCATATAGTTTCTGAGCTCCCAATAATGTGCCAGGGACTGTTCTAGGCTCTGGGGATACAGCAGTGACCAGAGGAGACGAAACCCTTGTTCTGATGGAGTTTATATTCAAGTGGGAGGGGACAGACAATATGTAAATAAAATATAGTACAAAGATGTTAGTCTATGAGAATGTGGTAAATTCCCTGGAAAAAAATAATGCTGGTAAGAGGGGAAGGGCCTGTTGGCAAGAGGGGAAGAGTAGTTTTCCAAAATGTGGTGTGGCCGGGACTGATTTCCTTGAGAAGGAGACATTTGGCCAAAGAGTTGAAGCAGGTGAAGGGAGAGGCAGGTGAATGTCTGGGGAATGAGCGGGCCATGCTGAGAAAATGGCAAGGACACACACCCTGAGGTAGGAGCAAGGCTGGAGGTGCTGAGACATGGCAAGATGGCCACCAGTGGGCAAGCAGGAGCCCTGCTGGGGCAGATCAGAGAGGCAGTGGGAGCCCAGTGGTGCAGGGTCGTGTAGTAGGGACTTCGGCTGTTGGATGGAGAGAGCTGGCAGGGCTTGGGTAAGGGGTGGCAAAGCCCTGCCGAGGCTCTCCATCTCTTCTGGAGGAAAGCCAAGTCTTTACAATGGCTGCCAATAGCTACCATTACGTAGAAATGGGAACCTGTGTTCCAACCCCAGCCCAAACATGTCCCTCCTTTCCCATGTCCCACCTTCTTCATCCCAGTGGATGACACCACCACCCACCCAGCTGCTCGAGGCACACGTTCTATCTTGATTATGCTCATTCTTGCACATCTTTGTCCATTCTATGGGCAAGTTTCGCCAATCCTACCTCCCAAACAGATCCCAAAGGTGACCACTGTTCTGTCCCACGGCTGCCAGCCTCGTCCAAGTCACCAGCTCTCTGACCTCGTGTGCTGCTTCACTGATGTCCCCTCAGTCCGCCTGCCACCATGCAGCCGGAGGGGTCCCTTTAAAACATGAATCTGACTGTGCCGCTCCCCCTTCTTAAAGACCTCTAGTGGCCGCCAAACACACTCAGAGAAACGGACACTCCTTACTGTAGCTGACAAGCCACTTGTCTGGCCACGCTATCCCTCTGACATCTTCTGCATACGCAGTCACGATAGCCACCCTGACCTTCGCCTCTGCACCAGCACTTGCCTTTGCCCTCCACATAACATGTTCTCCCAGTTTCTGCGTCACTCAGGTCCCAGCTTCCGTGTCACACGGGTTTCCCAGGAACACATAGTCTAAAGTAGGCACCCCTCCTCAACCAGCTCATTATCCTTTATTAAAGGTCCCATTTTATGGTCTCTATAGCGCTTAATTCTCTTAAAATTCATCTTATTTATTAGACATAAGAATGATTTATTTGTTTATAAGGCATATAAGCTCCTTGAAAGCTAGGACCCTATCTGTCTTGTCCACTGTTGTGCTCCCCACATCTAGAGCGGTGCCTAGTCCACAATAGGTGTTCAACAAGCATGTGAATGAATGAAAGTATCGTGAGTTGTAGAGCTTACCAAGTATCTGTACTTTCCTCTGGGGTTCCATGGTACGCTGTCTTTTCCTCATAAAACTCTCACTACTTTATGTTGCAATGACGGGTATATGCCATGTCTCCCCTCTAGTTCTCCCATAAGGAAAGGAACTATTTTTCTATCTGTCTCAGTACTTAATGTTTACCTGGCACACAATAGAAACTCAATCCAGTCTTTTGTATCAATGGATGAGTAAAGATATATCCAAAATAACAAGGGCTTAGAAGAATGTTATTTCTCTCTCATATAAAGTATAAGCTGGTATACTGCCATTGCTGTATGAAGCGTTTAAGAGCCCAGTTTGTGCCTTACTCTGCATGGCCTGAGATAGCTCACTACCTTCTCTGCTTTGCCATGCTTGGGAAGGGGAAAGGGAAAGAAGACACATCCCTCTCTCTGAGGGCAGAACCCTGGAATTGCTGTACTTCAGCTCATATTCCATTGGGCAGAACTAAGTCACACGGCCACTTGTAGCTGCAAGGGAGGCTGGGAAATGTAGTCTTTTACTAGAAGGAAGGCCATACCCAGCTCAGAAGTGTATTATTGTGGAAGAAGGGGAGATTGGCCACTGGGGGAGGACTCAGCCTCTCTGCCACTCATAACCATTACTTCACTTGATCGTCATCACAACCCGGTTATACTAGCAGGGTATACATTCTGATCTCTATTTTGCTGATGACAGAATTGACACTTTGAGGTATTTTCCCCCCAGCTAGGTCAACAGTTTGCATTTATTTATTTATTTATTTAGTTAGTTAGTTGTTGTTTCACATTTTTATTTAAATTCCAGTTAGTTAACATGTAGTGTAATATTAGTTTCAAGAGTGGAATTTAATTTAGTGACTCATCACTTACATATCTTACCCAGTGTTCATCATAAGTGCCCTCCTTAATCCCCATCACCCATTTAACCCATCACCCTGCCTGACACTTGGAGCCGTTAAGTGAGCTGGCAAAAAAATGAGTGAGAAATTGACTGGGAACTTGAAGCCAGGCCTTCTGATCCCATCTGCCTGCTACGTGGCCAACAGGAGGATATGGCCAACCCTTCCAGTGTCCACCGAACACCTCCTCCAAGCCAAGGCTTCCCACGGGACTCCTGGCCAGTGCACAGCTTCTCCGGGCCTGGTGCCTCTCTGGGGAGCTTGGGTCCAGGGCAGCAGTCACACAGCTATGTCTCGGCACTCCAAATAAAAGCCGGCCCTGCTGGGGCTGCTGAGGAGGATGCAGGAGAAAGGAGCCAAGGTTTCCTTGGCTGTTGGGCTTGTCTTCAAGCCCAGTATTTATGTACCTGATATTTACTGAGCTCCTGCTATGTGCCAGACCCTGGGGATACGGCCATGAATAACAGTAAAAAAGTTCTGTCCTCCTGTAACGTATATTCCAGTGAGGGGAAGCAGAACATAAAAGAAAGAAAATTATAAGAGATAATATGTTGGGTGGTAGTGGGTGCTATGGAGGTTATAAAACAGGGATGGGGAATGGGGGGCTACTAGGGGGAGGAGTATCCCAATTTTAAATATGGAAATAGGTGACGAGCCCACTGAAAGATGGTGCTAGAGCAGAGACTGGAATGAAGCGAGGGAACAAGGTAGAGAATAGAGAGGGGATGAAACTCCGAGCCAGTGGGGTCAGAAAGTACGGAGGTTCTGAGGCAGAAACATGCTTGGGGGTGTTCAGAGAACTTCAAGTGCAGTTGGATCAGAGAGGGTGAGGAGTTGGGTAATAGAGTGTGAAGTAATGTGACCATGTAGGGAGACTGTGAGTAGCACTGCAGGGTACTATTGTGCAGGTTGTTTACTGCACAAGGATGCCTGAGCTCACCAAGCTTTGTGCCCTGATGCAAAACTACTGTCTGCCCGGAGGAAGGAGGATGTTTTAGGGCTAGCAACAAGCTTTCTTTTTAATAACTATGGCTTATTCCTCAAGAGTTAGATACTCTTTGCAGGATTTGGTGCAGAGGAATGACATAATCTGACTTATGAGTTGGAGACTGTGTTAAAAATAGACTCAATAGCAAAACAACAACAACAACAACAAAACAACCCACAAAAACACAAAACAATTCAATTAAAAAATGGGCAGAAGATCAAAATAGACATTTTTCTAAAGAAGACATACAGGTGGCCAACAGGCGCACGGACATATGTGCAACACCGTTAATCATCAGGGAACTGCAAATCAGAACCACGACGATATGGCACCTCACACCTGTTGGAATGGCTAGTATCACAAAGACAAGAGATTACAAGTGTTGGCAAGGATGTGGAGAAAAGGGAAACCTCGCGCACTGTTGGTGGGAATGCAAACTGGTGCAGCCACTCTGGAAAACGGTATGGAGGGTCCTCAAAAACTTAAAAATAGAACTACCCTATGACCCAGCAATTCTATTTCTGGCTATTTATCCAAAGAAAACAAAAACACTAACTTGAAAAGATATATTCCCCGATATTTACTGCAGCACTATTTACAATAGCCAAGGTATGGAAACAAACTAAGTTTCCATTGGTGGATGAAGAAGGTGTGTGAGTGTGTGTGTTTCTGCAATGGAATATTATTCAGCCATGAAAAAGGAAATCATTTCTTTTATGACAACATGGATAAACTTTGAGGGCATTATGCTAAGTCACGTAAGTCAGATAGAGAAAGACAAATACTATATGATCTCTCTTATGTGTGCAATCTTAAAAAAAAAACCACACCAAAAACCAAACAAACCCAAAAAACCAAGCTCATAGATACAGAGAACAGACTGGTGGCTGCTAGAAATGGGGATGACGGTGGGAGAGATGGGTGAAGGGGATCAAAATATAAAAAAAAAGTTGCCCTAACTCTCCATTTTGCCTGTGTAGACACAGCCTTAATATTCTATCCACACGATTATGTTTCAATCTGGAAATAGGTTTGTTAAGAGTCCACGGCAAGGTGGGGACTGGAGAAAGAAGATAAAGGGGGAAACAGAAAACTATCAGTGAGAGGGAAAATGAAGAGCAAAGCCCTAAGAAACAAACAGAATGAAACCCCTTTAAAACAGCAGCATCCAACTTAAGCGATGTGATTTTGGTGGCATGGAAGCCGTGAGGCTGAAGATATGGGTGGACGTGATCAAGTCCAGGGCGTGCTTGGGGGCTGAAGAGCATCTGCAAATGCGGATTCCCAGGGAACGGGAAAGCTGAGGGATAGGTCAGAAAGCTTCATAAAGAAAGAATCAGTCCTGCAGTATAAACATTTGTATGTGCATGGCTGAGTTGGAAGTCTAAAAAAATAAAAAGATATTTAACCTCATTATTAATCCCAGATAAGCAAATTAGGGCCATGATGAATTATTGGTTCATATCCACCAGATTAGCAGAAATTTTAAAGCTGCATAATAAAACCATGCGGAGGGACACCTGGGTGGCTCAGTCAGTTAAGCATCTGCCTTTGGCTCAGGTCGTGATCCCAGGGTCCTGGGATCGAGCCCTGCATCAGGCTCCCTGCTCAATGGGGAGCCCGCTCTCCCTCTCCCACTCATCCTGCTTGTGCCCACTATCTCTCTCTCTCTGTCAAATAAATAAATAAATAAAATCTTAAAAACCCCACAAACCATGTGGGGCTGCCTGATACAGCTGAACATGCACGTATATCCTGGTGACTTAACTCCTGTCAGGCTATGCCTTGGACAAACCGAGCGTGTCTATCAGGCAGCTCTGTTCATAATATCAGAAACCTCAGCACAGTAAATAGGTGATTTCCATGGAAGTGGAAGTGAATAAACTACAAGTTCCCACCAAGGGAAAAGAAGAAGAAGATGAAAAAAAGGGGGCAATGACAGAAGAAGGGAGGCAAAGTAGAAGCTTTTGCAAAGGACGGTGACTTAGCCCCTTGACAGCGTTAACATCTGGGTACCAATCTAGAGGTGGGCGTCCTGGTCCATCACTTAGCAGTCACAAGCCTGGCTCAGACTCTTCTGGAACGCTGTGGTAGCACACTGCAGCCCCCTTTCGAAGGGCAATCTGTGAAGGCTTGGCCTGTGATATACACTGTAAGTCACTGTTGAGCACCTACCACGTGTCAGGCCCCAGGGTGAGCAGACGCACGTCCCTCTCCTGTATGCCTTACGGGAGGAGTCTTACAAGGAAGCGAGATGCGGAGCCCAGGAACTGGCCCAAGCTGGCACCATGCATTAGTGGAACCGTGGGGACGCAAAGCGCACCGACCCTACCCAGGCCTGGACTCTTGACGGCCTTGGGCCTTGCGACTCACTGCCCTCCCTGGAAGGCACCCTAGGGGAGGAGGCCGGAATGTCTCAGCTCCCCTCTGAGCTGTTAGTCAAACTGCAAAGACCAAGCCCTCCCCCGTGCTTGATATGAATCTCTCCCAGGCCTTTGCTCTCTTGTGCTCTGGAGATGGGAGCCAGAGGGGCAGCTGATGAAGAGACTGTCCTATTTTTAAAGAGAAGAAGATGCCACAATTTCCTTTAGTAACTCCACTGCTTCTGGTAGACAGTGACTCTACTGTCACCTAATGGGGTAGGACCGTATCTTTTCATCTAATGCCCAATAGGATGCTGACTCAATTAGTATTTGCTAAACGGATGAATGGAAATCACGAGGCTAGCAGAGAATTGGATTGAAGGCCGGGAGCCCCACAGGACAGGCTGGGGAGGGAGGGTCAGAGCCTAACCTTCCTAACCCTGATCCCAATACACAAAGTTTCTGTGGAACCTGACCTTCCATCTCCTGGGGGGTGGGGAGACAGGAGAGAAGGCGAGGAAGGAGCGGGCAGAGGAGGCTCAAGCAGGGAAATTCTTAATACAAGAGGGAGGCCTTTATTCTGCTTTCTCTCCATCCGATTATTATATGCAGTTGGGTTTTGTGCGAGTTCTGAGTGGGATCGCCAGCTTTGTCATTGAGGGCCTGTGCTGTCGAGCGGGGGCCTGACCTTTTTGGGCCTCAGTTCTCTCCTTGGGAGAGTGTGGGTAATAAGGTACCCTTAGAGGACTTGCAGTGGCCGCTCGTGGTCTAGGAGCTCTCCTAGCTGTGTTATCCTCCTGCAGCTCCACGATAACTCGTGGGCAGTTTCACTCCCTCTGGCTCTGTTTTGCAGAGGCAGCGCTGAGGCACAGAGAGGGTAAGCGCCTGTCCAGGGGCACACAGCTATCGAGTGGTGGAACAGGGACTTGACTCCACTCGGCCTGTGATCTTAACATTGATTTCTCACAGCCTCGTGGTGGGGTTCAAAGGGGTGCTGGCCACCATAAAACTGCATTCCCATCTGTTTTGGCAATAATAGTGCCTTCACTGGTCTCCCTACTTTCTGTCCCCGCCTCCCTGCCCCCTCTCCCTCATCTGCTTGGCTTCTCTATGTCAAAATTTTCTAATTTCCTAAAAGTAGGTCCAATCATGGTCTTGCTTGCCTCAAAAATGGCTTCCTCTTACTGCTCTTGGAATCTGCTCTGCTGGCCTGATCCGTTGAAGCGCCCCACAGTGTGGCTTCAGCCAGCTTTTCCAGCCTTGCTTCTATCTCCTCCCTTGGCAAGTATAAGCCATGGGCCGTTGGCTGCTCTTGAACTGGGCTCACACTCTTCTACATCTTGGCCTTTACTCAGGCCTGAGCTGCTCTTCTCCGACCATCTGTGCCTGTGGAAACTTAGCTATTCTTCACGCCCACTGCGGAGTCTCTCCTTCACGAAGCTCCCCCACTCCAGATGAATACAATCTGTCCTTTGCTATTTGTTGGTATTCTTCTAAGTGGCCCCGTTCTGCCTTGTAGGACGGTTATTGGTAGGCTTGTCTGATTCTTCTCAATGCTTCGTCTCTTAAAGCCTCGAACAGTGTCCTCCTTACGTCTGAGGGTTTAACACAGAGCCTTATTCCTAGCAGGAGCTCAGAAATATGTGCAGAAACAAAGAGGGACTTAGCCTGGAATTAAAGACTCCTTCCCTAGCAAGAGAAGCCAGTAGGTGTGTGTAACTAAGAACGGGCAGCTGCGTTGGCTTGAGTGCTCAGGTTGTAACCCTTTATTGGCTAAAGTGACAGGTGTGTAGAAACCCTTCCCAAAGAATGTGACTCTGGTCCAGCGGGGTGTGATGACATCTGGAGCAGCCCACAAGAGCCCTCTGTTAGGACCTTGGCGTTTTCTGCAGAAGGCATCCATGGATCTTATTTTGAAATGACTGAACATTCTCTAAGTACCCCCAGAGGAAAATCCGACTCCCGTTTCCCACATGCTGATAACCAAATCTGAGCACAGAGAGGTGTGGAGGAGAAATGTACAGACCTGCTCCTCGTCTGCAAAGGAGGGGTTTGAACCCAGCAAGCTCTCTGATAGGTTCTATATAGTTGGAAAAAAAAAGTACATCTTCCTTTATGTTCTTTGAGAAGTTCTGGTCAAACACCAGAATGCCCAAACCCGCCTTTGGCCAGGCTTTTGTAGAGGGGGAAAAGCGACTTTTACACTCACACTGCTTATTTTGTGGTGACTGCAGAGGCAGTATCTCATCTCTTCCCCCATTTCCTGTGTTATGAAATGCTGGGCATAGTTTTCCCCTGGCTCAGCGGCGTCCTGATAAAGACCAGGGAGCGGGGATGAAAGACGCAGCAAACACTGCCCTCTTTTGTCCGCGCTGGGTTCCTGCCGCTTCTGCCTGGTGAGTGCGGGTCCGCAGGCCAACAGGCGTTAACGATCCTGCTTAGGAAACCCCGGCGTGGAATTCTGGGGCGTTTGTTCTCTGCATGCCTCCGAAAAATGTCAGCAGCGTGGAACATCTTTATTTTGTGTCACAAACGACTTAGCTGACTCAAGGCTGCCACTTTGCACCAGCCACCCTTTAATGATGGTGGTTCCAGACTGACCCCCCCCCCCCAAGAGGGTTT
>NW_024426996.1:41164388-41279241 GCF_017311325.1 Ursus maritimus
AATGATGGTGGTTCCAGACTGACCCCCCCCCCCCCCCAAGTAGGTATAAAGCAGAAAAGAGGCCCTGTTGTCTGAGCTTTCCCTGCTCCCTTTGGATTACCGGCAGAAAGCGACTGTCAGCAGGAATGGAGCAAGATGACCTTTCCTGTTGAGTAAGCCCTCATTGGGAAGAGAAGGCTTTTGTCCGAGCGGCTTGAGCAATTCTTCTCAAATACATTGGCTATGACGTTCTTAGGTGTCGTGTGAGATACAAAGGAAGGGACTTGGGGAAGTGAATATACTGTCCTAGCGTTTGAATGGACTCAAAGCAATACTGGCTAGGGAAGGGCATTTCTGTTTGTGGGACAATTTATACATTTTTATAGGCATAACTAGAAATTAACAATTAATATGACCACCTTTTCTGGTGGACCCGAATGACACTTTACAGTACTTTCCTTCCTGTGGAAGTGCGCATGTGTTAGGAGGGGCTGCGGGGAGCAGGAGGGGGAAGAGGCAGGGCAGGGTAGCTACCTAGGCATGCAGTGTCCTCTTGCTCCTGGGCCCCAGTGCAAATTATTTAACTTGGAATGAAAGCTTTAAAAGTGGTAGTGATGAGGATTCAGTGTGTTTGTTCAATAAATCTTCGCGTGTTTACGCGTCTGCTCTGCACCCAACCAAGCGTCAAGGTGCGTGCGACAAGGGTGAAGATGTGTTATGATCGGAAAGGGGGAGGTTTAATGGCTGATTTTATTTCAAGGAGATAGAGTTTGGAGTCAGCATCCCATCATTTTGTTCCTGAATTTTAGCTTGAGTTATAGCAACTTTGTATCCTTTATTTCCTGGGATGGTTCTGGGGACGGATATTCGGCTCCATTCTGCTCCTAAAGGAACTTGTACTTTTCAGACCATGTGCTTTAATGGGCAGCTTGGGAAACACAGTCCGATAAAGTCATAATCAGCACAAATGGAGCCGTCAGGGAATGGGGCCCAGATAACTTTCTCCGTTCTGACTACTCTTTGAAAAGCCCTGCAAAGACACTATTGCAAATTTCTCTCTCATCCATCCAGGAGTACTACGTTTGCAAAATCAATGTCAAGACTCTTCTGATCTGTGATATTCTCGCACCAATGGTAGTTCTCCTCATTATCAGGGGTAGAGTAAATTTAAGAGTAAGAAAACATCCATGGAAAAACAAAGTCAAGAAGCAGATCTAGTTCATTGTTTTCTTTCCGCTAAATGCTCTGGATGGCACATTTGCATTGGCTCACACTCGTGTGTCTAGAAGCAGCCAGATAACAGTGGGGAATTCTCAGCCAGGTGGCTGCCAGAATGCTTCATCTTTGCGATGGCTTCCATTCAGGTACAGGGAGGTGAAATCCGGCACGTAGGGCTCTGTCCCGTCTTCAGGACCTTTCTGGTGTAGAGCCCCACAGTAGCTTGGTTAGGAACGGTTACTGTGTTGAAATATTTTGCAAGTACTGACACCAAAAGGTTTTATTCTGAAAAAAAGCATTCTCTAATATAGAAAACAAAAAGGAAGACATTATAGAAAATTCTACAGTCCCTGGGTATGGATTGGAACACACATCATTTCAATGACTTGCTTCAGAGAAAAGCAGTGCTGGTTTATAGGCTTTCCTTAGGAAAAAACTACGAAGTCTCAGGCCTTGCCTCCAACACAGGCGGGCCAGAGGTAAGGAAATGCCTGTTTATTAACAAGAAAAGGTACATTTGCCTCGAAAGCTAAGGGGATCTTCTTTTTATAATATCCTTGTAAGTTCATTTAAAATGTGAATGAAATACAGAAGACTCTTTTTTTTACATTGATCTACTGTTCTACTTGTCAAAGATCTTTCTCCTGGGTCCATTCATTTAGCAGTAGAGATGAGCTGTGGGGGTAAGGTTAGGAGAGAAGCCAGTCTAGGGTGTTAGTTTATGAAGCAAACTGGAAACAGAAATGAAAGAATGTTATTTTCCCTCATTTGAGTAACAGGCTGGTGTTTGGCAAATTGTCCAGGGAGGGATTCAAGTGGAGAGCAGCACGGTAATGGGTTTCTCTCTCTTCTTTTCATCCCCACGCTTCTCTGACCACAGTTTGAACACATTTCCATCACCAGCAGCTTCAGCAGGGCCAGCCTGCCACGAACTTGCTAAAAGTGTCCCCAGGGCTGCTTCTCGCCCGCCGCTTCTCGGAAGTGCTGCCGTGGACCAGGGAGTTACCACATTTCTCCTACTAAAGCCGCCCTAAAAAACCGGAATCATCAGGGCTGGGCTGCAAGCCACTACTATGTGTGGGCATCGATCGGGTGTCCCACACTTCCAGGCCTTGCTCGGTATTGCAAAATAATATAGGGCAAGCAGGTCGGTGTCCTTTAAGCGCAATGACTGTTTAGCTGGCCTTACCATGGGAATATAGAATCAGCTTGTTTAGAGCTATGCTAGGAATCCCTCCGCACCCTGAGGTCTCAGTGTTCAAGGGCATTTTTCACAGACCGGCTTAAGCTTTTGCAGCATTAAATAAATAAATGAAAGCACAAAGCTGCTAATGTCTCTGGAAGACAGCAGGCTCTTCTGTGCAGTGGGAGAATACAGTGAGCTGTGCTCCGAGCCTCCCTGAACCATTAGCAGTGAGTTTCCCATCCGACAAAACAGATTGGCTAGTTTGACTTTGAACTTAAGTTAACAAAGACAAAAACAAAAGGGAGGGCAGGGTGACTATTTTACTAACTAAGGAGGGCTCTTTATAAAGGTATTGGTCCTTGATTTTTCAGAGCCCTTCCTTAAGACAGTGTTTATGGAAGTATTTCATAAACCGTAGAGTCCTTCATAAAGCCGCAATGAAGGCAATTACTATTCTGATGCATTTCTGACCTCATCAGAGCATCAGGGGAGAGGGGCCAGAAGCCCGAAAGAGACAGTGAGCCCTTTCTAGGTACACAAGACAGCATGTTCGTTTTCAGGGATCTTACGAGCGTGAAGACACTGCAATAATTTAGAAAACAGAGGCAGAGGACCATGACAAATGGTAAAAGATAAAGGAGGGGACCTTAATGTGTTAGATGCTCTCCCATACAGTTCTTGCTATTCTCTACATCCTCTCTTGGGCAGACCAACTGCACTTTGCAATGGGAAAACATAGTCCTGCTCCGCCAAGGGGAACCTGGCAGCTGCCCTCCGGTGGGACGGTGTGGGCTGGGCCAAGGAACGGTGGCCCGTTGCAGCTTGCGGGAGTGGGCAACTACGGTGTCCAAGGCTGTCTGTCCCGCATCGATCATTAAGCCTGTCACTGGCCGCGGACATCTAAAGCTGGAAGGGGGGATGTTATGGCACAATAAAACGTACAAGCCAATAAACCCCTACTTGCTGATTGGTCATGCTCTTGGGTATCCTGCCTGGCCTCAGCCCATCTTTATCACCCAGGCTCAGGGCAGGCCTCCGCTCACAGAGCTTGTCTACAACAAGGGCTCATTAGTTCCAGACATAAGCATTGCCCCTGGGGCAGCCTCTACCCTCCCTTAAGCAAGAAGCCCGAGGGAGAAACAGCCATAACAGCAACCAGAACAACAAGACGATTTAAGACTGGACACTCCTCTCAACACCTTCCTCTGGGGAGAGCTGGTCTGGGGTGAGTTAGGGGCAGGTTCCTGGGAAGGAGTATTTTGCATTGGCATTGTGGTTGCTGGAGAGACAATGCTGAGGATTCTCTGGGGCCCCATGTTATGTCTGTTGATGAAAAACCCAAGCCCCACGTGGAGGGAGTATAGGCCTCGGAAGCAGCAGTTTTGGAGACCCGCTAGCTGGGCCCCAGCTTTGCAGCGGATCGGCCCACGTGTCGGGCTCCGAGAGGTCCTGCCCTGGTCAGGGCCTTCGTTACTGGGATACTGTGGCACACGATAACTTATTGAGAACTTCCACGCATGCCTCCTCTCAAGGTGGGTGCTTCCCTGATCAGCCACAAACGTGACTTTAAATCATAAAGCCTCATTTCTTGTCCCAACCCTGACCCTTTATAGATACATGCAATCCTGAGCCAAACACAGAGAATGCCAAGGCCTGAGAAAGTTCAGTGACTTGCTTCCTCCGGGCAGTAGGAACTGCGAATGGAAAGACCCTGAGGGAGGGGGCACCTGGGTGATTCAGTCGGGTGAGGGTTTGATTCTTGGTTTGGGCTCAGGGGGTAGTCTTTGGGTCTGGAGCTGGAACCCCAGGTCGAGCCCCACCTAGAGCACTGAGCCTGGTGTCAGGCTCCCTCTCAGCACTGAGTTTGCTTGTCCCTCTCCCTCTCCCTCTGCTCCTCCCCCTGCTCTATCTCTCTCCCTAAAATAGGCAAATGAATAAAATCTAAAAAAAAAAAAAAGAAGATCCCGAGGCTGGAATAGGCACAGGCTGCTGGGCCCGATTCTAAGAATGAAGCAGCAAAGGGGCCCTGACATCAGCCCTTCTCATGGCTGCTGCTTCTCTTTACTGAGGTTTCTCTGACACTCCATCATATCTCTGTCTCATTTCTCCAGAACACTTACCTCCCTCAGAAGTTATTTATTTGCTTCCTTGTCATTTCCTGGTGGCTGGAAAGTCAATTCCATGAAAGGGAGGACCTCGTTTGTATTCCATCCACCATGGTTTTCATAGCACCTGCAATGAGGCCCTGATAGACCTTTACTCAGGTACATGTTCCAGACTCCTCATCTGAAGCCTGTAGAGCCCAGGCGTTTTGGGAATCCAGAATTTTTGGATTTTGGGACAGTCACCGGGTGCATATCACTAAGTTATGTAACACCCCCAAGAGTCTGGGGCAGCACCTATAATCACACACATTTGCATATCTGCAGTGGAACATGCAGAATGTAGGAATATTCACAGTCAGGGAGATCGCTAAGCACTTTATTTTATTTTATTTTTTAAATATTTTATTTATTTGACAGAGAGAGAGAGACAGCCAGCAAGAGAGGGAACACAGGCAGGGGGAGTGGGAGAGGAAGAAGCAGGCTCCCAGCGGAGGAGCCCGATGTGGGGCTCGATCCCAGGACACTGGAACCAGGCCCTGAGCTGAAGGCAGACGCTTAACGACTGAGCCACCCAGGCGTCTCTGATAAGGACTTTAAACAGCCTCAGGTCTGTTCAGGTCTGGAGTCCTTGTCAAATGAGCTTGCTGTCAACATAGAGAAAATCTTTTGGTTTTTAGAGCTTTTTGGAGTTTGCAATTGCAAGTGAAGGATTGTCGATATTATATATATTGGATGCATACGTTAGCAAATAGGATGGCGTGTCTCCTGTGTGCCCAGGCACTGTGGCAGGGCGGGCTCTAGAGCAATTGGATAAAACAGACAGGCTGGCTTCCCTCTCAGACCTGCTGGGAAAACAGGCGGTTAAGCGATGACTTACCACCACTTCAAATGAGACACTCTACTCAGGAGAGCAAACCTCTAGTTTTTACAGTCATCAGAGAAAGAAGCTTATTAACCCTTCCCTTCCTCCATGGATTTTGTC
The DNA here is from genome assembly GCF_017311325.1 of Ursus maritimus. Taxonomy (NCBI): domain Eukaryota; kingdom Metazoa; phylum Chordata; class Mammalia; order Carnivora; family Ursidae; genus Ursus; species Ursus maritimus. The sequence goes on from NW_024426996.1 coordinate 41,169,859, forward strand.
ATGGAGTCTGATCTTCAAGTATTCCTTAGGGTGATAATGGAACCACAGGTAGGTGAGGGATTCCGTTGTTTCTCTGTCGGTTCTCTCCCCCATTCTCATGGAGGCCTCCCCAGCAGGTCGCAGTGTCAACCCTTCCGGGGGCTGGCCCTCCTCTAGAGACCACCCATGTCAGCTAGAAATGCCGACATAGGTAGGGTGTGGTAGAATACTCTCTTGTCAGGAAAAGGCATTTTGGGCTCCCTGGGATGTCAGTCGCGATCGTCCCAAAGGCAGGAAGCTGATTCCCCGATTCCACGGTGCCAAAGTCATCCATCTCCTAAGGCAAAGGACTGTTGGCCTCTCTCTCTTTGATGGTCTTCTGAGAAGCCCTCCTTCCTCCCTCTCTCCTTTCCCTCCTTCCTGCAAGTGCTTTCTGAACACCAGCTCTGTGTCTGGCCAAGTCTTAGATATAATGGTAGTCTGGCTACAATTCAAGTATGTAGAATCTAGGAGAAGACCATCACTGATTTGACCGCCCCTTCTAAAAAAGAAAATGCTTGCCCAGTGACTTTGTATTACGGGGATTTGGGAGACTGGAAGGTACAGGGGTTAACGTGACATCAGTGTCCGGCAGACCCAGATCCAAACACAGCTCGGCCTCTTTCCAGCAAATTTTCCAACTTGAATTTACTAAGCCTGCTTCTTCATCTGAAAATGTGGATTACAATCCAACTTCATAGGACTGTGTGATGATTAGATGGGAAAGGTCATGAATAGGAAAATGACTAGCACAGTGGCAGACCCATAATCAGTACATGTCTGTTCATTCGCTGGGCGTCAGCTCTGTGCTGGGTTGTGCACTCGGGGCCGCCGATACAGAAATGAGCAAGGCAAACTCCCCGTCTTCCAGAATCCATAAGAACCTGCACTGATTAGATGTCCTACGTATTTAAAATGGAGTTTGAATTCGGGTAGACTGATGTTTTCTCCTACAAAAGATAAATGCTGTCATGATTATCATAGGCAAAATCCACACTCATTAGAAAGAATGGCAAGGAACATAGGAGTGGAAAAGCACAGTGCTTATGCATTCATGTCGAATTCACTCAGCAAATATTTGTCGAGCACCTACTGCGAGCCAGCACTGTTCCAGGCCCTGGGGACATCACAGTGGAAAACCAGACAAGACCTCTGTGCTCACGACACTTACATTTTGGTGGGAAGGGAGATGTAAACAAGCAAGATAATTCCTGGTAGCGATAAGTGCCACAGAGAAAGAGGGTGATACGTGTAATAGGAGGGTATGGGGTTGAGCATCAGAGAGAGAGACTGCAGGGAGGTGATAATGGCGTGGAGATGAGAATGACAAGGATTCAGTGTGTGAAGGTCTGGGAGAAGCGTCCTTAGCCGTTAGCCAACATGAGCTTTTCCAGTGGTTTCTTGGTCCAAACATCCAGCTGTTTCTCATCTAGCCCCAGAGGAAAATGACGTAGAGAAAACGGTTTGGCCAAAGATTTATAATTTAACCTTTCTAGCTCCAGAGCCAGTCCTTCCACTAGCAAAGAAACACCTTTAACTCTTTAGTTCCTTGTGCTCTTTAGAATGTAAAGATTCCTTTCAGAGAGGATCAGATGGGTTTGGGCTCTCTACCAAGATGGAGATAACAATTTATATTAATAGGAACATGACACGAAAGCCTCAGGAAATGATCTGTCTTCAGACTTGGCATCTGCCAGGATCTTTTCCAAATGTTATGTTCACGGCTGGTCTCTGGAGAGATTGGGCCGCATCCAGCAAAATGCGGCCCACTCTGTGTAAAGATAAAGTTGAAGGGTGTCCTCGAATATATTGAGATTTATGAAAAGTACGATCCCGAGTGCCTCCACTGAGACGAGAGGGTGTGCACTTCAAGGAGGGTTTGCCTAGACAGATGGTCATTCTTTACTTTGGCTGTCCAGCCCGGTTCTGAGTTCGTGTAAGTTAATTTTTTTCGATAGAAGTCATTTGTTTATTACATGTATAAAGAAGTGTGATTTAAGTTTTATGCCTTTTTGCAAGAGTTTTCAAAAAATCCTCTGTCGTATAAAGTGTCTCCATGTTAGAGTCTAAATAGATGGTCACTACAGCCGAAAGCACTCTAAAGTGGATTACACTTTGGAATTCAATATTTAAGGCAGCTATTTGAGACTGATAAGTAGAAATGGTTAATAAAAATAGGTAAGAAAAACCCCATATCCCTTCATCTTAATGGGGGAGATGTAGTTCTGCCTTGAAGTGAGGAGACGTAGTTGGAGATGAAATCACACACCCCGGCACTTATGTGAATTTGTGGCAAAAGCAACATTAAAGGGCACCTGGGTGGTTCAGTCAGTTAAGCATCTGCCTTCGGCTCAGGCCATGATCTCAGGGTCCTGGGATCGAGCCTGATATCGGGCTCCCTGCTCAGTGGGAGTCTGCTTCTCCCTCCGCCTCTGCCCCTCCCCTGGCTCATGCTCGCTCTCTCTCTCTCTCTCAGATAAATAAGTAAAATCTTAAAAAAAAAAAAAAAGCAACATTAAAAACAAAATCCCAGACAAGGGTTGCTGGCAACATGACCGTGCAGTCAAAGCAGAGTTTCACGTGCCTGTATTGTTGTCTAACGTGTACTTGATGCAGACCTCACATGTGCATCTTTGCAGAAATATTAGAGGCAGAATTTTAAAATAACAGAAACATTCTGCTATGCGCCAGGCTCTGTCGTAAGCCCTTTAAAAACATGAATTCATTTCATTCTTACCGTAGCAGCCCTCTGAGACGATATTATTCCTGTATCAACTTTGCATGAGGAATTGGAGTATTTTCCATTGTCTAGTTTATATTTTGGCTTTGGATTATAATATTTTTCTCAAATTTTCACTCCACCTAATCGTTTTTCCCTTTAACCTCTTCTTCCTTTCTCCTCATACTATGTCCATTTTCCCACAGCTTGTTTTTCTCATCTAATACATGCATTGTGGACATTTTCCTAGATCAATAGATGTGGACCTAGCTCCTTCTTTTTGAAACACTGTTTAATATTCCACAGTATAGGTGTTGCACATACATCCTACGTACTATGTACGGTTATTTCTACAGGTTGGATTTCCGGAAGTAGAAATGCCAAATGAGAGAAAATGTATGTTTTAAATTTTAAAAGATACAGCCAGATTCATTTTCAAAATGGTGCAACCCTTCAAGTTCCCGCCAACAACGTGTGTTTCCCTGTACCGTTATCAGCAGTGGGTCTCTCCTCTGTTTAGCTTTTTGATATTCAGGCAGCTTAGGTGGCATTGACATGACGATGTAAACGCTTGCCCGCTTTAAAATACTGTGGTTTTATAATTAGTTGTTGGTTTTATCACAGGGGTCAATGTAAGGCTTGTCACGGTGTATTTGAATCACCAAAGTAACAGAAATTAAAGAGTAAGTGTAGGAAGTTTTCCTGACAGTTCTTGGTCCAGTAAACTGAAGAGAAGATGTGATCCCCTGAGATTTGGCCTGGATCTCCAAAATGCTCGGACGTATGACAGAGGGTTTCCCACGTGGATAGAGTTCTGTCGGTCAGTAATCATTGTCTCCTCTGGCTGGGCTCTCGCCTTTGCTCTACTAAGGCATCGCTTGTGATCTGAGACAAGTTCAGGGGAGCTCTGCTTCTTCACCTCAGTGAGGTGAAACATGGGGTCTCTTCCTTTCTCTTTACTTTTTTATCTTCCTGGTGACACCAATAGCTCAAGGCAAAAAGTCGTTTTTAATGGAATGGATAGATGAGTGGAGTTGTGTGTGTGTGTGTGTTTGAAGATTTATTTATTTCCGAGAGAGAAGGGGAGAGAGAGAAAGAGAGAATGAGCAGGAGAGACTGAGGGAGGGGGAGAGAGAATCCCAAGCAGACTCCACGCTAAGCCTGGAGCCCAGTGCAGGGCTCGATCCCATGACCCTGAGATCATGACCTGAGTGGAAAACAAGAGTCAGATGCTTAAGTGACTGCACCACCCAGGTGCCCCAAGTGGAGTTTTTTAAAAGAAAATTCAGGAGTACCTGGGTGGCATAGTTGGTTAAGCGTCTGCCTCTTGGCTTTGGCTCAGGTCATGATCTCAGGGTCTTGAGATTGAGCCCTGTGTCGGGCTGCGTGCTCAGCGGGGAGTCTGCTGGAGATTCTCTCTCTCTCTATCCCTCTGGCCCTACCCCTGCTCACACTCTCTCTTTCTCTAAATAAATAGATAGATAGATAAATAAATAAATAAAATCTTCAAAAGGAAATTCTGTAAGGAAGAAACAGGGTTTGGAGACAGCACAATCGTGTATTGCTTATGCCTTCAATCTGACAAGTCGTTGAAATACACACAGCACTATCTTGTGCCTGGGACTTCCCATACTGAGTTTGGGAAAGATAGATGGATATTAGTGAACCAGTGACTATTATCTATAAAGCACTCAGTTTAATGATGGGATGGGAAAGTATTTTCACCACTCAGTGTGTCTTGTCTCTGCTTACATCCCTGTTCGTGGGCATTTTTGCTATATACTTGCTGCCGAGTCTGTGTTAAGAGTGTGGGCTCTAGAGTCAGACAGACAGGCCTGGGTTCAAATCCCAGCTCAGCCTTTTCCCGTGTGATTTTGATGTTATATAACTTCTGCATGCCTCTGTTTTCTCAACTGTAAATGGGGCTAACAGTAGGATTTTACATGCTTGTTTTGATGATTTAATTCAGTTGGTCTTTATGAAGTGCTTAGAATGTGCCTTAAAAATTCATATACGCTAGTGGTACAATAGGTAACTTTTTTTCGATACTGAGTTAGAATCTTTTTTTAATGATAAAGAGTAAATGATGTACAGAATGTAGTGTATCCAGACAGAAATAATGTTACAACTAACTTCTGGAAGGAGTTACAGTGTACAAAATTCCTTTTAGCATAGTTTGCTGGTTAAAACAGGGGATCATAGACATTTGAACCTAAGTTTCAGTTTTCTCAGTTATAAGTTGAGCAAATTACTTCATTGTTTTTAATGTTAAGAGTTGATCTGAGCAAAAATCGGTTTGAATAAGTGCCAAACCAGAAGTCCAAATTACTTAATCTTTTAAAGCCTCCATTTGTCTGTAAAATAGGGTTTGTATTGTTACCTACCTCACTGCGTTGTTTTGGGAATAAACTGAGATAATGTATAGTAAGGGCTTGGCACAAAATAAAACTTAATATACGGCAGTTCCGGTCATTATTTAGTTTTGTGCACTTCGGCGTTAGCATTTTGACTGTAACCGTCCAGTACCGTGCACCCAAGTACAGCAGCTCTAACCTACTATCCCTGACGGGGCTCTTCCGTTCAAGAACTTGATACAGCTGGCAAAGTCGTGTTAAAAATCTGAAATTTAAAAGATGCACGATTCTCCATTTGCCCCTCACAAGGGAACAAAATGACCCTCCAAAAAACTGGCTCTGGGCCAGCCTGGATTCATCTGTCAGCTTTGGGGACACACTGGTGGGTCCCAGAGTGTAGCATTAGGATGGCTCCGTCTAGGGCACCTGGTGGCTCAGTCGGTTAAGTCTGCCTCCGGCTCAGGTCGTGATCCTAGGGTCCTGGGATCAAGTCCTGCATCGGGCTCCTTGCACGGCGGGGAGTCTTTTTCTCCCTCTCCCTCTGCTGCTCTCTTGCTCACTCTCTATCTCAAATAAAATAAATAAAATTAAAAAAAAAAGGATGGCTCCATCTAATATCAGGGCTTTCAATACTCATGATAGAAAGTTCTTAGGCTTTGATTTTGCATTTGTTGAGAAGACAGTCTTTGAGAAGGAAGCTTTAATCGACATTTTATTTGGAAGGCTTGGTTTCCCCGCTCTGCCCTGCTCGGGGCTGTCTTCTCGCCTTAGCTGCTGAGCAGAAATGGCTGTTGTTACTACAGCTGTCCCTCGGCCCTCGCTGACTTGTTTTGTATCCTTGCATTCTTAGGCTGCTCACCTCTGCCAAGATCGTTTTAGAATTGCATTTTTGGTGTGCTCTGGTAATGGAGAGGGCATTTCAATCTCTTCTGAGTGGAAAAATCCGCTTTTTGTGGGAGTCGGAGGCCGAAATACTCCCCCTCTTGGGCGGCCTGTGACACTTGCCGGAAACACAAGCGTCCATCTACCCTTGTCCTCACTCCCGTACTGCAGCCTGTTTGTGCCTAATCACGGACCATTTCATCTCCGGTGCATGGCAGCTTTTCACGCCGATTCTAGGAAACTTGAAACAATGCAAGAAAAACATAGATAAAGAAATCACTCTCCAAAGACAACATCGATCACATTTCAATGTGTGGCCTTCCAGTCCCTCAAGGTGCTTTTCTCCCCCTTTATTATTATTTTTTTAATATGAACTAGAGAGCATATGTTTACACAGTTTCCTTACTGATTCTTTTTTGCTGGACATTATCATAAGCCTTCCTCCATGATTTGTGGCATTCTTTGTATCTATAGTCAAAATGACCTTTACTGGGTTTTTGCATATTACAAGAGTAAAACATGTTACTTATTAAATCTGAAAGCACAGATAAACTTAACTAAAAACCCATTAAAACCATGCATAATCCCACCACTCAGAGACAACCTCTGCTAATACTTGCGTGCATTTCCTTCTGTATTTAGACGATCTGTGTTATAAATCTGCATAGGGAACATATTCTATGTACCATTTTTTAACTTGGGTTATTCACTTAAAAAGACTTTGGCTCATCTTTTTAAATGAAGACTCACAGTCGTGGGGTTGGACGAAATGGGTGAAGGTGGCCAAAAGGCATACACTTAAAGTTCCAAAATAAGTAAGTCCTGGGGATGTAATGTACAGGATGGTGACTATAGTTAATACTACTCTGTTGTATATTTGAAAGTAGCTAAGGGAGTAGATCTTAAAAGTTCTCATCACAAGAAAAAAATTTGTAACTCTGTGCGGTCATGGATGGTAACTAGACTTATTGCAAATGATCATTGGGCGATACATACAAATATCAAATCATTATGTCATACACCTGAAACTAATACAATACGTCAATTATATCTCAATTGAAAAAGAGAGGTACCATTCTCCAAATGTTTGCGTGGAATTCCAACTTATGGATGATTCTTTCATTCAAACATTTTCTTATTGTTGGACCTTTAATCTTATTATATTGTTGGACTTAGTTTTAAATTATTGACCGATGGGCCAAGGTTTCATGCTTGTAGCCACAGTCTCTTTCTTGTCTCTTCCATGAGCCTTGAGTGCCTAGAGGGCAGAGAGAATCCCCAAGCCAGCTTGATGCCCAGCCTGCTGCCCCGTGCCCAGCACATGGTCAACACTATAAATGGTGGGGCCAGATGGTGAATTCTTACTGAGCTCAGATGACCTGGGAGACGCTATGGCTGACATATAGAGCTGAGAAGTGCAGAACAGAAAGGTTGCTGGCCTTGGGCGGGCTGTAGTCCTGGGGTTAGGATGAAGTCTGTTGGCCTCTTCCACCTCCATTTGAATTTCCTCCAGCACATGCAGTTTAGCACATATTTATTCTTGAATTGCGGGCCTCTAGGTGATATCTGCATCTACCTAAAAATGGGAATCACAGCCAGTTCTCATTATCTGGGGAAAGAAAACACTTTGGAAGAGGTGATGTAAGGTGTCGTTAGCAGAAAGAACTTTGGATTTGAAATACACAGACCTAGGTTCAGTTCCTTGCCGGGCCACTCAGCTTTGCAATCATGGGAAATTCACACAACTTCCCAGGCTCTGGTGTCCTTCATCATTGAGTGGGAAAATACGAATGATACACAGTCTTCCTCTGTATGTGGGGGGTTATTGTGAAGAACAACCATCCTATAGATGTGAGCAGGGCTGGGTGGGTACAGGAAGGGGGTGGGGCAAGGTGGCGGGGAGGCCCTTTGGCTTCATATTCACAAACTGTCTCACGTTTAGATGATACGCATAACATGTACATGTATTAATGAAATACAGTTGCATTGCATTGATTGTGTATGTGTGTTATTAAGTAGTAGTTTGCTAAGTATAAATGTTTTAACTGACCCATGATTTTTAGAACTATCTTTTGGTCTGACTTTTCTTCACTTTGGGGATGCTGGCAGCCTCAGTCAAAGGAAGTGGCCGAGGTCTCCTGACTTGTGGGAAACCCCCCTGCATGCCAAAGCACCCTCCTAAACTACGCACCACTCTGACAATGTTGGAAACAAGATTGGAAGAGGAAAGAGTAGGGCTGTTCTTTGGTGATGGTAGGGGAGAAAATTGGAGAGTGGACAGGAGATTCTGAGGAATTGGTCCTTCCCCCGACCCCCCAGCCCCACCCCCCGGTAGCATCGGCTCCAGGCTCCTCCAATTCTGGAAACAGAGCTGGCGAAGTGAGAGCAATGAAGAAAAACTTATTTTAGATGTTGCCTTTCTTTCCTCGGAGGAACAGTTAGTTTTCAGTTTTTAGGAGAAACGGAGATGTCCAGAGTCAGAATTTTGGTGCAGAAAGCCCAGAGGCGCTTACGTGCTACTCCAGGGAGTACCTGGGAGCCCATGAAGGTACTAGTTGTAAGGGTAACACTGTTACTGTGTTCAGGGGGCCCGCTGTGGTGGCCTCAAGGTCTATGGTTTTCCTTGTGGCTTTCTTTCTAAAACCCATTTGAGGTCATTGTGTATTACAAGGGACAGTTTGTATCACAAAGCTCATAAAGACCTTGCAATTCCAAGTTTCATCGTGCAATCTGAAAGGAAGTTACCTCCCTATTGACTACGGCAAAACCAAGCATGTTAGCATTGTAGGGTGTGTTATAATCGGCTCGAGTTCGCGTTCTCCCCTTTCATTTATGGAGAGTGCGCCCTGGCTGCCTCTGGAATGCCTTTGGAATTTTCCAGGGCAGTCTTGCCTTGGGACCTTCTACCAGAGGCTCTCTCCCAGACACCCCTGGTTCTGGTTCCCCCTCTGGAGATTTGCTGGCGGTGGCTGCGTCTCCTTTGTGTGGGAAGCGGAGACCGGTTCACCTGAGCCTCGTCCCTCAGGGGACTGTCTGCCTCATCATCTAAGTCACCGGTATAGGGTTCTCAAACTTGTTACAAAGGAGGAGAGCCCAGAACTCACGATTCTCTTCGCTGAAACTCACCCTGAGCTGCTGCTCTATTTCATGGCACAATTTGAATTAGAAGTGCTCTGAATGATGGTAACTGTGGCTTTCATATGGAATGTTTTATCTAAAAACAAAGTGCATGCATGGAATTTACGATATATTAATACAAATAGTTTGAACCTCTTGACCTGCTCTTTTCGCTCTTTTTGGGGTCATCCAGGGCCTCCTCACTGGCCAGTTTTCTGGGCTAAGCTTCCCTAAATTATGTAATGAGCAGCAGTGGCCATAGATAACTCTCTCCCCACACGCTTTCTTTTCATGGCTCCCAGGACACCACTCCACCTGCTGTCCCCCTCCTTCACCGGCTGCCCTTGCTGGGGAGCCCCAGTCCGCTCCCCCAGGGGGGTGTGGGAAGGCAGTGACCCAGGGACAGGTGCCCCCTTCCCAGAAAACAGCCATGTCTGCTCTCCCTGCCCTGCCCTCCCCTCCGTTCCTCAGGCTCTACAAATGAGACCAGAGAGGGTCAGAGCAACTCTTTGCCCGCCGCCATGAGGGCCCACTGTGGGCAGAGTGGTTACAGGAGGGTCTGGCTCTCGCCTCCGTGAATGGGTTCCCTTAATGGCTTCCTCAAGATGGCCCTGAGAGCTGTGCCAGCCTCACCCATCTGCTGGGAACCCTAAATGCTTGAAGGCAGTGGTTCTCCATGGGGGACAATTCTGTGTTCCAGGGGACATCTGGCAACCTCTAGAGACATGTTTGGGGGGACATACGAGCGAGGTGGGGAGAGGTTGCCCCTGGAGTGCCGTGGGCAGAGGCCACACGTGCTGCCGTGCCCAGGACAGCTCCACCACAGAGAATGTTCTGGCCCGGCAGGTCAGTGGTGCCGAGGGTGAGGCATCCTGGTGAAAGGCGTGAATGCACTCAGCTTGAGGCGTCAGGAATGTCATTGTGGTCCTTGTTGTTGCTGTTAATCCGGGTGCAGCTGCGCCCCTGTCAGAGCTGGGAGTGTCCTCGGTTGCTCTCAGGAAGAACACGTCGTGTAGCCTTTCCCTCTGCAGGGCAAGAACGCCCGCCACAGCACAAGCACTGGTGGGGAGACCGCACGGACGTTGAACGACGTGGCTAGATGGAACGAGAAAAGAAAGCAGATAGACTGCATGTCTCAGTCAAACACAAAGGAGGGGAAACGATACGTTGTAAAAGCACCTATACTTTTTACGCACGGCCTCTAACCATCCCTGCCAGTGAGGCGCGCGATGCTCCCTTCAGAGACAAGAAAGCCGGCGTTCTCAGCAGTTAGATGACTTGGCCCAGTGGGAAGACCTGGGAAGTGAGGGAGCTGGGCTATGAAGCCAGATGTTTTGACCCTGCAAGCTTTCCACCAGACTGCTGCCCACCCCCTGCCCGTGCCCCTCGCCCCTCGCCCCTCGGGGCTAAGCAGGCCTGGCGACGTTCTGGAATCAGACCAGAGAGAGCATAATCAGTTAATATGTTTGACAACACGAAAAGGACACAAGGATGTCAAAGGAGTCGCTACCTTGAGATGGTGAATTGATTCGTGTTTACTTGAAAATTTTTGTTTTTAAAAAAGTCATAACAAACTTTAAAAAAAGAGGTATATGCAGAGACCCAGGTCCCAGTGACTTCCAGTCCTGGTGCCCATCCAAGACTCTTAAAGTCAAGAGTAAATGAAAACCAAATGTGATTATGATCTAATTAAGCAGCTAGACTGGTGGTTCTTTGCTTCGTGAAAACACTGTCATAAATATCATTCTGGGTGTAATCTTCCTACCTCTTCTCGCCCACTACCCGAACACATGCATCTGTGCGTACACACACACACACACACACACACACACACACACACACACAGACATACACAGATACCTTCACGATATTTCGTTCTTTCTGAGTCCATTACTTGGATATCTCTTTTTTCCCTCCTCTCCGAAACAGGTTAGCTTCTGACTGGAGGGTAAGTGGTTCCAGCATTTCCATGGGAGCGAGACTCCTGGCTGGGCGGAGGAAGTGAGAAGAAATTTTAGCAAGGCAAAAAGCCACAATTCTGAAGTGAACTAGTGTTTTGCATCAGAAACAGTCTTTTTCTTTCTTCTTCTTTTCTTTTCTTTAATTTCTTTTGGAAGGAGGACAGCCAAGTGGTGAGTTACAGAGAAGTGCCTCCAACGCAGGGCCCTCTGCACCATTTCCCCGAACGAGGACAGTCGTGTAAGCAGTAACATCTGGATGGGGTCAAGCCCACTTTGAAACCCGAATATACAATAATAGCACTTATTTAAACATTGTTTGTGTTTGAATAATGGCAAGAGTTGGGGCCAGATGGGTGAGGGACTTTATTTTTCAGGCTTTTGGACGTGGGCATAGAGAATGTCTGACCGGGTAAGGAATCTGGAGTCGAGTGTGGGGGCTTTGTGGGGACGTAGGACACAGTGGGTTCGAGCAACTCATTTATAGTCATGTTGAATTTTGGCAAAGTTTCTCTTCTGCGTTCAGCAGCTTTAAAACATAAAGTGCCTAAAAACCCAAAAAGGCAGACTAACCCTCGGGGAAGTGCGCTGAGGTAAAGATCTGTGGCTTTGGTGGCTGAGGGGCTGAGAAGGGTGGCGATGAGCTCTGTGAGCTGGGGCTGCACTGGCAGTGGGCTGCGGGTGTGCCGCTGAAGAGGTGAGGCCTTCCAGAGCCCCCGAGTCTGCCGGGCTCACGGAGAAGCCTTTAGGCTCTCTTCGTGTCCTAGCAGTGCTCCCCACCTTGTGCTGGGGTTCAGGCTCTGAAAGCTCCCACGGGATCACAGCAGACCCTCTGCTCTCCCTCCCCCAGAGCACCAACCCCCCACCAGGCTGGGCTGCAACACGTTCCCCTTTCAGATGACTAGGTGCCTCGGTCCAAAGGGCCACCCCACATACTCATACTGGGGATCCCCAGACCTTCTTCCGTACCTGCACCCAACAGGCCACTTGCTTTTGCAAGTTTGTACCCTTTCGAAGGTAAGCCACAGAAGATGGCTGGCTAGAGCTCTAGCTTCTGGAATCAGACTGGGGTTCCCTACCCATTAGGTCTGGGACTGTGGGCAGGTCACTTAACTTCCTTGGTGCTATGGACTGAATGGTTGTGTCTCCCTACAGTTCTTATGTTGAAACCCAATCTCCAATGTGATGGTATTGGGAGATGGGGTCTTTGGGAGGTGATGAGGTCTGAGATTAGTGCCCTTATAAAAGACACCCCATGTGAGGACACAGAGAAAAGATGGTTTTCTATGAAGAGGAAGTGGCCCTCCCTAGACACCAAGCCTGCTGGCACCTTGATCTCAGACTTCCCCGCCTCCAGAACTGGAGAAATAATTTCTGCTGATTATGAGCTGCCCAGTCTATGATATTCTGTTATCGCAGCCAGAACTAAGATACCTGGACTTTAATTTCTCATCTGGGTCAGGCACATCGTTGACAAATGCTTAATAAATATTTGCTGGATGAATTGCTGTCTCTTAGGATCACTGCCAGAACTGTATTAAAGATTGTAGCACGGCATAGTGCTGGGCACGTGGTCCTGGTCCAAGAGTTGCTACCATCATATGATAATATACAGTGTATAATAACTACTATATAATACATGTTATAAAAGAATATTTGCTTATATAATAATAACAACGATATCTAATACCTGCATATATGGTCTTACTGTATAACAGGTCTTATTCCAAGTGCTTTATTAAGGAATTTATTCCTTTCAGCAACCTGATGAAGTAGGTGCTATTACCATCCCTATTTTACAAATGAGAAAACTGAGGCAGGAGAGGTTAAGTGTCTGAGGTCTCACAGCTGGTCAGTGGCAGCTGTGATTGGAACGAAGCAATCCAGCCCAGAGGCCCTGCTTTTCTATCAAGCAGGGTGTATTTTTGAGAAGCAGGGCCTGCCTGGCACGGAGACCTAACTGTCAAGGGGTAAGAAGTCCACCCCAGACATCCCAGGCACTGGTAGGTGAGTTGGGCGGACAAGACACAGAAAAATAACTAAATCAGGGAGCAGTTTTAGAAGCTCCCCCACCGATTTAAAGTTTCAGCCACGTATGCGAGTGTATAAGAACCAGTGTGTTAGATTAATGCTTCTCAGACCTTCATGTGCATTCATAGTAACTGAGGGTCTTGTTAAAATGCAGATGTTGAGACAGTGAGTCTGGATTGAAGCCTAAGTTTTTTTTTTTAATGTGATATAATTAACCTACCATAAAATTCACCATTTCAAAGTGTACAATTCGGTGATTTTTAATATATTCACAAGGTTGTGCAACCATCACTACCATCTAATTTCAGAACATCTTCATCACCCTAAAAAGAAACCGAGTGGCCAATGGCAGTCATTGCTTGATTCCCCTCCCCCGGTCTAACAAACTCTAACCTACTTTCTGTCGCTACAGATTTGTCTATTTTGGACATTTCATATAAATTGAATAGTCCACTAAGTGGCCTTTTGTGTCAGGTTTCTTTCAGTAGCATCGTGTTTTCAAGGCTCATGAATATTGTGGCATTTATCAGTACACCATTCCTTTTTTTCCTCCTTTTTTAAATTAAGTTTTAATTCCAGTATCATTATCTCTGTATATAAAAATTTAAAATTTTTATTTTAATTCCAGTATCATTAACATAGTGTTATATTTCATGGTTTGTCTCCCTCTCTGATTTCTTTCCAGTTTTCCTCCCTTTTCCTGTGGTCCTCTGCGCTATTCCTTATGTTCTACATATGAGTGAAACCATGTAATTGTCTTTCTCTGCTTGACTTACTTCACTTAGCATAATCTCCTCCAGTCCCATCTATGTCGATGCAAATGGTGGGTATTCATCCTTTCTGATGGCTGAGTAATGTTCCATTGTATGTGGACCACATCTTTATCCATTCATCTGCTGAAGGGCATCTCGGCTCCTTCCACAGTTTGGCTATTGTGGACAAAGCTACTATGAACACTGGGGTGCAAGTGCCCCTTCTTTTCACTACATCTGTATCTTTGGGGTAAATGCCCAGTAGTGCAATTGCTGGGTCATAGGGTAGCTCTATTTTTAACATCTTGGGGACCCTCCATACTGTTTTCCAGAGTGGCTGTACCAACTTGCATTCTCACCAACAGTGTAAGAGTGTTCCCCTTTCTCCACATCCTTGCCAACATTTGTTGTTTCCTGTCTTGTTAATTTTGGCCATTCTAACTGGTGTAAGGTGGTATCTCATTGTGGTTTTGATTTGAATTTCCTTGATGGCTAGGGATGTTGAACATTTTTTCATGTCTGTTGGCCATTTGTATATCTTCCTTGGAGAAGTGTTCATGTCTTCTGCCCATTTCTTGACCCAATTATTTGTTTTTTGGGTGTTGAGTTTGAGAAGTTCTTAATAGACCTTGGATACTGGCCCTTTATCCATAATGTCATTTGCAAATATTTTCCCCCATTCATGGGTTGCCTCTTAGTTTTGTTGACTGTTTCCTTTGCTGTGCAGAAGACTTTTATCTTGATGAAGTCCCAAAAGTTCATTTTTCCTTTTGTTTCCTTTGTCTTTAGAGACAGGATGGGGTAACCGGGTGATGGGTATTAAGGAGGGCACATGTGGTGATGAGCACTGGGTGTTACATGCAACTAATGAATCATTAAACACTACATCAAAAAGTAATGATTTATAATATGTTGGCTAATCGAACATAATAAAAATACCATAATGTTATATTAGCTTCAGGTGTACAATGTAGTGGTTCAACACTTCCATCCATCACCCAGTGCTCATCACAAGTGCCCTCCTTAATCCCATCCCCTATTTCACCCATTCCCCTACCCACCTCCGCTCTGGTGACCATCAACTTGTTCTCTGTAGTTGAGAGTCTGTTTCTTGATTTGTCTCTTTTTTCTTTGTTCATTTATTTTGTTTCTTAAATTCCACATACGAAATCCTTTGGTATTTGTATTTTTCTGAATGACTTATTTCACTTACACTCTCTCACTCCATCCGTGTTGTCGTAAATGGCAAGATTTCAGTGCTTTTTATGGCTGAATAATATTCCATTGTATATATATCACATCTTCTTTATCCATTCATTTATCAATGGAAAATTGAGCTGCTTCCATAATTTTGCTGCAACAGCAAAATTATTAAACACAGGGGTGCATATATCCTTTCAGATTAGTGTTTTGGTATTTTTTGGGTAAATACCCAGTAGTGAGATCATTGGATTGTAGGCAGTTCTATTTTTTTTAAAGATTTGTTTATTTATTTGAGAGAGAGAGAGCGAGAGAGCACACGAGCCTGGGGGGAGGAGCAGAGGGAAAGGGAGAGGGAGAGAAGCAGACTCCCTGCTGAGCACAGAGCCCGATGCAGGCCTGGATCCCACAAGCCTGAGATCATGACTTGAGCTGAAACACCAAGAGTCAGACACTTAACTGACTGAGCCACCCAGGTACCCCAGTAGTTTGATTTCTAATTTTCTGAGGAACCTCCATAATGTTTTCCACGGTGTCTACACCAGTTTTCATTTCCACCAATGGTGCACGAGGGTTCTTTGTTCTCCACATCATCACCAATACCTGTTGTTTCTTGCACTGTGGAGTTTAGCCATTCTGATCAGTATGAGGTGATATCTCATTGTTGTTTTGATTTGTATATCCCTGAAGTACAGCATTTCTTTTGATGACTGATTCCACTGCATGGACATACCACATTTTGTGCAACTGTCTGTCAATTGGTGAACAAATGGGTTACTTCCACTTTTTGACTGTTATAAATAACGTTGATATAAACCCTTGTGTACAAGTTTTTGTGTGGACATATGTTTTCAATTCTGGTGGATATATACCTAGGAGTAGAATTGCAGAATCATAATAATTCTATGTTAGCATTTTTTGAGGAACTCCCAAACTGGTTTTCAAAATTGCTGCACTATTTTACATTCCCACCACGGGTAAGAGAGTTCCAGTTTCTGTACATCCTTGCCAACTCTTGTTATTGTCTGATTTTTTGATTATAGTCATCCTAGTGGGTGTGAAATGGTATTTTATTGTGTTTTTGACTTGCATTTCCCTAATGACTAATAATGTTGAGAATCTTTTCATGTCCTAATTTGGCCATTAGTATATGTTCTTTAGGGAAAGGTCTATTTAAATCCTTGGCACATTTTATTTCATTTTTAAAGATCTTATTTGAGAGAGAGAGAGAGAGAGAGAGAGTGAGCATGAGTGGGGGGAGAGTCAGGGGACAGAAGCAGACTCCCTGCTGAGCAGGGAGTCCATGGGGCTCGATCCCAGGACCCTGAGATCATGACCTGAGCAGAAGGGAACACTTAACCTACTGAGCCACCCAGGTGCCCCAATCCTTCACACATTTTAAATGCATTTTGAAAAAGTAATCTCTGTACTCAAATGGGGTTCAAACTCACGATCCCAAGATCAAGAGTTGCATGCTCTACGAACTGAGCCAGCCAGGTACCCCCTGGGCACATTTTACAATGGGTGCTCTTTTTATTGTTGAACTGTAAGTGTTCTTAATATATTCTGGATACTAGATTTTTTTTAATCAGATGTATGATTTACAAATATTTTCTCTCACTTTAGAGGCTGTCTTTTCACTCTTGTGATAGTACCCTTTGAAGCCCAAACTTGACGATGACCAATTTATCTATTTTTCCTTTTGTAGTTTGTACTTGTGGTGTAGTATCTAAAAAAAACATTGCCTAATCCAGGGTCACAAAGATTTTTCATTTTTAGAAATTCTTAGGCTGGAGGCGCCTGACTGGCTCAGTTGATTAAGCGTTTGCCTTCAGCTCAGGTCATGATCCCAAGGTCCTGGGATTGAGTTCCACACTGGGCTCCTTGTTCAGTGGGGAGTCTGCTTCCCCCTCTCCTCCCTGCTCATGCTCCCTTGCTCTCTCTCTCTCTCTGTGTCTCAAATAAATTAATAAAATCTTTAAAAAAAATTCTCAGGTAATTCTGATGCTGCTTGTTCAAAATCCACAGTTTGGGTAACAAGAAGCTAAAGCATTTCTTTTTCTTTTCAATGACCTGGTGGAATAGAAGCCACTGTTCTCTTTGGCTGGCTTAGTGGATCAACTCTGATCCAGCCTGAATCAAACTGGAGTTTTCCTTAATCTGTCAGGGCTCTCCCACAGGGTTCCAGGTGGGGCTAGAGCATAGCAGTGGGCTGCCTTCCCTTTTTGTTGGAAGCTCTGAACTTAAGAACTTGGATCAGTTCAAATCCAGTACTGTAAACTCTAGGTAAACAATGCTTTCACCATGCTAGAATTTAGTTGTTGAAAGTGTAACTTAAACGAGTGAGCCTTTGTCTGTAGCTCTGACTGCAGAGAAACTTCTGTCCTAGAAGCATTTGCTGTAATGAGGTTTGAGACCTAAATGGCAGGCAGGACTGTGTCCCAAACAAGTCACAGAGCATATGAACAATACAGTTGTGTGATTCTCTCAGCAAGCTCAATTTCAGAATGTAATGCTCCCTTTAATGATATGTTTATTAGCAAAAAGTTTAGCCTGGTTTCCTCTGCTTTGTTTTGTGTGTGTGTGTGTGTTCTTTACATTTGGTTGATGCTTTAACAAAACCACCACTTTCAGATCCAGAGCTTCGAAAATAATCTTGGGTTATTGATGTCTTTTTTTTCTGGATGATGGTTTTTGTTCCTCTGGACCAGTTCCTTTCATGGACTAAGTGAAGGTGACCCCCGCCCCCCCCCGCCCCGGCCTGCCCAGACTCCAGAGAGCCATCCTTGAGGTCACTGGCCAAGGGCTCAGCCAGCCTGGCTACCGAACAGGAAATGTTGGCTATGGACACTGGGGGAGTAGTGGGAGTTAGTGGGTAGCATTTTCCTGGCAAAGTCAGAATGAGTCCAGCTATAGGGGCACCAAAGGGGAAAGGACCACAGGGTCTCCTCCCCTGCTTACAGTCTAGTCCCCACCAACCTGGCCTTCCATCCAGAGCCATTTCTCAACAATCCTCTCCACTCAGCCTTCTCTGAACCACTTCTCCTTAGAATGTTCCCGATGTTCACTGTTTAGTAAGGCAATGCGGAGGGAATTCAGGTATTCATCAGTCATTCATTTGCTCCTTCTCACATACTTATTGAGCCCCTACTATGTGCAGGTCTCTGTGCTTATCACTGGAGGGATTACAAAAATTGTCTTTGCCCTCACAAAATTTATAGTCTGATGGAGACAGCTATTCTAATTCATTAGTTCAGCAAATGTCAGGCACTGTTCTAGGTGTTGTGGCTAAAGCAGTGACAAGAACAGGCCAGGCTTCTGCCCTCGTGGTGCTTACAAGTGCAGCCAACAGCTAGCTTTAACATAGGCCAGTTCAGTTAAAGAAGTACCTGCTGTCCTCATTCTCCATCCACTCACTCATTCACTTACCCATTCCAGAAGTAGTTAGCAAGCTCCTACTATACACCAGTCACCCTGTAGAATTCTGGTGAGTCCGGAAAGACCAGGTCTCTTCTCTCTTGGTCCTCACAGTCTAGTGGGGGGAATTCAGTCATGAATCAAGTAATTATACTAACAAATCTATAATTACAAACCAAGATAAATTATTTGAGGAATACCTAAGGCAGGACTGTCCTTGCCCGACACACCTCCATGAACTTACTGGTTCAACGCACTCAGCTGACTTCCAACCATCAGCATCTGCATCTCTTCCTTTCCCATCCCCAGCAAACCTTATCCAAACACTTTCAGGGCTCGTTGGGCACAGAGAAATTACTCTTACTTAACTGGTAGGGTTAGGGAATTATGTTGTACGTAATGACATTTTCGGTTACCTAGAACTGATACCTCCATGCCAAAGATTCACAGCTTCCCCTCCTTTGTTAACCATTTTGATAGGAACTTCCTGAAGTAATATATACTTTTCTGCTTTTAAGAGCAATGTATGTTGAGTGTAATCTCATCATATCTCAATGAGTCAGCTAATATATGGAACTGCTTTTACCCAACATTTTAGTATCGATTGTTTGTTTTTACCGGAGTTGATTATTAATTTGGGAGTTGATAAATGGTGACTTTCTAATTTTGTCATTCCTTCTATATTCTTTGGCTGGCATTCTTTTGTAAAGAAGAGCCCCATCACGTATGCTCCCACCTCCTTCTCTTTTTCTCTTTCTTTCCCTCTCTTTTTTAGTGTCACTGTGGATTCATGGATTATTTTCCTTATTCTATCAATTGCCATTATTATTTTTTTTCCATGCACAACTTGTCCTGAATTTGGCCAGTGAGAACATACTTTAAATCAACTCCTGTATTCTTTTTAAAAAAGAAATAGTTTTATTGTGGTATAACTGAAATACAGTAAACTGCACATATTTAAAGTATACAATTTGGTAAATTTTGACATATATATATACCTATAAAATTATCATCACAATCAAGATGATAAACATATCCATCTCTCCCTAAAGTTTCCTTGTGCTCCTTTGCAATTCCTCCCTCTTCCTGCAGATTTCCCCCTTCCCCCAGGCTCTCAGGGAAATGTAGATCTGTTTTCTTTTATCATACAGTAGGTTGCATATTCTTGAACATGATCTAAATGGCATCATATAGTATGTACTCTTATTTTGTCTGTTTTTTTTTCACTCAGCATAATTATTTTGAAGTCCATTCAAATTGTAGAGTATATTTGTAGTTTATTCCTTTTTATTATTGGACAGTATTTCAACAATAGTTTTCAATGGCTAACCACAACTTATTTATTCACCTGTGGATGGACATTTGTTTCCAATTTTGGGCTTTTACAAATAAAACTGCTGTGAACATTCACGTGTACATCTTTGTGGGGCGCGTGCACTCACTTTCTCTTGGTAATTACCTAGGAGTGGAATGGCTGTAACTTATGCTAGGTGTATGGTTAACATTTTAAGAAACTGCCAAACTATTTTGCAAAATGGTTATACCATTTTACATCCCCTAGCAGTGCGTGAGAATTCCTATTCCTCCACATCCTTACCAACACTTGTTATAGCTAGTTTTTAAAAATTTTAGTCATTCTAATAGATTTGTAGTTGCATCTCATCATGGTTTTAATTTGCACTTCCCTAATAACTAATGGTCTTGTGTGGATTTTTATTTGCCTATTTGCCATTCAAATTTTGAAGAAATTTTGAAGAAGTATCTGTTCAAATGTTTTTCTCTTTTTAAAATTGGATTGTTTCTTATTATTTATTTTTGTATGTTCTCTAGTACACAGAAGAGTCTTGCCTTTACAATAGGAAATAATTAGTCCTAGAATGAGTACTTTTGGCCCCCAATTAACTAATCTTAAAAGCAAGAACCCAAAAGATCAAACTCTTTCCAACTGATTTAACTGTGCCTCAGAACAAACCTCGAGATATGTATAGGAATATGAGAGTATTCAGCAACCAACAAGGTAAAATTTGTAACGTCTGGAATCCATTCCAAAATTACCAGCATGCAAAGAAGCAGAAAAATATGTCCCATAATGGAGAGAATAAAATCAGTCAATTGCAATTGACCCAGAACTAACACAGATGTTAGAATGAACAGATCACAAATTTAGAATAGTAATGATAACCTTAAATGTATGTTCAAAAGTTAAGTAGAGACATGAATAAGAAAAATACATATAGAATATTTAGAAATGAAAACTATAATGCATGATAAAAAAATTCACAGGGATTAACAGATTTGATATTGCAGAAGAAAATATTTGTGAACTTGAAGACATAGTAATAGAAACTATTGACAGTGAAACACTGAAAGATAAGAGAATCTTAAAAATAAAAAAAGCATCAATGAGCTGTGGGAAAGATTTAAGTGGCTTAATATATATGTAATTAGAGTCCTCAGAGGAGACAGGGAAGGGAGAAAAAAGATATTTGAAGAAATCATGGTTGAAGGATTTCCAAATTTGATGACAGCAATGAAATCACAGATCCAAGAAAATCAATAAAACTCAGGCATAAGAAACATGATGAAAACGACACCAAAGGACATCAGAATGTAATTAAATAAAACCAGCCTTAACAAAAACATATTAAAAATAGCCAGAGAAAAAAAGAAATATTATGTACAAAGTAGCAAAGGTAAAAATGACAGCAGATATCTTATCAGAAACAATGCTATGGGGGCGCCTGTGTGGCACAGCGTTTAAAGCGTCTGCCTTCGGCTCAGGGCGTGATCCCGGCGTTATGGGATCGAGCCCCACATCAGGCTCCTCTGCTATGAGCCTGCTTCTTCCTCTCCCACTCCCCCTGCTTGTGTTCCCTCTCTCGCTGGCTGTCTCTATCTCTGTCAAATAAATAAATAAAATCTTAAAAAAAAAAAAGAAACAATGCTATGGAGAAGATAGTGAAGCAATTCAATAATTTAAATTACTGAAAGGAAAAAAGGAAAACCCTGCCAACCCAGAATTCTATACCCAGCAAAAAAACCAAACCAAAACAAACCCCCCAAACTTTCAAAAACAAAGATAAAATACAGGATTTTAAAGAATCAAAAAAAGCTGAAAGAATGCATCAGCAGTGGATCTAGCACTATGAGAAATGTCAAAGGAAGTCCTCAGGTAGAAGGAAATGGTAGCAGAAGGAAAAGGATCTGCACAAAAGAATGAAGAGCACTGGAAATGGTAACCACATAGACAATTATATAAGAACTTTTCTCTTATTTAAATCTCTTTAAAAGACAATTGACTATTTAAAAACTAACAGTGTTTTGTGGAGATTATGACAAAAGTAAAAGCATAATGAATAGTAACAATTCTTTAAAGGTAGGAAGGGAGAAATGAAAGTATACTATTATAAGGTTTTTACACATATGTGAAATGGGATAATATTACTTGAAGGAAGAATATAAATTACTTAAAGATAGTATACCAAAAACACTAATGCAATGATTACAATAAAAACAAAGAGTTATAGCTGAAAAGATAAAATGGAATCAATCCAAAAGAAGTAAGAAAAGGACCAAAAATGAAGCAAAAAAAGTATGGCGCTTCCTCAAAAATTAAAAATAGAACTACCCTACAACCCAGCAATTGCACTACTAGGTATTTACCCTTAGGATACAAAAATACTGATTTGAAGTGGCACCTGCACCCTGATGTTGATAGCAGCATTATCAACAATAGCCAAATTATGGAAAGAGCCTAAATGTACATCGACTGATGAATGGATAAAGAAGAGGTGGTATATTCTAAAAAATGGAATATTACTCAGCCATCAGAAAGAATGAGATCTTGCCATTTGCAACAATAAGGATGGAGCTAGAGTGTATTATGCTAAGTGAAATAAATCAGAGAGAGACAAATACTGTATGATTTCACATATGTGGAATTTAAGAAACAAAACAAATAAACATTGGGGAAGGGGGGAAAAGAGAGGGAAGCAAACTATAAGGGACTCGTAACTATAGGGAACAAAGGAGGGTTGTTGGAGAGAGGTGGATGGGGGATGGGCTAAATGAGTGTGGGCATTAAGGAGGGTACTAGTTGTGATCAGCACTGGATATTATATGTAAGTGATGAATCACTGAATTATACACCTGAAGCCAATTTTACTGTATGTGTTAACTAACTAGAATTTTAATAAAAACTTTAAAAAAATGAAGCAAAAAACAGATATATTTAAATCCAACCATATCAGTAATCACATTAAATGTAAATGACTTAAATACTCCAATTAGAAGGCAGAAGAAAAACAGGAGCCAACTATATGCTGACTACAAAGAATACCCTTTAAATATGAAGAAAAAATAGATTAAAAGTAAAAAAAAAAAAAGAAAAAAAAAGAAAAAGACATACCATATTAACACTAATCAAAAGAAAGCTAGAATAGTTTTATTAATAGTTAATAGATTTCAGAACAAAGAATATTTCCAGTAGTGAAGAAAATCAACTGATAAAATGATAAAGGACTCAATTCATCAATAGGACATAACAATTCTAAATGTTTGTTCACCTAGTAACATAGCTTTGAAATACATGATGCAGGAAGCCAGAGGGGAATTTTGAAATAAATTATCTAGTCCAGCTGCTTTCTCTGTCTCTAATTCTCTCACTTCCTCCCTCCCTCCCTCCCTCCCTTCCAGTCTTCCTTCCTTCCTTCCTTCCTTCCTTCCTTCCTTCCTTCCTTCCTTCCTTATTTCTCACCTTCCTTCTTCTCCTTCTCCTCCTCCTTATTTCACAAATGAAGAAACCATGTCCGGAGGTAAAGTAATTGCAGAGGCACACATCAGTGAGAAGCAGAGCTGGGTCTAAGACTCAGATCTTCACACTTCTTATCTAGGACCTTTCCTTCTTCACTGCACTTTACTAAGCTTGAACAAACATTGTCTTTGAAACATTAACAACTCCTAAAGTGAAGGTATGAATGGTTCACAAATAAACGGACCACTAGTTAGAAAACAGAAGTGCGACCCAGACACCGTTCCTCATGTGTTGCTGGTTGATTGGCATCAGACAGCACGGAAGCCAAACAAAAGGTTGAAAAGAAAATTGGGGAACTCCTGTCTTGTGGCTTGAGACTTGTTCATTGAATTTCTGCTTTCAGGAGAAGTCTGGGAACCTTGGGTAGGAATTCTTTTTAGTGGTCATTGTACCTTTCTGGCACTGGATGGGGAAGGCCACTTAAGTATAGGACTTTTTTGACATGAATATTTTGGTGAATTTTCCCGGAAATAGTGGCTGCCGTAGGCTCCCTCCTGCCTGTGCTGTCAATGTGCCCAATGGCTCAGTTCTGCCAACTGGCCCATGAATTCACATGGAAATCAATTATTAGCTGAGCAAGAGCTATGGGAGATACTGAGTACTGACCCATGCACTGGGATGAAGGCAATCAAATACAGGGTCATCTGAGGTCAAGCCCATGGCTTTGGATAGCCATTTGTTATGTGGAATTGAGCAGGGAACCATAAACACAAGAGTCAGTGAGTGAAGTTAACTAATTATACACAACTGTGACCATAGCTTGGGTTGATCAGACAGGGCAAGGCAGAGGCAGTTAGAATGCAGAAGTATATTTAAAAACATAGCCTCTCCCAGCCAGAAATGGTGGAGTCAGCACTGGAAAGGCATGAGTAGGAGTTAGAGCAGACATCTTCAATTTAAAGACCATGGAACATGGGTTTGGAGAGGAGTGGACGGTAATTTCAAGGCTCCTGGACAATTAAACCAATGAGAGCTGCATTATGTCAGCCTAGGGTAACTACCCTGACAGTCAGAGTCAAAAACAGAAGCTTATAAAAAATGCTTCTCCCCTGAACAATAACTCTGGGGTAATATAATCCAGAGCTCCATGCAAGAGAGGTGGGCAGCTGGACAGTCAATCAGATTGGCTCATCCATCTCATTATTATTATTAAGGGAGGATAAAAAGAAAAAAAATATCTAACAACAGTATGCCAAAAAGAAGGCATATAGACTTTGGAGTTAAACAGATTTGAGTTCAAATCTCTTCTCAACCACTGGAAACTATGTGACTAGATCAAATTACCCAATTTTTCTGAGCCTCAATCTCCTCAACCATAAGAAGAGGAGGATTATATGCACATCACGGGACTGTTGTAAGGCCTAGGAACACTGTATGAACATACATAAGATCCCTCCCATGTAGCAGGATTGGTAAAATGGTCCTCCTCCTCCAGCTGCTTCTCCTCATTATCTCATGGATGGCTTTGGGCAAGCTGTCTTCTTCTTCCTTTGCCCTTAGTTTAGTTTTATTTTGTCCCCGGGTAGAAAAATTAGGAGCATAACACTGGTCACTAGATCAGAATCCTCTTTCCCCTATGGAGTATGTAATACTGCCTTCCCCTCCATGCAGGGGGTGAAAGTGGCTTTAGTTACTTGCTGTTTCTGAGATTGAGTGTGAAGTTGCCAAGGCCAGGTTTCTGTATTACACACATACCAAGCTAGTTCCTCAGCCCCAAACTATGTACCTATCCTCTGTCTGACTAGAAGAACTGAACGTGGCCACAATTAGATATATTTAATTAAGTATCTATAAAAAGCAATAACATGTCAACTAGGCAATTGTAACTCAACTGATTGATTTTGTAATTATTTCACATATATTATATTTGATTTTGGCAATGGGTGTAGGAGCAGTTAAAGATATTTACAAAGGAATCCTGTCCAACAATGGTAGTTACCCTGCTTATAATCCCATAGGACCCCATAGGACCCTACTCCCTGAACAACAAACATAAAAACAAGGCTCAAAGCAGTCCCAAACTCCAAAGTGAGAGATCTAATCATCCCCTTCTCCACTCTTTACTATCCTGTTTTTTTCACACCTCTGCTGGATTGGGTGGAAACTCTTCTAATTTTGTCAGCTAAAATTTGGGCTGGGCATCTCTATTTGTTTGTTTTTTAAGATAAAAATAATATAATAAGACCGTGGTTAATGCCTCATTTATTTCCCTAAAAAGTATAAAAGAGTTGCCATTGGAAATCTTGCCTCCACATACTGCTTCCTGACAGGGTATCTGCAGAAGTCCCACAGAGGAACATGTTGGTGAGGAGAGACTAAAAGCTAAGGGTGCTGTATTAGTCAGGATTCTTCAGAGAGAGAGAACCCATAATAAAAAGATTTATTATAAGGAGTTGGCTCATATGATCATGGAGGCTAACAAATCCCAAGATTGGCAGTCAGCAAGTTGGAGACCTGAGAGAAGTTTGAAGGCCTGAGAACCAGGAGAGACAATGGTGTGAATCCAGTCCAAAAGCCAGTAGGTTAAGACTGAAGAAGAGCCAATGTTTTGGTACAAGTGTGAAGGTAGAAAAAAACCCAATGTCCCAGCTGAAAGGCAGTGAGGCAAGAGGAATTCCCTTTTATTCAGGAGAGGGTCAGTCTTTTCATTCTTTCTAGGACTTTAACTGATTAGATGAGGCCCACCCATATTAGCATTTAGCCACAGAACAGCAGACTCTAAGCCAAGGGTGGGTTAAGGTCCAGCAAGACTGAAGAAAAGACCAGAGATAGCAATCAAGATATAGGTTTATTGGGGGAACCTACAAAAAGGGAATCAGGAGCAGCCGACTGGACAAAGCATCTGCTGCTGGGATCTACATGCAGCCAGCTCTTACAGTGTAGCAACTTAGCCTAGCAACTATCGAAGCTCTTCCCTTCCTTACACAGCCAGCATTCCAAGGAGATCAAGGCCTGCCCTCTGGACATTCTTTGTTACCAGGGAAATGCTCCAGGTTGGCCAGTCCTAGAGTACCCAACCTTGAACACTGAACAGCACGTTCTTCTACACATTCTGCTTAGTAGGAATGTAGGAGGATGGGATCTCTACTTTCTCAAGATAGCAATTAACAGGACACTCAGCGTGTGCTTGCACAAACTAGCTACCCGGCATGTACCATACAGTTTGGGAGGGCAGTCTGCTCTATTCAGATTATGGATTTAAATGTTAAACTCATCCAAAAATACCCTCATAGGAGCCTAGTTCAAGGCGGCAACATAGGAAGATCTTGAACTTACCTCCTCCCACATACCCACTGAGTCCACAGCTACATGTGGAACAATTTCGTCTTCAAAAAACCCCCTAAAGACTGTCTGAGTGATGGCTATACATTAGGTGAACAAGAAGAAAACCATCTTGAGGTGGGTAGTAGAGACTGGGACACACTCTCCCCATAAACCCTACCCCTGGGGCGGTGTCCCATAACTGAGAAGGACGTTGGAACCTGCAGCCTCTCTCTGAGAAGTGAGGGGTTCAGACTGCACATTGAGAACCCCAACTTCTGGAATGTACACTTAGATAAGCTTCCTAAACATCTGGCTTTTAGAAAACCCTTAGGACTCACATTCTGAGACCCACAAGACTCCAGCAATCTGAGAGGTTGCTCTTAAAGAACTTATGAGGCCAGACTTGCCCGCCCCTGACCCAGCTTAGAGGCAGCAATCCTGCCCAGACCTAAAGTGAAGGAGACTCACCTTCTTATAGTAAAGCACCAGTCTGAGGGGCAGGCATCTAATTTAGCACACATATCTAGGAGTGTGCTGGAACACTCTCCAGGGCTGGAGACTTGGCGGGGGGTGTTATCTTCACACTTTCTTTGCCATGCTCCGGAGCACTGGTGTTTCTAGTGGGAGCTTTTGCAGGCATCTGGTGCCACCGTCCTTGTGGCTGATGCTGAGGCGACTCCTCTTGCTCACCTGGTCCTAGGGGACAGGGGAGCTTGTGCTCCTGGTCACATGGGATTGTAATAATCAGTATTATCCAGAAAGAAGTTTATACGCTAGTCTGGCATCCTGATTTTTCACACCTGGTGTCAGGGGACACCTGTTTATCGCCTGGCTCTGTTGGCCAGTGGGGTTTATGCTTGTGGGTCCCAAGGTTTGTAACCAATAGAGAAAGAGTTCTTTTTTTTTTTTGGTAAACATTTTTAAAAAATTTAAATTCAATACACATATAGTGATTATTAACTTCAGTGGTAGAGTTCAGTGATTAATCAGTCTTATATAATACCCAGCACTCATTACATCACATGCCCTCCTTAATGTCCATCACCCAGTTACCATCCCCCCACCCTCCTCCCCTCCAGCAACCCTCAGTTTGTTTCCTATGATTAAGAGTCTCTTATGGCTTGTCTCCCTCTCGGATTTCATCTTGTTTTATTTCCCCCCCACCTTCCCCTATGACCCTCTGTTTTGTTTCTTAAATTCCACATATGAGTGAGATCATATGATAATTATCTTTCTCTGATGGACTTATTTTTCTTAGCATAATACCCTCTAGTTCCATCCATGTCATTGCAAATGGCAAGATTTCATTTTTTGGTGGCTGAGTAGTATTCCATTGTGTGTGTGTGTGTGTGTGTGTGTATCCATATTCCACATCTTCTTTATCCATTCATCTATTGATGGACATCTGGGCTCTTTCCATTGTTTGGCTATTGTGGACATTGCTGCCATAAACATTGGGGTGCAGGTGCCCCTTCAGATCACTATGTTTGTATCTTTGGGGTAGATACCTAGTAGAGCAATTGCTGGGTTGTAGGGTAGCTCTATTTTCAACTTTTTGAGGAACGACCATACCGTTTTCCAGAGTGGCTGCACCAGCTGCATTCCCACCACCTGTAAGAGGGTTCCTCTTAAGAGATCTTAAACAGCTATAACCCTGAGGGCACAGCAAGAGGCAACAGGCTCAGGAACTCAGTCTTTCTGTGAAGGCAGCCTATTAGCTAATCATTTGCCCAGGGGATGCTCCTTGATCACTTGACTCTAGTGCTAGGGGGGCTTGCATTCCTGGCTCCTACAGGCCTGTGACAATCAAAGAGCTGGGTCTTGGCAGGTTACCAGCTTCATGATACTGTGCAGTCAGTCTTTCTGTGAAGAAGCCTTCTTTGCTTCTTCTGGAGCATCAGCCTGAAGAGCAGGCTTTGGGTTTGGCACACATTTAGTGGCCCATGAAGCTGCTCTCAGGGAACGTAGGCTGTGGATGCTGTCTTGGCCCACTCCCTCTGCTTTGCTCCAACTTGCTGGTATCACCCAGAAAAGAGCTTATACACTCATCTGGAACCCCAATTTCTGTAACTTCACTCAGAAGATGTGTCCTGATGGTTGGCTCTGGTGGCCAGTGGTCTTATTCCTGCAGTCCCATAGGACTGTATTTATTTGCATACTTTAAAAGCTGATGCCTGAGGGTCTGGCTTTCAGTCAGCCTGAATCTAAATGCTGAGATCCTCCCTTTTGGGACACTGACAGGTCTTGGCACATCCTCAACTACTGAGAGCTATTTAAAATATAATAGGCTGCTGGATAAGCACAGAGGTTTGAGAGACAGCCAAGAACTGAGGCAGAGTTGAGCAAGGGTCATCTCCTACATGAGGCCACACCTTCAACACTGGGAGAAGTGGTTGTTTCATCTACTGTATAGAAGCCAACACAGAGTCAAGCAAAACGAAGAAACAGAACATGTTCCAAATGAAAGAATACAGTAAAACCTCAGGAAAAAACCTTGATGAAATAGAGATAAGTAATTTACCTGATAAAGAGTTCAAAGTAATGGTCATAAAGATGCTTACTGATCTCAGAAGAAGAATGGATAATTATAGAAAGGATTTCAACAAAGAAATAAAAAATATAAGAAAGTACCAAGTAGAAGTCACAGAGTTGAAGAATACAGTAGCTGAACTAAAAATATACACTACAGAATTTTGGCAACAGACTAGATGAGCAGATGAAAGGATCAGTCCACTTGAAGACAAGGCAGTGGAATTCAATCAATTAGATAGGCAAAAAGAAAAAAGGATGAAGAAAAGTGAAGATAGCTTATAGGACAACATGAAATGGACTAACATTTGCATCATAGGGATCCCAGGAGGAGAGGAAAGAGAAAAAGGGAAGAAACCTTTTTCAAATAATTGAAGAAATAATGGCTGAAAACATTCCTTAGTCTGAGGAAGGAAGCAGACATCCAGATCCAGGAATCCCAGGGAGTTCCAAATAAGAGGAATGCAAAGAGACTCACACCAAGACACAGTATAATTAAAAAGTCAAAAGTTAAAGACAAGGAAAGAATATTAAAATCAGCCAGAGCAAATAAATTGTTACATACAAGCGAACCCCGGTAAGACTACCAGCAGATTTTGCAGCAGAAACCTTGCAGCTCAGAAGAGAGTAGCATGATATATTTAAAGTGCTGAAAGAAAGAAAAAAAAAAAAAGCCAACTCTTTCAACCAAGAATACTCTACATAGCAAAGTCATTATTCAGAAGTGAAGAAGAGATAAAAAGTTTTCCAGATAAGCAAAAGCTAAAGGAGTTCATTACCACTAAACCAGCCTTATAAGAAATGTGAAAGGGACTTCTTTAAGCTAAAAAGAAAAGGTGCTAATAAGTAATAAGAACACATATGAAAGAATAAATATCACAGACAAAGTAAATACATGGTAAAGGCAGTGGATTAATCACGTATAAAGCTAGTACGAAGACAAAAGAAGCAAAAATAATTACAATAATTAAGTAAGGGATACACAAGATAAAAAAGATGTAAAACATGACATCAAAAACATAAAACTTGGTGGGATGCCTGGGTGGCTCAGTTGCTTAAGTGTAGGACTCTTGGTTTCAGCTCAGGTCATGATCTCAAGCTTGTGAGATTGAGCCCCAAGTTGGCTCTGTGCTTGGTGGGGAGTCTGCTTGAGATTCTCTCCCTCTGCCCCTTCTCCTGCTCAGGTGAGCCCTCTTTCTTTCTCAAATAAATGAATAAGATCTTAAAAGAAAAACTACCTTGACTTAAAAAAAAAAAAAAAACATGGGGTGGGAAGGTAAGAATAATAATGCTGAGTTATACAATAGGATTAAACTTAAGTTGTTATCAACTTAAAATAGATTATCATAGATATAAGTTGCTATATGCAAGCCTCATGGTAACCACAAAGCAAAAACTTACTGTAAATACATAAGAGATAAAGGAATCTAAGCATATCACTAAAGAAAGTCATCAAACCACAAAGGAAGAGAGCCAGAGATGAAAGGAACAGAGAGGAACTACAAAAACAGCCAGAAAACAACTTAAAAAAGGGTAATAAGCACATACCTCTCAAGAGTTACTTTAAATGTAATTTAAACACATAATGTGGTCGAATGGATTAAAAAACAAACAAACAAAAACAAGACCCATCTATATGCTACAAGAGACTCATTTTGAATGTAAAGACACACACAGACTGAAAGTTAAGGAATGGAGGAAGATATTTCAAGCAAATGGAAACAACAACAACAAAAAGCTTCAGTAGCTATACTTATATCAGACAAAGCAGACTTTAAAACAAAGACCGTAATAAGAGACAAAGAAGGTAAAAATGGTAAAATGGTAAAAAGGATAATCCAACAAAAAGATATAATATTTGTAAACATTTATGCACCCAAAACAGGAGCACTTAAATATATAAAGCAAATATTAACAGATCTAAGGGGAGAAATAGGGAGAAATATAATAACAGAGGAATCTACTTATTTATTTATTTTAAAGATTTAATTTATTTATTTGACAGAGAGAGAGAGAGACAGGCAGCGAGAGAGGGAACACAAGCAGGAGGAGTGGGAGAGGAAGAAGCAGGCTCCCAGCGGAGGAGCCTGATGTGGGGCTTGATCCCAGAACACCGGGATCACGCTCTGAGCCGAAGGCAGACGCTTAACGACAGAGCCACCCAGGCGCCCCAACAGAGGACTTTAAAACCCCACTTATGTCAATGGGTAGATCATCCAGGCAGAAAATCAATAAGGAATCATTGGTCTTAAATGACACATTAGGACAGATGGACTTAACAGATATTTATAGTACATTTCCAAAAGCAACAGAATACACTTTCTTCTCAAGGGCATATGGAACATTCTCCAGGATAGATCATATGTTAAACCACAAAACAAATCTTGATATGTTTAAAAGAATTGAAATCATCTCAAGCATCTTTTCTGACCCCAGTGGTACGAAACTAGAAATTAATTACACAAAGAAAATTGGAAAACTCACAAATATGTGGAGACTAAACAACATGTTACTAAATAGCCAAGAGATCAAAAGAGAAATAAAAAAAATACCTTGAGACAAATAAAAATAGAAATGCAACATTCCAATATTTATGGGATGCAACAAAAGCAGTTCTAAGAGGAAAGTTTATAGTGATAAACACCTACATTAAGAAACAAGAAGTCTTGGGGCGCCTGGGTGGCACAGTGGTTGAGCGTCTGCCTTCGGCTCAGGGCGTGATCCCGGCGTTATGGGATCGAGCCCCACATCAGGCTCCTCCACTATGAGCCTGCTTCTTCCTCTCCCACTCCCCCTGCTTGTGTTCCCTCTCTCGCTGGCTGTCTCTCTCTGTCAAATAAATAAATAAAATCTTAAAAAAAAAAAAAAAAAGAAACAAGAAGTCTTAAACAGCCTAACTTTACATCTCAAGGAACTAGAAAAAGAACAAAGTTAGTAGAAGGAAGGAAATAACAAAGATTAGAACAGAAATAAATGAAATAGACACTGAGAAGACAAAGGAATGGAAACAATGAAACTAGGACCTGGTTATTTGAAAAGATAAACATAATTGACAACCTTTAGCTAGACTCACCAAGAAAAAGAAGAGAAGACTCAAGTAAAATCAGAAACAAAAGAGGAAATGTTACAGCTGTTATCACAGAAATACAAAGGACCATAAGAGACTATTATTATGAACAATTATATGCTAAAAAATTGAACAACCTAGAAGAAATGGATAAATTCCTAGATACATACAGTCTACCAAGACTGAATTGTGATGAAATCAGAAACCTGAAGACTGATTACTAGTAAGGAGATTGAATCAGTAACCATAAATCTCCCAACAAGTCTGGGACCAGATGGTTTCACTGGTGAATTCTACCAAACATTCAAAGAATAATTAAAACCATCTTTCTCGGGGTGCCTGGGTGGCTCAATCAGCTTAGTCCAACTCTTGATTTCAGCTCAGGTCATGACCTCAGGGTCATGAAATTGAGCCCTGCTTAAGATTCTCTCTCTCTCTCCTTCCCCCTCTGCCACTTCCTCACCTCTTAAAAAAAATTTTTTTTAAAGATTTTGTTTATTTATTTGACAGAGAAAGAGACAGGCAGCGAGAGAGGGAACACAAGCAGGGGGAGTGGGAGAGAAAGAAGCAGGCTTCCAGCGGAGGAGCCTGATGTGGGGCTCGATCCCAGAACGCCGGGACCACGCCCCGAGCCGAAGGCAGACGCCCAACGACTGAGCCACCCAGACGCCCCTAAAATTTTTTTTAATAAATTAAAAAAAAAAAAAGAAAAAAGAAAAACCATCCTTCTCAAACACTTCCAAGAAATAGAAGAGGAAGATATTCTTCCAAACTTGTTTTATGAAGCCAGCATTACTCTGATACAAAAACCAGACAAGGACACCACAAAAAAGAAAATTACTGGCCAATATCCCTGATGAACATAGATGCAAAAATTACAAAATATAGCAAATTGAATTCAACAATACATTAAAAGGATCATAAACCATGACCAGGTGGGATTTATGCCAGGGATGCAAGAATGATTCAACATTCACAAGTCAGTCAATGTGATACACCACATTAACAAAGTGAGGGGTAAACATCATATGGTCATCTCAGTAGATGCAGAAAAAGCACCTGACAAAATTCAACATCCATTTATGATAAAACTCAACAAAGCAGATATAGAGGGAACGTATCTCAACATAATAAAAGTCCTACATGATAAGCCCACTATTAACCTCATACTCAGTGGTGAGAAGCTGAAAGCTTTTCCTCTAAGACCAGGAACAAGACAAGGATTCCCAGTCTCACAGTTTTATTCGACATAATATTGGAAGTCCTAGCCACAGCAATTAGGCAAAAAACCAAACCAAACCAAAACCCTAGACGTTGAAATTGGAAAGGAAGAAGTAAAACTGTCACTACTTGTGGACAATATATATAGAAAACCATAGAGACTACATAAACTATTAGAACTAATAAATGAATTCAGTTAAGTTGCAGGATACAAACTCAATACACAAAAATTTGTGCATTTCTACAAACTAATAATGAACTATCAGAAGGATAAATTAAGAAAACAATCCCATTTACAATTAAATAAAAAGACTAGGGGTGCCTGGGTGGCTCAGCTGTTAAGCTCCTGCCTTCGGCTCAGGTCATAATCTGAGGGTCCTGAGATTGAGCCCCGTGTTGGGTTCCCTGCTCAGTGGGGATGCTGCTTCTCCTTCTCCCGCTCCCCCTGCTTGTGTTCCCGCTCTCACTGTCTCTCTCTCTCTGTCAAATAAATAAATAAAATCTTAAAAAAAACCCCAAAAACACCTAGGAATAAATTTAACCAAGGAGGTGACAGACCTGTATATTGAAAACTATAAAACATTAATGAAAGAAATTGAAGGAGACACAAATAAAAGGAGAGATATTTCATGCTCATGGATTGGAAGAATATTCTACCCAAAGTAATCTACTGATTCAATGCAATCCCCATCAAAATTCAATGGAATTTTTTTTGGAAATAAAACATTCTAAAATTTGTACAGAACCATAAAAGACCCTGAATAGTCAAAACGATGTTGAGAAAGAACAAAGCTGGAGGCATCATGGTCCCCGATTTCAAGCTAGGTTATAAAGCTTTAGTAATTAAAACAGTATGGTATTGGCATAAAAACAGACACATAGATCCGTGGAACAAAATGGAGAACCTAGAAATGAACCCACATATATACGGTTAATGTATAATAGAGCCAAGGGTATACAATGAAGAAAAGATAGTCTCCTCAATAAATGGTGTTGGAAAAATTGGACTGCCACATGCAAAATAATGAAACTGGATCATTGTCTTATACCATGCCCCCAAATTAACTCAAAATGCATTAAAGACTTGAACATAAGACCTGATACCATAAAACTCCTGGAGGAAAACATAGGCCGTAAGCTCTTTGACAATGGTCTTGCAATGACTTCTTCAAACTGACTCCAAAGGCAAGGGCAATGGAAGCAAAAATAAACAAGTGGGACTACATCAAACTAAAAATCTTCTGCACAGCAAAGGAAACCATCAACAAAACGAAAAGACAACCTACTGAATGGGAGAAGATAATTGCAAATCATATATCTGATAAAGGATTAATATTCAAAATGTAGAAAGAATTCACACAACTCCATGGCAACAAAAACAATCTGATTAAAAAATAGGCAGAAGGTCAGAATAGACATGTTTTGAAGAAGACATACAGATGGCTAACTGGTCCATGAAAAGATGCTCGATATCATTAACCATCAGACAGTGCTCATCAAAGCTGCAGTGAGGTATCACCTCACACCTGCAAAAATGGCTATTCTCAAGAAGACTAGAAATAATAAGTGTTGGCACAGATGTGGAGGAAAGTGGACCCTTGTTTATTATTGATGGGAATGTGAATTGGTGAAGCCACCATGGAAAACAGTATGGAGGTTCCTCAAAAAATTAAAAATAGAACTACCATATGATCCAGCAATCCCACTTTTGGCTATTTATCTGAAGAAAATGAAAACACTAATTTGAAAAGGTACGTGCACTTTTATGATCATAGCAGCATTATTTACAAAGCCAAGATATGGAAACAGCCTAAGTGTTCACGGATGAATGAATGGATAAAGATTTGGTGTATGTAGACACACACACACGCACACGCACACGCAAGCACATGCATGCACAGAATAATATTATTCAGCCTTACAAAATGTCAGCCTTGCCATTTGTGACACTATGCATGGGTCTTGAGGGCATTATGCTAAGTGAAATAAGTCAGAGAAAGACAAATACCATATAATTTCACACACACACACACACACACACACACAACTGAGCTCACAGATAAAGAGAACAGATTGGTGGCTATGGGGGTGGGGAGGAAGAAAGGGGTGAACTGTTTTTGTTTAAATAAATTGAATTAAAAAACCAAAAACAACATCACAAAAAACACCCTCACGGAAACACCCAGAATAATGTTTAATCAAATATCTGGGCACCTCATGGCCCAGGCAAGTTGGGACATAAAATTAACCATCACAGATACGTATAGTCCTACCTGGTCTGATGATTTCAGTTAATACAGGAAAGTGCCAGGCAAATGGTGAGGCAGAAAATATGTTCTTTGAAGTCAGTTGGACCTAGGGTCAAATTCAATTGTGCCTCTCATTATTCCATCAGTCTTTGCTGTCTCGTTAATAAAATGCAGATCGTATGTGTTGCATTAAGATTCTAAGTTTAGCTGAGATGATACGTGCAAAGCCTCCAGGAAGTAAACAGGAAATTCTTAATAAGGGATGGCTATTCTGATTAATAATAATGTATGCTGATTATGATGATATGAATCACATCAGTGTGTGCTCTTTGGCTTCTCAGCTGTGCTCTCTCCCGGACGCAGTTTTCTTCAGTCTCGGATCATTACAATCTCATAGCAAGTCCAACCTTCCGTCTCCAAATGCATTGCTTTGTTTCTCGCGGTGCAGGAGGTTGGGTTTCTTTCTAGCTACTGGCCTTGGTGGGAAGACAGGGAGATTTTGTGCACTGCAGGCACAATATCTAGGGCCTACAAGATTTTCAAAAGCCAGTAAAAATTTTGTTTGGAGAATTCCTTTCCAAAATATAAAAAGAAAGCTACAAAATTTTAATGAAAATGTTTAATTAAATATCTATTAAAAGTAATTGTGGGGCGCCTGGGTGGTGCAGTCGGTTAAGCGTCTGACCTGTGGTTTCAGCTCAGGTCGAGATCTCAGGGTCACGAGATCAAGCCCTGACTCACTCCACACGCACAGCGTGCAGTCCGTGCAGTCCGCTTAGGACTTTCTCTCCCTCTTCCTCTGCCCTGCTCTCCTGCACTCACTCGCTTGCTCTCTCTCTCTCTCTGTCTCTCTTTAAAATAAATAAATAAATCTTAAAAAAAAGTAATCATATGTCAACTTGTTAGCAGCAACTCAATCCGTCTATTATTACATGGAAATTCTCTTTGATGATGGATGTGGAGACAGCTTACGATGGTTTTTTTGGATGTGGGGTGGGGCCTTCAAGAGTAAGAATGCTTAGGATGTGTGAAGGTCTTAAAATAATCCTATCAAAGACAGGGGAGTGTGGGTTGGAATGTGCTGTGGAGAGCGAATGGAAGAGGCTTTACGAGAGGAATATGGGAAGAACTGGAGACAGAGCGGGTGTGCGTGCTGTGACTGGTGAGGCTGTGGAGGGCCAGGAAATGGGACTGTCCTGGAGGCATCGTGTGGACGACGGGGGACTGTTGGAAGCCCTCTGGTGGTCCTCTCACCTGCAGAGCCCTCCCTTCAAAACTGAAGTCACTGCAGAGAAAGATTCTCTGCCTGAGCGGTGTTTAGCAAGTGGGGCAGGGGACACCATCAGATGGAGAAGCAAGAAGTAACTGCTGGCAGCTCGGACCCCCAACATGTCTAGCCAGGGAGGAACGATTTCGTTAGAGCTGATGCCAAGAGCAGTTCTAGCCCTAGTAATCACTTGTGCTCTCAGATCACCACTGATGGTGCCCTTTTGTGTTCCCTTTCTCTGGCCTCGTGCTACAATCCATCTTCATTGAGCAGTGGGCTCAGTGGGGGAGCCTTATCCTCCTCTTTCCAGACAAAATAAATAAGGGTCAATTGATATAACTGACCCCAAACAACCATGACACAAGGGCCCTGTTTGCTGATTTCCTTTGATCCTTTCTTCAGTGTCAAATGGTGTGTGGTTAGCCCAGCAAAGTTCATACTTGTTATTGAGAGTTTGGGGTTTTTTGAGGCTTTCCCTCTCCAGGCTAGACCACCTCAGGCTCCCAGCATTTTCTCCAGGGAAACGTTTACGATTATTTTAATAAACTCTTATGTAGTGTTATGTGTAGCTTATATGTAAGCTTGAAAGATGCCGAGCGTAGTTAGAGGCACAAGTACCAAACTATTTTATCCTCATTAACAACTCTACGAGAGGCACCTGTACTGTTATGGTCTCCATCTTACAGACAGGTAAAAGTGGGACAGAGAGGTTAGGTGACATTTCCAAGGTCACCCTGCTTATAAGAGGCAGAGCAAGGCTCTGAGCCCTGGCAGTCCCTTTGCCATGCGCTTTGCTGGCCCATTTCTATCACTCTGACTTTCCTCAGACTCTCTTTAGGTTGTGGAATGTAAAATTACTCACGACACTCCAATGATGATTTCGCCTGTACTAGATATGGGGGAGAGTCAACACTCACCCCATTTTTTCACACATTCTGGTGACAGCTTTGCTTTAAATCTTGGATTTGCCCTATACCCCTTTCTTTCCCATACTTCCCTGTTCAGAGGCCCCACAGTTTCCTCAGCCTGTGTCAGAAAACCCAGAGGAGAAAACAGCATGGGACAGGCTGAGGAGAAGGCTGACACCACCAAGAACAGGAAGATGTGGGAGATACCCGTCCCTGTCTGTGAACCTAGAACTCAGGCAGATGCCTTGATCGTTTGCATTTGTTTTTTGTTTATTTATAAGCAGTGGAAATGGACTCTCGTTAAGAAAAAAAAGAAAGAAAAAGAAAAAAGGAAAAGAAAAAGGGAAGATATTGGAAGGATTCTGGGTGGCTCAAAGAATCAAGGAGGGTTGACTGATTTGGCCAATTAGGCCTTAGAAAGGACTGGAAGGAGGGTAGCTTGGAAGTTTTCAGTAGTAGGATTCATGAATGGTTTCTTAAGGGTCCCTCTAAGGGATATAGTCTCTCTAGACCTTTCCTGCCCTTGTGTCAGTCCAGTAAAGATTTCATTCCCAGCAAAGAGAAGCTGACTGGAATAGGGCCGTTCACAGGGAAGGCTGTTGGTCAGGCTGTGGGCACGGTACATGAGGTGAAGGAATGGAGATCCCTCAGAGGGAAGTCAGGAAGGAGGAACAAATACCGGGCAGGCAAAACCAGCAGGTGTCCCCTCAACGCCCTGTGCCCTCCATGGCAGAGCCCTATTGTCCCCATGGTTGAACACCTGTACTCCCTGCCGTACGACCTCCCACATCTGTCTGTTTCTGATTTCACTCTGTTTATCTCATCCTGATTCCTCTCTGTTTCTACCTTGATGGTTTGGGGTTGGCACTCCTGTCCCACCCCACCGCGCACTGCTTACCATCGGCTCAGCCTTAGTGCCATGGTAGGAGGGCCGTGCCCGGATTTTATTTCTCTTCTTTGTGTTCGTGCCTATGGGTCATTGCCATTTTTATTCTACAATCATTAACACTGGGCTGACATTTTCAGTCATGTTTTCTCATCTCATCTCAAAACCCCGATGAAGTCGGCCCAGCAGACGCTATTTTCACCATCTTGTAGACGAGTAAACTGGGGTCTAGACAGACTGGCTGGCTCGAACACAAAGCAATTAAGAAGCAGCTATTATTCTAAAATCTAGGACTTCCAATGCTGTGATTCTGAATGGCTTCCCATTTCTCCAACTGTTATGGTTTCCAGGTTGTTATTCATCTCCCCAGAAGGGTGTCTGTGATTAATTTAATGAACATCCTCTTATTTTTGAGTAAGGAGAGAGAATGAGCAAGAAAAAGAAATGGCAAAGGGCAGGAGACTGTTTACGCTGCCGAGCATTTTCTGCTGGAGAAACAAGAACGCTATGTGTTCACGTCGGGGTAATCAGGGTAGCCAGTGTTTTCTTCCACATGGCATTCATTTTTTTTTTAATCCCTTGAAAAATCACAGTCACAATTCACTCTGTAGGTAAATAAGATCCAGCTCTCATTTTGGCTGTTCCTCGCTGACACCCGCGGCAACATCATATTTCCTTCAGCCTTCGTCGGAAAGTCCCCCCGCCATTTAGACCTCTGTCAACGCCCGTGGAAAACTAACACAAATGACAAATAGGTTGCTATTATCAGTCTTGTCAGAGCTCAATCCCCATTGAGTAGGCTCACATGTGTTGGTTTCCCAAAACTAGTTTAGCAGACCCAGCAGGGTGTCTGGGAGGCCGGGGGCCTGGCTGGAATGGGTGTCCAGCGATCCTTCATGCTACCAGGGGATTATCCCCGAGATTCCTCTGGTGCCGAAGTCCTGGGGGGTAGTGACCGCCTCCAGGCTCCCTCTTAAATTAAGCTACTCGGGGACACAGCTGCGAATTCATTTATTCATTCGCAAGATATTTATTAAGGGCCAACTGTGTGCCAGGTGCTGTTCTGCAGGCCGGAGCGAACAACTTCAATGTCCTGCTCTCATTTAATAGCAAGTGCCTCTGGGTGTGTGTGTGCGTGCATGTGGGAGTGTGCACGCGTGTGCCTAGGGATGTGCAGAGGGTCTGCGGTGTCCGCAGGTAGGAGTCCAGGCTCACATGCTTTCATCATCCGGGAGCCAAGGTAAATGAGTAAGGCCAAGGGTGCGCTCTCAGCATTACAAGACACCTCAACATTTAGTGGCTTAAACAACAGTCACTTAATAGTAGAATCTGGGTTGGGCTCCGCCGGTCACTTTCTCCTCTGGCCTCACCTGGGCTCATTCATGTGGCTGCCCTCAGTTGCTGACTCAGCTGGGGCCACAGAGCCTGGAAGGGCCTCCCTGTCTGGGGTGATCATGGGTTGCCAGGCGGAGCGCTTCGGTTCTCCCCCTCAGGGCCTTCCCAGCGGGCTAGCCTGGTTTGTTCCCAGGGCGGCCTTGCCGGTCTCAGCAGCCAGACACGATAAGCTCCCCTTGCAAGCACTTTTCAAGCTTCAGCTAGTGTTTGCATTTGCCATTGTCCCGTTGACCAAAGGGAGTCACCCAGGTAGGCTCAGTGTCCTGGGAGCGTGGGAGATAACGGTGACAGGGCACGGATGCCAAGAGGCATGGACACCTGCAGCCATTACTGTCCAGATGTACCAGATGGTAGGAAGGGCCCGCAGTACTGTCACCTAGACACGTGCCTCTCCCTCTGTGAGCAGCCACTGCCCGCTCCGCTTGCCCTCAGGGAACGCAGGCTGGGGTAGCCAGATCTCTGGAATTCTGTCTTATTTTCTTAGCTTGACCCGGAGATAATTGACATTGTGTAAGTTTAAGGCGTAGGGGATGATTGTTTAACATACCTATATATTACAAAATGATTCCCCAAATAAAGTTTGTTAACACATCCATTTCCTCACATACTTTTTTTTTTTTTTTGTGGTGAAAAGATCTATTCCCTTAGCACTTTTCAAGTATATAATACAATATTGTTAATTATTGTCATTATGCTGAATATTAGAACCCCAGAATATAATTTCTAACTGGACGTTTATATCCTTTGACAAACATCTTCCCATTTCCCCCAGGCCCCAGCCCCTGACAACCACCATTCAATCTGTTTCTTTGAGTTTGCATTTTTTTTTTTTTAGATTCCACATATAAGTGAGATCATACAGTATTTGTCTTTCTCTGACTTATTTCACTTAGCATAATGTCCTTAAGTGCCATCCATGTTGTCTCAAAGGGCAGGATTTCCTTTATAGATCTTCTGAATTTTAAGGAGAAGCCAGAAATCCAAAGTTGTATCTACATTCTTCTATTTAAAATTTTGTCAGTTAATTGTCAGTTAGAATTTTACAATCCTTTGTGGCCAAACCACAATCCCCTACAATCCTTTACAATCCTTTGTGGGCTGAATTTGACTCATTAAGCCTTCAGTCTGTGACCCCTGTCAGCGGGAATGGGATGCCATGGCGGAAGGTGCGTTGGTTCTCAAACATTTGGAGTTTTCAAAGAGTCAAAGAAAAAACTGTGAACAGTTCAGAGAGGACGATCCGTTTTTATTTCTGCCAACTAAGAATTTTTTCTTAAAAAAGCTATCATCTGTAATTCTCTAAAAGAGTTAAACACCCAGAACTAGTTAACATGAACTCAGAATAAATGCACAGCTTTTGAGTTATGACAGAATTTTACACAACACATCCCTTTATTTCTTCAATTCTAACACACATCTTGATCATCTATGAACAATTTTGAAATCACCATGTATTTTAATTTCTCTAATCAACATATACATGTATGCTTTTCTCCTCCCCTGATTATTAAACAATCTTTTGTTTTATTAAAGATGGCACAGAATTAAGAAAATTACAATATCACCCTCATTTTTTATCATTTTGTCATGAATTGGTGAAAGCTGTGTGAGGGGTGTGGACTGGTGTCAGAAACTTCCGGTGTGGCACCAAGAGCACTGGCTAAGGAATCGGAGGGGTCTGAGTTTTAATCCTGGTTTCATTCTTTGGGACTTTGAACAATTTCCTTAATCTCTTTGAGCTCAGTTTCCTCGTCTGTAAAATGGAAATACTAATAATATAAATGCATAGGATAATATAAACTGCCTTGCAATATGGGGTACATAATGAACATGGCAGCTGTTGCCACACTTCCTGTTCAAGGAGTCGCCGGAGTGGATACATTTATTTCTGCGTAAGGCGGGAGGTTGCTACAAGCCTGACTTCCAAGGGCCAGTGCCGGCTGGGTCATTGCCTGGCAGCAAAGTCACGTGGAGGCCAAGTGTGACTCTGCGGCAGGGCTGGCACATACGTAATGCATGGGGCGTGCCTGCCACCAGCTTCGCCGCGGCACGTGTGGCTCGGTGACATGCCACTGTTCGCTGCCAGCACTCGCTGACTTTCAGAGTCTTTCTCAAGAGCCATTTCCATGGAGCTCTGCTGGTGTGAGGCTTATTTGCTATTCCTCTTTCAAATACGTCAGGCTAGGCCAGCGCAGTCTGCCATGCGTTAGACGGCTATTTATTACATGCAACTGAAATCCTCTTTCTCTACCTTTCACTCAAGGCTTCATGCCCATGGAGATCCAAACTCTGTGTTGAGCACGACTGTCCCCTACTCTTTCCTTATTCTTTATTTGTTGGAGCTCCATGGGAGTAAGCAGCATCAGGGTGGCATCAAGCCCAGGCACAGTCAGAGGCGTATGTAACTGTATAATTCTTGGCACAGCGAGGCATTGAAAGGGCCACCACTCTTCTTTCTGTTGGTGACCTCCTTACCCAGTCCTGCCCTGTTCCAGCAGGTGAATGTGAACAGGGGTGCTCTCTTTACCTGTGTTCATCTTGAATCCTGGTCCCCACTTAACAATTGGACTCATTTCCCTTGATTCCTAACTGTGGCATAAGAATCTTCACCTGATTTGGATCCTTCATGGTCCTGATTTCACTTCCTCTGTTGCCCATAGAAAGAAAGTAGAAAAGTAGAACAAACATAGACTTCAGGGTTAAACAAACTTGGGCCCGGTTGCTGCTTACTACCTTCTAGCCATCGAGGGAGTCAATTAGCTTCTCTGGACTTTGGTTTCCTTATCTGTAAATTAGGTATGACAAAGCCTGTCACATAGCACTGTCATGAGGATTAAATGTGATGTCATTTTTTTTCCTGTTATAAAGTGATTTTGTTAAATTGATTTAGAAGTACTGGAGGTCAAACAGTATTTTCTGAAGATAACAATTACGGACTTTATTTTTTTTATTTTATTTTTTATTATAATTTTTTATTATGTTATGTTAGTCACCACACAGTACATCCCTAGTTTTTGATGTAATGTTCCATGATTCATTAGCTGCGTATAACACCTAGTGCACCATGCAATACGTGCCCTCCTTAATAGCCATCACCATTTACGGACTTTAAAGCTCAACATGAAGTTAGTAGCTCTCAAGCGTTGGTCACATCCTCCAGCAATAGCATGGTAAAATAATTCACCCACATAGAAGTATAGAATTCTCGAACTACCTGAATGTCACGTTATTATGGAAAGAGCCTGGCACAGTGCTTGGTGCAGAGTACGCACTTAATGAGTCCAACAAGTATCTATTCCACTTTTGCTACCCTCCAGGTGGCATTCTAGGAATGGGGATGAGGCGGGGAATAAAACACAGCTTCCTGTTCACATCAAACCTATTTTCTACAGCAAAGATTTATAAGTAAGTGGTGCTCACTGTCTAGACAACAGGCAGGGACATGAAGGAACAAAATATGTCAGATATTGAAGCGCTCTGAAGAGAATATATCAAGGGAGGTGAGAGAAAGGAATTGGGATGATGGGAAGGGGGCACTCTCTGGGAAGGACACTCAGCAAAGACCTCACAGAGGAGGAGATCATTGGGCCAAGACCTAGTTAACAAGAAGGAGCCAGACATGTGAAGATGTGAAAGAGGCACTTTCTGAGCAGAGGAGTCAGCAAATGCAAAGTCCCCATGGACAAGTGTGAGCCCGGCCGAGTGTGGGTGAGAGGCCAGTGTGACTGCGGTGAGGGGGAAACATGGGAGATGAGGTAGGGAGGCAGGCAGTGAGGGGGACACATAAGAGATGAGGTAGGGAGGCAGGTGGTGTGCTCTGCAGGCCAGAGTAAGAATTTATCTGAAGCATGGTACTATTTCTCTCTCTGCCTTTCCTTCGGAATCCAACCACAGCGTGGGCGTGTCAGCCATGAACCAAATCCTGATTCCAGTTCCCAGTGTCTCAGTGGGAAGGACCTAAGGACCTTTCCCTGATACAGCCTGGATGTAATTTATTCCCGACTGTTGAGACTCATCTTCTCTGAGAAACCCATCCACCTCACTTGAACTTGTCCCGATCACCACCTTGTTTCCTGTACCTGATCTTTGGGCTTCCAGATCTGTGTGTAGGTTTTGTATATTCATGATGTCTTCTGACCCTTACGTACTTACTTCATCTCTCCAGCTAAATATAAGGTCCTTCAAACAGAAATATCACTCCTTTTATTTCTTTGGTAACCCTCCATTGCCTACTACCATGTTTCGTTGCTGAGTGGATAAAAGCTCCCATCTTTTCACTCAAGCTCCCATCTTTTCACTCAAGCTCCCATCTTTTCACTCACCTCCCTCAATGCTGATACTACCTTCCTGTTTTATGTTTTTTATAGCTTTATCACTACCTAAACTAGTCTGGTTTATTTCCTGGCTGCCTACCCCAACAAGAATGTAAATGCCAAGAGAGCAAGGACCTCACCTGTTTTTTCACTGGGCCTAGAGCAGTTGCCTGCCCAGAGGAAAAGCTCAGGGAATGAATGAATCCGTACCCAAGACTTGGTCTCCAGTGGATAACATTGGCCAAGTTAGAACCATTGGTCGGGTGAGCCTAACTTCATCGTGCAGAGGAGAAACTGTTCTAAAAAGTTATTTTATGCTTTTCCCTGGGCTCTAATCCTTGGAACTCAGACTATGGGGGTCTGCCAAAGGTATGTTGCTTTGGGTCAATGGCAAAATCATCAGTGTCCTGTTGTGTCACTGTAACCTTCCTCTTGGTACTCGAAGAGGAGAAGAAGCAGCTGCCCTGTGGTATCCATTTTCCCTGAAGCTGTGACTTTGTTTGTTTAATTCATTTCAACCAACTCCCCTTTAACTGACCATTTACAATCTGCTGGGACAATAGCAATGACCTGGGGGGTTAAGAGGAAAATAATGGTGTGTCGATGAAGGAGCCTGCTCCCTGAGCTCTGACAC
Source organism: Ursus maritimus (assembly GCF_017311325.1). Classification (NCBI taxonomy): domain Eukaryota; kingdom Metazoa; phylum Chordata; class Mammalia; order Carnivora; family Ursidae; genus Ursus; species Ursus maritimus. Next base: position 41,214,853 of record NW_024426996.1, read on the forward strand.
CCCACTCTGCCTCCCCCATTGGCTCAGGGAAGATGTGGTTTATATTAGTGACCTGGAGAAAGTTCATGCCCTCTGGGAAAAGTATGTCCATGAAATGGCAGAGTGATTAATGGTTTATTTACAGCACTGACATCCAGCCTGTCAGGACCCTTCAGTGGTCTTTGATGTAAAACATACCAAGAGGCCTTGGGTCGTCCTTATCTCCTCAGAGGAGAGAAATCAGAAATGAAGAATGGTGGACTGAGGCTCTGAATGCTGGCTTCAGGGGTCTGAATGATGAAAACAGACAGGGGCCAGTATTGGGGGTGGGCAGTACTCAGCAGGGTGCTCCGGTGTCTTTCTCCAGGCACTCGTTTTTCCTTTTCTTTCTTCTATCTTGTCCTTCCTTGGGCATCCCCATGTCAACTCAGATCCCTCAAGTCACACAGGATAATGATTTCACAAATTACGCATGAATGTTCCCAGGAGTCATGTCATGGATGTTTGTATTTCTAAGGGTGGGTGGGTGGGCAATGGCTATGCCTCAGTATGAAACCATTAATGATCATTTAAAGCTCTCTGGCCTCTGGTTGAAGGAGCCATGTTTCTTTAAGAGAACAAAAGAATCCAAGATGATTCCCAATCTCCCAGGACAAAGGACAGAGTTTGCAAAGCCTACAAGCTGAATCCAGCCCACAGCTGTATTTTGTTTGGCTGCAGAGAGCTAAAAGCTTTTTTAATAGCTGCCAACATTTAACAATAAGATTTCAATTTCACATGAAAATTTGGATTTCTGCATTCTCCTGAAAGACTGGGTTTGTGTTTCCTCCCAGCAAAAGGGGCTAAAGATGAAGAGAAGTAGCTCCCCTAAATTGAGGCAAGATCTCTTTTCATGTGTTCCCAAATGTACTGTGTGTCCATTGCCACTTATCATTATGCTTGAGGTGTTGTTTCATTTATTCCTAGCCCACTTTATGCATGTTTTGGGTGAGTTATTTAGTCCAAAGTTTTTGAATCTCATTGTTTTCATCAGTAGGTGTAGATACCAGAAATACCCTAGGAGGGTCATTGCAATCTTTACAAGAGATACTGCAAATAAAGAGTTTAGCATAGTGCCTGGTATATAAAACACGTTCAGCATTGTTCAGCCATAAAAAAGAATGAGATACTGTCATTCAAGACAACAGGGATGGACCCGGAGGGTGTTATGCTAAGTGAAATGAGTCAGACAGACAAATACTGTATGATTTCATTTATATGTGGAATCTAAACAAACAAACAGACAGAAATAGACTTATAAATACAGAGAACAAACTGGTAGTTGACAGAGGGGAGTGAGATAGAGGGATAGGCAAAATAGGCAAAGGGAATTAAGAGGTTCAACTTCCAGTTATAAAATAAGTAAGTCATGCGGATGAAAAGTACAGCATAGGGAATACAGTCAATACATAATAACTTTGTATGGTGGCAGATGATAACTACACTTACAGTGGTAAGCATTCATACTGTATATAATTGCCAAATCACTAAGTTGTTGACTTAAAACTAGTATAATATTGTATGTCAACTATACCTCAATTAAAAAAAAATAAGTCTGGGGCTGGTAATAAGCCCAGGCTTTAATGATTTGAATAAATAAGCCCTCAAATAAAATAAAACAGCTCAGCAAATGGTACTGATTATCTTACTGTAGACATGAATTTAGGCCTCCCACTCAGTAAAATCCCTCTGGTGGACCCTTGTTGGTTTTGAAGCTAAATTATTCAAATCAATGCTTTAGAAAAATGTTCTGCCTTACTTTATCTATGAAGACCTCTTTGAAGTCAATAATATTTTAAAGCAGCCTGGATTTGGGAGTTTTAAAGAATTATTTGAGAACAAACAATCCACTTTCTGAGCTGAGAATTTCAGAAGCACCAAGTGCCTTATCACTTCAAGGTAAACCAATATTGAGCTAACCAGAAATGCATCTGGCTAGCAATGAAAAGATACAAGAGAAGAAAGAAATATCCCATAAAAAAGGATGTGCAGATATTCTCCAGCAGCTCTCTGGCTGCTCTTTCTCTATTCTCCTATGGAAAAAATGAGGCAAGGGAGAGCAGCAGTTGGTCTAATGAGTCATGACCCATAACAAGACACATGTGGCCTCAAACACTTGACTTCTAGTGACTTTCTGTTTGCCTTCCTTATTTTGTAATTCTTCCTGTGGTTCTTCTCAGGCTATTACCTACAGCATGGGAATCTGGAGCAATGGTGCTTGGTACAATTTGATGTACAGTTACAAGTAATCCTGTCTATGGCCATGAAACAGCACTTAGATGCAGGGGGCAGGTTGGTTCAATTGAAATTAGGTCTACACTAAGGAGATCACCAACTCTTAATTATTGTCCTCACATTATTTTCTGAATAGAAAGAGCTGTACTTCTGGTTATGTGTGTCCAAGATGTTGTTTTCCATCATGGCTACTGTGGTGTGCTTAAATTTACCTGATTAGAATGCTTTTGGCTGCAAGACAGATAAAGGTATTTTGTTAGCTCCCTCATCAATATGTCTGGTGTGGGTTCAATTCTTTCATACCAACATGGGCTTAAGTTTTTACTGATGGTCAAGCTACATTTCCCAGCGGCACCCATAGGAGGAACCTAGAATAAAACTTCAGAAATAGAAAAAGAATACTCTAACACTAAAGCTCTGTTCTATGTTACAGATAAAAATCGTACTTAAGTGTTTTTTTCCTGCCACAGGTGGGAGAAGAAAAATCATGTTGCGAGTTTATTGATATCCATCAGTCTAAGGAAGGGAGTAACCATGAGCTTGTGTGATATGGCAGACATCATCTGAGATTTTTGGCTGTAATATCAGTGGGACGACAACTGGATAAGCAAGGAATGCAGGAACATACTCTCTATTGGGTGGTTTAAGACTGGTACCTGGAGCAGTAGCTGACACATGGTGTCAGACCCCTTCCTGGGAAGGGCCCCTGGAGGCAGTGTCAGAAGCTCCTTGGCAGCTAGCACAGCACTTGCATTCACAGCAGCAATTGCAGAAGATACAAAGCAAATTCCCAGATACAGATGGTGCTCTGGGGGAATAGTAGGCAAGGATCTAGGCCAGTATTTCTCACTCTGTAATTCTTGGTCTAGCTGTATCAAATCACCTGGGCAGATTTCTGGACCCTGGTCATCAGCCTTACATTTTAAGGAGCATGGCCTCAGAATACACATTTTAATCAGGATCGTCTAGAGAATTTGAAGGTCTAAAGCACAGAAGAGGCAATATGAACTGTATAGCTAAGACTCCAGAGTTTGATAAATTCAGAGAAGTGAACTGACTTATTCATCAGATTTAACCCTAGGAGGATGTGCCATGTCTGGGCTCAGGTTGAAGGTGAAGATCTCAGGTTTGTACCTTAAGAGAGCTGCTTCTTTTAGATGAGAATTGAAGGCCTCAAGCACATGACCAACTTTTCCCTTGGAACTTTTGCATAATTTGAGGGCTGAACTGGAGAGACCACAAATATAGGCAGCAAGCGTTTGAAAATCAGAGAATTTGCCAATTGTGCAAGGCAAAAGTTAGTGTTGAGGACCTGCCGGGGAGAGGAACCATGTATAATACACCTGGTCCTCAACTAAAAATCTTAAAGGTCAGGAAGAAACAAAATGCATATTAGGATCATGAGGGCTGAAACAGAACTGTGATATAACACCACATTTATTGGCCCAAGAGAAGGTAGGGTATACTCTCTTTGAATGAAGTTATCATCATCTGGAGCCTCTACATTTTTTTATATACAATGTCCTTCATTAAAAAATCACTAGTCATGCCAAAGACAGGATAACAAGAATAAAATCCAAGCAATAAAACAGATCATAGAAATGGGCCAACATTGGAGTTAGCTAACAAGAACTTTAACATAATTATAACTACTATATTTAAGAAAATAGAGGAAAAGGTACAGAAACTATAATGATGAAAGAGAATTTCACCAACTAAAAGGAATCTACAAGAAAGAATCAAATCAAAGTCTAGGAGCAAAGCAGAATACCTGAAATTAAGAGCTCATTAGATAGACACAACAGCAGATTAGGCACAGCAGAATATGGGATTAGTGAACTAGAAAACAGGTTGATTGAAAATAACCAAACTGAGGCACAGAGAGGAAAAAAAGAAGAAAGAATGATACTGCAGTAAAGATCATTGAGATATGGAGGGCATATGTGTGATTGAAGTCTTAATAGAAGAAGAGAGAGAAATAATAGGACAAAAGAATATTTAAAGAGATAATAGCTTAGAATAGTTCTAGAATTGATAAAAGATACTCACCTACAGATTCAAGAAGTTTTTGCAAACCCTAAGCGGAATTAATACAAAGAAAACCACATCTAGATTGACCATAGTAAGACTGTTGAAAATTAAGGACAAAGAGAAAAATATCAAAAGGAGCTAGAAAAAACCACATACTATCCTCAAAGGAGCAAAAAGTAGTCTGATAACTGACTTCAAGATGATGAAAAGACATCTTTAAAGTGCCAGAAGAAAAAACTGTCAACCCAGAATTCTATACTTGGTGAAAATATTGCTCAAAAATCAAAGGAGGAAAGACATTTTTAGACAAAAAATGAAAGGATTTATTGCCAGCAAATCCTCAATAAGACAGATCCTATAAAGAATTTTTGAGACAGTTGTAAAGTGATTGCAGAGGTAAACCCAGAATTGTAAGAAATAGAGAGCAACCAAAATGTTGCTTTCCACAGCCAAGAAAACAGTCAAAAAAACTAAGACGCAGCCCACGGAATGGGAGAAGATATTTGCAAATAACGCTACAGATAAAGGACTGGTATCCAAGATCTACAAAGAACTTCTCAAACTCAATACATGAGAAACAAATAATCAAATCAAAAAATGGGCAGAAGATATGAACAGACACTTTTCCAATGAAGACATACAAATGGCTAACAGACACGTGAAAAAGTGTTCAAAATCATTAGCCATCAGGGAAATTCAAATCAAAACCACATTGAGATACCACCTTACGCCAATTAGAATGGCAAAAACTGACAAGGCAGAAAACAACAAATTTTGGAGAGGATGTGGAGAAAGGGGATCCCTCCTACACTGTTGGTGGGAATGCAAGTTGGTACAGCCACTCTGGAAAACAGTGTGGAGGTCCCTTAAAAAGTTAAAAATTGAGCTACCCTATGATCCAGCCATTGCACTACTGGGTATTTACCCCAAAGATACAGACGTAGAGAAAAGAAGGGCCATATGCACCCCAATGTTCATAGCAGCATTGTCCACAATAGCTAAATTGTGGAAGGAGCCGAGATGCTCTTCAACAGATGACTGGATTAAGAAGATGTGGTCCATATATACAATGGAATATTACTCAGCCATCGGAAAGAATGATTACCCAACATTTGTAGCAACATGGACGGGACTGGAGGAGATAATGCTAAGTGAAATAAGTCAAGCAGAAAAAGACAATTATCATATGGTTTCACTCATTTATGGAACATAAGAAATAGGAAGATCAGTAGGAGAAGGAAGGGAAGAATGAAGGGGGGTTAAACAGAAGGGGGAATGAACCACGAGAGACTATGGACTCTGGGAAACAAACTGAGGGCTTCAGAGAGGAGGGGGGTGCAGGATTGGGATAGGCTGGTGATGGGTATTAAGGAGGGCACGTATTGCATGGTGCACTGAGTGTTATACACAAATAATGAATCATGGAATACTACATCAAAAACTAAGGATGTACTGTGTGGTGACTAACGTAACGTAATAAAAAATTATTATTAAAAAAAGTTGCTATCCAAATGTGGATAAATATAAATGAATATTGACTGAATATTAATGATGTAATATATGTATAGAATTAAAATGGAGGACAACATTAATGCAAAATTTGGGAAGGATATAAATGGAGTTAAAAATTTTCTAAAGTTTTAGTGCTATATGGGAAATGGTAAAAATAGTAATTTAAATTATAATAAGTTAAGGAAACATTTTTAACCTGTAGGCAAACACTAAATTAGTAGTAAAATGTGTGTAAAAGAAAAATGACATAATAGTGGTTTTGATTAATCAAAAGAAGGCAGAAAAAGAGAAAAAGGGACTGTGGGTCACATATGAAATAAACGGTAAGATGGTAATAAAACCCTTAATATAACATTAACTACACTAAATATAAATGGATTCCATACTGAAATTAAATGATATCATTTTATTTTATTTTTTATTTTTTATTATTATGTTCAATTAGCCAGCATATAGCACATCATTAGTTTTTGATGGGTGTTCAAAGATTAATCAGTTGCATATAACACCCAGTGCTCATCACCACAGGTGCCATCCTTATTACCCATCACCCAGTTACCCCATCCCCCACCCCCTTCCCTTCTATAAACTCAGTTTGGTTCCTGGAGTTCAGAGCCTCTCGTGGTTTGAAATGACATAATTTTAGTAGTCAGATGGCAAACAGTGATATTGCAGGTTGGAAGATAGTGATCCATGTATTGCTGTGGGAAATACATTTGTTACTACTGTGTCTGAGCTCATGTGGCAAGAAGACCAAGCAGCTGTCAGCTCTGTAAATTTAGTAAAAAGTTTGGAAGATAGAATGCTAATAGTATGTGTTGGTTGTGACTGGCTGCATTTATGAAATTATCAGAAGGAAGAGATGGTTCAGATAAGAATTTGTTGATTTGAAAGCATAAATAAAAAGGAATCTAAGGAGTCCATTGTTTGGGTATTGAAAGATTGGAAAAGCCATCCGCTTTTAGATGCCAAACAGTAGAAAGTAAGATGGAGAAACCCTTTGAGAAAAAATGGTTCATTAAGATTCAGATTTATAGCAAAGATCGGATTAGGTGTATGGCTTTCCTATCCAATCCAGATGGCCCAAAGCTGATTGCCATCGAATTGGGAGAAAGTTATGAGGGCAAGAAAGCAAAGAATATATCAGGCTTGAGAATTCTATCTAAAAACTGACATGCAACTGACTGGAAGCAGATAGATGGGAAACATACTATAGTTTAGAGGAAATTTTTTTACCAAAGAAATATGAAGAAAAAATCATGAAGCTAGCCTGTAAAAGCTTTCTCTTGTTTGAAGCTTAAAACAATATTTAGGATCCCCAACTTGAACCTTCTGTAATAAGCTTTGACAGCTGAGAAACCCCTAGAAGGGCATACTTTCCAATGCCTACTTCAGATGTAGCCCAGGAGGTCATGATGGACAAGGAAGTATGTCCCAGAAGGTAAAGCCATGAGTCCTGGAGAATAATAGACTTCTAATGTTCATCTTAAACAGCAAAATCAGAATCTAATCAAGAAAGCTTTCCTATTTCTAGACTAGAGGTTTTCATAATACTTGTCCAGCAAAATTCTATCATTGCTAGGTTATAATCATGCCGAGTATCCTCCATGCTTCTTACTTGAGAATGGGAGTTTTTATTGTGGTTTTTCTATCCCTGCTTGTCACTGCATTGTGTGTGTGTGTGTGTGTGTGTGTGTGTGTGTCCCCAGGTGATTGGATCACACATGTGGGTGTGATTAATAGGAAGGAATCTGCATCTCTTGGAGGTCCAGGACTCTGAAGTCATTGGATGGGAGTTCAGGTTTTCTCCCTTGGGAAGCCAAGATGTTTGTTGTGGATGTGGGAAGACAAATGAAATGGATATTTGGTGACTAAAGTATTGGACAGTGGCCAAGAATAGTATGTGATCACCTAAGCCTGTTTACTTCCTGAGCCCACAGCCAGACCCCTTGCTCAGCTTTCCTTGTGGTTACTTGAGGTCAAATGTCTGAATTCTGTGGGTAAAGTGCTTTGTGCCATTTGTAGTCTTGGTCCATGGAAACCTCCCACATGATCTTCCATGTTTTCTCTTCATCCATGGTCTAACTGGATGTCATTGTCCAGGGTGACTTTGGAAAACTTAGGTTAAAGGTAGAGCCACCATCAGTCAAGGTCTCTGAATGACTTCATGGGGCTTCCCCATCGGCCCACTCTCAGCCGATTGGCCTTTATAAACTTCCACTTTATTAAGTCGCCAAGATTTTCAAGTTTTCTCTGTTTCAGTAGCTAGTATTATCTTAATTAATATACCAGAATTATATATACATATATACCATCTCTATACCAGCATTCTCTGCAACTCATCTCCCGTATTTTTTGACATTTAACTTATAATACACACCAATGGTACAAAGAACAGAGAACAAGCTTTGACAGCTGGGCAACTGATAGTACAGAACAAAGTTCATTACCTTGCTGGGATTTGAACAACCCAGAGAACTGAAAAGGGTAAAGCATATGGTCATGGATTACTCTACAGCCATTGGGCGGAGAGTCATTTTACAATTCTATTCCTGAGCCACCCCCCCCCCGCCTTAATGCTCTGTTCATAATTCCGGTTATTGAAGTGGTGGCAGAGCTTGTAGAATCTCCCCCTTAGTATTATTCAAGAGCTTTATTCTGCAATGGATATGCTTACAACATGTCCCTCTTAGGGCAGTTTTCTGAAATGGGGTCAACATATTTTTCCAAAAGCACAAATCCTGGAAATGTCTGACTAACTCTAGCATCATGTCTTAAGGGGGTAAAATAGTTTTACTATCTGGCCCCAGGAATGCAGGCCTCCTAATTTCAAGTAATTCATCTCCTAGGGGTGTTTTTGCGTGTTTTTGTGTTTTTCTTGGTCAACTCTACAGTCATCTCATTCTGCAGCCAGAAGCAATTTGTATCTCTGAAACCATCCAGCTTACAAGGTCTGCTTTCCAACCAGGAAGGGCGTTGCGGTGAACAGTCCTGGGTGACACAGACTGATTCATGATTGTGTTAGGGAAATAGTTTCTTGTCATCCTAGTAGAATATGAATTTGGCAGCTGGGTAAGACTGCAGTTTGCAGAAGAACAGTGGAGAATAAAGATGTTGTTGAGCCTGCGTGTGACCATGTGTATCTGTCTTTTATTATGCAATGAGACAAAAAATATAAGCAAGATTCTCAGAGCCCTAGAACATGCATGATTTGTCATGAAAACGGGAAGCAGGTTTTCTGGCAAGGCTGACTATAGGCCCAATTAAACTGTGAGGAGGAGGAATCATAACCTAACTGGTTGTCTTTTTCAAACACAGAACAGGCAACATGAAGTTGTACTTCACTTTTGTCAATTAGACGGAGCCCCCTCCCCCCGGGGTCCCACACCTTCCACGTGTTTGAATAAGATAACTTCAAAAAACTGTGTAGTTGGATCGTAGTATGCCATTCATCCGAAAGATCCCGAAGTGAGAACTTGAGATTTGGGAATCCAGTGAGGGAGTCTTACTGTTCTATTTTGCAACGAGGCTGAGATTGATCCACTGGCTGATGGATTCATTCACTCAACATGTATTTATTGAACAGCTGCCATGGTAGAGGTTCTGAGCTAGGCCCCGGGAACGAGAAATATAGAGAGTTTCTGTCTCTGTGGAGTTTACAGTCCAGTGGGGGATACAGATCAATAGACAGACTCAGTTATAGTGAGGTGTGGGGAACGCTCTGCCGTGGGTAGTAGAATTGCTAAGGCAGGCAGAGCAGGGTCAGCCAACCCAGCTTTGTGCAACGGTCAGGGAAGTGTTCTGGGAAGAAATGATGTCTAGACTGTGACATGAGCAATGAGGGGGAATCAGCTAGGCACTGGGCAGTGGTCAGGGTCGGGGTCAGGGAGAATTTAGTGAGGGAAGGGCGCGGGCTAGAGAGTTTTAGGCAGAGGGAATCACTGGAAGTATAGTGTGGGTAGCAGGAGAAAGTGACAAGTGACTGGCTTCTAACATGTGAGGAAGGAAAAGTCAAAATCTGGGTGAAGACAGAAGTCAGATCTCACTGAGCCTCCTGGAACATTCTAAAAGAGGCTGGACTTTATTTCAAGAGAGAGATGAGAGCTGTTGAACAAGGCTACATTAGCTTGCATTCTTAATTTGTCCTGTTTCTGCAGAGGAAAGAGAAAGAGGGAGGTAAGGACAAACCAGGGAGTCTCCCCAAATCCACACAGCGGGGAGTTTGGTGGCAGCAGAACAGCCTCTGGGCTTACAGAGTCTCAGGACCTGTTTGCCGGCGTGGCTTTCTTCCAACCTCTGCCACGTGCCACTTTTGTCCCATTTCTGACAGTCTCCAGAAATCTAACTTCTCTCAACGGTCTGTGCTAACAAGGTGGGGATGAGAAGTAAGTACTGCAGAGTGATAGACACTCTAGATGTCTCACTTGGTTTGGGAAGATGAGCCGTCACACGCGTTGAGTGTGCACACACGCACACTCCTCATCGGCCTAGGCCCTTTATTAAGAACAGCTTTCGTGAGTATTCTCGCTCTCCAGGGAACTGCACATATTGAACGTAACTGTCTGATGAGTCTGGACATAAACATATGCCCGTGAAATTGTTACCACAATCGGGTAATAGACATCTGTCACCTCTGCACATTTTTTGGTGCTTCTTTGGTTTTCTTTGTTTGCTTGCTTTGTTGTCGTGTAAAATACTTACTTAACATGAGATCTACTCTCTTAACATACGTCGAGGCGCACAGTGCAATATTGGTAAGTGCAGGTGCAATGCTGGACAGCGGACACCTAGAACTTCATCCCCTTGCCTAGCAGAAACTTTACACGCATTGATCAGCAGCCCTTCATCTCCCCTCCTGGCCCCTGGCAACCACTGTTCTCTCTGCTTCTGGGAGTCCTCTTGTTTTAGATACACAGAAGTGGAATCACGCAGCATCTGTCCTCCTGTGTCTGGCTTAGTTCACTTAGCACAATGGCTTTGAGGTTCATCTATGTTGTCACAAGAAGGCTAGTTTCTTCTTTTTAATGGCTGCATACTATTCTATCATCGTGTCCTCATTCCGAAGCTGTCATGGCACAAGGCTTAGAAGTAGGGTTCTCCACGCCAGTACCAGGGAAATGGAGAGTGGTTGTCACGAAGATGGGAAAATAGGCATTGGCAGGTATTTCCTGGCACATTCGCTCGACACCTGCTAACTTTGGGAGTCAAACCGTGTTTCCCAGACTATCTTACAGGGAACCCCAACTTCTCAGGCTTCCAGGAGACAATGTTGAAAAAGGGGATCCCATTTATTTATTTATTTATTTATTTATTTACTTATTTATTTATTTTTTAAGATTTTATTTATTTATTTGACAGAGATAGAGACAGCCAGTGAGAGAAGGAACACAAGCAGGGGGAGTGGGAGAGGAAGAAGCAGGCTCCCAGCAGAGGAGCCTGACATGGGGCTCGATCCCAGAACACCGGGATCACGCCCTGAGCCAAAGGCAGACGCTTAACGACTGAGCCACCCAGGCGCCCTGGGGATCCCATTTAAACAATTCTAGGTAGTATAGGATGAAGTTATTTGTTTTTAATAAATAGTTAAGTCATTTCTTTACGAAGAAATTAAGGCACATTTAATATGCTAACGTGCATTGTGACTCAGAGAAAGGACCACAATTTGCAACACATTTAAAACTGTTCTCCAGAGATTCTCCCAGCCTCCTTGTCCGCAGAAATCTTTTTATTTTTTCACGGAGCTTCCTGCAGCACAGGGCTGATGGCAGGCAGTCTCGGGAGAGGCCATGGTAACTCCAAGGCTGGAAGTGACTCGGGGACAGGGTGGTCCCAGGGGCCCAGGAGCCTGTGATTTGCCTGTGTATCTGTGACAGAAACACAGTGTGGCCAACACACTAACAGCTATTAGATTCTTCTTTCCAGGAGAGACGGTTTGTCAGTTTGGTGAATTCTCCAAGGGACTATTCACAGAGTGAAGTAACAGGACCCGAGGAACAGCCATTCCTTTGTCAAAACAAACACAGGCGCCCCTGCGTCAGCAAACCCCACAGAGAACAACTTGCTCAATATTTTAAATAGATTTTAAAGGAGGATTTGGGGTCTTAAACTTGACATTGGGAAGGAAAAAAATAATCTGTGTTAAGAAAGAACATATGTGAGACAAATGTTGAGCAGCTGAAAATCATGGGTAATTTTGACACATTTAAATTTTAATTTTAATTGAAAAAATGATTTAGAAAACTGTCTTTTAAAAAGCTCCCCTCCCCCACCTCTGCTGCAAAAAAAAAAAAAAAAAAAAAAAAAAAAAAAAAAAAAAGAAACCTGTTGAAAAAGGCAAGCAGCTCTCTGTGACATCTCCCTAATGGCGTGAAGTTTTGAAAACAACAAAAGTGTGAGAGAATTCCTGAGACACATTTGTTGATAGATCTTAAAGAGAAACAAACCAGATCTGTAGGATTTTCCTGAACTGTATTTTCTCAGAATATTCTTACCAATCCATGTAATTTTACCAGTTCCTTGGATCTCAGCAGTATCATTGGAAGGGTGATTCAGATAAAGTGAACAGATAAACATGACTGAAGAATCATAGTAATAGTGACAATACCCAAAGAATAAAAGTTTCAACTGTTTACATCAGAAGACCACCTCCCAAACTATTGTGAACCAATGATCCAGGCTTTCAAAAATTGTAAGAGAACCAGTTGAATGCAGGGAGGTTAAAGCAAAACGATAAAGCCTGGTTCTTATCAGGAAGAGGACTTTTTTTTTCCCACTAGACTACGTGCCAAGTGCTTTCCACAATAACTTTTATTAATTTCATAACAGCTCTGAAAGGTTCATGTTATTGCCAATTTACTAACGACTAAATCGAGTTCAGAGAAGTCATGAAACTTTCCCAAGTTCTTATTATATAGTTATTGTAGTATTGAATTCATATTTTAACCGCGATGCCTCATGCAGTGAATGCCTGATCTCTACCCAGTGTTCCTGCTTCTAATGGCAAAGTTATTCCTGCCTAAATAAATTCAATGTGAAAGTTAAGGATAAAAGATCCTGGACAAGCAAGAAAAGTTCTGCTGTTTTTATTTTTATTTTATTTTAATTTTTTCATTTTTTAAAAATTTAAATTCCATTAATATATAATGTATTATTGGTTTCAGAGGTAGAGGTCAGTGATTCATCAGTTGTATATAACACCCAGTTCTCATTACATCACGTGCCCTCCTTAATGCCCAGCACCCAGTTACCCCATCCCCCTACCCAGTTCTGCTGTTTTTAAACCATGTAGAATCCCTGGGTAAAAGCAGGTGAAAGTAGGAATGAGATGATTTCTGTAAATCTATTCATTTTATTCAGCACACACTTACACAGCTCCTACCTGGCGCTGGTTTAAGCACTTTCCACATAGGTACCTCCTAATAACTCTACGAAATAGGTACAATTAACATCTCCCTTTTACAGAAAAATAAACAGGCTAAGTAACTTGCTCAAGGTTACTCAGTCAATAAATGGCAGTGCAGAGACCAAATCCGGGCGGTGGGGCTCCAGAGTCCATGTTCTGAATCTCTCTGTTAGGTTGCTTCTTTGATTGGCGTCCTTGAGTCTAATGAAAGGCCACCTTAGGTGCCGGCTCCGATGTGCGGGTTTACAATGGGTTTACTTCCCTACTGTCAGATGCACTTGAGGCAAAAGCAGATTTTCAGAGCTTTCCCATAGACTCCCAGGTCACGGAATATGAGGTCTGGATGTCTGTATCTGATGGGATCTCTTGACCCCGCACAACCTGCATGTGCTCTTCTCAGGGGTGGTCTAATTTCGTTGGCCATGGTGAGTCAGATCTCCGCCGGCTTCCCATTTTGGTAGGCAGCGGGTGGAGGGCTCGTGTCGCCTCCAGCGTCGGGACGGTCCTATTGGCAGAGTAACGAAGACAATCACCTTACATTATTCCATCATTTATAGTGTTTAGCCATATTATGCACAGAGATGTTCCCCCCCAAAACCCAGATTGAGTAAGCCTCATTACTGCTAGCACACTCACACGCGCACGCACACGGCTCTGTCCCGATCCATATGAACAAACATCTCTGTGGAGGCCCTGGTGGGGCGGTGCTGCGCTTGGGATAAGGGCTGAGCGCCCTCCCAGAAATGGTTGTAGCAGAGTCGAGGCTGAACTGGCCCTATAAATAATTATGGCATTGGAAAAGAAGGAGGGCGGTGGTAGCATGTAACACAGCCCTTCTGACTAGCAGTCTGCTGATGGACAAAGTATTTCATGGCGTTACTATATTCCCACCGAATTCCTTTTCCTCTGTCTAGGTCAAAGCATAAAGAAATCTTTTTTTTTTTTTTTTTTTTTTTTGCCTTTATTGAACTATAAAGCAAAAGATAGGGAAAAAATATAGATACAGTTCTCTTTAAATGGTGAAGTAGATGCTTCTGTTTTCTTTGGCTGACCATTTTCTTGTATGTAAAAAAACATGATAAAAACTTCCTTGAACTTACTTTTATTTTCCATTGGTCTACCAACTCTACAAAAATTTCCATTTGTTTCTTTTTACCATTTTCCCCTCAGAAAGGTCTAAGGCACAGGATCTAAATGCCAAGTTTAATCTGCTCTTACAAGACACATGAAGTTTTTGGGGAAAACTATTCTCAAATGGCATATTTCATCTAGGGAGTATCATTTAAAATATGTCTCCTTATGGCCCGAACCTAACAGGTGTTATTAGATCTACACAGGTCTGGATTTTTCCGGCCGAAAACATCAGAAAGCTTAATCTTGTGGCCTGAGCATTGAAATCCATTCCATTTTTGAAAGTCATTTTCTGGAATGTCCTGGGCGTCTGCAAACAAGAGTGCTTGCCTGCGAGGTATGTTAAAGTTTTGCTCAAGAAGAGAATGACCACAACGCTAAGAATCGTAACTGACCCTCAGCATTTCCAGATGTGGAACCGAGTGTCAGCATAAATTTCTCCAGATGTGTTTCGAGTCTGGGCTTGGCTAGCGGTGCAGCCCGGAACACACATGGAGTAGGTGCAGAGGTAGTGACCGACCTTTCGTGTGAAAGGGCTTTATGTGAGCGCCACCCAGCATATATCTTCTGTGAAAGCCAGCTCTAAACAGACAAAGCGAAGCCATGGTGTTGACTGCTTTGGAAGATGCTATCCATTCCCAGTACCAGAAGGAGAAATACCAAGAAACTAAGGAGAATGGACACCCAGGAGAGAGGGATCCATCCCTCACTCATGAAGACACAGAAATATTTGGCTTTCTTAATAGTGCTTTATTCTACACATTTCCATGTGTATATGTGGTTATATAATCCTTATAGTCACAATTTAAATTGTTGCTAATATTCCCTCTTGGAGCTATCTTATTTAATTCATCATTCCCTTGCTATTGGAAATGGAGCACCTTCTAATTATTTAACACAATTAATAATCTGTGATTAGCAATTCCGTGGATATGATTGCCTTCAAGCCATTTTATGGTGTTTCCTATTTTCCAGAGTGTGTCTTTTACTGGGATCTGCATGAGTCATTGGTCTGCACACCCCGTTAGCTCTTTAGTCACACCATCACTTGGAAAACCATTAACAAGCAAGCCAAAAAGAACCCCCCCAAAAAACCCAACTAAGAAAATGTCCATTCAATGAAATCTGAATACAAATCTGTAGTGAGATCTATGCAAACCTTTAAAAATCAAAGTGACTTTTTAAAATGCAGAGGTGGAAGAAGTAGGCAAAACTGACCACAGTCGCAACCAGGCTAACCTAATCATTCTGCAGCCACATATACCAGAATAATACTCTTGTGTTATTTTTGCCTAATCCTGCATTTGTAGGGATAAAAGAGCAGAGAAAAACTTAAAAGTGCTTACTTAGTACCAGGTAGTTTTAGTAAGAGTTTTATATGACATAGTAACTCATTGAACCCTTGAAAAAAACCTATGAGAAAGCCACCATTATTTTTCCTATTTTGCAAGTGAGGAACTGAGCATCTGAGAGGTTAAATAAGCTGGCCAAGGTCACAGCTCCAGGTGACAGTATTGGGATATGAGCCCAGGCCATTGGGCTCTGGAATTTATGCTCTTAACCACTACCTACCTTTCTAGAAAGCACACATAAGTCTATATTTGGCTTTCTTCAGTTACATTATATCACATACATACTTCCCACTTATATGTGGCTATATAGACTTATAACAACCATTTGAATTATTGCATAATATTTCCCAATTATTTTCTATAATAGTTCAACTAACCATTCCTCCACTCTTAGGAACTGAAATCCTCTGTTTAAAATTATTAATAATCTGTAATAAATTATTCTATGAACATCATTGTTTTCTAGCCATTTTTTAGAATTTCCTTGGTATAGAGTCTCTTAACTGGCATTTTCCAGGTCAAAGGGTAAACATTTTTGTGACTCATTTTTAAAAAAATTTTTAAAATTTAAATTCAATTAATTAACATAGAGTGTATTTTAGTTTCAGTGGTAGAGTCCAGTGATTCATCAGTTGTATGTAACACCCAGTGCTCATTACATCACGTGTCCTCCTTAATGCCTGTCACCCAGTTACCCCATCCCCCCAACTGACCTCCCTCCGGCAACCCATTTTTGTGACTCTTGATACATATTTCAAAAATGATTTCCAGGGACACTTGGCTGGCTCAGTCATCAGAGCCATGTGACTCTTGATCTCAAGGTTGTAAGTTTGAGCCCTGTGTTGGGTGTAGAGATTACTTAAAAAGAAAATCTTAAAAAAATGATTTCTGAAAGAGTCTTTCCACTTCACATCACCAACATGACTATATGAGAATACCAAATTCTTTGAAAACTTAGCCAGAATTGGATATTATCAATTGTATTTGTAAATTAATTAGGTTAAAAATGACCCTTTTATGTTAACTTTCATTTATTTGATTACTAATAATAAGAAACATGGTCTATTTGGCTTTTAAAGCCAAGTATTTTGAGGTATAACTTATATACAGTAACATTCATCATTTTTAAGTATATGATTTTGGCAAATGTTTATAATCCTGCAACCACCTTAGTCAGGATACAAAATCTTTCCTTCACCCTACAAAGTTCTCTTTGTAGTCAATCTCCTCCCCATGTCGCCAGCCCGTGCATCCTTGAGTATGTTTTCTGTTCCTACAGTTTTTCTTTTTCCAGAATGTCGTATTAGTGGAATCGTATAATATGTGTGATTCTCTTGCGTCTGGCTTCCATCACTTAGCATAATGATCTTGAGATTTAGCTATGTTGTTGCACGTATCAGTGGTTTGCTCCTTCTTCTAGCAGAGTGGTCCTCTATCGTACGAACGTGCTATATTTGTTTATCCATTTGCCAGTTGATGGACATTTGGGTTATTTCATCTTTGGACAATTATGAATAAGGTGGTTATAAACATCTGCAAACAGGTTTTTATGTGAACTCTCCCCTTTCTTTTGAGAAATTTCGTCCCTCTGATGGTCTTTACCAGTATTTTAGGGCTTTTTGTATCTATTTTTATCTGCTCTGGATTGAAAAAAAAATGTTTTAGCTCTTTCTCAAACATATTTTCAACACTTGTCCGCCCTGTTCTTTAGAATGGTTTTTAAACTGTAGTTCTAAATTCTAAAATGCAATGAAACCAGTCAATCTCTTCCCTTACTATTTATTCTATTATCCTTCTATGCTTAGAAAATTATCCTTATATTAGAATTGCGATATTACGTTTTCTTCATTGACAGGTGGTTTGAATTTTTTTTATTTATTTTTATTTTTTAAAGATTTTATTTATTTATTCGACAGAGATAGAGACAGCCAGCAAGAGAGGGAACACAAGCAGGGGGAGTGGGAGAGGAAGAAGCAGGCTCATAGCGGAGGAGCCTGATGTGGGGCTCGATCCCAGAACGCCGGGATCACGCCCTGAGCCGAAGGCAGACGCTTAACCGTTGTGCCACCCAGGCGCCCCGGTTTGAATTTTTACATTGAATTTTTAAGCCACTTGGAGTTGATTTTGATTGATAAGGTTACATCCTTCATGTTTAACTGCTGTATGATACTATTTGTAAATATGATCATTTCACAGAAGTTTCTAAAGGACGGTAAGTGGAGTAAGTCTGAGCAGAAGACATTAGTCAACACCCACTGTGTTCTTTGAGGCCTTAAGGAGCTAGAATTAGGATAGGATGCAGCTTCAGACGAGTTAAAGATAAGATGAGGTATTATGGTTCTCCAGAGAAAGAGAACCAATAGGGCATACCTATATATATATGTCTATTTAGGTATATATGATTTATTATAAAGAATTGGCTCACATGATTATGAAGCCTGGGAAGTTCTATTATCTGCCTTCTGGAAGCTGAAACCCAGAAAAGCTGGTGGTTTTTAGCTCCAGTCTGAGTTTGAAGATCTGAGAACCAGGTATAGGTCCCAGTCCAGACCAGTAGGAGACCAGTTGCCCAGCTCAAGGAGTCAGGCAGAGAGCAGATCCTCCCTCGTCCACTTTTTCCTTCTATTCAGGCCCTCCAAGGATTGTATGATGCCCACCCACACTGGGAGGGCAATCCACTTTACTCAGTCTGTTGATTCAAATATTAGTCTCATTAGGGAAACACCCTCGCAGACACACTTAGAAATGATGTTTAACCAAATCCCTGGGCCCCTGTGACCCAGTCTAGTTAACACATAAGATGAACCATCACAGGTACTTTAGGTAGGAGGATAATTCAGGGTAAGTATTTCTGCTTGTATCAGTAGTTATAGTTTCTGCAGTCCCAGAATTAATGGCACCACCAGGAGGGCTGGTATGTTGATTTGGAATTTTAGGAGTTATCGAAATCATGGACTAATTGGACTGATGCCCATCAACCCATATCAGAAATAACCAGGCCAAATCTGCCACGGATAGGCTTTGCCTGGTCTTTTTTTTTTTTTTTTTTTAAAGATTTTATTTATTTATTTGACAGAGAGAGAGAGAGACAGCCAGTGAGAGAGGGAACACAAGCAGGGGGAGTGGGAGAGGAAGAAGCAGGCTCCCAGCAGAGGAGCCCGATGTGGGGCTCGATCCCAGAACGGCGGGATCACGCCCTGAGCCGAAGGCAGGTGCTTAACGACTGAGCCACCCAGGCGCCCCTTTGCCTGATCTTCTGAACATGATCATAGTCAATCAAAAAGTCGCTTTAGAAAAGTTCACTGTCTCAGCTTACATCTTCAGCCACTGACATTCTTTCTGCCCTTAGTTGAAGGGGCAGAGTAGGCTGTAGCTTGACTTGTCCACTTAGTTGCTTGAAGGGAAAAAGTAGGAGCAAAAGAGTGAGTGAGAAATGGTGCACTAGCAGTGCCTACTAGTAAGCGTGTCCTATCCGATGTCGTGGTCTGTCTCCAATCCTGTTAGCAAAAAACCCTTCTTTGGAGGGAGGGTGGGAAGGAAGTGAATAGAGAGGTGTGGAGAAGGGAATGAAGAGCTCTCCCTCTGTGCGGTTGGCACTTGCGTATTCTGAACATAATATCCCTGTGGTTTGGTACTCTCCCCTAAGAGACTTCTTCATTAGGGCTCAGGAGTCAGGCACAGGTTCAAATCCTAGATCTACCACTAATTATTAAGATTGCAACTTCGCAAACACATTTCTGTGTATACATATATGTTCACTGATAAAAAGAAACACTGTAAATCACTAAAAGAGGGAGAATTGCTGCTCTCCTGGGAATTAACATGGAAGTGACATCATCGAGAGTGATCAAACCCTACGGAGAAGATGATCTTGTCCTCATGATGCCCGCTGACATCCAGTGGCCTGTCGCCATGTGCCAACACTGTGAGAATGCGGCATGGCCTCCTCACTACAGCTCTGTAAGGGAGATAATTACTAATTTGATTAATGATGAAGTTGAGGCTCAGGGGACGTAGATGATTTTCCTAATAATCTTACACAGGTCTGAGGAAAAGGAGTTGGGATTTGAACCTAATCTGTCAGATTCTAGAACATGAGTTCTAACCTTGACACTTGTCCTTCCTAACACTACTGGGGCCACTAGGTTATTTTACCTCCCTCTCCTGGTACTTTTGCTTCCAGGGCTAGTAAGGGTGGTCATTTCCCTAACAGCCCCCAAATCCCCATGAATATGCATCCTCTCTCTGTAGGTCCAGAAACACTTATTTCCCTCCCATTTTCTTAATCATGTGATGTCGTGTTATTTGCACTTAATCTTTATAAAGGAAACCAGTCCAGGGGCCTGGAGGAAAGGGCTTTCTCAGGACTAACCCTTATATGGTTTTGCAAGGCAGGCCCCAGGGGAGCTTCCAAGATTCCCTTTCCACCCCACTATTATAGTTGCTGTCTCCCCTGTGACCGTGAATCTCATGCTTAAGAAACTTTCTTGACCCCAACGAGTGGTTGCACGAACTGAAGGACAGATACCTTTCTCTATGAAGTCTGACAACTTTCTCTTGCCCGGGGCTGGCCTGACGGTGGGAGAGGTGTTTAAGTGGGATGCTGCAAAAGTGGTCTGGAGTGAAAGGGATGGGAGGTATTTGACACCTTCGATCTCTTGTCAGATTAGGGCAGTGAGAAGTGGGATGGGCTGCCATCAGAGGGTAGAAACTTAAATGTGGGTAGATGGAGGAGATTAGGGAGTTTGCATGGAGGTTGGTAGGGTTACTTGAGGGGAAAGAGGAGACTGGACCTCTCGGGTGTCATTTGGTAATTTAATGTTGGCTGTGGAATCCACTGGCCATCAATCTTGATGAGCTGCCCTGGCCACAGAGGTCATGTGTAAGCTCCCTGACCAGAGCTCTTCATTTGTTCTCTGTGCGCGAAGCCAGGCAGTCTGTTGGCTTCTCCGTTTTTCTCTTGTTCTGCTCTTGCCTGCCCAACCACTCCCTTCCACTTGGGGTAGAAAGATTCCAAGCAGGCAGGGGTCTGGGGCTGCTGGTTTATAACAGCATCTGGTGTCTGCATTGAGTAATCCGTGGATATCACCTCTCATGAGAAGTATAATAGCTTGAGAAATCTGTGGAAATATACCCATCTTTCCCATCTTTGCTATGGTTGCCTCCCTTTAAGGTGCAGGTAATTTAAACCAAAATAAATCTAGACTCAGAATGTGTAGAAAGTAGGGGAATTCACCATGTCAGTGAATCTTCTAGTAATTCTCTGGTTAATCCAATGGATTTTTTGATTACATATATAAATTATTATATACAGAATTATTATGTATAATTATATATATAATTAATATACACATATGTGTATATGTATATGTGTCTATCTATATAGGTATATATGCATTTTAAGCCAATGGTCTTGTTTAAATTGAAAAACTTGGTCAGCTAGGCGGTTCTCTTCTCCCCTGAGTATTCTCTAGTGACGCACCACTAGACATGAGCCTTGCCCAGTTGTGGTCCCACATTTATCACCTTCGGGATAACTTCCTTGGCCACCTCCTAGGAAGACAAAAAGGTACCTTCAAATATCAGGGTTGAGGTTAGCATCTGTGCTTTACATGTACTCCTTTTGGAGCTATTCCCATGACAATCAGCATGGCTCTGGGTATGTAGACCATCCAGTCTAGTGTGAGAGAGACGTAGGCCCACAGCCTCCGTGTTTAGTGCTCAGTAAGGCTCAGTAACAGGATGAGCCTCCAGAAAACCTGGGCAAGAGAGTGAGGGGGTCAGAAAGAAAGAACATGGTGGCCTCGGTGTGTTGTCCGCAGTTGTCAGATTTGTGAGCCTGTGTGAAAAACCACTTTGGAGACTCCCACAGTGAGTGGAGGGGTAAGGACTCTTGTTCTGGAAACAAGCAAATGGAAACTCCTAATTTGGCATTAATATCCGTGCGACCACATGTGAGTTCACAAGTTGCTGAAACCCCAAATATTCCAGCCTCTTCTCAATTTCCTCCCAACTAGCAAGCTCCAGCTCTGACCCAGGGACCAGGATATTTTTCATCCTGGTGCTTCATCGCTCTACTTGCACTGTCTGGTCCATAGTCAGCTTTTTCTCTCAGCAACTAAGCTCCCTTGAGAAAAATGTTTTCCTCAGCCTGGGCTCCCAGCCAGCACCTGATCAAAACTTGCCCTCCTCACAGCATTCTATCCAAAAATCTAGTCAGTGTCCTCTGATATCTGTCCCTGGAGGCATTAACATTTTTAATTCAGTTTTGAAAATCAAAGTTATACCGCACATCATTTAAAGAATCAAGTGCATCTACAAGGCATTCCTAAAATAGAGCAGCCTCTCCCCGCCTGTTTTATCCCTCCTCTAACGCTTTCAACCCCCTTTGCCTTTCTTATGGTCTTTCAACCCCCTTTGCCTTTCTTATGGTCTTTACCTTCATATCCTTAACATGGTCCTACTGTAACTTATGGAATTTTTGGTGTTAAACATGATCTATTGACTTCCAACCATTGAAGATGACCAGAGCGCTTCATTTGCTCACTTGCCCCTCTTTCCCATCCCCCTAAACTGTGCCACACATATACATTTTTGTCCCCTGCCTTCCCGGTATATTGTAATTTGGGTAAGATTGATATGTAGCACATTTGATGACGTGTAAATCCTATTTGTATGCATGCCATGTATGATTACTTCTCTGGCACAAATTTTTGTGGTCCTTTAAAGTTAATAATGGTTTTCTGTTTATATTTGCTTGGTTTCCTGTGCCAACATTACCACCGTATTCCTCAACTGCCCCCCCATTGTGTAACTCAGTATCTTCACGTCCCTTATATATTCTTTCAATTTCATATGCTCCAAAGGGATTTCTCCTGGAGCCCGACTGGTAGGCCTATTCACGGGTATCATCTTAGATCTGCCTTCATCATTTTCCTGCATGTTCTCTTAACCTCTCTTTTTCATTGGGTCTCCTAATTCCTCCATTCTATGTCTGCCTCTTCCTTGACTGACTTCTTTGTTTTGGTGAAATATTTCTAAGAAAGATGCTAAGGAGGCAGCATTTTTGAGACCTTGGATTCTGAAAATGTCTTGGATTTCCTCTTTCCCTTCATTTATGTTGGATACCCAACATCAAGTCCTATGTTGGAAATCACTTTCCTTCAGTATCTTTAAGGAATTGCTCCATTGTCTTCTGTCTTCCAGTATTGAGAAAGTTGATGCCATTCTGGTTCTTGATCCTTTGTATGCAGCCTCGTTTTTCTCTCTGGAAGCTTTTAGAATCCTTTCTTTGTCTCCTATCACCTAAGATTGGGTTTCCTAGAAACAGAGATTGAGGCAGGGTTTTGAGTGCATGGGATTAATTGAGGGATTAATCTCAGGAGAAGGTAAATGAGGGAAGGAAGATACGTCAGGGGAAAGAGCCAAGGATGTGGTCTCAACTGGAGTCTAGCTTTGACCTGATACCGTGGAGTACAAGTTGTGCCACAGACTTAGTTTCCCTTTTGAGGCAAGGTTATTGACCTTTCAAACCTTCCAGTCAATCACTGGTTGTGAGCTCTCCTGTGCAGCCACTGGAGGGGTGGGTGAAGCTCCCAGGAGATACAGCTACCACTTGGCTGAGGGCAGTGCCCCGGAGGAGGGGGCTGTGCGCCCCGGGGAGCCAACACTCACAACTGTTGGATGTGCTGGCCCAGTACAGGTGTCCTAACAGGGCACCAACAATGTCTTCCAGACATGTGTTCTGAAGGTCACAGTGACTGTCTTTCACTCTAGGAACTCAAATACTTCAGTTCTGGGGAATTTCCTTCAATTATTTTGTCGACAATATCATCTTCTCTGGAACTATTTTTATTAAGATGCTGGAGCTTCTGAAATTGTTCTTCGATATCTTCTTACCTGTCCTCTCCTATTTCCCTTTCTTTTCTTCAATTTGTTCATTTATCTTTTGTTCTTTCTTTCTTTTCGTTATCTTATTTTTAATTTCTGAGATCTCATCTTTAGATTGTGTCTTGATTCTGTTTCATATTCTTTTTGTTGCAATATCTTCTTTTTCCGAAGATATTAATAATAGGGTTTTTTTTTTTTTAGGTTTCTTTGCCTTCACAGTCTCTGTCTCCAAGCTGTTTTCCTTTGTGTATCATCCCCCCCCCCCAATCTTTTATAATCGAGGCATTCCCATAATGTGTCTTCTTGGCTGTATACTCATACTTAACAGTAGGACACTCAAAAGCTAATTGGAAATTCTGAGTCATTGGGGTTATCAACTGTGAGCTGGATGGGCCATTTTCTGGGATACCCAGAGATCTTTAGGTGAGTTGATCAGATTCCCCAGAGAAGGCTCTGCTAATCTTCTGCATGAAGGATATAAACCTGATTTCCAGTGTTTGGTGAGCCAAGTAGGGGGAGAAAAATGGTTGAGTTTCAATATTCAGGAAATGTTCATTTGGTGCTCCTATTTTTTTTTTTTCTTTTACATCATCTCCACCCTCAGCTGTGGGTAGTGTCTCCTAGTCCAGTGACTATGATTTACCTTTTCCGAATACCTACTCTCAGTCTTCTTCTGGGGGGGGGGGTTGGTCATCTAGCTCCATGGGATAGGGGAAAGGATACAAAGGGTCTAATTGATTTTTTTCTTTTTTTTTAAAGATTTTATTTATTTATTTGACAAAGAGAGGCAACGAGAGAGGGAACATGAGCAAGGTGAGTGGGAGAGGGAGAAGCAGGCTTTCTGCCGAGCAGGGAGCCCGATGTGGGGCTCAATCCCAGAACTTGGGATCATGACCTGAGCCGAAGGCAGACACTTAACGACTGAACCACCCAGGCGGCGTCTAATTGCTTCTTAAACAGACTTTCCTTCAGTACCACCTGTTTTAGCCTCAACTCTCACCCAACTTCTAGAAGTGCCTGATGCCTTCAATTCTTAAGACTTTTGTGGTTCTTCACTGTAAATTGTGTCTCCACTTCTCTCATTCAGGATTTATCTTTCCTGAGTGCATTAATCAGTAACTACTCATGTGTCTGCTTTTTAACTTCCAAAATTTTTTGTCTGTTGTATCCTCTCTGGAATTCTTTGTCTTTAAGTACTTATGCCTTTTTTTCATCCTTTTACTGTTATTTAAGTGGAATTTCAGGAGGGAGTAGACATTAAGGCATACTTTCAATTCAACATCATTAATTGAAATCCCCAACAGGATTTTGTAATCTTTCTGTCAAGGGAAAGAAATTTCCCAGGGAATTTCTCAGCTCCTTATTATTTATCTTAATCATGTTGAGCTTGTCTTTTCATCAGGAGGGATTGTCCTCATAACACAACCCTCTTTCTAATATGTACTTCATGTCAGGGGCATAATAATCATTTATTTTTTGCTAAATATTTATGCAACATTGTATACTCAACATTAGGCTAGATACTGAAAGAACTTATCTAATTGGGGAAAAAACATATTCACAGCACAACAAAGGGTTGTTCTAATGTGTTAAAGAAGCAATAATCCATTCTGACATTCTGCAACAAAATACTTTTGAAATAGCATATTAAAAACTCCACATTAACATTTCACTAATTCACTAATTCACATGCTTAATCTAAGTTCCCTCAAGCTACAGACACTTAGCGAGAGAGACGGTGTTTTGACCATCTGCTTCTAAGGTACGCTCGCTCCAGTGTTGACGAGCTGACCGGAACTGCAGCATCAGAAACAGCTGTGGTGGTGAAATGCAAAGTTATTTCCCCCCCTTCAGCTTCCCCTTCGCCACTCCTGAAGATTGTGAAAAGACCAGTGCTTATAATCAGGAGAAAGAAATTTCGAAAGTTGGGAACCACAAAGAAATAATCTCCTAGCATATGCTGTTGGTGTTCTACCCACACTGCCCTGGCCCTTACTTCTAGTCAACCCAGGACGCTCGCTGTGAACATCTGGAACTCTATTCCTGTAGAATTTTTACCTGATGCAGGATCAAGCTCAGCTTGTGCATAGGCTGGAAATACCAAAGTTAATGCCCTTGGGAATCACCCTTGAATCAGTGACAGACTGGGGAAGGGTGTGTTAATGGTGGGCAGATTTCCCAGCTTTCTAATCCCTCTTAGTTAGTTGGGGTAACTCTGAGGCATAGTCTATACTATCTTCCAGAACTCCCCAGCAGGATTCCATTCCAGTTGCCCACCCGGTAACCCTTCAAGGCTTCCTTCCCTGTCCCGTTCTACTTCTCCATTTCCCTACAAGTGTTTCCGATGGTCACCCCGTAAATCAAATATTTGAACTCAAATATTTGCCTCTGGTGAAACCCAGGCCAGATATTCCCTGAAGAATAATATATCTCAGAGAGGTCATCCTCTTACTCTGAACTTCATGCAAGTAGAATTAACTCAAGAGATATACAAGGAGAATACCCCAGGCACACAGAACATGAGGATAACTCAACAGCCAACAGCTTACACAGTTATATCTTGGAGCTGGAAAGGGTTCAGGTGGTGATTTAGTTCAACTTTCCACTTAGACCTGGAGCTTCTCATTCTAAAGATCCCTGGTCAGTGACTATTCAAATACTGCAAAACACAACAGACTATACAAAGAAACTCAACCCTTCATGTTTAAGTACCTACCTTGGGTTGACAGTGGTAGAGTCTAGAAAAGAAGGAAGGTAACAAGAGATATCCAAAAAGCGTGGGTAGTTATTGAGAGAGAACAAGTTAGACTATCATCTGCAAGAATACCAGTAAAAACCGCCTTTGGTAAACATTCTCAAGCCATTAAGCCAAACAATAAACTGAGCTGTTTCTTTGGCATTGAATTTTCAAAAGATTTTCTTTTTTAGTTTCCAAGCCATCCCTATTTTCCCTAAATAGAAATTTTCCTTCCTCTCTCTCTCTCTCCCTCTCATTCTGTTTGAATGAACATTTCTTGACAGCCGCCCAGTGGACCCTCTTGACACTCAGTAGATGGTAAACAGTTTTCACAGCACATGTCCTCTCCTGGTCACATAAACCTCATTAGAGACTCCTTATCACAGAGTCGCACCCCCTGGGTAAACAAAGAAAGGCTAAGAAGTAGTGTGGATACACAACTTAGTGCCAAAAACAGGAGCTGCTTATACAAAGTGCAGCAGCAAACCCAGTCTTCCACGGAGGATGCTAGAACACTGGGTTCTTTGCCACTCTTCTCCTTCCCTCCCCCAACAGGAGAACACTCTCAGAACCAAGGGATATTGACACGCAAGTTGCTAGACAGAAAGAAATCAACCAGTGTAGGAAGTCCTGGAGGCCAGTCACAAGGCTTCAGAAGCTGAGAGCACTGCAGTGGCTGTGTGAGTGTGAATGTGAGGCAGCCTGTTGGGAAGAACATGTATTTTGGGGTTTATTAAGATTTGGATTTCTATCCCAAGTTATGTGAGCCTAAGACACTTACCCAGTCTCTCTTAACCTCAGTTGCTTCAGTAAAATGGGAATAATAATATGGACATTTCAAAGACTCTTTTTGAGAGCAGACAAACATTTGAGTATGTTTAATAAAACATCAGGTTCGAAAGCAGGGTACCAATGTTAGTTATTTTTGCCTTTTCTTGTGGCCAGACTGCATTCAGTAACAACAAAACAATGCCCTACTGCTATTTGAACAACCTAGCCTGAATTAGGTAGGCTTAGTCAATCCAAAACAATGATCAGTTGTTTTTTTTTTTTTCCTTTTTTTTTTAAAGTAGGCTCCATGCCTAGTGTGGAGCCCATCACAGGGCTTGAACTTACAGACCTGAAATCAAGACCTGAGCAGAGATCAAGAGTTGGATGCTTAACCGACTGAGCCACTCAGGCACCCTAACAGTGATCAGTTTTAATTAAAGAATAATAATTATCATTGTTAAGACTATGACTTATAGACATTTACTGCATGTCAGGTACTGTTGAGGGCTTTTCCTTATCATCTCATTGAATTCTTAAAATAGTTACATCAAATGAGATATTATTCCTGTTCTATAGGTAAGAAAACTAAGGCTCAGGGAACTTACACTGCTTGTACGAAGACCACGATGACCATGGGGGAGAGCCAGGACTTACACTCAGTTCTGTCTCATCTAAAACCTGTCCTGCAAACTGTCAATCAATTCCTAGTAAACCATAGTGATCGGAGTCGGTGGCGTGGGGGAGCCAGGGCACCCCCATAGAGGAGGAAGTGAAGTGAGTGGAGAAAGTCATCAACCAGGGGCAGCCTGGGAGGCCACACTTTGTACTCTGATGGGGCTAAATGAAGAGTTTGGCCAAGGAATCAGGTGGGAGCTTAATGGGTCCTGTCATCAGGGGTGTTCTGTTGAGGGGAAGAACACCATGAAATGTCCAGTGCAAGGAACTGAAGACTCAAGTCAAAGTGGCCTAGACAGAATGGGCTTTATTATCTCACTGAATACATAGTCCAGAGAAAAAATGCTTCCGACGTTAATTCGGCCGATTGACAATGTCACGCTGCTGTGCCATTTGCAGAATGTCACAGCCCCTCTGCCTCACCCCTGCCAAGTCGTGTGCTGGTTGCAATAGTCCCTGACATGTCTTGTAGAAGCTCTGTATCCAGCAAAGATGAGGGGTGTTTCCTTCTATATACCTGTCTCTTCTTAGTACGAAGAAAAACCTTTCCAGAAGCCACAAAAAGAGTACTTCTCAGGTTCCATTGGTCAGACTTGGGTTATCTGATCATGCCCAAACCCGCCCATGGAAAGGCAAAGAAATTACTATAATAACCACTATTCAATACCTTGTGGGACCAGGACTGGGATGAGGGGTTACTTTCCCTGACCACATGGGGGTGAGGGCACCTAGACAAAATCAAGGCTTTACCAGAAGGAAGAGGATGTGTGTGTGAGGGGAGGGGCTGTGCGTGTGCGCACGTATGTGCAGTCGTATATGTGCACATGTGTATACGTGCCAGTGTGAGCTCTTGGAGAGCAGACGACAGGGTTGGCCACAAGCAGGCAGCTTGCAATGTCTTTCCTGAAAGCAATGAGAAGGGAGACAACTTTCCTGGAATTACACCAATAAATGAGTTTGCACCCAAACCTTCAAGTTAGAGATCTCTCTTTTCTCCCTGAGCATTTTCATTTCAGGTAAATGTTGTTGATCCCTTTTACCTGGAACACGCCGCCTCCCTACCTGGTCTAAATCAGGCCTGGCTCACTTCCCACTGCCTCCAAGACCGCTGAACCCTCTCGCACCAGTTCCCATGGTTGATCCTAGAGCCCTTATGCTCCAGCTCTTTGTTTTCCAGTTGTTGTTGTTGTTGTTTTGATAATAGAACTCTCCACCTACATTTTTTAAAAGAAATATCTATCGACACCATAGAACTCAGTTTAGGAAATGCTAACGTCAACAATTATTCAGCAACGAAATATTATTTAAAGGAAAAACAAAACAACAAAGACTGTCTTGGGGAAAGAGTATTCTCTCCTAAATATTTCCATATTTTTAATTCCTGTTTGTCTTCCCTTAGACCCCAGAGAAACAAACCCCTCCTTGCTGCTTCTCCAGGGACATCCCTGTGACCAGCCCCAGGGACTTGCCTTCCCTGGTAGAGCTAAACATGACAGAGCCCATCTTTTCTCATCAGGATGGCGGTGAGGGCGGGAGGACTGGCCTAATATTAAACAGAGCTACATCTCGTCCTGAAATGAGCAGTGGCAAGGAGCCCGGGATTAAAGACATAAATAAGTTGCAGGTTTTCAGAAACTTGCCAACAACCCTCTGCAACAGGAAGAGGATACTTAGAGCCGTCCTGCTAATTCTCAGCCGTGAGCCTTCTGCTCAGGTCTGAGGCTCAGGTCTGCTGAAGCCACCAGCCTTGGAGCTGCCTCCGAGGGCACCAGGCTGAGAAGCTGCCTGAGATACTCAGGCATGCTGATGGGGGACATCTCAAGATAACCTCTCCATTTGCAGGCACAGAAGGGGGTTATAAATGTCATTCCTTTTCTAGGAGATGTGGTATCTGACGCCATTAGACTTCCAGGAGGGCTAAAAACAAACAAACAGAAAATGAAAGGGCTTAGGATAATGGAATAGGATCAGGGTTGCCACTTTAGTTGGGACCCACGCACCCTGCATTCCTGGACCCAAGCATGGCTGGGATTTAGAACTGTGCTGCTGCCTCGTGGAAGGGGCTGGAACCAGTCTGTGCAGCACTGCTGCTGTCAGACTAGGCTTTGGGTGTCTCAAATCTGAGAGCCTTTAGTTTTAGGTGAAAAGCTATTACAAAGAATATAACCAGTAGAGTTAAAACAGATTCCTCACATGAAAATGAATGGTAGTCAAGGCCTGGCTGATTGCCTCGTTAGTCCACCAGTATTGGTTACCGTAAGGTTCCCATCCAGTGGAAGCCTGGGGATCATGCCTGGGAGTTCATGGCGATGAGAATCAAGTCTGGTGGGGAGAACTCTGAATTTTATCATTCAACAGGGAAATATTTACCAAGCGCTATGTGCTCAAAGTCACGAAAGATGTGTCTTCTTCAAAACTTACTTTGAGGAAAACTGTATTCTTCAAAACCTTAACATCACCACAGACACATATCGAGTCAAATAATGATTTAGCTAATAGAACAAGAGCCCAAGAGAAGTCACAGGCACTCTCTGAGCAGCTAGTGTGTCTGGGGTATGGCTGCCCACCTGTGGTTGGGCAGGGGGGCAGAGTGGCCCCTGGAGCTTTGCAGAGAGGGTGGGACTTGAGCTGAGGCTGAAGGATAAGGATCTGGCTGGATGAAGGGGCGGGTGGGAGAAGGAGGAGCCTTGAGACAACGGCAAGGAATAGTCAGGTGTGAACAGTGTGGTTTCATATTGGAGTTTTCATTTACCCCCTGCCCATCCACTTGTCGTCATCTGCCTGAAAATCATTCTTACTATGATCTTTTTGTAGCGTCTCTAAAAGTTAATTATTTTTATTTTTAAGACAGCTTTGCTGAGTTACAATTGAAATGCAATAAATTGTGCATGTTGAAAGTATATAATTTGATGTTTTGACATACTAATACAACTCCAGAGTCAGCGGAGTGAATGTGTTCATCACCCCTAAAAAGTAGTAATCTTTTCAAATAGGAAACCAGAAATGTGGCTTCAAGACCCTCATTGTACTCAGATTCTGAAAGCCAATTCTTCTCCTTCTCTGACATGGGAGCCCCTTCCTCTCCACCATAGAACATCGATGTCATGTTTTAATAAGAATCAAAAGAGCCACTCTTCATTGAGGACATTTGGCAGCCTGGGGTTGTGCTTATTTCTCTATTATTCCCAAGGACGATCCCAATGAGGTAGGTGTTCAGTCTATTCCCATTTCAGAGATTGAGGCAGCAAACCATAGGAGATCAGTCACTTGCCCAGGGCTGACAGGTGGCAGGGCCACTACTGGATCTCAAGGCAGTCTCCCTTTCAGGCATACACACAGACACACACAGACACACACACACACACACACACACACACACACACACACACACACACTGGGACCTTTATAAACCTTTTCTGGGTGTATAGAGATCCTTCCATCTTGCACACAGGGAAGGAAGATATTGAGGATTGGATCTATCATCATTGAATCCTGACCTTGCGTAATACAGTGAACTCAGTTTGGCTGATTCAGCTTTCAAAAGTTAGACAATATCAAGTTATATTCCCTGCAAGAGTGCACAGGGCTTCCTTTGCTCCCCATCGTCACCAACACTTGTTACCTTTTGTCTTTCTGGTAACAGCCATCCTGGGAGATGAGAGAGGATACCTCACTGTGGCTTTGCTTTGCATTTC
The DNA here is from genome assembly GCF_017311325.1 of Ursus maritimus. Lineage (NCBI taxonomy): Eukaryota > Metazoa > Chordata > Mammalia > Carnivora > Ursidae > Ursus > Ursus maritimus. Next base: position 41,246,302 of record NW_024426996.1, read on the forward strand.
CCTGATGATTAATCAGTACTCCCATGTCCATTTAAGCATTATTCACAATGGCCAAGATGTGAAAAATATGGCAACAACCTAAATGTCTTCCAATGGATGAGTCAATAAATAAAATGTGAGGAGTGTGTATGTGTGTATACACACACGCACATACACAGTGGCCTATTTTTCAGCTTTAAGAAAGAAGGAAATCCTTCCATTTGTGACAACATGGATGAGCCTGGAGGGCATTATGCTCAGTGAGATAAACCAGACCTAGAAAGACAAATTCTGTATGATCTCACTTACACGTGGAATCTAAAAGTCAAATTCGTAGAAGCAGAGAGTATAGTGGTGGTTACTAGGGACTGGGGACTGTCAATTATACCTCCATAAAGCTGGGGGAAGAAAGTTAGATCGTGACTTTTTCTCTTCTGCTTCCTATAAAAGAGCTTTGGTGGTCCTGAATGGGAGCATTGCTGTCCCTGCAATCCCCACTTTCTGAAACTCAGGCAGGATCTTTCATAACCAACAAAAGAAGCCCATCTCAGAAAGAAGAGAAAAGATGGGCATCTTGCTCTCCCAGTCTCCCCTCCCAGGCTCCACCACACCCGGGAAGGAGGGCTCTGCTCCGATCATTGCTGTATAAATGTCCTGTCAAGCTGTTTATACTCACAGTGCATTTTCTTGGCTTCCCCAGCTCTGTTAATTGCCCTCAGTTCAGGAACCTTTGAAGGGATGAAAGCCAGATTGCAGAAACACACCAGTGTTTATCATGAGTGACTTTCCAGGGGATCCCTATAACAGAAAGGGGCAGGTCCTTTTCTTCAGAAGCCAAAGCATTACTGCTTCAAGTCCAGGCCTGACTCTTGCTCCTTCACCAGCTCCCTTTGAACTGGGGTCTCTGATTTGTAGGAGACAGTTGATTCCTACTCATAGGTTCTAGCCCCAAAACTTGTATGAAATTGCAGCTCATGATGTGAAATTCCTGTGCTGGGTGAATGGTTTTTTGATCGTGTGTTTCTGCATCACAATATCCCATCCTCACACCCTTCCAGATGGTGCCTCATGCGTCCTCTGAATACTATTCTCATTCCACTTCTCCTTCCCAGCAATGCTCACTCCTGTGCTCTGCTATTTCTTTGTTAACAAGGAATGCAAAGGTCCGCAAATATAAGTACTTAAGGAAGGTGTTTAAGGGTAGGTACTTGCAAGGTACCATGTCAGAAGCACCCTTCTGTCAAGGAAAATAGCCTACATGCAAGAATAACTAGAATATAAGAGAATACGCGAAGAGTTCTTAAGAAAGACTCAACATAATATGGGTGCTCAAAGGAGGGTGAGAGGCACCCCGTTATGGAGCAGCAGTGGGCATGTGTGAATTCACCATGTCTCAGCTCTTATTTCATCTTCACAGTAACCCCATTAGGTAAGGAAACTGAGGCTTGGAGAGATGGAGTAACTTAATCAGGCTTCCATAGTACGCAAGCAGTGGAGTAGGGATTTGGACTCTGGAAGCCTGGCTCTTAACCACAATGGCACACTGCAGAAGTGGCACTAAAGCTGGCCCCCTGGGAAGACAAATGGGATCATGACTGGTAGAGCTGGGAAAGAGCATCCCAGTTTGGAGAACAGGAGGAAAACAGTAAAAGAAATGTAGTAAGAAAATCATTGAAAGCATCCTTAGGGAAATTCATTCATTCATTCATTCATTCATTCATTCAACAAATATTTGTTGAACACCCGTATACCAGGCAACGTGCAGACTCATAGGATTCATCAGGGTGCAGACAAAGATTCCTACATTCATGGAGCTTATATTCTAGCATGGGGAGACAGATGATAAAAGTATAGTATGTTCTAAGTTACAGCAATAGCGAAATCCAGCCTGGTAAGGAAGGGTTGGTAGTGGGTGGAACAGAGTCAGGTAGCAGTTAAAACGAGGTGCTGGGGGGTAGGCTCATCACTCACTGCTCCAGCTCCCCCTTTTCCTTGCATCCATCTGTTTATCCAGCTATCACGCCAGACTCAGAAACCATGAAATTTTTGAGGTAGTGTCTTAGGACAAATTCTTCCTGCTGCACTGACAATCTCAAGCTGCTGAAACAATCTTTGAACCAGCCTGGGAAGTGCTGCGAGCTCAGAAGGTTGTGATCTGGGCACAGGGCTTAGCAATGGTCGCTGATGTTTCCTGCTCTCCAGGCCAAGCAGGGCTTGCTGTCTTCCTGTTTACCACATCCCACTTTGCTTCCTTCCACACAAGAGGGTCAACTACTAGGGCAAGGTTGGGTCCAAGCCTGTACGGGCTGTGCAGCCAATAGCTTCGCTGCGAAATGACCTTCCAGCTCAGAGGAGGCATCAAAGGAATGCAGAGTGTGACTCAGGAAGGGGAGTGCGGAATTCCACTGGAGAAATACAGCCCATCCCCAGCACCCTGGCCTGGATTCCGCAGTAAACAATTCAGACAGAGAGAAGCACATTGAGGGATGTGTGGAGAGAGATGCCGTCTCAGAGCAGAGACACCACCTCCAGAGTGCTGTTAGGGAAAGGAACAGGAACCAACGCTCTTTCTAACTCGGTCACAAGGATGCAAAGGAGCTTGTTTTTGGTGTAGACAAGGAGCACGTGGGTGCACGGGGTTAAGGTGAGAAGGATGACTCCTTTAATCCTTTGTTACTTAGAGAGTGTCCCCCCCCATTGGCATATCTCCCCCCACACTGAATTATCTTCCCCTGACCTCCAGCTAAAGAACGAATGAAATCACAGACGTAGGTCAGTACAGTGTGCTCCCTTGCGCCGCCCTTTCCCGGTGGGCCCCGTTGGCCGCACCCCAGTGACTGCCAGCAAGCCTTCGTTATGTTTTCAGGGGAGGGGGCTGGGGACAGCGCACAAGGATGTCATTAGCTCATTGAGACAGTGTTAAGAAGGTAAGGCGTTGAAAACTCGCAAAAACCTGAGGTCCTTTCCTAGTCAGATATTGTTTAATTTCAAAGACCTGAAGACCATTCAAACTGGTTTAAATGAAAAAAGAAACAAGGTGTGGAGGAAGGTGAGGACGTACTGCTGGAAGGCTATGGAGGCATCGCACGCACCCAGGGTTGTGGGTGGGGGCGGAGAGCTGGGCTTCAGCAGGGCCTGGAACAGAAAGCCATGAGGTGAGCCCACTCCGAAGACCTCTCTTGCCCACCTGTGTCTCCCTTCTTTCTCTGCACACGGGCTTTCCCACCTTCCAGGGTCCCTGCGGCTGCACTCCTAACATCGCCTGGCGTCCAGTTCTTGTGAGGCCCTGACCAGGGGCTCTGGATCCCAATTCTAAATGACTGTGTGGCAGATTTAGCCCACCTCAGGTCAACTGTTTACCCCTTCTTTAATTAGACAGAGCCAGGGAGGACCAGGGTTATTTATTACAAAAATGGCACAGAAGTTCCCAGACAGGAGAGGTGGGGCAGAAGCAGAGGAAGGACCATTTCCTGAGACAGGGGTTTAGCTGGGCAGTTATTTCAGAAAATGGGCACTGCAGGGTCCTCACTAAATGGAGAAATGTTTCATAGGCTGAAACAAATTAGACACTAGTGCGGCTACTCTAATGGGTAAGAACCTCACTTTCCCACAGTGGTTGTGGCATGAACAGACCAACAATGAGAGGGCAACTCCATGGTGTCGATCTAGAGAAGGCAGCCTTGCAGATGGTTCCTAATGATCCTCTCCTCCTGGTTTTTATGCCCTTGTGTAATCACATCCCCTGGAGTGTGGGCTGGACCCAGTGACTCCCTTCTAACAAACAATACATGACAGAAGGGGTGGGCTGTCAGCTTTGAGGCTGGAATAGGAAAGGACCGCTTTCCATTTTCCCTCTCTTGCTGACTCTGGGAGAAGCCAACCTCTGTGTTGTGAGCTGCCCTATGGAGAGGCCCAGACTAAGTGATGCCTTCGATCAACGTCCAGCTGGGATGCGATGGCTGCCAGTAAGCACGTGAGTGAGCTTGGATGTGGGTTCCATGGCAGTAGAGCTCTGAGATTCAGCAGCCCTGGCCAACACCTTGACCGCAGCCTTGTGAGAGCCCCTGAGCCAGAGGACGCAGCAAAGCCATGCCCAGACTCCTGACCCAGAGAAACTGGGAGCTCATAAATGTTTGTCGTTTAAGCCACTATATTTTGGGATGAATTATTATAGAGAATCAGCTAATACAGGCTTCTTCCATCTTCTCTGCCATTTTGGGGTGTCGCTCTCATTCACACGGTCCAAGACGACTCACCAGCGTGCTCACATCGCAGCTGGCAGGAAGGGGAAAAGGGAATGGGAAGGCATGCCTCTGATTTTTCAGGGCATAATTCAGAAGTTACCCACATCGCTTCCACTCACATCTCATTGGCCAGAACTTAGCTGCATGGCTTAGCTACCAGGCAGGATGGAAGGGGCGGTCTTGTGCCCAAGTGAAAATCAGGGATCCGATTACAATGGAAGAAGAGGGGAATGGACTGGGGGGTAATTAGCAGTCTCTGCCACAGACACCAATGCCACAAATCTTCGTTGGCTTTGTGTGTATGATAGGGTTATAGCCACATCTCTGTGGTCCATAGAGGCTGGGATATATAGAACATCGTGACGAACCCAAAAAAGGGGAGAGATGGAAGCCAACTCCGTGGACCTGACACAGAGCATACACAGCAGGTGACAGGTGCAGGTGACAGCTGGCTGAAGGGATTTATGAACCAGAGACCTAGGCCCGGTCTGTTATTTCTTCAGGGCCTCACAACAATTTAGCAGCAGACCATTATCAACCCCAGGGCTTCTGCCTCCCAGCTCAGAGCTCCCTCTACTCTACATGGCAACCTTAAAGTACTGATTTTGGGTAGGACTAAATGCGTGGTAGGAAAATGAGGAGAGAATGAAACACAGCAAAAGGCTCATGACGATCACTTGCAGGCCTGGCATTTTTCCCCCGTCAAACCAAAATGGTTTGATTTCTAGCCCCTGGTGAGTATGATGCCGCTCTTTCTTTTTTTTTTTTTTTAATTAATAATGATTTTTTATTATATTATGTTAGTCACCATACAGTACATCCCCGGTTTTCGATGTAAGATGCCGCGCTTTCCATCACCATGAGCTCCTCCAGTGCCGTATCATCTATGGGTGTGCAAAACATTTTCATTCCATTGAAGCCAGGTGAGAAGAGAAAGGGTTCGTCTCTGCTATAATTCCCCACAAATAAGTGGCTATGTAAGGGATGGTCTTGTGACTTTAGTTTAAAAATGGTGGGATTTTCCTTCTAAAAGCATCATGCTAACGAAATCCTTTTCCTTGGAAGATTATCTCCACAGTAAAATAGAATACTGCATGCAGAAAGCATCCAATAGATGTTCGATCAATGAAATTACAGGCTCCGTTTCTTTCCAGTAATTACTGATGCATAGAGAGGAGACTTCTGTCACCACCTGTCACTCCCTGTATCGGTTTCCTCAGTTTTCATTTAGAAACAGAACCCGTAGGTTTCGCTGGGCACGTTGGTGCCCATCAACAGATGGTATTATCCAGCATCACTCGTGGCTTTGTGACCACATTTGGGTCAATGGCACGCGGAAGGAAGGGAGGCATGCGACATCTGAGGCATGCTAGCCACGGGGAATGGTGGTGGCGGATATTGCGGCAGCATGATCAGATGTGGAAATGGGGGCCACACATGGAGGAGGGCGGAGGCTTCAGGTGCACGCGTGAGCTCACGGATCATAACCGTCTCCACCCAAGACCACCTGCTTCACTTGGGACCTTTACATGAGAGAGAAATAAATTTCCATCTTATTTAGGACTTTTTACTCGGGATCTCTTAGTTTGTACCTTAAATAATACATAAGGTTATGTATCATTACCAAGTTCAAGACATTGTTGAACCAATAGCTTTTCCTTTCTTCTAAGACTGTGTGTACACTTTAAGAACGTTTAACCTAAAATGTAGGAACCATTTTGAGTTGGCTGCTAAAAGTTCTCTAAGGTGGTCCCCAGATAGAGTGAAGGACAGTCCACCACCCAGTAGAGATCTATTCTGCTTCTCCTTCCATAGATCATGACATTGATTTTCCTCCATTAAGATATCTTTCCACTTTGTCATATAGAGATTTTATTAGAAAATTAGGGTTCTTTTTTTTTTCTGCTGGTAAAAAAATTTTATTATTGTTTTAATATGCACTTCTTTAATGACTAGTGAGGTAAAACACATTTTTCATGATTGTTAAGTGTGTTTTGATTATATTTTAATTAGATTGTCTTTTTCATATGAATTTGTGAAAAGCTCTTTGTACATTAGGGACATTAATGTTCTGTCCTTATCTCTTGCAGTTTCTCCTGGTTTATTATTCATCTTTGATTTTGGTGGATTGCTTTTTGCCATCTTCTGTCTTATTTCGTCAGTGTTGGTAGTTTTTATTCTCCTAGGAAATTTATTTATTTATTTATGTATTTATTTATGTATTTATTTATTTATTTATTTATTTATTATTTTTTTATTATAATATTTTTAAAATTATGTTAGTCACTATACAGTGCATCCCTGGTTTTTGATGTAAAGTTCCATGATTCATTAGTTGCGTATAACACCCAGTGCACCATGCAATATGTGCCCTCCTTACTACCCATCACCAGCCTATCCCATACCCCCATCCTCCTCCCCTCTGAAGCCCTCAGTTTGTTTCTCAGAGTCCATAGTCTCTTATGCTAAGAAGTTGTGGTCCATTTATACAATGGAATATTACTCAGCTATCAAAAAGAACGATTTCTCAACATATGCTGCAACGTGGACAACACTGGAGGAGATAATGCTAAGTGAAATAAGTCAAGCAGAGAAAGACAATTATCATATGGTTTCTCTCATCCATGGAACATAAGAACTAGGGGGTAATCAGAAGGGAGAGAAAATCAGGGTTCTATGACTACACAGAGTGTTCTGTGAAAGGTAGGTCTTTTAGAAAAGAAGCTAGCATGATGATTATATTTTGTGAGTTTATAAGAAATTCCACTGAGGTGATGGGAACACTTATTATCTGAAAAGAACACATGTACCTCCCTAAGGACATTGTGAGCACCCACAAAATGTCCCCTAAAAGTAATGAAATAACATAAAAATGGACACTTGCCCCTGCACTGACTGTCCTGACTGTTCAGCCTGGCATCTGTTCCCAAATACCATGCTCTCCCCACATTTTCCGTGTATTCGTCATGTGTTGACTTTTAAAAAGGTTTTTTTTTTTTTTTTTGAGTATCGTTGAGACACAATATTCCATCAGTTGCAGGTGTACAACACAGTGATCGGGCATCTCTCCATCTTCCCGTGCTCACCACGAGTGTACGCTACCATCTGTCAGCGTATGTTGCTCTTACAATATCACTGTGTTGACTTCTTAATGATAAATTCTTGACATATGGTCTTGTTTTGTCTCTGAGGATCCAAGAAGGATTCTTGGCATTAGCTTCATCCTTTCTAGACCTGACTGGCTCCTACGACTATTATGTGGCACCATCTTGAAATGGTGTGGCGCCACCCCACCTTACGCTTGTGAACACATATGCGAAGAGGTTGTGTGTGTGTGTGTGTGTGTGTGTGTGAATATGCATAACTGAATGAACTGAACATCAAAAATTCTTTCTTTAAATTATAATAATATTTTTTTATTATGTTAGTCACCATACAGTACATCCCTGGTTTTTGTGAACATCAAAAATTCTTACTATTTTCTATCTGACACTCTGAGGCTTGAATTGTTCTTTGCTTCCCATCGGGTGAAATCTCAGATGGATCCAATAGCCATTTTGCTTCATTTCGTATCTTCAAATCCAGTCCCTCCCAGCATGGACTCTCTGAACTCCTACACAATGAAAATATTTCTCCTCCTCCAGCTCCGACCTGCCTTGGGCCAGGGGCCTGCAGTGGCAAGGACATGGTCATTTTTTTCTCCCTCACCGCACCTTCTCTCCCAGCTTAAATCCACTACACACGAAGTCTAGTGAGGGCCGGCCCTTTGGTTTATTTCTGACCCGGCCCAGCCATGTCCACAAGAGCCGTTCCCCTAAAGCCCTTCCTTCTGGTGGTGGGTCGGCAGATGGGCATTTGGCAGCAGTCTTGTGCGAGCTGCATGGGGCCAGGGGCAGGAGCAGGGGCTGGGTATGTGTAAGGGGAGGTCTCCCAGGTGCCCCCCTGGACAGGGCAGTATGTTAGCACAACCACCAGCGGACAAGCCATGTGCCAGGCCCTGCAGCTCTGCAGGGCACAGCGGGGCTCACAGAAAACAGTGGCTCCGGCCTGGGGTGGTGCAAAGAGCTCAGTGAGGAGGCCACGCCCACTAAGCCCCTTGGGCTTGTTCTGATTTATGGTCCCCCAGACTCCCACCAAACTGAACGTACACGTAATAAATGCTTGTTGATGCAGCCACCACTTATTGGCTAAATAAACTTGGGTGAGTTTTTGTGTGTGTGTGTGTGTGTGTGTGTGTGTGTGTTTTAACCTAAGATCTTTAGAGATTTCATCTGCTGATAACGACACCCTTTCTGGGTTGTGGTCGAGCGCCAAACCAGACGAACTTCTGTGGCTCTTTTCCGATCAGCTCTCTGTTGGGGAGGACTCAGGGCACGTGTCTCTCTGCAGCCAAAGTCCAATTCAGGTTGCCTTTGAGGTGGGGGGAGAGTTGTGGTTAAGGACCCAGTCTCTGGGAGCCAGGCTGCCTGAGTTTGAGCTCTGGCACCATTTGGCACTCGTCATAGAACCTGGAACAAACAAGATATGCATTAACCGATGAACATTCCCCTTTCCTCTTCTGTTCCGTTAGGGGAATAATCCGTAAAGCGTTCAGAACAGGGCCTGGCACGTGTCAGCTGTGCTAACGAAGTGGGAGATGGCTGAGTACCTCAGTCATGCTGCGGTGCTCTGGGCCTGTGCTGGCTTCGTGGGTCAAGGATGCCCTGAGCCCAGCACGGTTGTGTGTGCGGTACATGTTAAGCTGGATACAGGTGCTGACTGTGAACATACTACGTCCCAGTTGTGTCCCACAAAGACCCAGCAGCATTATTTTAGGGATCCTCAACTGTCTTAGCTCAGGCTGCTACAACAAGATACCCAGCCTGGGTGGCTTATAAAGCTAAGCATGCATGTAAAGGCACTTAGCACAGCACCTAGCAAACAGAAACACTGAATTCATATTAGCATTGTGAAAGTCACTAAAATGCCTACTGTTGCAAATTAGTGGTGTGATGGTTTCAGGTAACGAGCCCATGATTTAGACCAACAGTGCATCAGAGTCACCCCGAGGGCTTGTAAAAGATTGCTGGTTCCTGTCTTGGGAGTTCCTGATTTAGTCGGTCTGGTGTGGGCCTTGAAATTTGCATTTCTATTGGGTTGCCCAGTTACGGATGCTGCTGGTCTGGGAACCTCAGTTTGAGAACCACTGATTAGATTCTATCTACCCTTAGCCAAATCAACCCCTTTCTTATCCCTTTCACGTGAAGTCAGGAGCACACAGAGTGGGCACCTTCACCTTGACCTTAGGCACGGCAATGAGTTTTTCAAAGACGAGGAGTGCATCCGCCTGTAGAGGTCCGCATGAATACCAGAAGCTCTAACCCGGAAAAAAAGAAGGGCCAGCTCCTAAACTTTGGGGGAGGAGGGGAGGGGCCTCCACCCTACCCTTCCTCCCACTGACAGCCACATGTTCCCAGGCAGGAAAGTTTGCCCAGTTTTGCTGGAACTTCAAAGGAAGGTCTGTTTGCCAAATGTCTGCACGTGCTGAGCAGTCACAGAGTATCGGGAGCCCCCGGAGTGGCTGAGGCCTCTGGGACAATTGTCTTACCTTGGCAGCGCCCTGCGCCAGCGTTCCTATGCGGTGCTGAGCCCCGGGCCGGACCCTGCGCCCAGCGGAAGAAGCGCTGCGCTCCTCTTAGGCAACTTCGCCATATAGCCTCGATGGCTCAGAGGCTCAGCAAGTGTGAATGGCATCGCAAGCTCTTTGGGGGGCTCACACGCACGTATTTTTGGAATGATGGTGGGGAAAGGCGCAGCTGGAGGGGTGCTGGGATTGCAGAACAGTCCCGGTCACTGCTGTGCCCACTGTCGTCATTCAGCACCAGGGGTGGCAGTGGGGGACTGGGCGGGAGGAGGCAGCTGATTTTTTCATGGGGCTGGCCTTCACTCGATTTAAGCACTTCCCCTAATGGGCAGTTTGGGGGTGGTCGGCACCACAAGCGTTGGTGGAATGAAAGTCTATGGGGTCCACTTCTGGTTCTACCCAGGGCTGAACCCTTTGCTGGTGCTTCCCTTAACACACATGTACACTTTGGCTCTCTGAGCTCCCCTTCAGGGGGCAGCAGGACTGGCTTCCTCGCTCACAGGGGTGAGACCTGTGCAGTCACAGTGGGCCGCGTGCTCAGAAAGGTCCAGACCTGGTTTTGGGTTCTATGGTCACCGTCTTGAAATTCTGAGCAGTTTTTGAATGGGCCTTCACTTTTTGTTTTGCGCCGAACCCTGCGAATCAGGTAGCGGGTTCTGAGTAGCAGTCTCAACCAGAAAGCAAGAACAGAGGCATCAGGGAGGAAATGCATTTCGATGACAGTAGTGAGCTTTCAGTTTTGTTCTCCCGAAACTCTCCGGGAGCTGCTGGAGAGGAAGGACTGCTCAAGTTCACTACCGACGGTCAATCCACTGAACTCCTGGCTTCCTGGAAACTTCTTTGATAGAGTCTTACTGAGCGTAAAGAGTAGGATGCTGGGGATGCGTGGGTGGCTCAGCCGTTAAGCGTCTGCCTTCGGCTCAGGTCATGATCCAGGGTCCTGGAATCGAGCCCCTCATCAGGCTCCCTGCTCGGCGGGAAGCCTGCTTCTCCCTCTCACACTCCCCTTGCTTGTGTTCCCTTTCTCGCTATCTTTCTCTGTCAAATAAATAAAATCTTAAAAAAAAAGAGAGTAGGATGGTGGGTAGAAGCAGGGAGAATTTTTCTCCTGTAGGGTTCTTATTTCTCGATGAGCATACTACGAGAGAAATACGGCCACTCTGAGTCATTACATATCAGCCTGCAACTCGATCATCACTTTTCCAGAGCACTGGCCCTCCCTTACACCTCATCCCCGCCCAGCACCTGGCCTATGGGAGGCGCCCTCAGAGTTGTTATTGATGGCGATGGTCCTGACAATGAATGCAAGTTTCATCTTCTCCTTGTCTGGATTCCCACAAAGCTAGGGCCACCTACCACCCCGACAGGTCCCTCCTAGTGAAATCGCAACCGCTCACTTTCCAAATCGCTGTCTTCAGTACGGGAAGGGAGTCAGCCCCAAATAAACCAAACCAAACCCCCCAAAGATATCTATAAGGGATCAATTATTTTTGTTCATTCAGCAGTCATTCTTTTTCTTCTGCTAATTCATTCTGATTGTTTTCTAGTAATCACACCTTCCCCTCTTTCATCAATGGCATTACATCATAGCTGACCCCTGCCCCCACTGGCTTCCTCTGGTTCCAAAGGAAGGCACAATCTGGACCAAGTCTGTCTGTCGTTTGCTAAGTTGGTAGAAAAAAGTCTGGAGGTGCTGGTTCTTATCTTGGCCACCACAGTAGCTGAAGCCTGCTGGGGAGTGAAGTCAGTACAAAGGAATGCAAGCCAAGGATTTTAGGAACAACTCTGAGCACCTGAATCTAACTGTGCCTGAAGATGTCTCTTCTGGACCTTTCCATGGTGCAAGCCAATGCATGGCCTGTGTTGTTTAAGCTAGTTTGAGTTTGGTGGCTTTCACTCCTGACCGACAGAGCATAGTCTTGGAAGTGTGACCAATAGTACCACAGGCAAATGAGACTGATCAGAGTTGAGCAAGGCCCAGAATCCACTCAGCTAGCCACACACACGCACACACACACACACACAGTGCATTCTGGTAACCAGACCAGATGTGGGGAGCAGACTTCATTACTAGTTATTGGGGCACTTCTAAGGCAAAGTAGATTGACAAATGAATACAGCTATGAAATACATCTGTGTATGCTAAGCAAGGCCTAATCACATTATTTAAAATTAGTCCTTTCGAGGACTGCCACAACAGTTACGTTGTTCTCTCCCTACTCCCACTAGTAACATTTTCAGTGGCTTCTTCCCAGGACTGGGTAGAAGGATCTCCCTGAAGTCATTTCTTTTTTTCCATTTGGCTGTGATGAAAAGGCAAGAAGCCTAACTTTGGACAGCAGGAAATAATGCATCACTTTGAACATGTTGTCTTTTTATTATAAATATGATGATATGGTTAGGTGGGACGCTTTCAAAGAGACAGGATGTTACCTTAAACATTTACAAAGCTGTGGTGAAAACGGTCTCCTTAAACTACCTTTTCAACCCATGGAGCTTACATAAATATTTGGCTGCTGGTGACAGGCCTAATAAATCTGTTTAGAATGTTGCAGCAATATTTACTTACAAAGTAAAGGCATAAGCCCACGTTGGCCAATAATTTTAAGAAGGAGAGATGCTACTTTTTAGCACCTTGCGTAAATATTTGCAAGACCTATAAATCCAAGATAACCCTGCCTCTTCCCCAAAGCTATTTACTGCTTCTTACCGTGTTCCACCTCGATGCCCCTTTTAAGTGTCTCTCGGTTCAGTTGGAAAAGCTTGACATCAATGATTCTGGGCTCTCACGGAGGAGTTCTTCCATTTCCTCAAGGCCCAACATTCTGCAAGATGCTTTCAGGCTAGGGGAAGAGCAGACCCTCAGACCTGTAAAGCTTGTGAATCAGAACACGAATATTTGGGGGAGTAAATCTCATCATGTCTGACTAGGAACTAAAGGACGCACTTCTTGTTTGTCCTTCCATGTTATAGGGTTTATAGAAAGTGCCTGAAACTGAAGTAGAAAGAACGGTGGCTCGGCAGAGCGCTGTCTGCCCTGGAGAAGCTAAGACGGTAACCGAAGTGTTTTGAGCGAGGCTGTTGTACAAACCACAGGCTGGCATTTAGGAAAGAGAATGAAGTGCCATCTGACTTCTCCCTGGCTCTCTTCAAGAGCTGAGTTTTTTCTCAATTTCAAGAGATGATTCCCCAAGGGGAAGGACCCCAACAGTGGCAGACATCTCTTTATGAAGGTCAAACAACAAAATAACCTCTCGATTGCCCCCATGTAACCCTGTACTGTTTTTTTTTTTTTTCATCGTTGAGTTTTTCGGAAACTGTAAGAGGTATTTCCTGTTTACTGTGTGGCAGAGAAACGAGCTGTAGAGAACTCATCCGAAGCACAACCACCAAAGAATCCTTAAGTATTCGATACTTACATATTACAGTTATGTTATCGGGTTTAATTTCCAGTGCTTGCCAATAAGCAAGTGGTCGCAATTTACCAGGAAAAAAGGAATCAATTTATAAAAATAACATTTCAAAGTATCATGTAAATTTTGCTTTTTTTCTGGACTGACAATGAGGTGTCCTGGTCTGAACATTCCATGAGGAAGGAGAACAAAAGAACTTTGCTTTGGTATTTACATTATTTCTGGGTAGAAGAAAAGACTACAGGACGACTTTGATGTTCTGAGGAGGACGGGAGATGATTTGGTATTTATCCCTTTTTAGTATGTGAATTTCTACCAGATGGTCCATTTAAAATATACCCCATTTTAAACCATTTTGCATGAAATGGGGCCTTACAGAAAGCCCTCGTTTCCTCTCTGGCAGCAGCTGGTGTGAGGTCAGCCTCCTGGGAGCGGCAAGGCTGCTGGTCTTACTTCGGCTGCCAGCCCGCAGGAGTTCATCTACTTCGGCCCCGCCACCAGCTAATGCCAGCCTGCCAAAAGGAACTCTAGTAAGAGAAGTCCTGGCCAGTGGCTGCCATGCAGGTCACAACATTTTCTCCCGTTTCTGGGAATGGTGGATGCTAACCATACTTTCTTAGTGGGTTTCATCTATTGCTGGGAGAATTGGGAAAGGCTTCACAGAAGAGTCAAGGAGTGCATCAGTCAGGTGGGCTATGTGCTGTGAGAAGCATCCCCTGACAGGGCAGTGGACTCTTGCGGACACAAAGCGAGCAGATTAATGTGTTGGGGGGTTATTGAATTTTCCAGTTTGACTCGAGTTGAAGCCTGAAATGACATGATGCCTTTGAGACATGCGGAATGTGAGGGTGGCTGTGGTGTAGGAGGAGTCTGGTCAGAGATTCGGGCTGAGAATGGGAAGATGGCAAGACAGGTGAGCCTAAGAGGACATTTGAAACCAGATTGTGATGTCCTTCCATGTCTTGTCTCTTCCAAATGGTTTTCAACTCTGAGCTTTATACACTGGATAGCCCATGAAAATATTTAAGAATCATTCCAGTTACATATTAGAAAGGTCAGTCTGTCTACAGTATGGAGTGTAGTTATGAGAGGGAGAGGCTAGAAAAAGGGAGATTTGTTAGGAATTTATATTTCTTTTCTTTTTTCCTTTCTTTCCTCTTTCTTTCTTTCTTTCTTTCTTTCTTTCTTTCTTTCGTTCGTTCGTTCGTTCGTTCTTTCTTTCGTTCTTTCTTTCGTTCTTTCTTTCTTTTTCTTTCTTTCTTTTTCTTTCAGTCAGCTCCATGCCTAGCATGGAGTACAATATGGGGCTTGAACTCATGACCCTGAGATCAAGACCTGAGCTGAGATCAAGAATTAGACACTTAACCAACTAAACCACCCAGGCATCCCAGGAGTTTATATTCCTAAGAGTATCATTGGTCTCTTTAATTCATGGAGGCCATTCAGACTTTCTTTTTTATGATCAAATAATACTAAATGCTCACCTAATATCTGAGTGCTCCTAAACATTGTAGGGAACGGGTTCAAGGAGTTTTCTTTATGGGAGAACATGGCGCAGATAACTTCCAGAGCTCACCAAGGTCTTCAACCAAAGGTGAAAGACTAGGTCTGGAACAGACTGAATAATTGTACTTAGATGAAACTATATCATATGTGACATATCTGATACGTTCCTAAACACAGGGATGCTAGACGGCCCAAAAGACTGACAGTGTCCAGTACAATTATTATCAATCAGCGCGTTATATTTGTTAAAATAAAAATATCTTTCGGAGGATTCGTTTCCTGTGGCTACTATAACAAATACCTCAAACTGGGTGGCTTAAAGCAGCAGAAATGTATTCTCTCCCAGTTGTGGAGGGAAACACAGAACCCAAAGTCAAGGTGCCCACAGAGCCACACTCCCTCTGGAGGTCTAGGGAACAATCTGGTCTTTGCCTCCTCCAGCTTCTGGCGGCTGTGAGCTTAGCCTGACTCATGTCTGCATGGATGTGTCTCTGCCTCTGTGGTCACAATGCCTCCTCCCCTTCTGACTGTCTTCTCCGTGTGTCTCTTATGGGGACACTTGTCACTGGACTTAAGACCCATCATCCAGGATGATCTCCTCTCAAGATCCTTAATTACATCCTCAAAATCCTTTTCCAAATAAAGCAGCATTCACAGCTTCTCGTGATTAGGACACGGGTACATCTTTTGGGGGCCATGATTCAGCCCAGTACAGAAGGCAATACATTCATTTAGACATAGGTTCCTTCCCTCCTCTATGTGAGTTGGGACAGCAGGCCATTTCCACTCTTTGTTGGTGCTGTTTGGGGAAGACAGTGTGTCCCCAGTAGACTGAGGAGGCTGTTGGGGAGGGAAAGACACTGAAAGGGGTGGGAGGACACAAGGACACTGACCTCTCTTACAGTGTAAATCTGAATACTGTGGAAACGGGGACTAACTTGCAGAGTAGGTCCCACTTCTTCTCTCCTTCTCTGTTGTTTTGAATGTGCTTGTTACAGCTTTGTAACTATAACTTGTCCCTTTTAGAGTTTCTCTTTTAGCACATATTACATGTCACGTTTCTCAATGAGTTTGCATGTTGACCTTAACTTCCACACCGTGAAATAAGGGCAGAAACACCTCATTCTTTCCTGTCTCCTCCCGTATAGCACCTAGAACAACCCTCTTCCCAGTATAGAATCCCTCAAGTTGTGGTGAAACTTTGTTTAAGGGTGGAACTCAGAGATGGTGTCTGTCGGGTTGTTTCAAAAAACAATCACCTTTATTTACCCAATTCAGTTGAAAACTTAAGTCCACAAAAACCCTGCACACAGACATTTACAGCAGTTTTTTTCATAATTGCCAATATGGGTTTCCCCCACTATCTGAAAGCAGAGTTCCTATGAACGCTTTTATAAGCTCAAATGGCATAAAGTGAAGAAGCAAGTATCATTAATTTTTTGGAAAATTTTTGATCATTCCCAGACCCAAAAAATAACCTCTCTAAGGCTCTTCTGATACCTTAGGACACATCGTGCTAAAGAAGGCACAGAATAAAGGGAGATAAAGCACAGATGCTCACAGACACAGTTCCAGGCTCCGGCGGCTGGGTGCTGAGACGCCAAGTGTGGTCCCGGGGAAGGGGCTTGGAGGCACCCCTCTCACTGCTCAGGGTACAGCTGCCTCTAGATCTGCTCTCGCTGCAAAACAAAGGCTGAACACTGTTTTTACTTTTGGTCTTTTTTTGTAAAGTGAAAATTCTCTTCAGATTTCTTTCAGTGAGTAAAAACAGGTACTAAGGTAGGTCTTCTGTAAGAGCAAAATGGCATAACACAAACTTTTGGAAAGCAGGGGATACCTGTGCTTGGAAGCAACCAAGATGTCCTGTAACAGGTGAATGGATAAACCAACTGTCCCACAACCAGATGATGGAATAGTAGTCAGCCCTGAAAGAAATGAGCTGTCAAGCCATCAAAAGACATGGAGGAATCTTAAATGCATATTACTAAGTGAAAGAAGCTAATCTGAAAAGGCTAAATATTGTGTGATTCCAGCTATGTGACATTCTGGAAAAGACAAAACTATGGAGATGGCAAAAAGATCAGGGGTTGCCAGGTGATGAGGGAGGGAGGGGGGGAGGGATGGCTAGGTAGATGCATGGAATTTTTAGGGCAGTACAACTATTATAATGGTGACTATACGTCATTATTCATTTGTCCAAATCCATAAAATTGTCAACACCAACAGTGAGCTGTAATGGAAAATGTGGATTTTGGTGACCATCACGTGTCATGTTGGCTCACTGATTGTCACAAAAGTACCACTCTGGTGGGGGATGTTGATAACGGGGATGTATGTGGAGAGAATGGGGTAAATGGGAGTTTTGTAGTTTCCCCTCAACTTTGCTATGAGACTAAAACTGCTCCAAAAAATAAAGTCCATATATTTTAAAAAAAATCAACCATCTTTTTTTCCTCCTTCCAGAAATGTTGGTGATTCATAAGTACAAGTCTCATTCTGGAAACTCTCTCTCAAGCAGATTTTTGCTATCTTATCTTTTCCCCCTGGAGGATAAAACCCAAGTTTGATATTCAGACCATTAGATAAATAATATTTTTGGATACAAATTTGAGACTAAGAAGTCATTGAACCAGCATCTCTTCTGAAATGTTAGTTCTGGACAACTGAGAATGCTGCCCTTTTGGGAGTGTTCGTTGGACAGGAGAGGGTAATTTCACGGCCATCTCTGAGGAGATCGCACAGAGGGAGGGAAATGCCTGGCCGTGGGGGTTACAAAGAAGGCTGTGTTCCCCTCCAGGGTTTCATTCCCCAGGCTGGGAGGCAGAGTCCTACAGGCTTATTCTATAGTGACAAAACTTGAGTGTTTGGTATCCAAAAGTGATGTCATACCCACCTAACTTTCGGTAAATCATGGGTTTGGTTAGATTGGTTGAATTTCAAGACTAAGAGGAAAAATTGAGGATAATGTTGGTTCCTTTTGATCACACCCTGGTGCACACAGACAGAAATCAAATAGAAAAGCCAGCTGTCGTCAAGTAGTGAAAATATTGGGACAAGAAATAGACAGTGAGGCATCACAAGGAAATTCTGCAAGTCTGGGTTAGCTCCAGTCAGCCACCAAGTCTGTTGCATGCCCACGGAGCACTTCCTCTCTCTGCTCTCTGCTAAGTAGTCCGATCCTCAGGAAGGTAGAGTCAGGGCTAAAGAATCTTTGAGACCATCTGGGTGCTTGGGAATAGCCTGGCCTCTCAAGGCCTGAGTGGCCTCAGACGGCCTCTGCACCGTCAGGGACTGACATGCTTGCAACTCAAGGCCACCCTAACCTGACAATTCTGATGAACACACACACACACACACACACACACACACGCAAAATAGACTTCCTCATCTTGTTCTTTAATGTTTAAAAGCTTTAAACTTTTCAGATGTGTTTCAGAGGTCGAATCTTCATAACATAGGTAGAGTTAGGAAGTGATTTAATAATAAATCACTTAATAGTTTATTTATAGTAGGTAACAAATCATGTAAAGTAATAAATGGATGATATTGTTCATTTCATTATAAGCCTTACCAGTACCAGCCACAGTGCTGGGTGGTGGGACAAACCAGAGAAAACTCAGGCACAGATCATACACCCAGATACTCCCAGCCCAGGCACCTGATGGGACGAACTTCTAAGTCACAGGGACGTGAGGCAGACAGACAGTGGTTAACGTCTGAGGGCAGCGCCAATGACAAGCAGCAGGGGCTCGGAGGGAGGAGTGGGGGATGACTTCCAGCTGAGGCAATGGAGGAGGTAATGTTAGCGCTATTAGCCGTCGGGGAGGCAGGGCTGGGTCTGCAGACGGACAGATGGGAGGACAAAGCATCCTAGGGGCCACTTGAACGCCAGTTCCGGCGGAGGAGACACGGCTGCCTTGTGAGTGTGAGGGGCGGGCCCGGAGAGGGTCTGAGGGAGAGGAGGCAGTCAGGACAGCCCCAGCAAGGGCAGGCCCAGAGCAGGCGCTGCCGGGAGTGGACAGGCCAGCGCTCCTTGCTTCCCGGAGGAGACCCGGGCAGGAGAGGAAGGAGAGGGAAGCGCTGGAGGGCCGGACTCGGGTTGGAAGGTTTCTTTTCTTTTCTTTCTTTCGTTTTCTGTCGTCGTCGTTGTTGTTGTTCAGTTAGCCGCCGTATAGCACATCATTAGTTTTCGATGCCGTGTTCAGTGATCCATTAGTTACGTGTAACACCCAGGGCTCCCCACCGCACGTGCCCTCCTAAATACCCACCACCCGGTTACCCCCTTCCTCCTGAGACCCCCAGTCTGTTTCCCAGGGTCCATGTCTCTCATGCTTCATCTCCCTCTCTGATTTCCCCCCCTTCAGATCTCCCTCCCTTCTCCTTCTCTCCAAGCTACTGCTTATGTTCCGCACCTGAGTGAAGCCATGTGCGAATTGTCTTTCTGGGCTCGACTCACTGCACTTAGCATAATCCCCTCCAGTCCCGCCCGTGCCCATGCAAATGGTGGGTATTCATCCCTTCCGTTGGCTCAGTAATAGTCCATGGTCTAGTTCTTAAAACTGTCTGTTTCTTTTCTTCTGTCAGGAGAGCTGTGGCACTGTGTGTAGGCCGAGGCGGAGAGGCAGGGGCAGAGGCAGGCTGGGCGGAGGAAGCACAGGGGTGGCGGGAAGAGCCCTGGAAGGCGCCGGCAGGAGCGCCCACGGCAGCTTTATCTTCACAGCCCGGAAGGGGAGCGGAGCTGTCCCCCCCCCAGGGGACTGGTTCAGCCCCTCGTGCCAGACGCACTCACACAATGGAATGCTGCCCAGCAAGGCGAAGGTGAAAAACTCGTCTTTTAGGAACAACACGGGTGAATCTCACAGACGCAATGCTGAGGGAAAGACGCGGAAAGCTGAGCTCGTGCGGACACAGGAGAGCTCCTATTGCGTGACTGCGCTGATGTGAAGGTCAAAGTTAGGCATAACTAGTCGGTGGCGAAGGCGCTCAGAAGAGTGGTTACTGGAAGGAGGGTACTAGCCGGCGAGGACCATGAAGCAGCCTGCTGGGGGCGCTGGAAATGTTCCCCAGCCTGACTGCGGGGGGTGATAGCGCAGGTGTATACCTATGTAAAAACTTATTGCACTCTACATGTAAGAACTGTGCACTTCATGTAATTTATTCCTTGAGGGAGACAGAGAGAGAGAGAGAGAGAGAGAGAAGTTGGGCAAAGAGGTAGATGAGAAGACCGGAGCAGAGCAGGGGGAAGGTGTCAGCACGTGGGGACTTTAGGGGACAGTGAAGACAAAGGGCAGTATTGCTTCTGACTCCTCACCCATCCAGGTGTGAGCAGAGAAGTGCTCACCTGGAGCGGCGAGCAGGATGGGGATGGGAAGACAGGGATGGGTTCTGCAAAGGAATCATCTACAAGAGTTGGTAACTGAGTGTGGAGCAGAGGGGGCATCCGAGTAAGATGACGTAGGCTAAGACGCTCCGGAGACCCAGAACCTAGATGTGGGCCTGAGACGCTACCGTGTCCAAGAGACAGTCGTTGACTCACCTGCCAGGGGCGCATCCATTTATGGAGCGTGAGTACACATGTCATTCGTGGCACTCGGTCTTGTGGCGGTATTATTTTGCTGCTGGTTCCAGCTGACGGAGCATTTGGAGTATAAGCAAATAGCAAATATCTCAGGGAATATTTCAGTTTAACATCAATCTCATCCTTGATAAGATTGAATGAAACAGGATTTGGGGTTTGCAGTCTGTTACATGCAGTCGCTCACAATGGAGCTGATGCCACTGTGAATTATAGGCGTCGATCCCATGAGTTCACAAAGCAACACAACGAAGGGCCTGTTCCTCCCTATCCAGGTTGGATAGGAGGGAGATGCAGCAAGCCCACCACGGGCATAGAGCTTCGCCTCTCCCAGGCAGCATCAGAAGAGCCAGGGAAGCACGATGCGCGTGGCCGTGCTCTACCACTGGCCTCATGTCCTTCCTAAGGCACCTTAGCTCCACTGGGATGGGGTTCTTTCCCTTGGTGATAGATCACGAGATGCAGAAATGTCGGCTACCTCGGCAAGTTCAGGAAAATGGGCTCTCAGGAATGCTGGAGGATTGGAGGCAGAGATGTTGTCCGGGGTCTACTGGGCACGATCCTGTCTTCTTCCTGCGGACGAGGATGTGGTCTCAGTGCTGCTGAGTACAGGTCACATCCCAGAGGGCTTGATGCTTGTAAACAGCTCTGTAAATGCAAGTACACAGATTGTTAGTGGAAGTTCTTCCTGGGGTGGGATGAGCCGGAGGCCGAAAGGACAGTGGTTGAGTGAGGCCTGGGATGTTTTCTCAGCTCTGGCAGAGTCCCATCTGCAGAGTGCAGCCAGCAGCTGTGCGTTGTGAAGGAACCCAGGAGCAAAGGAGGAGCCCCATCAGATACATTGCACCTGCTCCTGCCCGGTGTGGCCACTTCCCTTCCCTTATGCGCTGTATCTTGGCTAATTAAACAGGATTGTAGCACGAACATGCCCACGCGCCGCCTGCAGAGAGCCCTTCACTGAGACCTAGCTCACCGAGCCGGTGCTGTAAGGCACTGCGACTGCACTATGGGCAAGGGAGAGGGGTGGGGCATGAAGGGATCGGGCTGCTGGGGGGACTCGGGGAACACAGCAAGTATGAGATGCACCCCTGGGGTTCAAAACACATATAGCCTAAAATACAGACAGCTCAAGGTGGGCCCAAAAGGCACAAACATGAGACAACTCAAGGCCTAGTGAGTGATACAGAAAAGAGGTACTGAGAATTGAGGGGCAGAGAGAGAGAAAGGGATAGGAAATGGGAGGGGAGAATGCCGCCAATAAGGACAGTCTGAGAAGGAAGGTATCATGATGAGAGGACACTTGATCTGGGTCTTAGAGGCAGAGCTTAAATTTAGGGTCAGCAGAGAGAAGGGAGAACATTCCAGAAGGAAGAACTGGTGGGTACAAAGGCATGGAGGTGGGGAAGTGGACACAGTGTTCAGGCACAGGGAAGGAGCCTTGCTTTCATGCGCTGGGTGGGAGCCATGCCTGCATGAGTCTACTTACTATATATATATATATATAAAGCTGTGAGCTAAGCAGAAGGTGGGAAGATGAAGGAAATGTTTTTAAAGGAGTAGTGAGTATAACACATTTGTTAACTTAGTAGTGCACGTGTAGTTAACGTAGCAAAATGAAAGACAAGGAGGCCCTGCTGCCTTGCTCACATAGTCACTGTACGACAGAGTAACCTGGAGCCTCCCCTTGAGCATCTTCAAGGTCTCACAGCAGCCTGGCCATGTGGGGTAGCCATCCTGGAGCCTGGCCTACAGACAGGCACATCTGGTTCAGATCCTGGCTCTGCCACTTTCTAACCATGTGACACTTGGCAAATTACTTGACCTCCCTGGGCCTTCGTTTTCTCATTCGTAAATAAGAATCCCATGATAGTATGGACCTCAGAAGGTTGTTGTAAGGGTTAATGAACCTGGAATGAACCAAGTTCAGCATCTGGTGCATGATGGGCACTCAGCAAATGTTAGCTACTTCCATTATTACTACAAGTTAGAGGAGCTGACAGGGTTCTCTGTACTTGCCACATGAGTGCTAAGACTTGCATGGCTCATAAGGCCCCCATGGTAGAGCGCTCTAGCTGCCCACCCACTATCTCTTCTCTCCCTCCTAACTAACTAACTGACCTTCCATTTTATCCAATGTAGCAGCGTGCCCAGATTAAACACACATATATATGCACATACACCTGTTTTTCCTGGCTTCCCTTGCAGCTGTAAGTTACCAGGTTCTGGCCAAAGAGCTGTCAGCACGGGTGTACCCTCTATGAAGCTCTCTAAGTGAGCTGACTCAACAAGCACACACCACTCTACCCTTCGTACTCTTCCTCCTTCTTCCTGCCTGGAATCTAGATGAGATGGCTGAGGCTTCAGCAGCCTGGTTGAACCATGCATTGGTCTTAAGGATGGAAACCTTGGACTAAGGCTGGTTGGAGAGACAAGGAACAGATGGATAGGTAGTGCTTGGGGCCCAGAAGATGATAGAACAGCACAATGGTCTTAAACTGTCTGTCTCTTAACTTCTCTTTACATGATAAACATAAACCCCTATACTGTCTAAGTCCCTGTATCTGTGATACTCACCACTAATTGCAAATTGGAAATGGTGCATTTCCCCTTGGCCACAAAATGTGATTAGGGGCTAGAGCCGGTTGGACTGATGCCAGAATTCTCGGGTAGGCGACTGGTTCCTTCCATGCCCTGGCTTCTCCCTTTTTCTCTCGCTCTTGCTAGTTCCTGCAATGGGCTGATTAACGGACTCAAAAAAGATATGTCCATGCCCTAATCTCCAGAACCTATGAAGGTCACCTTATTTGGAAAAAGAGACATAATTAAGTTAAGGATCTTGAGAAGAGATCATCCTGGATTCTCTGGGTGAGTCCTAAATCCAGGGCCAGGTGTCCGTATGAGAGACACACAGAGAAGAAGACAGACAGAAGAGGAGGGGTTATGTGACCACAGAGGCAGAGACACCGTGATGCAGCCATGAGTCAGGCTAAGCCCACAGCCAGCAGAAGCTGGAGGAGGCAAAGACCAGATTGTTCCCCAGACCTCCAGCGGGAGCGTGGCCCTGCTGCCACCTTGGCTCTGGGCTTCAGCACTGTGACAGAAGACAGTTCTGCTGTCGTGAGCCACCCAGTTCGTGATGATTCGTCACGGCAGCCACAGAGAACTCATACAGACCCCCCAGCACACTGCGCCTCAGGCCTGCTCCCCTTGTGCGGGGCTGGGGCCATGAATCCTTTGCAACCCTTCAATCCTTCTTGAACCCAATAGGTCTGTTCGCACACAGAAACTCGTGGGCCAGGCGGCTCGCCCTTCCTAAGGGAGGAAGAAGCAGGCCTACACCATAGACATTCCCTGCATATTCCCCTTCACAGACTCTATAAACAGCTGTATTCCAGTGGCAGCGGCAACCCTACCATGCACAGAAGAGTAAAACCATTTGGAACCATCTGGAGGACACAGCCAGACCCTCTTTGCTCTGAAATGTCTCTGAGTTTAGAAATCTAAACACACAGTCCAGTTTGTCAAACTTCCTGAAGGGCTGGGATATATTATAAGGTTGCATAATGCAGCTACACGACTGCACTGCTCGAGTCGCCCTCCACCCCCACGCCGGACCAGTGTTAGGAGAGCAAGTAGGCTGGAGAAGACCGGGGCTGGAGGATGGGAAACAGAAGGGCAGCGAAGCATGGGGAAGCACGCCCGAGAATCAAGAAACTTCCAACTGGCTCTGGAAAGAAGAGCTGTCGCACTAGCTTTCTCAGAACTGGAAAACAACGTAATGTGTGGTTGCATGTTGCCGTAGATCATGAATTTGAGTCCAGGTGCTTTTTCTAACCAGCTGTGTATCCTGGACCAATTCAGTCTGTAAGATTTGTTTTACTTATCCACAAAAATGGGGCTAGTAACTGCACCTCCCTCTTCGAGTTTCTGTGGGGATTAAGTAGAATAAACGCATGAAAAGTGTTTTGGAAGTACCTGGTGCAAGGGAAGTACAGAGTATTAATAGAGACAGTGCTTAATTTTCAACAGAATCCGTGACTCTAAAGGCACGAGGCTTTTCCAGTCTTAGAAACCTATCGAAAGGGGAGCCCGGGTGGCTCAATTTAGTAAGTGTCTGCCTTCGGCTCAGGTCATGATCCCAGGGTCCTGGGAGTAAGTCCCACATCGGGCTCCCTGCTCAGCTGGGAGTCTGCTTCTCCCTCTCCCTCTGCCCCTCCCTGCTGCTCTTGCTTGCTCGCTCTCTCTCTCTGAAATGAATAAATAAAAAATCTAAATAATAAAAAAAAAAACCTATCAACAATACATCCATTTCCTGTGGACAAGTCGTACAACCCCAAACTTTCAAGGACTTCTGTTTGTATCTTTTTTTGTTTGTTTGTTTTTAAACAGAGCTGGCCCAAGCCTCATACCACAAAATTCCTCCATTCCCTTCCTCCTGCGTACCATTCTATAGTAAGGGCTTTACTCCTCTAGAATCCAGAGGGGTCAGCCAACTACCCGGTGAGAGCCAGAGAGCAAATATCATAGGCTTTGTAGGTGACACGTGATCTCTGTCATGTAGTCTTCTTTTTTACATTTTTAACTTGGGAGGACTATGTAAGCTGGATTTGGCCCAAGGGCCAGGGTTTACAGACCCCTGCTCGATGAAGGCTTAAAGAAACCTGGAGTTTGTCTGATTAAATTGTCCATCTGCATAAATGGGGCCATGGAAGATATCTAACAGGGAAAGGGTCTCTTTGCCTTCTCTCTGTCTCTCTCTCTGTCAGGAGAGGAGGAGAGGACAATGGTGGCCACAGAGGGAAGGGGCCCATCACAGAGATTAGCTGGCTGAAGGATGTAAAGTAGACAGGAAGGTGGGGTCATGTCTACACTGCCTGATTCCGCTCGGGGCCAGCCTGTTTCAGACTATTCAGCCATCAGTGAGGAACAGGTGAGAACCAGACTAACATCTGTGCTTCAATATGGCTTTCATCCCACTACCCAGAAATGCTGTCATTTTTCAGCAGTCTAACCCAGGAAGACGCTCAGCGGTTAAAATGCTAAAGTCTGATTTCATAAATAATTCACTCCTGTTGATAGGTTCTCCTCATCTCGTAAGTTTTCATTCCAGGCAGCAGAAGATGGGCCTATAGTTTGGACTCTGACAGCAACAAAGAAACTCTCTGGATTATAAAATGAGCTTGTAAATGTGAACCCCAGGGACAGGAGGCTTCCTCTGCATTTGGTAGAAAACTGGCTGGTGAATCAGCGGCCATCGAGCCAGGTTCGAACGGATGCAGGTTCACAGAGCAAAAAAGAAGAATGCTAGAGATGGATGAGATTGAGCCTGGAGGGAATGTAAGCGCTTCTCTGATCAAAAGAGAAATGGCGCTAGATTAAGTTTTTCTTTATCCAAAATTTCAAAAAGAAAAAAATTATAAACATGGTCCACAGAATTTGGAATAATAATTCTTAACGGTTTCCACTAAGGTGTGTATTTCAAGGGGTCTTTGTTTCCAATAAAAGTTCGTTTGTTCCCTGAGTTTCTTTATACCCAATGTATTTGTCATGTTTCTCCAGAGCAACAGAACCAATAGAATATGGGGTGTGTGTGTGTGTGTGTGTGTGTGTGTGAGAGAGAGAGAGAGAGAGAGAGAGAGAGATTTATTTTAAGGAACTGGCTCACACAATTGTGGGGGCTGGCAAATCCAACTCTGTAGAGCAGGCCACAGGCTAGTAACCCTGGGAAGAGTTCAGCTTGTAGTTCAAGTTCAAAGACAGTCTGCAGGCAGAATTCCCCCTTCCTTGAGAAACTTCAGTCTTTCTCTCTTAAGACCTTTAGCCAACTGGATGAGGCCCACTGCCTGATGGCGGGTGATCTGCCTTACTCAAAGGTCACTGATTTAAATGTCAATCTCTTCTAAAAATACCTTCACAGCAACATTTAGGCTGGTGTTTGACCAGATAGTTGGGCACAGTAGCCTAGCCACGTTGACACATGAAATTAACCATCGCATCCATCATCCTACTTTTTCTTTGGACTCCCCAAATTAGCCACAGGTACTGGATAGTCTAATTGTGACTGTGCCATATGTTATTTTCTGGGATGAGAGAAGGGAGCAAAATTAGACGTTATCCCCAAATGGCAGATTCTATCCATTAGATACACATTTGACTGTAAGTGATGCAGAACTAGACGGACAGTAGCTCAAAAGAAGAGTTAATTTTTCTCTCATATCCAGAAATCCGGCGATGCCATAGGAGACCCATATTCTTTCTGTCCTTTGCTTTGCTGCCTTAAATGTGTTGGGATTTTTTCCCCTTATGCTCATTGTTTCATGTTAGCTCCAGGTGGCACACGAGTGTTCAAGGCACAGAAAAAGCAGGTGGGAGGACAGGGGATGTGGGCTGTGGCCTTCCCCTCTGTTAGAAAAGCAGAGCTTTTCCAGAAACCGCCTCAGCAGCCTTCCACTTGTTTCAATGGATAGACCGCGTGAGTGGCAAGGGAGGCTGGAAATGTGAGTCCTTCCTAGGGCTGGGAACATTGCCGTTCCAAACAGAACTGGGGTTCTGTTAGCAAGAAAAAAGGAGACATGACAGTTTACAATGATTTTTATCTGGATTTGAAAAGTGTTTCTTTATTATGCATTTAGTCATTCATTCAATAAACACATCTTCTATACGGTAGATTTGAGATACCCTGTTGAATACGACAGTGTACTTGCTTTTAAGAAAATCAGGTCTATGATGGTTTCCAAAAATAAACCACTTTTTTTGAGAGAGATGTGTAGGAGAGGGATACCTAATTCACTCTTCAGGAAGAAGTGGGTGGAAGCATTGGGACAGCTTCAAAGAGAAGGTGATGGTAGAGCAAAGTCTCGAAGGATGACTAAGAGCTGGCTTAGAGGGTGAGCAGGCAGAAGGAGAGAGGAAGCAAAGGCCTGTAGTGGGAGAGAAGGTTCTGTGAATCAGTCTGGGTCTCCCCCAGAAAGCAGACACCTCTTCAAGTTTATACAACAGAGGGACTCGAAAGCAGGGGAGTGGCTCTATGACAGAGAGAGATGCTGAGAGCTGAACACTGGCTGATGAGGCGATGTGGAAATTGGAGAAAGAAGGGCTGAAACCCAGAGCTAAAACCACAGTAGGCCTGTCTGGGGAGAGCTGGAACTACAGAAGACAGGTACCTACTGCTTTAGAAGCCACCAAGGCAGCAAGGAGGGACATACCCCCCCTTCTCCCTTCTTCCTATCCTCCGTGATTTCACCCGTGCCTCTCAGCGGCTCCACCCAACCACCTGGGCATCTGAATCAACGCAGCCTGCAAGGGGCACTCGTGATGGGTAAAAACAGAGCAGGGAAAGGGTGGGGCTGGATTCAGGGCAAAGAGGCCCAGGACGAGTAATGCCTCTTCGGGTAACCGTGAGTGTCACTCACGTGCAATAATGATCGCCGACATTTAGAAGCATTTACGAAGTGCTGGGAAGAACGCGAAGTGTTCTGTATGCATTACCTGCATTACCCTGTTAAAGTAGGTCAGGGACGGAGGGAGCAACGGCAGGACATGGTGCTGCAAAATAGAATCAAAAGCAAGGCTTACATCACAAAGAGCTTTATGCCATACCAAGAGTTTTCGACGTACTTCTGAAGGCACTGGGGAATCAATGAGAGACTGGAAGCAGAGAAATTACATAATTTGATTTGTATTTCTCAAAGCTCATTCATTCTGTGACTCTGTCTGAAGTTCTGAGCATTGCTAATTCACCAAAGTAAATAATGGAGATATGACTCAGGCTACTTGGGAGTGTGACCAGCTTCTCTTCCTGCCTTCTCGGTGCCTGTGCTTGGAGCAGACAGCATCACTTCTGAACACTTGTGTCATCTGTTGACATACTAGGGTCTTCGTTTACTTTAGCTCAGCAACACTGGAGCAGTAAAACCTTTTTAAAGCAAAATATTTATTGCTAATCTATACAATAGTTACAATAGTTAATGTATTAATATATTACTCACCTCATTAACACACTTCCAGAGGAATCTAGATCCTAGCAAGGGTTTAGAGATAGTCTTGCTCTACCCCCTAGTTCCTTAGAGAATATGTGGTCCTTCTGATTTGATTTTCAACTTCTAAATAAATGTGTCATCTGTCATTGGATGTGGAGGTGGCAGTTAGAGACAGAACCTCAGATTAACTTGAAGTGTTGACATAATGTTACCACAGAGCTAAACCTTATGGCCTCAGAAGATACATTTAGAGTTTCTCTCTTCCAACAACCTCTTTCACAGATGAGAAAAGCAAGCCCACACAAACGAAGGAACTAGCCCAAGGATTTGAAAGTAGTGAAGGTAGGGTTACACCCCAGACTCCCAGACCAACACTCCTTTCACACTCGACTTCATTGCCAAGGGGTGTGGAACTAACAAGAAGATGCCACTTTTTTTTTCTATTTTATTACTGAGAAATAGTGCTCAGGTGACAAAAATGTCATCTCGCATGAACGTAAGCAGAAAAGGGAGTTTGTTGGTTCAAGAAACAGTTTAGGGGAGATTCCAATTTCCGGCATGGTCCGACTAGGGGCTCACTGCAGGAGTCAGGACTCAGTCCCCTTCTATTTCTTGGCTCTGCTTTCCTCTGAGCAGGCAGGCTGCCTTCTGACAGGTTCCTCCTGTGATAGGACAAGGTGGCGACTAAGGTTCAGGCTCACAACCTGTCTGATCAATATTGCTGGTGAAAAGAACACAGCTCTTTCCCATTAATCTCAAAGAAAGTCTAGGCATTGAATTTTACTGGTCAGCTTGAGTCATGTGCTTGTCCTTGAACCAATCACTGTAGCCAAAGGAAATGGGACACTGATTGGCTAGGTCTGACCCTATGCTTACATAGCATCAGGGAATGGACTCAGCACCCCCATTGTCAAATTATTTATTTGGAGAGTGAGGGCAGTAAGATTCCTCCAAGGAAAGCCAAAGTTCCAGCAACCCAAGAAGAGAGGATATGTGCTGCTGGGCAGGCACAAAACTGAGATGTACTCTAGCCACTGAGACTTAGGTCATGTAACAGGGTGGATTTCTAGATAATACGGGTGAGATTTTCCTGTTGGCTATTACCCCTTTCCGTAAAATGAATTTCTCATGTGCAAAGTACATGTGCCCACCATGAAATTCAGAGAAGCCAATTGTTTCTCCAGCTTCAAGTCTGTGGTTTTATAAAGTTTTTTTATTATAATATTTTTTATTATATTATGTTAGTCACCATACAGTACATCCCTGGTTTTTGATGTAAAGTTCCATGATTCATTAGTTGCGTATAACACCCAGTGCACCATGCAATATGTGCCCTCCTTACTACCCATCACCAGTCTATCCCATTCCCCCACCCCCCTCCCCTCTGAAGTCCTCAGTTTGTTTCTCAGAGTCCATAGTCTCTCATGCTTCATTACCCCTTCTGATTACTCCCCTTTCTTTACCCCTTTCTTCTACTGATCTTCCTACTTCTTATGTTCCATAGATGAGAGAAACCATATGATAATTGTCTTTCTCTGCTTGACTTATTTCACTTAGCATTATCTCCTCCGGTGCCATCCATGATGCAGCAAATGTTGAGAAATCGTTCTTTTTGATAACTGAGTAATATTCCATTGTATATATGGACCACAACTTCTTAATCCAGTCATCTGTTGAAGGGCATCTCGGTTCCTTCCATGATTTAGCTATTGTGGACAATGCTGCTATGAACATTGGGGTGCATATGGCCCTTCCCTTCACTACGTCTGTATCTTTGGGGTAAATACCCAGTAGTGCAATTGCTGGATCCTAGGGTTTTGAAGAATATTTAAGGTCATCCTGAGTAAAGGACTATGCCACCCCATCCTGTCCCACCCCCATGGATTGATCACTTTTCTATCTGAGCAATTCTCTGGGAAACACTCTCTTAACAAAGAGGCTCTCCTCTTGGCTCTGCTTGAGAGGCAGTCATTCCAACTGGTTCAACAAACTGAGTATTTAGCAGGTAAGGTGCTCAGGGGCAAAGAAGGAACTTGAGGTAAGGTGAATGTGTCTGCTCAGAATTCCCCCCAAAGAAACAAGGTTCCGACCGAATCTGAGCAAACAAAGAGGCAGCGTGCCTTTGGACATCATTTTGTATTTGGGGCTTTCAATGGACTTTTCCTGCTCTGTGATAAATGAGCAAAAGCAAGCCAACTCCAGTAAACAAAAATATATAAGATTTTATTCCATTATGATATAAATCTCATTGATCTATTCACTGCATCTGTTCTTTTTGGTCAAAAATAAATAAAGCATAGCCATGGAGGTTTGAGGAAGCATTGTCTAAAAGCCACCATCTTCCCTCAGAGAGCAGAGATCAATGGAGAACTTTGTAGGCATGATCCCCAGGCAGAAATCTTTTTTTTTTTTTTAAATCTGAACAAAACTTTTTTTGAGTATTTGAAAAACACTATTAAAAAGTTAAAGGGCAAATGACAAACTTGGAAGAAATACATAACTTGTATTAATATCTGATAAAGAATATCTTTTACACATAAAAGTTTCTTATGAACAAAAAGATGAATATTACAATAGAAAAAGGGGCTAAGGGGATAAATTGTAAGTTAGTAAAAGAAAAACAAATGGACAATACCTAAATGAACAATACTTCACCTTACTGGTAATGAAAGGAACAAAACAGCTGGAGACGGTTGCCCTGGTCCTAGAGGTTAGTGTCTCCGTGAGCCTGAGATCAGCCAAGCCCAGAAGCTCCAGGGAGGCAATGGAGGGTGGATGCATTCAATAAGCCATCGTTTCAAGTCTACTGAAAAAATAAAACAAGAGTGCGACCTTTTTTACATTACCAGATTAGCTGAAGATTGACATTAACCAGAGGTAGCCACAAGTATCACAGATGGGCATGAAAATTGATAAAACTTGGAGCAGGGGTAGGTGTTGGGAAGGTTGCAGTTTGACAATGACCATTGTAAGAAGCCACAGAACGTACACAGCACTGACTCAACACGTCTAGGAATTTATCCTAAGGTAATGAATTAGAAATTTGCACAAAGATTTAGCTGCAGGTCGTTTATAATAACAAAATACTGGAAACAACCAAGCTATCGAATACAGGGGAATTCGATAAACGTATGAGGACATAGTCATTGCATGTATAGCTAAGTGGGAGGGGCAAGCAAATTATAAAAAAGGAGTTAGTGTCATCTTCCATTTGGTTTTATGAAGGTTTTGAAGCATACTTGAGAGAATGTTAATAGTGGTTTTCTTTTTTGCCCATCTGTACTTTCAATCTTAAATGAACACAAATGAAAATCCTAATTTCAAATTATATTAAATATCAAATTATTATTTCTTTCTCTAAATTGCTTGTTTAATAGCGACCCTTCCTTAGGCACCCTGCTCCCTGCTGGAAGAGGCATAGAAACTTCTGCTTCCTTCCTGGGGTGGCCCTACAAATCCCTCAGGAAGATAGAACCAAAACACCGATTTGCCCTGCTCAGAGAGGCTTCTGATTTCATGGTGGGTATTCATGCCTGGGTCCCCCTGGGTTTGAGGGAGCCCCTAGAGCAGCAGTAAACAAGTCTGGCCAACACAGAAGCCTCTAGAACTTAATGCCTAGACAAGCGAGTCCAAGGCTAGCCACCTTGGACTTGTTCACCATGCCAATGTGAAGAAGGAAAGGGGCTTTTTCGCATATACTTGGGTGAGTTTTTCTTTTATTTTAGAAATATCTGTCTCTTCTTTTCCAATGAAGACATACAAATGGCTAACAGACACATGAAAAAATGTTCAAAATCATTAGCCATCAAGGAAATTCAAATCAAAACCACACTGAGATACCACCTTACGCCAGTTAGAATGGCAAAAATAGACAAGGCAAGAAACAACAATTGTTGGAGAGGATGTGGAGAAAGGGGATCCCTCCTACATTGTTGGTGGGAATGCAAGTTGGTACAGCCACTCTGGAAAACAGTGTGGAGGTCCCTTAAAAAGTTAAAAATTGAGCTACCCTATGATCCAGCCATTGCACTACTGGGTATTTACCCCAAAGATACAGACGTAGTGAAGAGAAGGGCCATATGCACCCCAATGTTCATAGCAGCAATGTCCACAATAGCTAAATCGTGGAAGGAGCCGAGATGCCCTTCAACAGATGACTGGATTAAGAAGTTGTGGTCCATATATACAATGGAATATTACTCAGCTATCAGAAAGAACGAGTTCTCAACATTTGCTACAACATGGACGGCACTGGAGGAGATAATGCTAAGTGAAATAAGTCAAGCAGAGAAAGACAACTATCATATGATTTCTCTCATCTATGGATCATAAGAACTAGGATGATCAGTAGGGGAAGAAAGGGATAAAGAAAGGGGGGGTAATCAGAAGGGGGAATGAAACATGAGAGACTATGGACTATGAGAAACAAACTGAGGACTTCAGAGGGGAGGAGGGTGGGGGAATGGGATAAGCTGGGGATGGGTAGTAAGGAGGGCACGTATTGCATGGTGCACTGGGTGTTATACACAACTAATGAATCATCGAGCCTTACATCGGAAACCGGGGATGTACTGTATGGTGACTAACATAATATAATAAAAAATCATTAAAAAAAAAAAAA
>NW_024426996.1:41279251-41381678 GCF_017311325.1 Ursus maritimus
AAAAAAAAAAAAAGAAATATCTGTCTCTTGAATTCCCCAGTGCCTTTGCACACAGATATTTATCAGCTTTTCCCAAAGAAGAAACATGGAAGGAGAGACAAAGGGAATTCAGTTGGCTCAACTTGTCTCCAGATCCTATCTTGTGTATGTTTTAAGTCTGCTACTTCCTATCTCCTTCTGGATTCTAAAACCCCTTGATAAGATTCCCTTTTAGTATCTCTATGCTTTTCAGGGAAAGAGGCTCAGAGCTGGTCAGACCCTTTCATCTCTGGCTGATAAAGCTGTATGTTTATTTAGATTCAGTCATATTGAATCCATTTCAACAATTACATATTACCACCCCCTGCCCCCGAACAATGGATGCTCCCTTTTCCCCCTCCCCTTAGGCCCACTCCTGGACTTCCAAGGAATTTAAGAGATGGGAATCAGAGCTCTGGGATGGAATGGTAGGAAAAAGAAGTTCTAAGGTCCAGGAGTATAATGAACTGGCATGCCGCATTTTCAAATGCTGCTGCTCTTCCCAGCTCCTCCTCTCACCTCGTCTCATCTCATTTGATTTCATTTGGTTTTGTTTCATTTTTCAATGTAGACCCTTCATTGTTCTGATCATGTCTCATCTGGATGGAATTGCAGGGTTATCCTCTCCCACCTGATGGATAATTTCCTGCATGCACTTTGCAGGACAATCTGGTGAACACTCCTTCCTCCTGCTGAGCCAAAACGTTTCATAATTCTTCAGTCCTTCCCGAGAGGATCCAGCTCAGAAGCTGCAGTGACTCAGGGAGGACGGATGTTTCCTCTGGTCTTATCTTTTTTTTTTTTTTTCTTTTAGTTTCTTAGTACATGTCTCTACCTGGGACTTTTGGGTCTTGTGGATTGAGTTCTGCTTCAGAAATCAGGGGATGACGTCTTCACGGCCATCCACCTCACTGGTGACTTTTTCAGTGACTCCAAAAAGGTCGAGGGGAGACAATGTGCTTTCTTTCCCATCTGTTTATAATAAGACCTCAGAGAGTCCCATCAGGCTGGATGAGCCTAGTTTGAAATCCCCCAAGGATAACTCCTTCCCCCCAAAGTCTTTTCATAGTTAGCAGACCTGTAGCTAGGAAGCAGATACTCTATGTAATGGGGTAACCGGTACCTCTCCCGGTTCTAAAAGCCAGTTTGTAATGGTGTTGTCCCACCCCCAGCTTCTGTCTATGTTCCCACATGTATTAAAATCTTTGCTTCTAATGGTAAGCAAATAGTGTTTTTCATTACCCTGGAAAAAAAATGGACACATGTTAGAATTAAGGACGAGACATCCAAACTCCTTATGGAATTTCTGGGGGTGATTTATATGGTATTTTTCTTGATTGTGGCGATGGCTTCACAGGTGTATATATATGTCAAAACTTACCAAGCTGACACTTTATTATTTTATTTTATTTTATTTTATTTTAGAGAGAGAGAGAAAGGGAGAGAGAAAGAGGGTGTGTGCAGGGGGTGGAGGGGACAGAAGGAGAGAGAGAATCTTTTTTTTTTTTCTTTGAGAGAGAGAATCTTAAGCAGACTCCTTGTCCAGCGTGGAGCCCAACATGGGGCTCGATCTCACAACCTTGATATCATGACCTGAGCTGAAATCAAGAGTCAGATGCTTCACCAACTGAGTCACCCAGGCGCCCCATCAAAGTTGACGCTTTAAATGTGTATAGTTTATCGTGTGTCAATTAGACGTCCAACATTCCCCATTTCCTGGGCCGAGTCAGCTATACTGCCTTGTACAGTTACTAGTAAACAGGTGTCTCGTTAAGAAAAACTCCACGAGGAAATAAGGTTGGCACAGGCAAACCTTTTTAAAGCGGCCCGGTGTCTTATTTTATCCAACCATTTTGCCTACTTTCAGAATCTAAGAGAACTTAAAGCAAGATTCTATTTCTGGGAAGAGTTTTAAGGGTAAGATGCCATCAGAAGGAAGGAAAAATGATAAAGTTCTACCAGAAATTATTTAGGACAAAGCTGGATACAGGAGACAGCTGGGAATCTGCTCTTAAACAACCTTTAACATTTCTAGCCAGAGCTCGGGTGATTGTAATTGTTATCATATGGTTAACTTCTCGCCCTTCTCGTGGACGGTGATTTAGGCAGTATTTACTGGTCATTTTTAAGGCTAACATTTCAAACAAGGCTCTGTGGATTGGAACAGGAAGCACGAAGCAGGAAGAGAGAAGAGTCAACTATCATCTAAATGGTGAGAAATTGCCTTTTCTCTTTCAGTATCAAAAGTACATTGATTTTGCTCAATTACTTAGATCAAATGTTAAAACTGTTCATAGACAGGGGAAAAAAAAAACCTGTTCGTAGACCGGGAACAGACCATGGGGGCACAGTCCAGCAAGGCACTTGGAGGAGTGACTTTTCAAGAGTAACGCTGGATTACGCTCACTGGGAGAGCAATCAACAGCAAAGCTCTGCTCTACCACCAGATCGTGGTTTCCTCTCTCCATGGTGAGGGCGCGCGAGAGGGGTCAGGGGTTGTAAAGTGGTCCATTTCCCACCTGACGATGGCCAGGCTTGTTTGTTTGCAATATGCTTGATGCTCTATGCGTGTCATTTTACCTAAACCTCACACTTTGAAGTTGGTGTAACATTCCCATTTGATAGAAGGGCATCCGAAAGCACAGAGATGTGAAGCAGCCTGCCCAGGGTCGTGGAATTCTAACACGAATGTGAATATAACCAACAAGCATCATCCGTATAGCATTTACCATGAGCCAGGGACTATCGATTGCCTTACCTATATTAACATATTTAAACTCCCAATAACCTTATGAGCTATTGAATATTGTTATTCCCACTAAAGATAAGGAAATTGAAGTAAGAAAAGCAATAGTAACATACCCAAAGTCACACATTTGGTAAGTGGTATGGCGCTTCATTAAATACGACATTGTGCGTCTTTCTAGTGTGTTGTAGGCGCTCAGTAAGTGTTTGTGTGCGTGGGTCCGTGGGTTTTTGTATGAGTCATTGGGACAGTAGGTTCTGGCAACATAATAAAGTTATTCTATTTCTAACCTGAATCCCCTTTTTAGCTCAAATGATTAAGGCTAGATTGGCTTTAACCCTGCCTGAGGTTTATGGTCTGCCAGAGTCACAGAACGCCCCGGCGGAGAACACTACAGCCAGTTTCCACTGATAGCTTCCAACTCCCTTTGGGGAACGGTGCCTACTCCCACTCCTGGTGGTTCTAGAAGGGCTGCTAATCACAGCGCTCATGCCTTGACCACGGAAATGAGCACATGTTCTCGTCTGGCCAATCTTAAACCTCTCCAGTGGCTACAGCGACAATGGGCCCAGCATTAAACGTTTGACCAAACAAGAACCAAGGAGGGTCCTTCCTTGGGATTAATGTTTATATGCTCAGAGAGCAAATCTCTGTTTCCTCTGGAAATTTTCATGAGGAGTGGTTATGCTTGAAGCTGTGTGAGTCCATGTTTCTCTTCACCCTGTCCCTGCCCAAGGAGGACGTTCAAACATAATGAGAGGAACTGAGGCCCAAACATAGCAAAAGCGGAGACTGGCAATGGGGACAGAAAAGGACAGAGGGAGAAACTGAGGGGAAATGACATCATTTGAGTCTTAGAAATTTTCAGGCCCTCTTGACTGCTGAATTTCCTAGTTATATGAACCAATAAATTTCCTGCATTATTTAGGGTGGTTTTGAGTTTTTTTCATTTATTAGCTTAAAAATATGGACATATACAGGAGTCTGCTTCTCCTTCTGCCCCTCCCCCCAACTCATGGCACGTACGCTCTCTCTCTCGCAAAAATAAATACGTAAAATAAAGAAAATACTGGCACATACAAAAAATATTCTTTTTCCTTTTTCTTAACAAAATAAAATTATATCCATTCCAGATTTACTTTTAATAATAGTATGCGTCATACCTATAATATTATGAAGGAAAATAACTGTGATTCTTTACATACTCATAGCGAGAATATTGCTCTATGTATTTTTTTAAAGATTTTATTTATTTATTTATTTGTCAGAAAGAAAGAGTACAAGCAGAGGGAGTGGCAGGCAGAGGGAGAAGCAGGCTCCCCACTGAGCGCTGAACCCAATGTGGGACTTGATCCCAGGACCCTGGGATCATGACCTGAGTCAAAGGCAGATGCTTAACCAACTGAGCCACCCAGGCATCCATGCTCTACATATTTTTAAGTAAGTCATACTATGGAATAGGGTGTCATTAGAGAGGAAAGTAGGAACTCAAAAAATTCACTTTATACTCCCTATTGTAATCAAAACAGAATGAAAAGAGCAGAGATGCGACTTGCATACGACTAGTGAAATCCACCAGATCTGAGCATAAAAATACACTCCTAATTGAAGTAGCTCCCTTGGGCAACACAAAAGATTTAACCAGGATTGGTAAAAATTTGGTCAATATTCTAGAATTTCCCTTTAAACCAGAATGCAGTTGAGTGTCTTCTTATAAAATCTATCCAAGCCAATAGATTTCAAAGACTTAGGGCTCTGGGGCAGGGAGGTTCCCATAGATTCCTATTCACCCCCTATGCTTTCTTTGGTCCCCAAATGCCCAAGTGTCCACCTTTAGGGAGCCATGCTGTTGGATTAAACATTCCCTCTTTCTCTGGTTTTCCTTTTTTTTTTTTTTTTAAGATTTTATTTATTTAATAGAGATAGAGACAGCCAGCGAGAGAGGGAACACAAGCAGCGGGAGTGGAAGAGGAAGAAGCAGGCTCCTAGCGGAGGAGCCTGATGTGGGGCTCGATCCTAGAGCACCAGGATCACGCCCTGAGCCAAAGGCAGACGCTTAACGACTGCGCCACCCAGGTGCCCCTCTCTGGTTTTCCTTGAAAAAGCTTCTTTGCAGAATAACATTACATGGCTTTTATCTTAAGACAGTAATTTTATGGCAGTTAAATGCATGAATTTAAGCCTGAAAGCTTGGGGTTAAGTGTTGCTCCACCATTTGGAAGCTATGTGCCTTTATCTCTCTTTACTTGACCTCTCTCTTTCTGTACTTTCTTTTCCCCCCATGTAAATGGGGATCATAGTAATAACCCGGGAGGGTTTTTGTGGGACTAAAGAAGCTAACACATATAAGGCTCTTCGCACAGTGCCTGGCATGTAGGATGTGCTCAGTAAATGCCAACTGTTATCCCGAGAGGGCGGCATCCTGGCTGTGTGCAAAGGTCATGAGAGACCAGCCAGGAGCCCTGATGCCAAGGCTGCTTCTCCAAACGCTGTCTGAGGGGCATTGACCGACAGCACTTAGATTTTCCTCGTCTGATAAACGGCAGCACTGACGCCCCTCATGCCAAGCTGCTGGTGGTGGCAAACCCGAGATGAGTGTTTGAGGATACAATGAGCTAATAGAAATGAAAAAAGAGGCTTGGAAAGAGTACATGGACTTTACAAATAATCAGCACTAGTAGGGGAAAAGAGTTTCTTCATTCAACTACTTTTTACCAAGCGTCTGCTCCCTGCAAGGACCCAAATACAGCTCTATCTTTAAGTAGGTGGTGAGTCCAGCTCTGTGAGGGAAGAAGTTCAGAAGAGAGCACGAAAGCCACATAAAACCAGGGAAAAAAATAAGAAATGGCTGATGAGGGAAAGACCAACTTCATCTTCTTTACGTTTTTGCAACGGGCTAATTCCACACAGTTTTCCTGAACCCTTTCTCTGTGTGGCCAACCCGGAGTCCGCCATAATGTGAGCTAGTCTTCAAGCCAGTCCCCACGGAAGTTAAGTTGGGCAAGTGTTTCTAAACAGCCGGGGAGAGAGCCCATTTCCACACATCGTGCCCATGGCTTGGCGTTAATGCAAGTCACTCCCCGAGGAGCAGGACATACGTATATATAATTATGGCAAAATACACATAACATAAATTTACCATCTCAATCATTTTAAAAGGTACAATTCAATGGTATTAAGTACATTCATTACGTTGTTCTAGCATCACCACCTTCCACCTCCAGAATTCTTTCCATCATGTAAAACTCTGTGCCCACTGAATACGAACTCCCCATGCCCCACCCCCCCAACACTGGCCACAGGCATTCTACCTACCGTCTCTGTGATTTTGATTACTCTAAGTACTTCACACAATGAGAATCATATAGTTGTGACTGGCTTATCTCACACACAATTTTTTTTGAAAAGGTCTAAGATCATTGTCCCTGGAAATTTGGGATTTGGCCACATTCTTTTTTTTTTTTTTTTAATTTCCAGGCCCACCAGTTTATGACGGGTTCTCTCCTTCTAGATTTTAATGCACCCAGGCCTCAGTAAAAGGGCAGAAGGTGCCCCTCTGTGTTTCTTATGGCTTCTAATCAAGGTGTCGGTGTCTGGTTCCTTGAATTTCACCTTTTTAAGGCTGCTTTCCATTTTCCTCTACTTTTCACATAAACAAGGCCTTCAGGGGGATGGGGTGGGCGGCGTGTGAGCCATGGCCTCTTGGACACTTTAGTCCGAGGGGTTTAATGGAGGCTTCTGAAGTCTGTAAAGCAAAGTGAGAAACAACAGCTGCTCACGCCCTCTGAGCCTCCATTAATAATGGGATGTGCATTTGTCGTAAAGGTAAACAAACTCTGAAATGGGAACATTGCAAAGAGGACCCTGAGAGAGGCTTATCAGCAGGGGGGAGGCCCAAGGTACAGCATCCTGGGGCCAACAGACAGAGGTGTAATGCCAGTGTCGCCTTAGGAACAGGCGTCCGTACCCCAAACCTAGGAAGAACGTGGGGTCTGTGTGTCCTCATCTGCTACATCTGGGCTCCCGACATATGCTCTCGGCCAAGCAAAGCCCACCTCTTTGTACAGCTGACTTTTTAAAAAGCACACATTCCAGAATTAAAAACACACAGTTCCAAATGGTGGTTGCCTTCCTCAAAGTCGCCATGCCATGGGGATGTCCTCTTGCTCACCAGGGTCTCCCTGGAATGCTGCTTTGAACAGGCCTACAAACGGAGACAAAGTCTGGTGAGCTTTCTTATCGGTGGCAAGTCAAGCTTTGGCTTGGATCTTGAGACAGATGCTGAAATCTGATAAATGTAGCATGTGGTCAACCCAGTTACGTGGAGTGGAAAAACCAGGCACAAGTTTGTATAAAATAATAGCTGATGTTTACTGAGGCAGGCCGGGTACTATCCTGAGTGTTCTGGATAGCATACCTTGTTTACTTGTCACAATAAACTCCTGGCTTGGAGAGTTCATCTCTGTTTTACAGACAAGGAAACTGAGGTACAGAGAAGTAGAGTAACGTGTCCAATGTTACGCAGCTATTGAGAGGGACAGTTGGAGTCCAGCTCCGTGAAGTGTGATTCCAGAAGCCTTGCTCTTTACCATTCACTACTCTGGCTCCCTGACTGACTTGAATGGTCTAGAAACTGCTGAATTGGGAGGTTGCAAAAAGAGTCTTCCTGTCTTGATCTCTTACTTTCCCCCAGGTCCACGAGGCCTGGAGTCTGACCATTACAGTTGTTCCTTAGGCATGTTGTTTTCACAAAGGCTCCTGTTAAAATGCATGTGTTTTGCTATGGAGAACATTTATTCAGATGTGTTTAATAAATTAAAAAGACTCAGAGCAGAACAATGGAAAACAGGACAGTGTATTTTGATGAAGTGAGAAGTAGTAAGAGATCCTAATCCTAGAATTCCATGGGATGAGAGTAGTCTGGGTACCCCATCCAAACATCCATCCATCCATCCATCCACCCACCCACCCATGCATCCATCCACCCATCTATCCATCCATGCATCCAACCATCCTTGCATGCATGCATGCATCCATCCATACATACATATATCCATCCATATTTAAAAGATATTTATTGAAGGCCTGTGATATTCTAGGCATCATGGCAAAAGCTGGGATACAATGTTGAGCAGAAATAGATCAAGTCCTTCTGAGAGTTCAGTCTAGAAGGGGAGAGGTAAAAATTGAACTGTGATGAGATCTGAGAAAGAGAGGGACAAGATGCTATGAGAACAGATAACATAAGGCTGGAAGAGAATGATCTGAGGGCACTGTATGTTGGGAGGGGAGGAGAAAGAGAAGCCAAAAGAGAGGCAGCGAGGGGGCTCAGCATGGCGAATGGTGCTGAATGCTCACCAATATTCAGTGTGATCTCCAAGTTAACTCTCCCTTAACATTTGATGATAGAGAAGTACATATATGTGCAAACTGCTTTAGCCCTGTGGGGAAGTTATTGTGGTCATACAGTGTGCTGTTATTTAGAGGGAAAGAAACAATGACTGACCATGCATTCAGTCTTGACTCTTTTCTCCCTAACTTTACTTCTTAGACACTTTAATAACCTTGACTGTAGTTGCTTCGTAGAGAATATGATAAGGTCAAACACTGTCTTCTGATCTCTCTTGAGAGTCTGTGTGGCTATGGCAGGAGCCCAGAGGGCAGCCGCCACTGTCGGTCTTCCATTTTCCTGGAGTCTCTGTGGAACCTGAGTGACATGCGGGGCATCTGGAAGGCAACATGGTGGCAAAGGCAGTTAGCACCAGGGAGTCCAAGATGAGGAAGAAGGAGAACAGAGAGGACTTTCTTTGTTCTTGAAGGGAAAAGAATCAGACAGAAAAGTCTCAACACTTTATATACTAAATCTGAAAGCTGGCTTCATTTAATGGGGATTGAATCAATTCGTTTTGGAAACATCCCACAAGACAGGATTTGCTTGGCAAATTCATAAAATAAAGAGTGCAATCCAAACTGCTAAGAGCACATGTTTCAAGCAGTCATTTATCTATGAACACTGTTAATAACAGTAGTCACATTCCTATAGCATTTGCTATGTGCTAATTGCCTCGTGTTTATTTTCTCATTTACTTCCCACATTAATTCTAAGAAATAGATACTGTACTATTATCCCCATTTTACAGATGAGGAATCAGAGGTCTAGAAATTGCCTGGGTTCTCACCACTGTCAGTGGTACAGCCTGGGGTGGAACTGAGGTCAGCCTCATCACAAAGCCCGTGCTCTCAAACACTTCTCTCTATTGCCTCCATGGTAGAAGTTAGTCATATCCAAGTATTTATCAACCTCTTGCTTCTTCATTAAGAAAGGGAGGTCTCTAAAGACCGTGAGCCCAATGTTGCTAGATTTTACAGATGAATAACATTTTTAAAATATTTGCGCATTTGACAAAGGGGTGTCAAATATTTGCTTTGCTAAATAAGTAACTTCTTTTTTTTTAAAGCCCCTTTCATCGTCTCATTAGAGAAAGAAAATTTAAAAATCAAAAAATTAAGCATTAACTGATCTCAGAATTTAGAAGGTGAATAAATTGAACCCCACGAACAAATCACTGCATGGTTCTTGTTTTTTTTCATTTTGTTTCAAACCAGTGAACACAAGGTCCCCACCCTGCTGACTGGCACCAGGGCGAGAATGGATACTGGGAGGAGCTATCCCCGGGCAGTTGATTAACAACACGTTGAGTTTGAATCTAGCTGGGATGAAAAATAGGATGGTGTTTCTTATAATCTTTTGGAACTCAGGCTTCCCACTAGCTTCATCTGGTTTCTATCCTTTTCCACCACACAATTAGTCTGAATATTTGAGGTTTCCCTATTGTCTCCAAGGAAGGTGCTCGGAGACAAGGTCAAATTAAGGGTAAGTCTCACAGGTCAGACTATTCTGTTTTGAGCCATATAAATGTGTCTTTAAGTAATTCTTTGAAAATAAAATCACTGTGTTACTGAAGTTATTTAGTTTTCAAACCAAATAGGTGAGTGAGTCGTGGGTTTCAACCGAAAACCATTATTTGAAAGATGACCAATGATTTTAAAATGATAATCCATCACAGTACAAATGGACAAAGAGAATTTACTGCAGCTATAAGGAAGGGAAGACTCTGATCAGTGTTTGGGCGGGTCTGGTTTGTTTGGGGCCAGTGACCTTGCCCTGCTCTGGCATTTTTTTTCAGACCTTTTTTGACCATTCAACATCACACAGTTCTTAGTTTATGAGTCACAGGTCGTCTTGAGGGCAACGTCTCCTTTTCTTGGGGTCTTTATGAAAATTCAACCATGTAAACTGAGTGCCATCATCTTTACAATCCCTTTCTTTGACTTTTCAGGGACAATCTGTCCAAAGTGTATGAAACATCATAATATCTTCCTTTTTAAATAAAGTAAAGCATACTGTGAGGAAATACTACTTGGTGAAATAATTTAACATTAAAAATAAAATGCTGTGCTCAAAACTTGTAAGAGCAATGAGAGTATCATCAGTCTTAAACCAAGTCTCTATACCCTCAAGTCACCCAGATAGTTTGGACAGTATAGACAGTTATTCAAATATTTCTGGATTTTGACCTCTCACTTCCCCCTCAGTTTTCAGAGTGATTAAGGAGACAAATAGAAAGATAAGGGCTGTGACATTTTTAGTAAAAACTTTCCCATTGGTATAGCCTAGAGGCTATGGACTTCTGGCAAGAGACATACCTGAATCCCCACGTTGGTTCTACCATTTAGGTTCAAATGACCTTGGGTAAGTCTCAGTTTCCACATGTATAAAAAGGAATGCAGCAAGACACTATACTGTATTTCCCAGCTTTCCTTGACATTAGTTGGAACAAATGGACCATGAGCATATGTGTCCTGTTGGGTTGAGGCAGGGAAAAGCTGGTGTGTATCCTCCTTTGTCTCCGCCCCCCACCACAGTCATCATGGAAGCTCCATGTTGAGATGGCAGTATCACAGGACAGAGGCATCCTGGATCCCTGTGAGTCACCACTCAGAGGAGAACTCCAGCTGAGCCACATCAAGTTTTCTTATAAAGACACATCAAACTTTTTCATAGAAATGCATGGAGGTTTTAAGGATTGTGTGGTAGCTTTTGTTAATTAGCTGAACACAGCTAGAGTGATTGAGAGACATTATGCACTTTCATTCAAACCCTCAAATCCCCTTTCTTCTCCTAGGAGCCCATGTTCAGGGAGCTACCTCCGTTCCTGTAGGTAGGAAATTCAGGGAAGGCTTTTTAGCTCATGAATAATTTGCCTCCTCCCGACTCATAGGAGGAGAAACTCATTTGAATATATGACTTCCAACCATGCAGTTACAAGTCACCGGGGAGAATCCGCCGACCTGATGGCTGCGTTTGCTCTGTGACCTGACAAGACTTCCAACCTCTTTTCTCAGATTGTTTCTACTCACTGCAAGCATGTATAACTTTCCATGGCCAAATGTATTATTATTTGTTTAGCTTAAATAGTAAATTAAAGACCCAGATGAAAGCTGGGGTGTTAGTTTCCTACAACCGCTATAACAAAGCACCGCAGACTGGGTGACTTACACAACGGAAGTTTATTTTCTCACAGTTCTGGAGGCTGGGAGTCCAAGACCAAGGTGTCAGTAGGGTAGGGTTGGTTTCTCCTGTGGCCTCTCTCCTTGGCTTATAGATGGCCACCTTCTCCTTGTGTCTTTTTTTTTTTTTTTTTTAAGATTTTATTTATTTGACAGAGGGAGACACAGAGAGAGAGAGGGAACACAAGCAGGGGGAGTGGCAGGGGGAGAAGCAGGTTTCCCACTGAGCAGGGAACCCCGTGCAGGGCTCGATCCCAGCACCCTGGGACCATGACCTGAGCTGAAGGCAGACGCTTAACGACTGAGCCACTCAGGCACCCTCCTTGTGTCTTTTCATGGCCTTCCCTCTGTCCGTGTCTCTGTCCAAACTTCCTCTTATTTAACACTAGTCATATTGGATTAGGGATCATTCTAATGACTTCATTTTAACATAATTACCTCTTTAAAGTCCCTCTCTCTAAATATAGTCACATTTTGGGGTACTAGGGGTTAGAACTGCAACATATGGATTTGGGGGGAACATAGTTCAGCCCATCACACCGGGCAACCAAGATATCAATAAGAGAAGAAGTCAAAACCCTGGAGTTCCTCGGCTTCTGGCCTCACCGCATGCCTCTGGGACAAAGGACTCGCGAAGGGCATGTGTTGGGCCATGGTGCGGTCCCCCAGTGAGACTACTGGGGCCAAGCTCAA
This sequence comes from Ursus maritimus, assembly GCF_017311325.1. Classification (NCBI taxonomy): domain Eukaryota; kingdom Metazoa; phylum Chordata; class Mammalia; order Carnivora; family Ursidae; genus Ursus; species Ursus maritimus. The sequence continues at coordinate 41,291,280 of NW_024426996.1, forward strand.
GGCAGTAGCGATCAGTCTGCATGGTTCTTCATCTAGCTGCTTTGAATGATCTCAGCATTGATCGAGGCTCTACTCACAGCCAGCTCAAAGAATATATTAGTTACAATGTCATGAAAGATAGAAATGTGAGTGAGCATTTCAATGGTTTCTCTTCCCCTAAGTTGGCAAACAATAGCAGAAGATATAAAAGCAAGAGAATATTCAGTTTCTAATTTGCTCTTTAGCTTTCCTGGTCTTGTTTAGTTTGTGTTGGTCAGTCAGCTGGAACTGGAAAACTGGATCAGCCTCGTTACTGATTTAGTGCGAGTGGAGTGGCAGGTTAGCTTGTCTTACTCCAGGGCTCGTGACCAGTCCTGCTGAGGAAAGACTGGATCCAAATAAATAAGGCTTGAGCCCTCATCTTTTCCAATTAGACGGAAATATTTCCTTTAAATTGGTTTTGCTGCAATTTTTGATTGTGTAAAAGAGCAATTTGGGGTTTCATATATACTTTAGGGTCGTTTTGCTGTTTCAAACTCATGCATAAGTGTGAAAACATAAAAGGAAGTTCAGTCAAGACTCCTTGAGTGGGGAGATGTGATTAATTGCTGGCCTTTTTAAGGCCAGCCACTAGTCAAGTAATAAATTAATAACGCCTCAGATCGTGAGTTAATAAAGACAGCTTGCCTAAAAGGCAGATGATAATTTGTAAAGGCCTGTGCAGGCAAAATGTCTCAGACAGCCCTTAGGAGATAAAACAATCGTGAATAACATGCACTGTGACAGCCCCTGCTTATTACCGTAAGAAATTTAACAAATCAGTCTCAGGTCCCAGAGCGAATTCCAGCTTAGATGATAAAGAAGACTGTTTCTTTTGACCTGCACACCTTGGGGAGGGATGGGGGGGGGGCTATTTCATGGTGATGTTGGGGAGATGGTGGTGAAGAGTTCCAACAAAAACGTTAGTGGTCTGGGCTAACATACCAAGTGTTCACTGACGTCCCAGCAGTCTGCAGATGAGCATCATGGGAAATCAAGCAGGTAGGAGGCTGTCAGGCCAGGAGGTCGGTTATGGGTCTGCTGCTGTGCTTCCAGTGGGGGAGTGGAGGCCACGCTGCGGATCTGTACCACCTCCCAGGAGCCTGCAGGGCGTCGGACTCATGGGCACGGGCTCAACCCCGCTGGCCCCTCCCCTGGGAGCATCCTGTCCCGGCAGCCTGCTCCTGGTCAAAGAGGCCCCACCCTGAGACGCCCATCACATTCTTACCTCTGCTCACTGCCTGAGGTCGATTTGTCCTCCTCCCAAACTCTTAACCTCTCTGTGCCCGGTCGCTCCTCTGGTTGTTATGAGGTTTAATGAGGTAGTATTTGCGAAGCGCTTAGCACATGCCTGGCACATGGTAAGGGCTCTATAGGATTTTCCTAAGGAAATCAATCAGAGACTGATAAAATCTGCCTGTAATGGTACAAAGTTAGCTCACTCACTGCCCTCTCAATTCCTGAACAGAGGCCATTCAAGATCTGTTCTTTCCGCTCCTAGTAGCATTAGCCCTAGGAAGCATCTCTCTTTAATCCTCATAGTTGGACCTTTCTTGGGGAGGGCATGCACGGAGGGCTTGGGGAGTTGGGGGAGAGGGGCTGGACTACAGCTTCTGGGAGGACCCAAACCACACATGATCTGTTCCTTCCAGGCCCATTTGGAGGCCCCTGTAAGGAGCAACCCCAGGGGCTCTGAAGGCCCGGCTGAGGGTGTGGCAGAAATCTAAGGACGGGGACAAATGGGACACACCCATCAGTGGCTGCTGAGTCTGAGGCTGGTCCAGCTGCCTCTACAAGCCTGGAGCTGCTCAGGGCAGCCTCCCCACCTTCCTGCCCTCTTTCTTATCTGCTCCTCCACTCCCGCCCTCCACCCGCATCTTCATAATGGTATGTAAAGGGCATTGTAACGTGGTGAATTAGAGAAGGTGGGCTAGGGAGAGGACAGGAAAGAGGGTAGGAACCAGGGATGCTCAGCGCCCACTGTTCCCTGGCTGCTCGACAAGATTGTAGGTCATGTGTTATAACCCCATTCTCCAGCTAAAGGGATTGAAGTTTTCATTGGTGAAGTGACTTGGTCAATAGCCCCCAGCCAGTAAGTGTGTGTGTTGGGGGGGCAGTGTTAGTACTGACTAAGCTTGTAAGTGCTGAGTATCTTGGTATCTTGGCTCCCATCCTGCCCTGAGTGGGGGGTGGGAAGCTGTGGGCTGTTGGCAAAAAAGGACCAGGTGCTTATTACTGTGAGAAGTAAAACAAATCAATCTCTGATCTCAGAGCTGACTCCGGTTTAGATTAGAAGGACTGTTCCCTTTGACCCACACGGAGTTTAGGAGGGGCTGGGGGACTGTTTCATGCTTCTGACAAAATCCGTAGTGGTCTGGCTGACATAGCAGGTGTGCACGGAGGGCCAGAGTCCGTGCCGAGCGCTATGGAAAGCAAAGCAGGTCAGAGTCTGTAGGCCTGGGGTCGGTTAGGCTGCAGGGGTCTGCTGCCCAGCTTCCAGCGTGGAAGGGGTGCCGGCTGGGGTCTGTCGGTGCTTGGGGACAGCAGCAACCATCTCGTCCAGCCGCAGACTGGGTCGCTGGGGGAAACAGGCCGATAGTGCTTATGGGGAGAGCACTGTGCTCAGGGGTGAGAGAGTGGATTTGAGTCCTGACCATCATAAATGCATCCTGCGTGTAACCTTCAGGGTCTCTGTGTCTTCACTGGTAGATTGAGAAGTGGAGAGGGCTTTCCAGGTGTTTTTAGCTGTCTACCCTCTCCTTTGGCCCAAAGCTTCCATGGAAGCTCATGGAGCTGAGCTCTGTGGTTGGAGCAAGCATCAAGATGGCTTCCTCTCCATGTCCCATCCCACCCAGGGGACTAACTCAGAGAGCACAGCTCAAAACCCACAGTTTAAAGCAGTGCTTCTCACATTTTCACATGCATTAACATTCCCTGGATCCCGTTAAAACAGATTCTGATTCAGAAGTTCCGGAGCACGGAAGGTGAGGGGTGGAGAGTGTGGAGGGCTTGGGTGGGTAGGAGCTGGGACTCTGTCTTTCAGTCAATCCCGCAGGGTAAGCTGGTACTTTTGGTCAATGAACTACGTTCTGAGAATGAGATACTCTCTGTTTAGCTCTAAAAGCCGACACGTTCTTTTGCCCTCTAACTTCGTGCACATCACTGCATGGGGTCCCCTCGTGATGGTTCTCAACGGAGTGGGGAGATACCAAGCACAACTCGCTCTCTGCCTCTCTGTGTGTCTCTCTATAGAAATCTGTATGGGCCTGTCGGGCTTCCCGGTGAGGAAGCTCAGCGTTGGCTGCCGCTCGGGAAGGGCTAGATGTGCTGGAAAGCGTGGGGCTGTCCCGCATGGCAAAGAATTGTCCCGTATTCAACATAGCTTCCTTTTATATAAGCTCTGCAGCTAACAAAAAGCTTGTCCCTTCTTCTTGAACTTTTTATTTTGGAAAATATTCACCACTACAGAAAAGATGCAAGAGTAGTTCAGGAGCACCTGAGTCCCTTTCACCTATATTCTCCAAGTGGTAATATTTTGGCACATTTGCCATATTATTTTCTCTGTGAATGTATATACCCCCGCCCCCAGCTAAATCATGTGAGATTTAATTACAAACATCATAATACTTTACTCCTAAATATTTCGGCTTATCTTCCCTTATTACCAAGGCATTCTCTTGCACAAGTACAGATATTATATTCAGGAAATTTATAACTGATACAACTTTACATTAATAATTTATGGTTCATAGTTATAAATTTCCCTAATTGTACCAATAATGTCCCTTTAAAAATCTCACATAATAAAAATAAAAAATATGTAAACTTACCATTAAAATTTTTAAATAAAAAAAATTTTAAAAAGTCACACCTGTCAGAATGGCTAAAAGCAACAACATAGGAAACAACAGATGTTGGCAAGGATGTGGAGAAAGGGGAACCCTCTTACGCTGTTGGGAATGCAAACAGAAAAAAAAAAGTGCAGCCACTCTGGAGAACAGTTTGGAGGTTCCTCAAAAAGTTAAAAATAGAGCTACCTTACAACCCAGCAATTGTACTACTAGGTATTCACCCAAAGTATACAAAAATATAGATTTGAAGGGGTAAAGGAACCCCGATGCTTATAGCAGCATTATCAACAAGAGCCAAACTACGGAGAGAGCCTAAATGCCCATTGACTAATTAATGCATAAAGAAGATGTGGTATATATACAACGGAGTATTACTCAGCCATCAAAAAGAATGAAATCTTGTCATTTCCAACAAGATGGGTAGAGCTAGAGTGTATTATGCTAAGTGAAATAAGTCCGTTAGAGAAAGACAAATACCATATGATCTCACTCATATGTAGAATTTAAGAAGGAAAACAGATGAACATATGGAAGGGAGGAAAAGAAAAAAGGAGAGAGGGAAACAAAACGTAAATGACTCTTAATGATAGAGAACAAACTGAGGTTGATGGAGGGCAGTTGATGGGGGATGCATTTAGATGGGTGATGAGTATTGAAAAGGGCACTTGTTGGGGCACCTGGGTGGCTCAGTTCGTTGAGCAACTGACTCTTGATTTCAGCTTGGGTCAGGATCTCATGTCTCAGGGTCATGGGTTTGAGCTCCATGTCAGGCTCTGAGCTGGGTATAGAGTCTGCTTGGGATTTTCTTTCTCTCCACCTCCCTTTGCCCCTCCCCCCTAAAATAAATAAATCTTTTAAAAAAATGAAGAGGGCACTTGTGATGTGGCACTTGTATATAAGTGATAAATCACTGAATTCTACTCCAGAAACCAAAACTTTTATAAAAAATAAAAAATAAAATAAATAAAATCATGACCTAAATCTGAGCATAAAAAAAAAATCCAGAATACAAAGATCTTGCCCACATGGATTTCTAATGTCCACTGAGTGTCCATGTGGGTAAAAATCAATCAGTCAATCAATCAATCAATCTCTTTGTATCTGAGCCTAGAATCTAACTTTATGAGTAAACACAAAACAATTTTCTATAATTTTAATAAACATTGAATCTAACACAAATGCAATTACTGGGTACGTTAAGGAAGAATGTACTTTGTTCTGTCTGGGAATTTAGTTGAAGTTGTTCAGCACTTTAGAAAATCACTTCCCTGTTGGCAATGCTGCCTATGGGGTGTGGGCTACGAGAGGACGTGTCTGCTCCTATCTGCATTTGTCACTGGGACTGTCACAAGCAGGTGTAAGCCTTTGACTATGTTGTCATGGCTTCCAGCTTATGCCCACTTATTGGTCAGCTATGGGAGGCCACGGAGGAAGAGCCGTGAAGCATTTATTATAAAAAGGAGTTACCACTATCAGAATGTCTAAAATTAGAAAGACTGACCATACCGAGTGTTGGTGAACACGTGGAACCACCGGACTGCTCACACCCGCTGGTGGGAATGTAAAATCGTACAACCACTTTGGAAAACAGTATGACGTTTTCTTCACAAGTTAAACATCCACCTACCATAGGATCCAGCCGTTGTCTTTAAAAGCGTTTGTTCATATGATGACCTCTGCCTGAGTGTTCGTAGCGCTTTACTTGTCATAGCCCAAGCTGGAAACCACCCAAACGCCTCTCAACAGATACATGGACGACCAGCTAGCAGTGTATCCATACAATGGATGAATACTAAGTAATAAAAAGGAACGAAGCTATGGATACACATAACATGAATGGCAAATTTCAAAGTGATTTCATTGAGTGGCAGCAACCAGAAGGAAGAAGTACACACTGCATGGTCATCGAAAATGATAGCATTAAAAATTCTGGAAAATACAAACTGATCTATAGGAGTGGCAAGTCAGTTAGTGGTTGCGGGGGCAGAGGCGGGTGGGTGGGTGGGAAGTGTTACAAAAGGGCAGGAGGCAACTTTTGGGGGCGCTGGTGGTGGTCATTATATCGACTGTGGTGATGTTTTAGAAGTATTTACATGCCAAAACGTCAAATTGCACACTTGAAATATGTCTTTTACCTTCATGAAGCTGTGAAAGAAAATGGGGTTATTGTGAATAACTGCCTTATTGATTACAGTTCATGCAGCGTCCTCCACAGTCTGGGCCCCGTTGCCTTTACTGAGATAGCCACTCTGCTCCTGACGGGTGGATCCCAGAGGGCTGAAGTTAATTAAGGTGGCTCTACTCTTTTTTTCTCTTTTTCCAGGGATTAGACTAGGTATGGGCATGAATAGCCATTCTGGAAATAAGTCCAGAGGGAAAATCTGTAGGGAGGCTTCTGTGAATGGTTTATTTCCTTGTAAAGACAAACAGAAATAAAAAGAGGGTATTTTTTTTTTCTTCCTTTTGACATGGGCATGTCCAGATGTGATGTCTGGAGTCTGTGCAGCCATCTTGTGACCATGAAGGGTGGTGGTCTGGGAACATTGCTAACGCATTGAGGAGCACAAAACAGAGACGTGGAAAGAAGCTGGGTCCTTGATAACATTGTCCAGCTGTTGAATTAACTAATCTCTAGACTCTGTATTAGGTGACATAATAAGTTCCCTTATCATGTGAGTCAATTAGGTTTGGATTTTTTGGTTACATGCAGCCAAAATCATCCTGGCTTGATATAGTCCTTATCTTTGAATACTCAACTCCAGCATCACCTCCTCTAGGAAGTCTTCCTTGATGTGTACTTCCTTCTGGGCCTGGACTAGATTATATACCCCAACTTCTGTGTTCTTACGTCATCCTCTTAATGGCCTCTTTTTTTTTAATTTTTTTTTTTGTACTGCATGTAATTATCTGTTTATAATTCTCCTTTAGTGTTAGACTGGGAACTTCACAGGGCAAGATTGTGTTTCATTTATTTCTACTTTAGCAGAACCTAGAGAGTGATTGACACATAGTAGGTATGTAATAAATACCAGATCAACCGAATTGAAACTCTCCTGCTCACCTTTCATACACTAGCCAATGGGTCTCACTGCCTTTCAGTTGTTCCCAGCCTCTGTATTTCTCAAACTTTTTTTTTTTTTTAAGATTTTATTTATTTATTTGACAGAGAGAGATGCAACAAGAGAGGGGACACAAGCAGGGGGAGTGGGAGAGGGAGAAGCAGGCTTCCTGCTGAGCAGGGAGCCTGATACGGGGCTCGATCCAAGAACGCTGGGATCATGACCTGAGCCGAAGGCAGATGCTTAATGACTGAGCCATCCAGGCGCCCCTGTATTTCTCAAATTTAAGAATTCATTTCTTCTGTTCCTAGTCTTCTGGGGTTGCTCTTCCCTATCATCTTTAGAAACTGAACGCTATCTTTGAGGTCTCCCTGCACCTAGAAAAGGCCATCTTTCAGATGTGTCTCTGTTGGCTGCAAGGCAGGGAGGGAAGGAGGCTTGTCTCCTATTTCTGCCTACTGTGGCCGTAGCTCATTGGAGGAGCCTAGGCTTTTCTATCCTTTGTGACAGTGAACTGAAAGGACCCTGTACTTTCACCTGCCTCTCCCCTGCCCCTCTCCCAAATTCCGTTGGGATTATTTTTCTACAGATGTCTTGGCCCGAGTTTGCCAAAATGTCTAAGTTCTCTCTATCGGATCCTGTTGCATGTCCCACTGGGGCCTTTCCCACCAGCACCAACTCCAGTGACTCTGACAGGTGATGCTTTTCTGTTTCCCCGGTCATTACCAGTGAAACAGTTGTAAACACTGGCCAACCCCCCACCCCTGGGGGCTCCTGCTGAACATTTTCCTTCCCTTCCTTGGAGCCTTAGGTGGGAGGCAGCACATTTATCACTTCTTTGGCTGAAAATTGTGCAAGAAGATGGATTCCATTTCCAGAGAACGAAATGGAGTAAATATAAAATGGCATTTTCTCTCTCCCTTTTTCTCACTCCCTCCCCTCCCTCTCCATTTTCCTTTCTCTCTCCCTCCCCCTCTCTCAGCATTTCTTCTGTATCTCCACAGATTAGTGCTTAAGTGCACAGACTCTGGAGTTAGGCAACCTGGGTTTGGATTGTTCCATCACTTAAGAGCTACGTAATCTTGGGGGAGAAACTTCACCCTTCTGTACTCGATTCCCTCATCTCACTAGTGGTGATAATTATGCTACACCTATCCTGTAGGGTTATTTGGAGTGTTAAACGTAGCATGTAAGTACTTAAACAAGCAAGGACATGCACACAAGGTGTTAAGGGTTATATTATTACCATTACTACTACCACCACCACCACCACTGATACTACTGGCTACCATCATTGAGCATACACTGTTTTTTTAAAAAAGATTTATTTATTTATTTTGGAGAGAGAGAGCGTGCGCACCGCACCCTTGCGCATGAGTGGGGGGAGGGGCAGAAGGAGAGGAAGAGAGAATCTCAAGCAGATTCCCCACTGAGAGAGGAACCCAACACAGGGTTCGATCTCATGACCCTGAAGTCATGACCTGAGCTGAAATCAAGAGTCAAATGCTTAACCGACCGAGCCACCCAGGAGCCCTGAGCATGGACTGTTTATTATGTGCCTGGTGTTTGCTATACTAAACTCCAAAAACCTTAGTCCTTTTAGTCCCCGTTACAGCCTTAAAAGATAGTCGAAAAGCTAAGTTTTTAAGTGCTCTGCGGCAGGATCTTTCATGCATTCTGTACACCTATTTTATTATTTAATTTTCACAACAAGCCTATATTACCTACCACTAAGGTCCAGCTGCCATAGATGAGAAAACTGAGGTGTAGGTTAAATGTCTTGCCAAAGTCAGCTCAGTTCTAAGTGGAGGAGTCAGGACTTGAATTCAGGTTTGTTTAAACCTGTGATTCTCAAACATGAAAAAGCATCAAGTCACCTGCGGGGCTTATTAAAACACAGATTCCTGGGCCCCATGCAGCCTATACCCAGCAAATCTCTGATTCCGGGTGAGTCTGGGGTGGGGGTCTGAGAATTATCATTTCTAGTAAACTCCCAGGTGATGTTGACACCGCTGGTCTGCGGTCATATTTTGAGGTCCCCTGTACTAGTGGTAGGCACTGGTTTATCCTTAGAAGGCTTAATTCTTTAATTGGTGTCTTGAATTTTGCTAAAAACTCTTAAGCAAAGTCATATTTTTTATCAGAGAAATAGAAGGAACATTTTACATTCATCATCCCACTGATACTGTTCCAGGACACTCCAGCTCAAAATCTTACTTACGAGCTAGTGGTTTCAAGCTAGTGTTCAAGGAAACAGACTTTCACCTACATCCCATGCTCTGGTTAGGCTCGTCTCCTTGTTTAGATTTGTGTTATTTTATTAATTTGTCTTTTCCCACAAAGATCATTTTTTACAGAGCTTTTCCTGCAAAGGAATCATGATTCTGAGCTCTAGAGATGTTGACATTGTAGGTTTCAAATGCCACTACGTGGAGAGGCACAGGAGACAATCAGGCATCAGTTTGGTAAAGGGGTGTGACAGTTAATCTTATATGTTAATTTGACTGGGCCATGGGGTACGCAGATTCAATGTTATTTCTGGGTGTGTTTGTGTTTCTGGATGAAATAAGCATTTGAATTGGTGGATTTGGTAAAGTCCATTGTTCTTCCCAGCATGGGTGGGCATCAGCCAATCCTTTGAGGGCCCAAATAAATAAAAGGTATAGAAAGAAAAAAAGTCACCCCTTTTTCCCTTGCCAAGCTGCTTAACTGGGACATATCTCATCTTCTTTGGCCATCAGACTCAGACTCATAGTTTTTGAGCTTTACCATCAGCTTTTCTGGGTCTCCAGCTTGCAGACAATCATGGGATTTCTCAGCCTCTCTGATCACATGAGCCAATTTCTCATAATCTCTTTCTTTCTCTACATACATATACCCACACATCCATACAGCCATGCACGCATACACACTCACGGGCTTGAGTGCAGTGAGGAGCTCCTTGCCAGTGGGAAAGAGGTGCTGATCACGGCCTTCAGTGGCTTGACCATTAATCAGACTAAGATGACTGGTGAAGTGTGAGCTGGAGCGAGGCCTGGAGGGTTCGATGGGTTCTCCGAGGTGCAGCAGAGCATTTACAGAAAGCAAATGACAAGCGAAGGCCCTTTAATTCTCAGTTCAAGCCATGCTCTGAGGACCAGAAAGTTGCCACGGCAGACCTAAGAGAATCTTTTGTTTGTTGTAGTCACAAGCTCACATTACTAAACGTCAAACACCAAACGTGATCGGGAGGGTGGCAGAATTACAAGGCCAGTTGGATTCACAGCCTTACCAAGTTTCTCACGGAAAAGTTAGCGAACTGGTTGAGAAGGAAGGAGACGCTGAGACCTGAAAGGGGGATGTGACACTCCCAACATGGCCAAGTCACTCTGGGCCTCCCTTGTCACTGGACGTGCATTCCTCCTGTGTCTAAGCAGACTAGCCTTTCTTTGGTTGAAAACCCTGTGGTAACGTCACCCAGGACAGAAGCCTTGCAAGGGGTGCTCATCCTCTTCCAGACACACCACAGCTACGCTTTGTTGCTACTACACCAATGACTAAGGTCAAATCTGAACATGCCCCAGGGTCAGGAACGTCTGAGGAGGAAGTAGCTAATACACATGCAAGGTTTTACTAAGATATAATGGCAGAAACCTGTAGAGTGTGTGTGGGAATGGATTTTGTAAAATATTATACTATGTCTTTTCTTTGGAGCATAATCAAGAGTCCTTTTTAAAAAAACAAACATTTTATGGAAGAGTTATGGGGAGATTAGCCTCCCTAGAAACTGAGAAGGTATCATAAAGCTACAGTATTTGAAGCAGAATGATGCCAGTACTTGAGTGAACAGAACAATCGGCTGGATAGAGTCCAGAGAAATACCCAAGTATGAATAGTCATTTGATTTACGAAAACAGTGGAACACTACATCAAAAACTAATGATGTGCTAGAGGATTTTTAGGACAGTTTAAAAACCAGAGTATGATATTATAATGAATACATGTCATTATACATTTGTTCAAACCCATGAAATATACATCAAGAATAAATTTTAAGGTAAACCAAAAAAAAAAAAAAAACTAATGATGTGCTGTATGGTGACTAACATAACATAATAATGATTAAAAAAAACAGACTAGAAGCTGGTTCTTGGAGAGAATCAATAAAATTGACAGACCACTGGCAAGACTTATCCAAAAGAAAAGAGAAAGGACCCAGATTATTAAAATTATGAATGAAAAAGGAGAGGTCACGACGAACACCATTGAAATTGGAAGGATTATTAGAAATTTTTATCAACAGCTATATGCCAATAAACTAAGCAATCTGGAAGAGATGGAATCCTTCCTGGAAACCTATAAACTACCAAGATTGAAAAAGGAAGAAATTGATTTCCTAAACAGGCCAATTAATTATGAAGAAATTGAGTCAGTGATAAACAACCTTCCAAATAACAAAACTCCAGGCCCGGACGGTTTTCCTGGGGAATTCTACCAAACATTCAAAGAAGAAATAATACCTATTCTCCTAAAGCTATTTCAAAAAATAGAAACAGAAGGAAAGCTACCAAACTCATTCTATGAGGCCAATATTACCTTGATCCCCAAACCAGGCAAAGACCCCCTCAAAAAGGAGAATTACAGACCGATTTCCCTAAGGAATATGGACGCCAAAATCCTCAACAAGATACTTGCTAATAGAATCCAACAGTTCATTAAAAGGATTATCCATCACGATCAAGTGGGATTCATACCTGGGATGCAAGCGTGGTTCAATATTCGCAAATCAATCAGCGTGATACATCATATCAACAAGAAAAGACTCAGGAACCATATGATCCTCTCAATCGATGCCGAAAAAGCATTTGACAAAATACAGCATCCTTTCCTGATTAAAACCCTTCAGAGTGTAGGAATAGAAGGTACATTTCTCAATCTCATAAAAGCCATCTATGAAAAGCCTACTGCAAATATTATTCTCAATGGGGAAAAGCTGGAAGCCTTTCCCTTAAGATCAGGAACTCGACAAGGATGCCCACTCTCGCCACTATTATTCAACATAGTACTAGAAGTCCTTGCAACAGCAATCAGACGACAAAAAGGGATCAAAGGTATTCAAATTGGCAAAGAAGAAGTCAAAATGTCTCTCTTTGCAGATGACATGATACTCTATATGGAAAACCCAAAAGAAGCCACTCCCAAACTATTAGAAGTTATAGAGCAATTCAGTAACGTGGCGGGACACAAAATCAATGCTCAGAAATCAGTTGCATTTCTATACACGAATAACGAGACCGAAGAAAGAGAAATTAGGGAATCCATCCCATTTACAATAGCACCAAAAACCATACGTTACCTTGGAATTAACTTAACCAGAGACGTAAAGGACCTATATTCTAGAAACTATAAATCACTCTTGAAAGACATTGAGGAAGACATAAAAAGATGGAAAGATATTCCATGCTCATGGATCGGAAGAATTAACATAGTTAAAATGTCCATGCTACCCAGAGCAATCTACACTTTCAATGCTATCCCGATCAAAATACCAAGGACATTTTTCAAAGAACTGGAACAAACAGTCCTTAAATTTGTATGGAAACAGAAAAGGCCCCGAATCTCCAAGGAACTGTTGAAAAGGAAAAACAAAGCTGGGGGCATCACAATGCCGGATTTCGAGCTGTACTACAAAGCTGTGATCACAAAGACAGCATGGTACTGGCACAAAAACAGACACATAGACCAATGGAACAGAATAGAGAGCCCAGAAATGGACCCTCGGCTCTTTGGGCAACTAATATTTGATAAAGCAGGAAAAAACATCCGGTGGGAAAAAGACAGTCTCTTCAATAAATGGTGCTGGGAAAATTGGACAGCTACATGCAAAAGAATGAAACTTGACCACTCTCTCACACCATACACAAAAATAAACTCCAAATGGATGAAAGACCTCGATGTGAGACAGGAATCCATCAAAATTCTAGAGGAGAACATAGGCAGCAACCTCTACGACATCGGCCAAAGCAACCTTTTTCATGACACATCCCCAAAGGCAAGAGAAACAAAAGATAAAATGAATTTATGGGACTTCATCAAGATTAAAAGTTTCTGCACATCCAAGGAAACAGTCAGAAAAACTAAGAGGCAGCCCACGGAATGGGAGAAGATATTTGCAAATGACACTACAGATAAAGGACTGGTATCCAAGATCTACAAAGAACTTCTCAAACTCAATACACGAGAAACAAATAAACAAATCAAAAAATGGGCAGAAGATATGAACAGACACTTTTCCAATGAAGACATACAAATGGCTAACAGACACATGAAAAAATGTTCAAAATCATTAGCCATCAAGGAAATTCAAATCAAAACCACACTGAGATACCACCTTACGCCAGTTAGAATGGCAAAAATAGACAAGGCAAGAAACAACAATTGTTGGAGAGGATGTGGAGAAAGGGGATCCCTCCTACATTGTTGGTGGGAATGCAAGTTGGTACAGCCACTCTGGAAAACAGTGTGGAGGTCCCTTAAAAAGTTAAAAATTGAGCTACCCTATGATCCAGCCATTGCACTACTGGGTATTTACCCCAAAGATACAGACGTAGTGAAGAGAAGGGCCATATGCACCCCAATGTTCATAGCAGCAATGTCCACAATAGCTAAATCGTGGAAGGAGCCGAGATGCCCTGCAACAGATGACTGGATTAAGAAGTTGTGGTCCATATATACAATGGAATATTACTCAGCAATCAGAAAGAATGAGTTCTCAACATTTGCTACAACATGGACGGCACTGGAGGAGATAATGCTTAGTGAAATAAGTCAAGCAGAGAAAGACAACTATCATATGATTTCTCTCATCTATGGAACATAAGAACTAGAATGATCAGTAGGGGAAGAAAGGGATAAAGAAAGGGGGGGTAATCAGAAGGGGGAATGAAACATGAGAGACTATGGACTATGAGAAACAAACTGAGGGCTACAGAGGGGAGGGGGGTGGGGGAATGGGATAGACCGGTGATGGGTAGTAAGGAGGGCACATATTGCATGGTGCACTGGGTGTTATACACAACTAATGAATCATCGAGCCTTACATCGAAAACCGGGGATGTACTGTATGGTGACTAACATAATATAATAAAAAATCATTATTAAAAAAAAATAAAAATAAAAAAAACAGTGGTATTTCATAGAAATGGTCAAAGAACAAACCAACCAACCAACCAATCAATAGTGTTAAGACCAGAGACTAGTGATTTGGGGGGGAAACGAGAGGAGGAAGGGAGAAAAGAGGAAGCTGAGTTCCTATACCATTCTTTACCTAAAGGAAATTCCATTTTGGTCTATTATCACTAATACATAAAAAAAAATCCATAAAAACTTTAGAGTAAAGGTAGAATTAGATCCCCTTGGAGTAGTGAAGATCTTTCAAAGCATGACCACACACATGAGTTTTAAATACCAACACGCACGAAACCAAGAGACAACAAACTATAACTGCTACCCATTTTGCAGACTAAGATCCACTTGCTTAATTTACAAAGAACTGCTGTAATCCAATAAGAAAAAATAGGTGAAAGCCAAACAGAAAGAAAAAATGGAAAAAATAAAAAACCCAATACATATAAAATAAATACAAATAGCTATTCACAATACAAATGGGTGTCTAACTCTACTCAGAATTCAAGAATATATGTGAAAACAGCACAAGGAAACAGCACGAAGATGGATGATAGCCAGTGTGGATGAAGGTAGAGATGAAGGGGAACCGGCCCACACTCTTGGTGGAAATACAAATCGATTCAGTTTCTGAAAGTGTAGCTAGTCAAATCTATCAAAATTTAAAATGTATATGCCCTTTGACCCAACTCTAAAATATTTATGAGAGAGACACTCACACAGGTGCACAAGATACTTATCGCTGGCTTGTTTGTTTTAGTGAGGAGAATGCTGGGAACAATCCGAATGCCCATCGTTAGAGAACTGGTCAAATAAATCATGTTCCACGCTAATGATAAGACACGGCAAGGCCATTTAAAACAACAAGCTAGATCTATAAGCATTGACGCAGAAAGACCCACGTAGTATATTACTAAGCAAAAAAAAAAAAAAAAAAAAAAAAAAAAAAAATTGCCAAACCGGATGTATGAAATAATCTCACTTATGTTAAAAAAAAAAAGTATATACATATATGTGTATAGAAAAGGTCTGGAAGACACGCTTAGAATTGTGAACAGTTTTGACTTGTGGGGAGTGAGATGGGGACGCTGTGCCTGACAAGGAGCATGAGATTTTCACATTTTATTTCATACACTTGTCGTTTTAGTGAACATGTGTCAATTTTGTATTGGAAAAACATATTTCTTTTTCTTCTCCCTCCATTCCCCCTCTTTAAAGAAGCATCTTCCTTTCCTCTTCCCTCGGTGACCCCTGCTTCAGGGCAGCTTCCTTCTCCAGCGTTCTGATTGCTTCCTAGAACGGTCAGCTCAAGCTCAACCCCGGTATGACGCCCCGGGGGGCGGGGAAGGGCCCCCGCTGCGCAGAGCGGTGGGAGACCTGGGTTCTTCTCAGTTCTGCCTGCCCCTCATAGTACGGCCTCGGGGAACTCATGTAAGGTCTCTGAGTGTCGTTTCTTTGGGAGATGAGGCTGGAGGGAAGGTTTCTTCTGGGGTCTATGTCATCTCGATGGCCTGAGCCATGACCTTCTCCAGCCTGCCTTTGGCCAGCCCCTCCCTTGTCTCCCGGGGAGCCCTCTCCTGCCTTATATGGGCAGCTTGCAGCGCTCTGACTCCGCGGCACCCACCTTTCACACGTAGGTGCCGCTGACACTGATGGGCCACAGAGGGCCTTTATTCCACCTCCCATGGGCTCTATTTTGGGGTTGCTATCAGCCATTTCACATCTCAGACTTGCCTTTGTTATCTAAATGGCCTGTTGGGGACTGGGAGGCAGACGCTGGAGCCATCAAGGAGAGCTGTCTTTGGGCTTGGAGTTGCTCTGAGCATGCTGCCGCCCAGACGCCTGGGGGCTCCCGAGTTGAGGCTGCAGACTTGGATTACCTGTGTGTGGGAGGACTGTAGTCCCAGGCCTAACATGCCATCAACAACTCCATAAACACGACATGGGGCTTGTGTGTGCATGACTGCCTTTCAGGGGACACTCCCTCTGTCCTGCGGGCATGCTTGCTGCTTTCCATAGGACCTTAGGACCTACCACCGAACCCCCCAATTCCCCTAGGAGCTCCATGTTCTTAACCCCATTTCACAGATGAGGAAGACTGAGACTCAGAGAAAGTAACTGGTAGACGCATTTATAAGAGACCGGTTTTTAAAGAATTTGAGTCAAAGTGTATACCCCTAAACTGTCTTCACCTATATCCAGACTGCCCTTTTGTTTTGTTTTTGGCAAGGACATAACAGGTCATCCGAAACACTCTAGTGAATAGTGGAGAAGAAAGAAATTCCTTGCTGGTCTTTTTTCAATTCTTTCCCCATCCTCGCCACCCCCAACCACCACCAAAATATGATTATTTCCCTTCTCTTTCTTTACCAGATATTTGTTTAAGTAAATAAAAACCTTATGGCCGGCAGTATTTGCCAAGTTGTGGTGGCTGGGTGGCCGGGGGGGGGGGGGGGGCGTGCACTGAGGAGAAGGGGTGCACGGCAAGTTGTTTCTGTGTCATTGAAAATATGGTCTGTGCCTCTGTCAGAAGTTTGCACAAAGCTCTGAATCAGTGTGATGACTCGGGCACCTTTTGGAGGATAATCAACGTATCCCGAAATACGGGCAAGGAAGCAACTTTACTGGAGTTCGTTTCTCGGTGACAAATTCCACCTTATCTCAAGTGGCTCCATTCCTAAAACTGAAAGCATATGTCCTACGACAACTGAAAATAAATTTGTTGGGACAACCAACTGCCACAGTGGGAGACAGCAGGCAAAACAGGAAACTGCTGACGTGCTTTCATGCTTCTTCAGGAGACAAATTACTTTGCCATTTTCACCAGCAGCAACCATAGAAGTCAGTGTTTTATTTCCTGGACCTGTAAAAACCGAATTGGTGCCCACATGTCAGACTAATATTTCTTCCAGCTCTTTATACTCTGCTGCAAGATTCGGATGGGAGGGCGGGGCAAGAGTGATTGAGTTCTCTGGAGAACGAGGTGACTTCACCCGAAAATGCCCAGACTCCACCCATAAACTGTTTAGATATTACCTTTACTTTTTCTTGGCCCCTCTCTTAGTCCCTTTCTCACAAGGAAAACCCCACCCAGCCTTTGCATCTTCTCCATAATGTGAAAGTCCCAAATTGCTTTTTTATGAACCTAGAGGTTATTCTAGAGCGCCTTGGTGAGTTTGGTAATATCCCAGAAGACGCACAGAGACTTTTTAAGAGGTCACAAGAAATTGCTTCATCATTATTCAGGAGGGCAGCGATTTTTGTCTGTTTTCCTCACTCCATGTCCCCATCATCTGCGACAAGGCCAGGAACATTCTTAGTTGTTTCGATAAATACTTGTGAATCAAGAAGTAAATAAGTTATAGTGGACATCGGCACTTGTCACCTGTTTGCATTCATTCCTTTCGTTCTGGTAAGAGCACTTGGACGCTTCTTTGAAGACCCTCATATTTACCACTATCCATGCACCTGGTTCAGGTAGAGCTGAACCATCTCCAGCTCCAGGGGTGGGCCCAGGTCCTAGGCCTGAACCACGGTCCACAGTGATTGGTTCATAGGGGCACATGATCCAATGACAATCCAATGAGAGTCAGTCTTCAGGATTTTATGGGAAATCTGGGGAGAAGGAGTTTTTTCCCCACTGTAACTGCTATCTCGAAGGATACCGTGAGCCAGGAGCTTTCAGCCTTCATTTCACAGAGAGGTCGTAGCTGGGAGTTAACCTGATAGAGAGAAAAGCAGAGCCAAGAGATAGAGAAAGATTGACTTCTATGAACATTGTTTAACCCCTGGATCCAACTATACCTGGGGTCCAAAGTCTGCTAGAGGTATTAACCCCATGACCCAATAAATTCCCTTAAGCCAACGGAGTTTCTAGGAATCTAATATTAAGATAAAAGAACTGAATTAAGGAAATGTCAATGATTTAACCATCCTGGCAACTGTGGTTTCTATTAGAATGTATCTGTACTTGACTAACATGAGTAAAGAATCAGTCTGCTATTTTTAAGAGACCCCCAAAATACAGCAACTTAAATAAGATACATTTTTTTTTTCTCGCATCAGAAGTCTGGAGGGCAGTCCAGGGCTGTAACTGCGGCTCAACTAGGATTCTGTTTGTTACTTTGTCACTCCCAAACTGTAGCTTCATGCTCTCATGGTCCCAGGCAGCCTTGGAGCTTCCTGTCATCATTGGTCTTCCTGCCAGTAGGAAGAGAAAAGGAGGAAGAGGAAGACATATATGTCCCTTGAAAGGCACCATCAGCTTGGACAAAGGGGCAGGTGGGTGGATCAGAAGTGAAGTGGAGGGGCGCCTGGGTGGCACAGTCGTTAAGCGTCTGCCTTTGGCTCAGGGCGTGATCCCAGCATTCTGGGATCGAGCCCCACATCTGGCTCCTCTGCTGAAAGCTTGCCTCCTCTCCCACTCCCCCTGCTTGTGTTCTCTCTCTCGCTGGCTGTCTCTGTCAAATAAATAAATAAAATCTTAAAAAAAAAAAAGAAGTGAAGTGGAAATAAATCCCTCTCTCCCTCTCTCTGTTCCTCCCTCCCTCCCTCCCTCCTCTCCTTCCTTCCTCCCCTCCTCCCTTCTTTCCATCTTCTTTCCTTCACTGAGCACTATGTACCAGGTACTGTGTTGAGGGCTGAGGGAACCACATTGAATGGGACAGACTCAGTTCTCAACTTCCTGAAGCTTATGCCTCTGAGTAGTTTATTAAAAATGAGAGAAGTCCAATTTTAGGTGGTGGCAGCTCTCAGAGTGATCTGGGGCTTCATTTTTACAAGGTCAAGAAAGCCCAGTCACCCCCAGCTTCCAAAAGCCCCAAGTCTTGCAATCTTCTCATTCCGCACCTACTAAACCAGGACGAGATCTGGTGCTTTTATGTCCATTTTGAGTAACATTACTCACATGCGCGTATTATTTTTCTCTACCATGTGTATGGTATAAACGATTGATCTTTAATGCGCTCCTACAGATTTTGTCTCTTTTGAAGGGAATTTTAGGCAATTGCGGAAAGATGAAAAAGATACGTCTTTCTCTATAAAATGGAGATGTTAATGTTACCTGCTTCATAGATGTGTTGTGAAAATTAAATGAGATAACACATGTAAACTGCTTAGTTTAGTAAAGATGCTATTTCTAAAATCATGTTTATTACGTTTTCTGATCAGAGAACATTCTTTCTCTAATTCTATTAGGGGCAGCTGGTAGAGAAACTGGATTTTGTTTGTTATTGGCTTTTTTTTTTTTTACAGTGAATATATATTGCTTTTGTATTTAACAATTTCATATTCAAGAAGAATGACTTTTATGTTTGTAAAAGTAAGACATGCTTATTATAAAGTTGTTAGACAATGGAAAAATGTATATTTTTGATAATAACTTCAAATGATTATCATTAGGTAAATGATATCTCACAACTTTCTAAATAGATGTTTCAGGGATCATTTCTATAGTTTGTTACAATGTTTTCAGCATTAAAAGAATATGAAATCTGATTCTAATTGGCCTAACACACATGGAGATGTGTTGATTTCCATAATTGACATTCAGAGACAGGGTGGGCTGACCCAGCTTCATTTCTGTGTGACTCTGCCCTCTGTGGGTGGGGGTCTTAGGGTAGCTTTACTCGTTTTTGTTTTTTTTTTAATAATTTTTTTATTATGTTATGTTAGTCACCATACAGTATATCCTTAGTTTTTGATGTAATGTTCCATGATTCATTATTTGCATATAACACCCAGTGCACCATGCAATATGTGCCCTCCTTACTACCCATCACTGGCCTATCCCAATCCCCCCCCCGCCCCGAAGCCCTCAGTTTGTACCCTAGAGTCCATAGTCTCTCATGGTTCATTCCCCCCTTCTGTTTACCTCCCCCTTTCTTCTTCCCTTCCTTCTCCTACCGATCTTCCTGCTATTTCTTATGTTCCATAAATGAGTGAAACCATATGATAATTGTCTTTTTCTGCTTGACTTATTTCACTTAGCATAATCTCCTCCAGTCCCGTCCATATTGCTACAAATGTTGGGTAATTATTCTTTCTGGTGCCTGAGTAATAATCCATTGTATATATGGACCACATCTTCTTAATCCATTCCTCTGTTGAAGGGCATCTCAGCTCCTTCCATAGTTTGGCTATTGTGGACGTTGCTGCTATGAACATTGGGGTGTATATGGCCCTTCCCTTCACTACGTCTGTATCTTTGGGGTAAATACCCAGTAGTGCAATGGCTGGATCATAGGGTAGCTCAATTTTTAACTTTTTAAGGGACCTCCATACTGTTTTCCAGAGCGGCTGTACCAACTTGCACTCCCACCAACAGTGTAAGAGGGATCCCTTTTCTCCACATCCTCTCCAAGATTTGTTGTTTCCTGCCTTGCCAATATTTGCCATTCTAACTGGCGTTAGGTGGTATCTCAATGTGGTTTTGATTTGAATTTCCCTGATGGCTAATGATTTTGAACATTTTTTTTCATGTGTCTGTTAGCCATTTGTATGTCTACATTGGAAAAGTGTCTGTTCATATCTTCTGCCCATTTTTTGATTTGATTATTTGTTTCTCATGTATTGAGTTTGAGAAGTTCTTTGTAGATCTTGGATACCAGTCTTTTATCTGTAGTGTCATTTGCAAATATCTTCTCCCATTCCGTGGGCTGCCTCTTAGTTTTTTTGACTGTTTCCTTGGCTGTGCAGAAGTTTTTATCTTGATGAAGTCCCACAAGTTCATTTTTTCTTTTGTTTCTCTTGCCTTTGGAGATGTGTCATGAAAAAGGTTGCTGTGGCCGATGTCAAAGAGGTTGCTGCCTATGTTCTCCGGGGTAGCTTTACTCGTGATAAAAATCGCTATAGCAGCAACAGGCTTTGCACCTTCCCACCACCAAGTCCAGAGGGAGAGGGGGAGCCTCCTGTGGTCAGTGTTCTCTTAAAGCTAGGAAGCCTCTTTACCCAGAAATCCCTGATGAACCTTCCCTCCAGTTTTGCTGGCCTTAGCTGGGTGACAAGCCCATGCCAGATTCTGTGGCAGGAATATCTTACACTCTGCTTGCCTTTGCTGCACATTGCATGGGGTGAGGAGAACTGGCATTACCCTGGGACAAACTGCACACCCCAGGGCTGGCACCGGAGCTGGGTTCTGAGTGCCCCGGAGCACACAGCTGGCCTGGCAGCGAGGCAGGTATCTGAATGGAAGTCCAAGTCCTGTGTGGAAGAAAGAAGAGTAGAAGGGGGAATGTAGGCTAAAGACAGATTGAAAGAGAAGCAAACACAGGCAGATATTTTTTTGCAAAAATAGGAGTATATTATACACTCTGTTTTAAAATAAAATAATATTTAATATCACCGGAATTTAGCATTAGAAAAGTAAAGCTGAAGTAAAACTGAACGATTTGCTGCCCTTTCATTAAATGCATCTTTACCACAAGAGATATTATTTCCTTAACAGTTTCTCTTGGGAAAAGAAGGTTAAGAAAAGCAATGAAAAATGTTAAGAGGTTGGAGTCATTATTTTTTTAGCCGTAGGTTTCAATTTCAGGCAGTATTAAATGACTCACGGATATGAAAGATGAGTAAATCTTTAGACGTGTGCTTCCTCCCATCTCCCTGCCCCTCACCTCCCAATGTTGGCTCTCTCACTGTGTGTACAGTATCATCGTTTGTATTATTCACGTTCTGTTGTGGAAATACCACCACCACGATTACTTAATATCGTCGGTTCTATGTTCAAATGAATTGTGTGTTCATGACAAATCCTTTTCACCCCAGCCTGTCCTTCCTCAAACACTTTATTTTGACTCATCTCTAAATTGAGCGGGCTTCATCACTAAAGGATTTCTTCAAAGAAGACCCATGGGTGCATATTCTCGGAGTCTCTTCATGTGTCGGGGTATCTGTCTGTGGCCTTCATGCTGGGACTTATCTCGGATGGATGAGATCGTCTTGAGTCACACTTTCCTTTGGAAATTCCAGATGGCGCCTCATTATAATCTGACATTGAAGATAGGTTATCAAAGATAGAGGCCGATCTAGCTGACTTCCCTGACTTTCTATGTCAGTATGCCAAAAGACTTTTCTTTTTCTTAAGTCCTTCTAGTTCAGCAAGTTAAGGCTATGTCTCAGTGCTGATCATTCGGTATCTGTTTTCCTGGGTCTTCGTGGGCTCTTTCAGATTCATTTTTTCCTTTGTCGGAGCAATTTTCTCGTTTCATATCTTGGTATATTTACTCTGTCCTATTTGTGGGTTCTCTGCTTTAGACACAAAGAGGCTCAAATTGTTTACACTTTTTATATGCATTCATTATGTTTATCTCAAGTGTTTTTTCTGCATCTGTGATTTTATTTTGAGCTGTGTCTATTTAGTTTTTTTGTTATTTTTACATATTTATTAGTTCCACGGTAATGTTGTTTTGGTTTTTAATTGTTTCCATGGAACTGAAATCTCCATTTCTTCTCCCAGATCATTCTCTCATTGTATCATTTTCTCTCTGGGCCCCAGTATATTGAATTCATAGTCTTATTCACCTGTTCTCTAACTCAAAACACTCAGGGGAAACAATATACTCCACTAGTTTGCTTCTTAGATTTGGAGCTTATGATGAAAATTCTTAAGATTTTTAATAACGTGAGTTTCTAGGGTGAGCACAGTGTTAGAAGCTACACTATTTGAAAATCTCCCCTTTCTTCTTGTCCTTCACTTTTTGAAGTACGTGACATCAGGTGGTCCACATTTCCTTGTTTGCTGGCAGCTGCCAATTTTCTTTTTTCGCTGATTTTCATTATTTCTCTTCATATTTTAGATATCAAGGGAGGAGAATCTCTATTTTGCTTTTGTTCTGTTCATCTTCCTTCAAAGGTCTACACTGTTTATATTTACTTACTCTCACTATAAAGTCAGAAAAGGTCATCTTCATTTTAATCAATGAGATTGTGAGGCTCATTAAAAACTTTGAAGTACTATGCGAATGTTATTTTTACCTGGTGAAATCATGGCATCTTATAGACCTAAGGTCTTGTGTTTTATCCCACACCCAATTCAGACACCTGCCAACAGCGTTGCTGGTGATGGCTTCTGCGGCCCTCTGAGAGGGAACTCACTTCTTGGCTTATTCTGGGATGGACAGCTCTCAGAATTTGAAATTATCGCCCTCTCATAAGGCGAAGTGTGCTTTCCTGAACTTCAACCTATAGCTGCTAGTTCTGCTCTGCTTCGCAGGTGGCAGGCCGGACAGCATTCGAAGTTGTCACAATGCAGAGACACCGATATACTGAAAAGGAAAAGTAACAATGAGATTTATGTGCTTCTATGGGAACAACACAGATCACAGAGTTTGTGTGAACTGAATTCTATTTGTACCCCAAAGCACAGCAGAAAGAATGATTTTAAATGTAAAAATGCCAGATGAACTTTGTAGCAAGTTTTTATCTGGATTTCACCGAAACCTACAAAATGTTGTGCAAAGTTCATGGAGAGTTGCTCGCACAACCTTAAAAAAAAGGAAAGAAAAGGAGTGCTGCTGATATCTGGCCACTCTTGCCTCTCTCTGCCTCTCAGGCTGCTGACTAAGCCCTTGCTGAATGAGAAGCACATTTCCCAGCATCCAGGCCACTTCTCAGGAGGAAACGGACCGCTTCCTAATCGACACACTTCCACGTGGCAGCGCCAAACGACCCATTTGAAAAGTCGTTTGGTTGAGTCACTGTTCCTGTAGCCAAACGTTGTAAAAATACTTACAGAAAAACCTTTTCAACAATGCCGATTCTCGTCTGTGGCAGAGATGCATTTATATTTTACACTCTTGTTTGCATTTTCATTAGCTGCAGTTTCCCTTAAAAAAGCTTAGGGGGTTCTGGTGGTCTTTTGTTCTCCTTTAGAGAGTAAATGTTCCTCAGGAATTTGCATGGCGCTTCCATCCTGATGACTTAGGGATTAGATGAGAAGCAGATGGAGGTGCAGGGGTGGTGTAGAGACCCAGAGTGGCAAAGGTCTGGAGACCCCTGACTCTCTCCAGCCCCACCCCTGCCTGCACTGAAGGCAGATAGGCTTTGCGCATTCTTCCCGCAGCCTCCATAATGAAGGGTGACATCTCTGGGGCTGGAGAAGCCCTTGAGACCCTTTGGTGGAGTTTCAGTTTTAGATCAGTGTATACAAACCAGGTAATTGTCATCCAATTCCACATTTTCTGAGATCATTTCTTACAATCTTAATTTTTTTTTCCTGAGCACTGGGTCAAATTCTCTTCAGTTACAAAGGTGATGACCTCAGGCATTCTCCACGTCCTTCTTTCGTTTTTTATTTCTGGGAAGGGGCCAGTCTCTCCTAAGAGCTCTCGTCCCCCCATCACTGACCTTGTGTGTGAGAGCTCAGAGAAGACGATGTCTTCCCCAGCACAGGGGCTCTCCCTTAACCTAACGGAGGCTCACCTTCCCTTGTCAGAGAGGCTGCCACGTGCCGGGCCCTTGGCATCCAGTGGGTCACTGAGCGCTCTTAGAACCCCCGAGGTAGGTTCTATCTTATTCCTCCTTCACGTGCTGGGACACGAAGGGGCAGAGAGGTTGAATGACTTGCTCAAGGTTACCCATCTTAGAAGTGGAACTCAGATTTAAATCTAGACAGTCTGATTCTAGAGCTCGTCCTCTTCAGCCTGCCACAAGGCTGCCGTTCTATGCGAGTATGGGAGCGCCTACGCAGAAAGCTCGTGGCCGGCAGGCTCTGCTCTACCCTGGGGTGACTCACTCAAGGGATCACCTCCGGTAAACCTCTCGGGAGCACCTCCCCAGGTGCTATTCGAGGTGATAAAAGTGGCAGAGGACGGTACCTGCAGGTGGCATATGACCCTGGCACAGTCGCACACAGGCTCACGGGCCTCACGGGAGTTCCCTTTCCGGCAATGTGGTGGATTGCGTTACTCGAAACCCTCCTGCTATGAGACACCTGGAAATGCAGTATAAACTAGAACTAGCATCCCTTTAAATGTCCACCTGGGCTCAAAGAAAGAAAAGGAAATCCCAGGAACCAAAAATGAAATGGAAACTAAAAACCGGAGTACAATCTGCACACTAAAGCTGGGGCTGCCTGGGGGTATTTGATGATCTCAGAAACCAGGGAGCTCAGGATTTAATGGTTACTCTGGGACAGAAGGAAAAATTGATATCCCACATGAAGCTGCTACCCTTCGTAAAAGGGTGAAGAGAAAAAAGACCCTCAAAAGACCAAGGGAAATGACAGGCGAGCTTGCATTTCTTAGAGTGAGCTTTGGTGGTGGGGGGTGGGGGGAGGCGGCGGTGGGGATTTGAAACCTCAGGCCTGCCCTCACTAGATTTGGGGTTCAAAGATGCCCTTAGGGTGCTGGGGACCTTTGGATGTTACATTAGCATAGAAACAGTTCTTAGATGCTCCCAAAGTTCCTGGCAAAAGCTGAGGTGAAGCCCCACTGGAGAGACGCCCCCAAACCTGGAGCTCCAGGATTCCTGAGGCTCAAACACCACTTAAGATGAATTCACAATCCAAGATTTTTAAAAACCTCAAACACATGAACCCACGCCAGCAGGCATATGAATAGAAGATATAAATCTTTCTGAAACTCAGATATCAGATACAGACTATAAAATAAGAAACTTTAAAATGATTAAAGGTAAGAAGGAAGTAACCAGAGAAAAGAGAAAAAAGAAACCATCAGAAAGACCAGCAGATTGTGTTACATAAAATTTTGAGAAATGAACAAAGTTACAAACTCAAGGGCTCAAGAGAACGTTAGTGGAGCCCTTAACCCAGCTCTCTCTGCCATGGGAGACAGAAATGAGAAAACTTTCCACAAGGCAGTGCAGGAAAACTAGATGGTCCCAGGAAGGCAGTCTGGGGTCTTTTACTGGAAGCAATGGGCAAGAATGGTTTTTTGTAGTGGAGCTGCTATGTTGGCAAATGCTTGCTGGAAAGAGCCAGATAATAATTATTTTTGGTTTTGTCGGCTCAGCCATATGTCTCTGTCACGTAGACCTTCTTTGCATTTTTTACAGCCCTTTAAAAGTGTAAAAGCGCTCCTTAGCTCACAGGCTGTACAAAAACAGGCATCGGGCGGGATTTGGCCACGGGGCTAGAGTCGCGGACCCCTGTGGCAAGCCATAAATCTGGAGCTGCTCATGGGCATTTTCCATTGCATAGGGAGAGTCTGCCGAGAGTGAGATTGCTCAGGAGGAGGCCTCGCCGGGAGGAGGAGAGACAGAACACAGATTTTCGATGACATGTTTTAGTATCTGGACCCACCATGTACAAAGATCCAACCCAGAAACTTTTAGTTATGTGAACCAATAAATGTTCCTTTTTAAAAAGCCACTTTGCCTTGGTTTCAGGCCACTTGGAAACGAAAGAGCAGCACACACATTTAGTCGTGCACTTGAAGCTCACTTTAAAAGAATCCCTGCGTCCGCTGTGTGTGATAGCCCGCTTCAGTAATACCTAGACTGCAATCACTTTGTTCAGGAATGACTCAAAACCAAATGAATGTAATAGTATTTCATAATCGGTTGCTATGTGGAGGGAAAAAGAAGAGAAAGGCCAATAGTATTTCTGTACGTGTTGAGCACTGTTCTGAGTGTTTTATGTGTTGTCTCACTGAAGAGACACAGCAGCTTGGTGAAATAGACACAACCGCTCATTTCATAGGTGAGAAAACTAGCCTCAGAGGCGAGGCCACTAGTCCAATGCCACATTCAGAAAGTGACAGGCCTGCTGCTTGGATCTAAGTTTGGTTTGGCTCCAAAGTCTGTGCTCTGTTACAACCCCACATTGCAAATGTCCCAGATCAGGGGTCAGCAAACATTTTCTGTAAAGGGCCAGATAGTAAATATTTTCGGCTTTGTGGGCTATAGTCTGTCAAAACAGCATTGACTGCAGAGGGAAAACGGCCAGACAATATGTAAATGGACAGGCATGGCTGTCCCTTAAACAAAGTTATTTACAAAAACAGGTGGCGGGCAGGATTTGGCCTGGGGGCTGTAGATTGTTGACGCTGAGAGGACCCTGGACAGGCAAATGAGCCTCTCTGCAAGGAGCTCTTCCTCTCCAGCACTACCCAGAAGTTACCCGGGCTTCATGCAATATTGCATTCAGAAATTTCATTAAAATGTCAACTTGGATGACCTAAACCATTGATCTGGAATTTATCATTTACTATCTCTTAAAAATATTAGTGATCTTTTCATGTTTCTGCCCTGATTCCCAGACTTGACTGGAAGCTCTTTAAGAGCCAGTGTTGTTCATTCATTCTCCAGATGAGGGGTCAGGAACTATCATCTCAAGAGTCAAATCCTGCCCTTTTGCACACCTGGGGCCTGGGGGCCAATCCTGCCCCCTCCCCAGTTCTTATCAATACATTTTTATTGGAACATAGCCCGACTCATTGATTTATATATCAGCTGCTTTTGTGCTACAGGGGCAGAAGTAATTGTGGCAGAGATCCTATGGCCTACAAACCCAAAATAATATTTGCCCTGTGGACCTTTCCAGAAGAAGTTTGCCAGCACTTTCTCTAGACGGAAGTTATTATTCCTTTAATTGTTGTCTGAGATTTTTCTTAAGAGGGAAACTACCTTTGCTGAGGAAAATACTTGTGAAGGCTTTGGGTTTTGAGAATGGCCAATATATAGGTATTTGAAGAAGCCCAAGCAGAGAGGAAAAGACACCATTCTACATGAGAAAATGAGAGGGATTTGGGGTTTTGGCTCCTAAAAAAAAAAAAAAAAAAGGAGGGGGAAGCAGAGTGGGTGGCAGAAAAAAGATTGGAGAGAGGAGCTGGGAAGTTTTTGAAACGTGGGAATATAACAGGCCTGGGGTGGGGGGTGGGGGGTTGAACAGCAGGGTTGCAAAAAGATCTAATACATGGTTTTGAGGTTCTTTCCTCTGTTGTATGCCACGTCACCCATCCCTATGATCATTTGGTCTTTAGTAAAATGCCTTGTTTACATGGTTACATGGTTACATGGTTGCTTTGGGGGTGGGGAGAGAGGAAGAGAGAAGCTGTATGTTGTATGGGGGCTGATGCCAGAGCAGAACTGAAGACATGGCTATGAGACCTAGAGCAGAGCAATTCTGACAAAGTCAGGGCATAATAACAGAATTAACCATAAGACTGTGAGAACGTCTCCCAGATTTGGAGAATCGTGAGGAAGTGCTTTAGGTTTCCCTAATGTATAGAATTGGGACTTGAATCAATCTGACCTAGAATTTAGGGACCCGGAGACCCTAGTGGATAACTGAGTTAGACACTTACTCAACGAGTGCTGAGCAGCATTCTCAGCTTGCTGAGCAAGCATTCTTCTTGCTTTCAGGAGCTCACCCTCCGGGAAAAGACTCAGAAACAAATGTGTAGTAAGGGCTCTGATAGAAAGATGCTGTGAGCCCATGAAGGGCAAAGTGATTTACTCTGCCTGCAGTATCAGGGAGGACTTCCTGTAGGAAGTGACGTTAGAGCCAGATCTTGAGGGATGAGAAGGAGTTAATCGCTTAGACTGGAGAAGGGAGAATCTTCCACCAGAGGAAACGGGGAGATGCACAAATGTGAGTCAGGAAAAGACGTGTCAGGAAATAGGAAATTTCCTGTGAGAGAGAGTAAGGAGGAAGAGGGCGCAGAGGTGGGTCAGAGCCAGCTAATTTTGTATATGTCTTTTTTTCTCCATAATGCCTGTTATACAAGAAAGTGCTCAGGGCACCGGGTTGGCTCAGTCAGAGGAGCACGTGACTCTGGATCTCAGGGTTATAAATTAAGCCTCACGTTGGGTGTAGAGATTACTTAAAGATACAATCTTTAAAATAAAACAAAAACAAAGAAGGTACTCAATGAAATTTGTTCTCAGATGAGTGAACATCTACTATTTAATAAGCATTGGGATTTGATGGGCTGTCCCTTTCCTTTCTTGCTCCTCTCCTGAGTGTTTAATATTTGGTGGCCTTACAGCTGTGCTGCTTACTGCGAATGTGTGTCTTGAGAGAGCCTCATGATTATATCAAAGACTTGGTGACTCTAATTGACTATGTGACCAAAGGTTGAGTGTTAAGAAAAGCACAGGCTTGAGTTTAAAATCTGATCCTGATCCACTTAGCGAAGCACAGTTCATTTAATTGCCCTGAGCCTCAGTTTCCCCTCCATAGAAAGAAGATAATGATGTCTATGTGGCAGAATCATGGTGAGGAGTAAACGACATGATGTATATGAAATTACTAGGTGCTTTATTTTGAATTTGAATATATGATAATTTGAATTTGATATGATAATTTGAATTTGAATATATGAAATTACTAGGTGCCTAATTATATGAAAATGCTAGGTGCTCAGTAAATAGGAGTTGCCTATTTTCTAATTAGATGAGATGGATTCTTTGGTTTGATGATTGTTTAGGTGGGCTTGTCCAAGAAGCCACTAGTCACATGTGGCTATTGTGCACTTGAAACATAGCTAGTCAGAATTGGAATGTGCTGTGTTAAATATATAGCAGGTTTCAAAGACTTATTATGAACTAAGGAACATAAAATATTCCATTAATACATGTGTATATTAAATGCATATTTAAATGATAATATTTTGCATATGTTAAGATAAATAAAATATAGTCTTTAGCAATCTTACCTGTTTCTTTTTAATTTTATGACATGGCTACTATAAAATTTGAATTTAGATTTGCGGCTCACCTCGTACTGCTATTGGACAGTTACTGGTCCAGAGAAATGACGAAATTAAATTGCAAGGCCTCTCTAAAGCCCAGGTGATCTATGAAATATTTCAGTTTTTTTCATCTTTTGCTATAAAGATCTAGTTGCCTCAAATTCAATGGTGCTTTGAAAGTAGGGTTAGGTACTTAATCATTAGAGATTAGGTTAAATGTCTTTGATGGGAAAGAAGTCCAGTTGTCAACATTTCCTTGTTTTGCATTTCACCACCATCTATGTAATCTGAATCCCCTGTCCTCTAACCTTATGAGTACGTGTGAAGGTTCAAGAGCTGCCTCTGTCTCGCTTCTGAGGGACAGAGTCCAGAAGCTCAGCCACAAGCTGTGTTCTCTGCCCCTCCTGGATTGTGCTGTGAATTTGTTTTCTCTTTATGAGTGACAGCACCTTCACCCTAGAAACGACACAGGAATGTTCCAGACTATAGAGGAGATTTGTTTGAACTCCAAATCAGCTGTAGACCTTGGGTTTGATATTAAAATCATTTAAACACACATACAAATGAGGAAACCCGATACAGGATGTATGGCCTCTATAAAAAAAAAAAATCCAATGCACTCTCTGTCTTTGGGATTCAGGAAAGGGCTGGGGCATTTATCCATGCATTGTGTCTCCTCTTCCTTGCTGCCATCTGTGGTTGCATCTGCTGGGGGAGGCAGAGGGGTAAATGACGTTCTCGTTAAGCACTTCGGCAGGTAGAGGCAGAGAGGCAAAGGAGGGCGAAGACAGTTTTCATTATGAGATCACATCATTTTCATAGTCTCCATTGCCTTCTCGTCCAATCCCCAACCTTGTCTCCTAATCCTAATACTCCCCTACAATGGCTGCCTCTCTCTAAGGACACCCATGACCTCCATGTTGCTAGATCTGTTAGATACTATTAGTCATATCCCAGGTCACATAATCCCACATCGGCCCAGGGTGCCCCAACTGTGCTCACTCCCTCCCTTGCTACAACTCCCAACCAACACTCTTCAGTAGGCTTCCTCCCACCAGGCCCTGCAGTCTTCCAAATGGCTCCTTCAGAGGCCACCTGTGACATCCACAGTGCTGCATTAAAGAGTGTTTTTCAGTTCTCCTCTTTCTTCACCTTTCACCAGCATATCACTCCTTCCATTTTGAGACTCTCTTCCTTGGCTTTCCAATGCAATCCCTATCTGATCGGCTCTGAGATCTTTGGACAACCCCCTCTATCTCCTTTGTAGGCTCAATTTCTTTGGCCTAAGTATTAAATGTCAGCTTCCCAAGACTTGGCCATAAGCCTTATTCTCTTCTTCTATACTACCTCCCTCAGCAGTTAGCAACCATAACCACATCCAGAGTTTCAACAGCTGATAATTCTGATAATTTTCAAATTTCTTTTTTGTTTGTTTGTTTGAAAATGAACAAGCAAAAATATTTTATTTATTTATTTATTTATTTATTTATTTATTTATTTATTTATTATAATAATATTTTTAAAATTATATTATGTTATTCACCATACAGTACATCCCTGGTTTTTGATGTAAATTTTCAAATTTCTATCCTCAACCCAGAATGCTTTTCTGACCTCCGAACCCATAGATCTAAACTTTACCTTGACATCTTAAGTTGAATGTCTCAAAGATCTTTAAAATCAGCAAGTCCAAAACTAGTCCCCAAGCCCTGGTTCTCTCTAAGTATTTTATTTTTCAGGGAATGGTAGTACTATTCATTTCTTACATGAGCCAGCTATCAAAGAGTCACCTTTGAAACCCTCTCCTTCCTTTGCCTTTACTATCTTTTCATTATACTGTCAAGTCCTGACATTCTAATGTGTTGATAATCTCTCAGACCCATTCAGTTCTTTCTTTCTGCCAATCCCCAAGCCCAAGCTACCATCATGTCTTACTTAGACTACTGCAGGAGCCTCCCATCTTCTTTTTCTCTAACTCTGTTCCAAAGCTCACCACCAGAGGCATGTTATGTCTCATATAATCAGGCATATAACTTCTCAGGCCTGTTGAGTCCTCTCCAACCTGGTTTCCTTCCAGAGTATGGAAGCCTTGGGCACTATGGGATATGTCCTGGGAGCGCCATGATTCCTAAAAGCACTAGGATTTTGTAGGAGTTCAGAGAAGTTACTGCCAGCAAGTGTGTCAGGGAAGTCTTCACAAAGGAGGGGTGTTTGACTCTGAAGGGTGTTTGAGCTCCTATCATGTGGATGCGAGAGAAGGTCATTGGAGGAAGTGCGACCATGAGCATAAACAAGGAGGTGACAAAATACAAGTATTGATTCATCGAACAATTAATTATTGAGCATTCCTTATGAGCTAGGCACTATTGTAGGTGCTGGGAATCGACTGAGGAGCAAAACAAACATGGTCTCTGCCTTCATGACGCCTACAGTCAGGAGGCGCCGTGTGGGGAGTGTTTGGAGCAGACAGCCCATGAAGAGAATAGCTGGAAGAGTGAGCTAGGCCAGAGCATGAAAGGGTCTTGAAGAGAAGATAAGAAGTTTTAGTTTTCACTCTTTCAGCCAAGATTCATAAACTCAAATGCTTTCAGGGGATAGTCAGAAAATGTAAACTGGGGAAGTGGTCTGGGTATGGTCTGGGAAGAGGCAAGAGGGAGAGCCGGGATTGGGGCAAACTGGAAATCCCAAACGCTATCCAAAGCAGTGAGTGATTACTCAACCACAGCTAATTATCGCTATTCAGGGATGTGGGCCCAGAACCTCTGCTATCAAAAGAAGGAAATGCAGGATTTTAGAGAGAATTTTGGTTTGTTAAACTTTGGTAAGTAATTCAATTCAGTGGTAAGTAATTCATTTGGTTTTGAAAGTACCATGAAGGTCACTCAGAATATGACTGTAGGCTGGATTCAGTTTGCAAGATACTAGTTTGTGGGCTCTGCTTGATGCAAATGAAAGCCACTGAAGACTGCACATGTGTAAAACGGGTTGAAGATGGGGATTTTTAGTCAGAATGCCCATGGGAGGTGGCCTAAGGGACAAAGGATAGGAGTCTGGATTAGAATTTGGGCAACAAGAAAGAAGATGGTCTATCCCAATAGGATTCTTTCACAGTAATTGGACCCTGTATAACGTGCCAGGCTGGAAAAAACAGGCGCCAGCCTCTCTTCCAGCTGGGTGTGGTCACGTGAATAATTCTGGCCAATGAAATGACAGCAGGCTGTTGGATAGGGCTTCAGGAATAGTTTTTTTTTTTTTTTAATTTAAGATTTTATTTATTCATTTGAGAGAGAGAGAGACAGAGCACAAGTAAAGGGAGAGGCAGAGGGAGAAGTAGACTCCCTGCTGAGCTGGGAGCCCGAGGTGGGGCTGGATCTCAGGACCTGGAGATCATGACCCCAGCTGAAAGCTGATGCTTAACCGTCTGAGCCACCCAGGCGCCCCTCAGGAATAGTTTTTAAAAAGGAGTGTGCCTTTTTTTTTTTTTTTTTTTAAGGAGTGTGCCTTTTTGACCTTTCTTCCTCCCACCTGTTGTTTTTTTTTTTTAAAGAATTTTAATTATTTATTTGAGAGAGAGAGAGAGGGTGCACAAGCAGGGGGAGGGGCAGAGGGAGAGGAAAAAGCAGACTCCTGCTCAGCATGGGGCTGGATGTGGGTGGGGGGCTGCTGAACGCAGGGCTCAATCTCAGGACTCTGAGATCATGCCCCAAGCCAAAGTCAGATGCTTAAGCACTGAGCCACTCAGCACCCCTTACTTCCACCTTTTATCCTTCTGGGAAATGGACATGACGATGGTGGAAACCCCAGCAACTATCTGAAGCCAGAGTTGATGATGGAGAAGAAAGATGCAAAGAGTAGGGTCTCTAATATCTGCGGAGCCACCATCTCAGCTGGGGCTTATCCACCTCAGGATTTCTCCTTGAAAAAAAAAGAAGTTTTCTATGTCTAACCTGCTTTATGTTGGTGTCAAGCCTAATTCCAGCTGAGAAAGCAACTGAGTTAGAGAGCAGGAGGGTGGCAGGAGCCGAGGTTTGGGTATAAGATATTGGAAAGACGGGAGTGGCAGGAAGCTAGACCCACCTTTGAAAGAGCAGGTGTGTAGGTGTGTAAATGACGATCAAGTGCTCACAGTGCTTCAGAACTGTGAGAAGTAAATTTCTGTTGTTTAAACCACTCTATAAAGATGCTGTTCTTTTTTTTTAAATAATAATCTTTTATTATGTTATGTTAGTCACCATAGAGTATATCATTAGTTTTTGATGCAATGTTCCATGATTCATTGTTTGCGTATAACACCCAGTGCTCCATGCAATACGTGCCGTCCTTAATACTCTTCACCGGCCTATCCCATTCCCCCACCCTCCTCCCCTCTGAAGCCCTCAGTTTGTTTCCCAGAGTCCATAATCTCTCGTGGTTCATTCCCCCTTCTGTTTACCCCCCTTCATTCTTCCCTTCCTTCTCCTACCGATCTTTCTGTTTCTTATGTTCCACAAATGAGTGAAACCATATGATAATTGTCTTTCTCTGCTTGACTTATTTCACTTAGCATTATCTCCTCCAGTCCCGTCCATGTTGCTGCAAATGTTGGGTAATCATTCTTTCCGATGGCTGAGTAATATTCCATTGTATATATGGACCACATTTTCTTAATCCATTCATCTGTCGAAGGGCATCTCGGCTCCGTCCACAATTTAGCTATTATGGACAAGGCTGCTATGAACATTGGGGTGCATATGGCCCTTCTCTTCACTACGTCTGTATCTTTGGGGTAAATATCCAGTAGTGCAATTGCTGGATCATAGGGTAGCTCTATTTTTAACTTTTTAAGGGATCTCCACACTGTTTTCCAAAGTGGCTGTACCAACTTGCATTCCCATCAACAATGTAAAGATTCTGTTCTATGACCGTTTTAAAGATGGGAAAGCTATGGCGCAGAGAGACCAAGTCACTGATCAAGGTCTCCCAGCTAGGAAGTGGTAGAAGCATGGGCTATCTGAACGGCCTGCTCAGGAGCCCATACCGGTGAGTCACCTCTATGTTGTGCCACCTTCACCTGGCCTGTGGTCTGTTCCTACCATTGCTGCCCACTCTCCCTCCCTCTATGTGTTGCCCTCCAGCCACACTGCTTCCTCTTGTTCTTGAAAATGCCAAATCCCTTCTTGCCTCAACTCAAGGCCTCTGTCCTAGGGGATCTCTCTGCCTAGAAGGCTCTTCCCTCTGTTGCATGACTAGCTCCTTCTCCTAATTCTGCTCTCAGTTCAAATATCATCTCTTCAAAGAGGCCTCTGTATCAGTCATTGGGTTGCAATGCATGTTCCCTGTGCGGGATTATGCCTAAGTCCACATTCTCAGACATTTATGGTTATGTTTTTACATTGAAGCTAACTGAAATGGTCTGGTGAAAGAAAAAAAAAAAAAACCACAACCCAAAACCTGGAACTTGAGGGCCAGTCACCCATGCCCTCAAGGAACTCTCCAACTAATGGAGAGACACGCGAGAAAATCCATGTATAGAGTGTATTATAAGTGCTCTTAGGGAGCTACGAGGGTGAGAGGAACACCAAGGGCAGAAAGAACCGTTTCTGTAAAGGCTACTGCAAATAATTGAGAGTGAAAATATGAGTCTTTTTTTTTTTTTTTTTTGCTGGGCATATGACCACCAAAAACAATGACTCCGTTTCCTGATCTCTTTTGCAACAAATGTGGTCATTTGACAAAGTTGTGTGAGACCTAATTGGAAGTTCCTAAATGGAACTTTTTGGAAGGGACTATCAAGGGAAGGGCACAACTGTCTTTGGTCCTTCTTCCTTCTCGTGGGCTAAAATGTGAATCTGAGAGCTGGATCTCAAGTAGCCATGTTGGCCAGTGCTATGGAAGGTACGTGATGGAGAAAGCGGAACACTAATGTAGAAAGAACTTGGTTTTGGGATAATTGGAAAAACACACCTGCCATATGGAAAGGGGGGGAAATCAGCTTTTTATAGTTTATACCACTGTTATTTTTAGTTTTTTGTCACTTGCAACCAAATATAATCCTGATCCAGGGAGTACTATATACTAAACGAGGCTGGAATGATAAAGCCAAAATAGTGAAGTCATTATAAGGAATATTAAGAAACTTGAACTTCTTTCTGAAGCAATGAAAAGAGAGTGTTTTTAATAGTAGATGAAGAAGATTAGATTTATAATTTTTGAAAAATTACTCTTGGGAGTGGAAACATCTTCGGGAAGCACGGACTAGAGCTGAGAGACGAGAGTCAGGGATGCAGGCAGGAGGCTGCTGTAAGTTATGCAATGAGATGGTGACTTTCTGACCCACGGTAACAAATGTAGCGCCAGAGAAGATAGATTGCAAGCAAATAGAGAGCGAAAACCTACCTCCAGAACTCAACGTATGGATGCGCTGGCTGAGGACAGGGAACCACCTTCCTCACTTCCAGGTTTCTGACTCGGGCAACTGTATCACTCAGGAGCTGAAGACAACAGAAGGAGTTGTTCCCCGGGCTGAAGAAGGGAGACTAACCCCAAGGGAATGGAAACTAGGCAGTTGCAGGTTCCTGAAATAGAGCGTTAATGCAGTTTTATGGTCGCCAGCTCCTATGTCAGGTTTTTCGGCAGTCAAAAACCTGAGCCAAACAGATTTGGTTCAAATTTTGGACAGACCACGCCCATGCTGCTCGACCAAGCACCCATTTATTTAACCTCCCGCACCTTCAGCTCCTTTGTTTATAAAAAGACACGATCACAAAGACCTCACTGGATTTTGTGAAGAACAAGTGAAATCCCTAGTAGAGTCCCCGGTCAATATGTGGTGGCTGTTATTGACTGCCTGTTAAATATTCAGGTCGCTCACGTGGGAGTATTTTTCCTTCCCCTGTGCTATTGTGTTCCTCCCACATTCATAAGTCGAAGTGGAAGTCAGTGTGATGGTGTTTGGAGGCGGGGCTTTTGGGAGGTAGTTAGGTTTTGATGAAGTTACGAGGGTGGGGCCCCCAAGATGGGATTAATGCTCTTACAAGAAGAAGAGGAGACTTGAGCATGCTCCCTCTCGCTCTCTCCATCCTGTGGCAATACAATGAGAACATGGCCATCTGCAAACCAGGAAGAGGGCTCTCACCGGGAACCCAGTTGCCTGGCACCTTGAACTTGGACCTCCCAGCCTCCAGAACTGTGAACATTTTCTGTTGTTTAAGTTTATGGTACTTCGTTTCAGCAGCCCGAGCTGCTAAGATACCCTACTTAGTCTCTTAAAGGTTGTCAGTACATAGCACAGAGTGCAGGAACTTCAGTTTCAAGAAAATCTCAATACACAGTACGTTCTCAGTAATAACAAAGGGAATAAAAGAGCCCAGTGTGTCCCTGCTAGTCCAAGAAGAACCTATTTAAGTTTATCTTCACGCTGATTCTCTTCCTGCCCTGAGATCTCTCTCCACTTCTCCCACTGGCTATATACTTCACCTAGAAGTTTTGAGAAAAGATTTGAAAAATTAAATGTCCCTGATAGATTTTGGTAAATTTCATAATGCCTTAATGTGGTATAAAAAATTATTCCTTCTCTTTTGTAAACCTTTTTCTTTGTGAAAGACTCTCACTTGACATTAC
The DNA here is from genome assembly GCF_017311325.1 of Ursus maritimus. Classification (NCBI taxonomy): domain Eukaryota; kingdom Metazoa; phylum Chordata; class Mammalia; order Carnivora; family Ursidae; genus Ursus; species Ursus maritimus. Next base: position 41,328,624 of record NW_024426996.1, read on the forward strand.
TGAACCAAAAAATAAAAAAATAAAAAGCAGCATGACATATATAATATTAACCAGCTATAAATCTGGAAGAAATTCAAAAACCAGACAGAAGTCTTCGATTTTTCAAGCATATTTAATCATGTTCTAAAGCAAAATGAAAGACCACAAATCTATTCAGACATTCCAAACAGTAAAGAAATAATTTTTATCAAAATCTTGTAACCTTACTTATGCCAAAAGAAATTGTCCCTAAGCAGTGCTGACAGCCCTGTCTGAGACATGAATCTGAAAAAATCTTGTATTTTTAAAATTATACTTTGGAAGCATTAAATGTACTCAATGAAATTCCAGAATTAATCCATTCCAGTTTTGCAATAGGCACTGACTCATCCAAAACTCCTCCCCTCTTTCTTTTTGGCAAAGTCCGTTCTTCCCTCCACCCAACACACACACACACACACACACACACACACACACACACACACTTACAGTTAGAACCAATGACCATAATACATCAAAATATTTACAGTTAAACCAATAGTTTCATTTCTGTTTCCTGCCTCTGTTTTTCCATCCCAGATGGATGGAAAAAATCTAATTTACCACCTGGAATATCTCCCAGATAAACTGAGCTGCAGAGAATCTCCCAATCTAAGGTGGTAGGTTGGCTCTTTGCGCCCATAAATCCAGGCTGCTCAGCAGTCTCTCACAGAGGGCTAAGAGAACTGTGTGCTGCTGACCCCCGCAAACGCCCAAATTGCAGTGGGCTGACATTATTGTGTGGTCATCATACAACAAATGATTTACCTAGAAAGAAACACAGTCTTCCAGTGAGATGACAGTTCATTTTACTTCCAGGGCTAAAGAGGTAGGGAGAGTTCCTGAAACAAACTGGCTTCAAAATCCATGGTTTTAGCTCATAATATTTCTTCTTAAAAAGTTTAACTATTTTTGAGATACATTTTACATACTTAAAATTCATCCCTTTAAAGTGTACTCTTCAGTGGATGTTAGCATACTCACAAATCTCCACAACCATCCCTATTGTCTATTTCCAGAACATTTTTATTACCCCAAAAGAAACCCCATACCCGCCAACAGTTAATCCCCATTCCTCCAACCCCTCAGCCATAGGCAATCACGACTTTGCTTTCCGTCTCTATGGATTTACCTATTCTTGACATTGCACGTACACGGCATTGTGCAACACGTGGCCTTTTGGGTCTGGTTTCTTTCACTTAATACTTTTAAGATTCTGGATGAGAGTTTTTGAGGATAATTTGAATTTCTCTTCTAATAGTGTGTTTCTATGTTGAAGTGCTTTACATTCATAATCTCACGTCGTCCTCACAACAGTGGAATGAGGCGTATACAATTATATCCACTTTACGGATGAGGACTGGGGACTTTAGAAAAGCCAAGTAACTTGTCCAAGGTCAGACAGCGAATAAGCGATACAGCAGGGTTTCAATACAGAGCCATTTGATTCCAAAGCCAGAGATCGTAACCCTCCCAGCTCTACTGTCGGAATCCTTAAGGACGAGTTCTGATTTTGCTGCCCCTTCCAGTCCCTTAAACAGGAAAAAGCACATTGCAAAGATGTTTTAACAGTAAGGCACTTCCCTAAGGGCGGGACTTGGGTGAGAGGGGTCTGTGAAATGCAGGATCGCTCATCATTGAGCTGAGTAGCAGTGAGTGGTGGCTGGACATGTAGGGCCCCAGGAATCCCACGGTCTATGAGGAGAGTGACCCCAGAACTTCCAGCATACCAGTTGGGCAAATAGGTTGGGGTGTCTGATTGAAGCTTGGAATGCCACCAACATGGCTTTTTGGGTCTCTAATTGGTGGGCTAATAAATCAGAATATTCACCAACAGAAACTGGTGGTCTTGCTGAATCTGGGAGAAATAAGAGTCACCTTGCCCATCACTGTGTCTCCATAGCAAGAATCTGGGGGTGAGATTCACTTATTTCTGAAGACTTTCCAAAGAGTGCCAAAGCATCCAAACAGAAATCTGTCAAAGGTTGTCGATTTTCATTTTCCCTGGAAGAAATGACATAAATTATGGCTGAAATCCACAGTTCAGTCTTCAGTCTCATTTCAACTATTTGTTTCACTTCCTACCCTGGTATTTGAAGAAGCCAAATGGTCAGGAGTTACCAGCCTCATTTCTCCTGGTTTCGAGAGGGCTTGCTATCCACGAACTGTGATCCAGCTTAGAAGCGGCTGGGTGGGTTAAGAAGCGAAATAGAGGATCTGAGTAATTCTTCCCTGAAATGCCAGACTCTGGATACATTCTGGATGCAGGTGCAGAGGAAATGGTCTATGGATGATGATGAATGATTAGGCACATGGTTAAAATGAAGCCAGCTAAGCTCAAATGCTCAGATCTTCATCCTGGTTCAATTTTAGGCTTGAATTGAATTCTTTCAAGGTAAGAAGAGATCATCATTCTCCCCTCATTCTGAAGGGACAGGACGGGCTGTCCGTCTGCCTGGCTTTTGCTCTGTTTCTGCTGTTTCTGTCAGCAGGAGCCTTTGCCTCAGACTGAGCCGAATCTTCTCTGACGTTATAGCGGAGAGAGTTTCTCTAGCTCAGTCTTCAGACAAAAGCATGTCTGAAACCCTGCGCTGCCAATTCCCAGGTGCAAGGCAAATGAACCTCCCCGAGCCTTGTTAAATGGGAATATTAAGGCCAACCTCTCAGGGCTGTTAGAAGGAGTCGATGAGATGAAACACACAAAGCGCTCAGCAGAGTGTTTGACACGTAGCGGGTCCCAGTAAACGTGGGCTATTGCTTTCATAAACGTCTCTCAGATATTTGCAAGTGCACCCCAGTGAGATATGATACGGTCTTTATTTCAGCCTGCTGAGCATGCATGTTGCTTAGAGAGGCTGGAAGGGAATAATACCGCGAGCTAGCTCTCCTAGGTGCTTTCTCTCATGAGCACTGCATCTGAAAGGGAAAAGCTGTCAGGAGACTTAGAAATGACATGTTTTTGTCTTTGGCTCATCAGATCTCCTCCTCTTGGCGGAGGACTGGATTAGAGGTTGGGCCTAAGTAAGAAGTTCAAGGAATGGCAGACGCCGAGGCAAGAGGGGAAGGCTTCACTTCAGAGAGGAGGAGTGGGGCGAGGGCAGATCTAGCCAGGGGGTAAGATGGGGGAGCAGTCTTGGCCCCTGCTAGCCACATGCCTCCTGGGAGCCAGTTAGGAACAGGCTCCCCTTCTCCCAAACAACGCAGCCCTCACCAGGACCCATGGCTCGGGGTGTGGAGCGCCAGCTGCATTTCAATCCCCCACCGGCCCCACTCGTGGCCTCCAGTGCACCCCCGAGCAGGACCCAGACTTCACAGCCATAAGCACTGGCCCCGGGCAGAGCATGGGCGTCCGTGTCTGGGTCCGGCCCAAGAGTCCAGAACCAGGAAGGGTAGAGCAGGGAGGCTGGGAGCTGCGGAGGGCCTGGAGAGGAAGAAGGCGGGATCTCAGCAGAGCATTTCTCTCCTTCGCCCTCTGTGGGAGCTGGCACTGCAGGCCAGGCCCCTCAGAAACTGAAGCGGAAATGAAGGTTGGGATGGGAGACGTTAGGAATCGGCACCTGTGAGGGCAAGGGGGCAGAGGCAGGGTCCCGCGGAGGGAGGGGCCGAGGACAGTGCAAGCTTGACAGAGCCTGGCCCGCGCTGGGGGTGGGGTGGAACTGAGGGTCTGGAGCAGGTGCTGCCTGTCAGAGGGTCCAAGACGGTGGGAGCCTCTCTGCCCCCACGAAACTTGGGCTGATGGGAAAGGGCATGACCTGGGGTTAGAGGGCGGCTCCCTTCAGCTGCGGCTCATCCTGAAGGAGCCTTCAGCTGCAGGCGATCTGCGGACCACACTCCCGGCTGCGGGGCGGCAAGCAGTCTTTCTGGAGAGATCTGGGGGCTGCAGCCTGGCTCTACCTCAACCACCTCTTCTGCTGGTCACAGCCCCCCGGCACTGAATTAGCAAATACTGAAACAGTGCTCCTTGGGGGAAACGGAGGGTTGGCCTCCACGACATGTTCAGCCACAGATCAGGGTATGACGCTATTTTATGTGTGTTTCTTTTTTAAAGACACCTCTCAAAATATATGCTGTTGATTCATTAACATTGAACTCGTGGCCGAGGACGCTACCCTTGGGACCTGAGCAAAGCTTATCTACAGCACGGGTTTTCTCTGTAAGGCCCCCCCTGCAGCAGCCTTCTTGCCCCGAGGGGCGCTAGCCGGCCTGTCGGCACCATGCCCCGGGGCCATTTAAAACTGCAAATAAAGGAAAGCACAAAAATGCCAAAAATGTGGCACTAAAGAGACCATGAAAAGGACACTGGTTTTAAGTAGGGAAGCTGAAGAAAGACCGCCGCCTTCTTCAACCCCCGCTGGGAACGTGTGTTGGGCAACGCCAATTTCTTGTCACTCTGCACGTCTGCAAATGACCGCCAAAGCCCTGTGAGTATCCACTTGCGGGTCACAGGTACATTTCAGCCAGGAGGCAAGTTCACAGATTCAGAATCCATGAATATTGACGATCAATTGTACTTAGTATCTTTTTAATTTAAATATTCTTTCTTATCTCAATATTTACTTTCATCCCACTGAGTAGTATTGAGGAAATCATGGTTTAATTGGGCAGGATGTATTTTTTTCTAGTAGACGTTAATTTCAGTACATGCCTGTTAAAATGAAATTGTTGGCCTTTCTACCTCCCCAGATCACCTCAGCACTCCCGGGGTGCACACACCTCAGGGGTCGGTGATCCTCGGAGGCTGGGTTTTGTGGACGTCAGGGATTTGCTATGTGGATGGTTTGGCCTGACCAGATCCCAGGAACCCCTGCTCTCCTTGGGTTTCTGCTGGAATCATTCATTTGTTCCGAGATCACTGGGCTCAGAGGGGCTTCTTCCCTATTCTACTAAGCATTAGCTATGTTTATCCTTTACTTGCTAATAAAGAAGCAGCTCGTGTTTAATGTGGATTGATCCAAAAAAGAGAATTCAGCAACTTTCCAAATCCACCAACTTCTTCCTGTGTGGTTAATGTTCCCATATTGGATGAACATGGAGACAGGAAATGACAAATGATTTGGATATTACCCTGAAAGCTAGTTGTTTGCTTTAAAAAAATCTTAATAAAACTTTTCTCCAATTTATTTTTCATGACTCTGTGGAAAGCAAGAATAATTTCAGTGAAAGAGCTGGTTTTTAGGCAAAAACACCATGTAATCTTTACTGTAAATCAGTTTTAAGTGCTACCTGGCATTTGTATTTCGAGATGTCCAGGGTTGATAACATTGCAAAGATTCTTTGATGGAACAATAATCGCAAGGATGCAAATTGATTTCCTTCGGTGGGATGTCCCCTAAAAACACATGAGCTTCTAAACTGGCCTCCAGCCTCTCTGCCATGAAGTGATCTGACTGCATTTTCCCATAATTTGTAGAACTTAGCTGAATTTTTTCTAGACAAAGCTAGATATTTGTTAGTTGAAAGTGGAGATGATTTAAACCAAACCAAAGACCACATGCATAAGTTTTATTAACATTCAAATTATGCTCAATATTCAGGAATCTATGCTCTGTTTTCTTCTCCTTTGCTGTGTACCCTTACCTCCCCCCACACCTTTTTAAAACATTTCAGCTTTATTGAGGTGTAATTGACAAATAAAATTCTGAGATATTTAAAGCATAATTTTTAAAAGCATAATATTTAAGGCATATTTCAAGATAATGGAAGCATTACCCCATCTAGTCAATTAACACAACCATCACCTCACAGATTTATCTTTTTGTGTGTGTGTGAGAACAATTAAGTTCTCTCCTAGCAAATTTCAATTGTACAATACAGTGTTATCAACTAGAGTCACCATGTTTTATGCTAGATGCTCAGACCTTATTTATCTTATAGCTAAAAGTTTGTACCCTTTTACCAATTTCTTCCTATCCCCCCACCCCCGCCTCCCGCCACCAGTCCCTGGCAACCACTTTTTTATTCTGTGAGTTTGACTTTTCTTTTTAGATTCCACATATAAGTGATAACGTGCAGCAAGGTAATATTTGTCTTTGTCTGGCTTATTTCACTTAGCATAATGCTCTCAAGGTCCCTCCATGTTGTTGCAAGGGGCAGAATGTTCTCCTTTCTCATAGCTGAATAATATTCCATTGTCTATATGTACCACCTCTTCTTTATCCTTTCAGCCGTTATGGACACCGTTGTTTCCATATCCTGGCTATTGTGCACAATGCTGCAGTGAACATGGGAGCATAGATATGTCTTTGATATCCTGTTTTCACTTCCTTTGGATATATACCCAGAACTGGAATTGCTGGCTCATATGACAATCCTATTTTAAAATTTTTGAGGAACCTCTACATGGTTTTCACAGCGGCTGAGCCATTTTACCTTCCCACCAACAATGCATGAGGGTTGCCTTTCCCCCACATCCTCGTCAACACTTGTTATCTCTTTCTTTTTGATGATAGCCATCCTGGCGGGTGTGAAGTGATATCTCATTGCGTCTGTTGGTCATCTGTATGTCTCCTTCGGAAAAGTGTCTGTTCAGTTTCTCTGCCAATGTTTTATGGGATTGGTGGTGGTTGCTGCTATTGAGTTGTATGAGTTCTATATATTTTAAGTATTAATCCAGTATCAGATAAATGATTTGCAAATACTTTTTCCCATTGGACAGGTTACCTTTCATTTTGTGGGTTTCCTTTGCTGTGCAGAAACTTTTTAGTTTGATGTAGTCCCACTTGTTTAGTTTTGCTTTTGTTGTCTTTGCTTTTGGTGTCAAATTAAAAAAAAAAATCGTCACTAAAACCAATGTCAAGGATCTTACCCTCCATGTTTTCTTTTAGGAGTTTTATGGTTTCATGTTTATACTGAATTCTTTCACTCATTTTGAGTTGATTTTTGTGTATGGTATAAGATAGAGGTCCAGTTGTATACTTTTGCACGTGGCGCTCTGGTTTTCTAACACCATTAATTGAAGAGACTGTCCTTTCCCCACTGTTTATTATTGGTTTCTTTATCATAAATTAATTGACCACATATGCATGGGTTTATTTCTGAGCTCTCTACCTTGTTCCATTGTCCTCCTGACGGGAATTAATGTCCACGTCTGGGTTTCTTTTGTAATGTTACCCCAGTTAATTACTTCAGAAGAGGGAAAGAAAAGTTGCTATAAATGTAACATAATCGATAGTCCGAGTCACAGGCCCTCCTCACTAGGAGGGACCCCCCCACTCTGAATGTGGATCTCAGATGAAGGGACAGTCCATGGTCCCAGCACTTGATCATCCCATAGAGTCTTTCAGGATGATTCTGTGTCCCCTGGCTTTGACAGCACCTGGCTTCACTCTCTGGTTTTATCCCGTGATGGTGATAGTAGGTTTTGGTACATTTGGGTGTACATTTCACATGCTTGTTCTCTAAGCCACAGCATCCCCCCTAGAAAGGCACAGCACATGGCTGTGTTGCAGATAGGTGACCGGTATATGGTCCTCAGACATTACAATGGCCACGTGGCCTCCTGGAGTGGTTGGAGCCTTCTGAACGTCTGGCTTGAATAGCCTCACCCATAGTCTAATACAGAGTGTAAGAATCCTCACTTTCTCTGTGTGCCATGACATGAAAAGGCTGGGGAGTACCACTCTGGACCAAGGTTCGTCATGGTCTTGGGGACCTCAAGGGGTCCTTTACTACTTTTATCCTCAGACACATTTGTTTGACTCTCTAGTACCTGGTAACTGGTCCCCAGAACAACTGGCCCATCTCTGTACTTTAGACTTGTTTTTTCCTGTGGTAGCGACTGACTAGATATTCACCCAGCTGACTCCCCTCCTGGGCTTAGACACAAACCACATTTCTCAGGCCCCTTTCACTTGGGTGGGGGTGTAAGACCAGCTCTTATTGGTGGACTGTCAGTGGAAGTGGTGTGTCACTTCTGGATCAAGGCCACCAAGAGCCATATTTGCTCTTACCTTCTCTCCTGGAAATGTCCTTGGACACAGCATGTGTTGAAGATGGCAGCTAGATCCCTAAATGACCGCATGTTGTCCAGTCATCCCACGGCCTCTGAAATGAACTCTGATGTGAGTTGAGAAATAAATGTTTTGTTTAACCCTTCAGACTTCATCCAGATTCATCTATTATAACAACCAGCATCATTTATGGTAATCAGTACAGTGTCTTTGTCACAGACCTTCAGGGTGTTAGGAGCTGAATTATGTCCCACCCCACCTCCTAAATTTATGTGTTGAAGCCCCAAACCTCAGTACCTCAGACTATAACCATAGTTGGAGGTAAGGTCTTTAAAAAGGTGACTCACGAGGTTAAAATGAGGCTGTGAAGCTGGGCCCTAATCTAACAGGACTCGTGTTCTTCTAAGCGGAGCAATACACGAGGGGTGTAGTCTACAGAGGGATGACTGTGCAGAGACGGCCACAGGGCGGTCCTCCGCCGGCCAAGGCAAGAGGTCTCTGAGGAAACCAACCCTGCCAACACCTGGATCTCGGACTTTCAGTTTCCAGAATTATGAAACAATACACTTTTAAATTATATTTTTACTTTTTATTATTTTTATTTTTTAATACATTTCTGTGTTGTTGTTGTTGTTTTAAACCACCCAGTTTGTAGTGTTGTGTTCTGGCAGCCCGAGCAAACCAACACACACGGGCAGGTCTTCTCATGTAGAGCCCTCCTGTATTATCCCGTTTCCTTCTTATTTCCGGAAAGATTTGCTTGTACTTTTAACCTGTGAGCAACTCTGGGTCCTCAAAGATGCCAGTTCCCGCGGCTTTGTCTCTGCCGTGGGGATCTTTCATGACCTGCAGTCAGTTTTGGTGCCTCTCCTGTGACTCCGAACCCACCCGTGGTGCTTTCGCCTGGTATTTTCCACACTTGGCAATTGGTGTGGTTGCAGAGGTTTATTTAAAAGTCTTCCCCAAGGGCTGCCCCGGATTTAAATTTAGCCTACTTCTAGGCCCCGCAGGGAGCGAGGTGCGTCGGGTGAACACAAGCTCCAAAGATTTTTGCAAGATTCTCTTATGACTGCGTCGCTTCTCAGCCTCTGGCCTCAAAGCCTGTCACTAACAAACCCGCGTGTGACAGGTTTCTCTGACAAATCTGTCTCTGGAGACTGTGAGCACGAGTCGCCCTGCCTGGCGTGTGAGCACCAGGTCGGCAGAATTGTGCACCTCCCTTACCACGCTGGGGCCAGGGCCTGCTTGTGGAATCTACAAGCTTGTCTAATTGTGGCAACTGTCATATTGAGCCAAAAGCAAGGTCTGCTGATGGAAGCAAGACGCCTAGCCCCGGGCAGCCCGGAAAACCCAAGATACCACCTTGCAAAAGTTTTGCTCTGGCTCAGAGCTTTTGAATGGGCAACCGCTCCACTGATAGAAGGAGTTTCCAAAGTACACACAGGGCCACCTGCTTGGCTCATTGGAAGTATTTTATTGTTCAGCTTGGAGAATTTGTTTAAAACAGCTCCCTCTACTGGGCTGTTAGTCGCTCTGGAGTTTTCAGTGTCCTAAAACTGTAGGAGAAAAGAGCCACCTCAGCTACCAACTGAGGAACCAGCTGATAGAATCCAGAAGGAATTGGCATTGTCTGGTGTGAGAGTACTGAGGGCGCCTACATGGGACTCTCTGGGATTTTGCCAATCCTTTTCAAGCGGTCTGCCATCTAGATCCCTCTTTGCATTTCAGTAACTTGTCATGAGAAAGAAGGGGCTGTAATTCTGACTGGTCTTCCAAGAGGCGAGGGATAATATGGTTACAGCATTTTCTTCTAGGGACAAGTAGGATCCCAAGTTTAGTTCCACGGGAAGCAGGCAAGCATGAGGAACAACAGGGCAAAAGTGTTCCAGAAAGGCAAGCCAAAACATATTCACAAAAGCGGCCCTTCCAAAATACGGACAGACCAATAGTCTCATCTGGGACCTCAGTGGGACCTCCGGGCTTGGACCAAAGGCTGTTGTGACCCTTGCAGAACTGCCACATATTCTTAGAGAAGGGCAATCCGGATTTCATCCCCACGCTCTTCTTCGGCTCTTGCTGCAGATGTGGGTCAACAGGAAGCTGCAAAGCAGGGGATGAGGTGGTGAAATCCCTGAAAAAGAGCCTCCCGTCTGCAGAGTTCAGGGTCATCCTGGTCCCCGGTCAGCACGTGGAGGGAAGAGTGCCGTCAGCTGAGCCACAATGGCGAGCCCACGCCGTCGCACACCTCTTTATGTCCACGTCTTAATATCAGCATCGCCTGTGTTACGGTTTGAGGGAATATGCAATAAATAGCCCCTTTCTTCTCTGTCCCAGGACTCAGGCAAATGGAGGTCAAAATGACAATAGTAGTGGAGGCCGGGCTGGAGAGTGTAGCTTTAAATATGGAAGCCAAGTAGACTTTCCAGTTTCTCCTCCCGTGCTGAACTCACTCACCCAGCTACAAGCAGCACCTTCCCGGCAAAGGCCTGCCTCTGTAAAGTTTATGGCACGGAGGAGCAGAACGGGAGGGTCTCTACCAGGAAATGACTGAGTCACACTGTCACAATTCCCTCTCCTGAACTCCGTGATCAGATAAGTCATCCCTCCTCCCCTGGGGAGATGAATAAAGGGCTGGCCAGAGCCCAGGAGTGCTATTCTAGTGAAGGTCTCCACAGCGAGAGAACCATTGAGAGAGAGAAAGTGCCCCCCACCAATCTCCTCTGGAAACCCCTGTAAATCCTTGCCCTCCCTCTGGGCAGTCCCCACGGGCACACATGGGCACGCTCACCCACACAGCCAGGACCTCCCCCAAGGGAGTCAGGAGCTCCCCCACCGCCGGGGCTTTCGAAGCTTGCGGTTACATCTATGGCTTCCCTTATCATGCTGTACCAGGATTATTTTTCTTTTCATCTCCTGCATTCGAGCTTGAACTCCTGAAAGGCAAGACGGTATTGCAATATTTCTCAATGCGTCTCTGTGTCCCTAGTGCCTTGTACATAGTAAATACTCAAGAAATGTTTCTGGGATGGACGGATGGATAAAACTAATGAATAGTGAATAAAATTGTGGGAATCCAGAGATGTTGGGCTTTTTCCTAGAAATAAACGAAGTCTTTGACTTGGTCCGTGGACAAGGTGGCCTCAGGCCTGGGGGTTACCTTAGAGGGCAGAGAATTGGATCCAAATCAGATTCCTCAGAACATTTGGCAGGTCCATCAGCCCCTCCAGCGGATCTCCACAGCCTGGCTCGGGGCCCCTCAGCCCCAGGGCAGACCTCTCCTGTGGGTCCTGTGCAGTCTCTCTTAGCTCTCCTTACATGCCCCCTGCTTCCCGCCCTCGCTCCTCTAGACTGCAGGCCGCCTAGATTCTGGCTGGAGACCTGGTTTGGGGATCTCCAGCTTGGGGGAGTATAAGACTCTCTCGAGGCTGAAGTACAGTAAATAATAAATTAAGAGCTAATAATTAGAAGAGCTAATAGTTAATAAAATGAGAGCTAAATAGTCACATATTACATACCACACTTTTTTGGGGTGGCTGGTCTAGAATTAAATAGCATCTGGTCTGGAAAATCCTGGTTGGATAATGAATTGATCAGTATCTTCTGTTTACATTGATAACAGGCACCGTAGCTTAGACTTCAAAAGAAGGAAGACTGTGGAAAAGAGGTTCCATCAGACCTACAGAGTTTTTTCCTGGGATACGTGACACAGAAGGTAAGCTAAGACTGGTGCCCGTGTTCGCCTCTGTCGCACCCTTGATGGCTCCTCTGACTTCTCCAGACTGTAGTTTACCATTCTGTAATCTGGAGATAATACTCGTATCTAGCTCAGAGGACTGTTCAATGCGAATTAGATAAAATAGAACATAAAATGCTTAGCATGCTATCAGGCACATAGTAATTTTTTAACATAAATATTTTTCTAAACTGTAGATGTTGTTTTTGTTATTTTTATGAGTTAAGATTCTGGGGCAGTGCAGGCGGCCGGTGGTGTGTGTGGGGGGGGGCAGATTTTATAATAGGTTTTCCGGGGCCTGTGTGGGAGGGGTACAGCCCAGGCAGGGTGACCCCGTGCTGTGTCACAGATCCGTGAATCTCCAGATGTTCACAAGTGGAATGGATTTCTGTAAAATGCAGACGAGGTGTAAATGAGGGGTCAAGGAAACTCTTAGGGCATCACGGAAAGAGCTAGAAGCAGGGTGTTCGATCACCAAACCCAGCTCAAGAAGAAACCCTGACAAAGGAAACTTGTGCTCTTTCCTCGTAAATTCGCTCTTGGGATCTCACTCAAACTCTGTCCTACACAGAACAGGAGAGAAAGAGACAGCCATCTGGCCCCTTCTCTTGCCTCCTGCTGGCCGCCCGGCAGGCCCTCAGAACCTGCTTCGTACTGCATGGTGCACTGGGTGTTATACGCAACTAATGAATCATGGAACTTTACATCCAAAGCCAGGGATGTACTGTATGGTGACTAACATAATAAAATATTATTATAAAAAAAACCCAAAAAACAAAAAACAGAACCTGCTTCCTGCCTGGCTGGTGAGAGGAGACGTGTCCTTTGGCCTAGGAGCCATCAAAGGTCTTAGAGGGACACCTTGTGTCTGGCCTGTCAGGGAAAGTAAACCCTGGGGGGACAGTCCTGGGGACACAGTAGCGTGAGGTGTGCAGGTATGGTCACAGAGGGACACAGCTCACCCACACTGGGGAATGCTGGGCAGAGAATCTGCAGTCAGGGGTGGGGTGGGTGGGTGGGGGAAGCCTGTGGGCTATTTTAGGCCAGGCCCAGAACTGGAGTCAATGGAGGTTTTGTTTATGTAACATGTGCACAAGGCCCTTTGGAGAAAATAACCCCGGGTCTGCAGGCCCGGCTAGAGCGAGCAGGGGTGCGGCTGCGAGCTTCCTGTTGTTCTTGGCCAGGCTGCCCAGCTGTTTGTTCGGCTCCTGTCTCGGAGCCCTTGGCTTCCGTGCTGCCTGCGCTTTTCCTCAGCTCCCTTCCCACGGAGCAGTGCAGCGGGATTGCTCCCCAGAGCTGGTGACTCGGCCTCTGGGCCCGGAGAGCCGCCCACCCCCACCCCTCAGGGTGTCCGTGGTGCACACCCCCTAGCTGAGCGGCTTCACTTTCAGATCTAGTGTGATGAGGGAAAGGCGCGTGGCCTGATGTCAGCCGCGCATGGGTCTGAATCCAGGTCTGTCATTTGACAGTCCCTTGGTCCAGGGCAAGTTGCAAAATTCCCGGGGCGGTTTATTACGTGCAAACATGTATGTAAATACATGAGAGATGAATCATATGTGTTCATTCCCCTCATTCTGGGCTTGCTCAAAGGTTTTAAGACTATATGGTTATCTTTTTGAAACACAGATTCCCTCAGTGCTATGGTCTAAATGTTTGTGTCCCTCCAACATCCATGTGTTGAAATCCTAACCCCCAAAGGTGATGGTATGGGAGGTGGGGCCTTTGGGAGATGCATCAGTCAGAGGGAGGGTGGGGCCCCTATGAACGGGATTAGTGCCCTTGTACAAGAGGCTCCCGGGAGATCCTGGCCTCTTCCACTGTGTGAGGACACTGCTGAAGAGGGCCCTCACGGGGCCTGGTCTCAGAATTCCAGTCTCTAGAACTGTGAGAATTAGCTTTCTGCTGTTTATAAGCCACCCAGCCTGTGATTTTGCGCAGCAGCCTGAATGGACTAAGACAATTGGGAAGGGGAAGAAGGCCTTTTTTTCAGTTTAAGTAAAATTTATATGCACAAAAATGTACAAATCTTAAATGGGAAGTTTTACATGTATCCACCCTATGTGTCCACCCAGGTAATGATTTGGATCAAGATACTGGGTATTTCCATCACCCTGGGGTGAAAAGTCTCTTTGTGTCCCTTTCTAGTCTCGAACTGGCTGACACCTCATCTCCCTGTCTTAGTCGGCTAGCGCTGGGAGAATGAAACACCACCCATTGGCTGGCTTAAACAACAAAACTTGATTTCTCACCATTCTGGGGGCTGGGGGCCTGAGACGGTGTCAGCATGGTCGGGTGGTGGTGATAGTACTTTTCCGGGCTTGCAGATGGTTGCCGTCTCGCTGTGTGTTCGCACACTCCTTGTGCACATCTAGAGAGAGAGAGAGAGAGAGAGAGCAAGTGCTCTTGCGTCTCTTCTTACCTGAATGCTAGGCCTATCAGGTCAGGGCCCCGCCCTTACGAACTCACTTAATCTTAAAGTCTTCTATTAAGTCTCTGTCTCCAAATGCAGCCCCATTGGAGGTTAGGGCTTTAACACGTGAATTTGGGGGGAATGCCATCCAGTCCATGGCACGACCACCACACCCTGGCTGGTAGCTACTAGTTCACTTATGAAACCTCAAAACCAGAAGCAACCTAAACGCCCGTCAGCACAAAAATGGATAAGCGGACTTTGGTATGCTAATACAATGGAATACTACACTGCACAGAAAAAGAATGGGCTCCTGATACATAGGACCTGTTCTGAGTATTCCTCTGTGCAAGTCATGAATGAAATAAAATGACAAAGCACTTGCAAATCCTGATCTCTGCCTGGGCTTTCCCAATGGTTGGTTCATTCAGACCAAATTAATTATCCCCCCATGTTTGAAAACAAAATTTCAAGTCTTTCAGGACTTTGCTTAAACACAGACAATCCTCCCACTTTGGGGTGGTGATGAAGACTCCAGCTCACAGCCTGAGTGGTTTCCAGTAGAGCCTTGTTAATATGAAACATAGCTTTCTTGGGGGAGAAATTGACCTTGAATTTGGATTTTCTGTTGTTTTCGTTGAAGAACACTAGGTTAGCCAGTTGGCTAAGGAAAAAGCAGTTGTTTCAAATTAGTTGTAATTTTGCATTAAGCCAATATTGGCTTAACAGATTTTACCCAAGATATTTTTCTATACATAGGATGTCGCGCTAAGTCCTAGAAAGATTGTGGTAGATTTCCACATCCATTATTATTTGGCCTTGTGCTTCATAAAATAGCAAAGGAAGTTTATTTTTAACAGTTGTGCTGCCAGTTTGGGTTAGACTAATAATAAAAATTATCTCTTTTTAGGCAAGGAGTTCTAATTCACTCAAATAATAGATTTTGAAGTGAAGGAAGCTAGGACTTGAAGTTTGAGATAACAAGCCACACAGCTCGCATTTCTGCAAAATGCAGTGGCTCGCAGGCCGTAGGTGGGGTTCTTTGCTCCCAGAGGTTGTTTTTTGTTTTTAAGATTTATTTATTTATTTGAGAGAAAGTGAGAGAGAGTGGTGGGGAAGGGCAGAAAGAGAGGGAGAGAGAGAGTTTTTTTAAGGATTTTATTAATCTATTTGAAAGAGAGAAACAGAGCACAGGGAGAGGGAGGGGCAGAGGGAGAGGCAAAAGCAGACGCACCGCTGAGCAGGGAGCCCAATGCGGGGCTCGATCCTGGGACTCCGGGATCATGACCCAAGCCAAAGGCAGACACCTAACCGACTGACCCACCCAGGTGCCCTGAGAGAGAGTCTTAAGCAGATTCCATGCTGAGAACAGAGCCTGACGTGCGGCGCGATTCCATGACCCTGAGATCGTGACCTGAGCCAAAACTAAGAGCCAGATACTCAGCTCTCTGCGCCACCAGGTGCCCTGCTCTTGGAGGTTTCATTCTGGTTTCTGTGAGTCTGGTTTTTACCCACAGATCTTGCTCGTCTGATGTCCCAATTTGCCTCTGTTTTTTTTTTTTTGTACTAGAAGGATATTAAAATGGACAAAAGCAGAGAAGTCAGTGAAGTCAAGAGGAAGGGTCTGCATGTTAACATCGGAGAGACCTGGGTTTGAGTCCTGCATCCTCCCTGCCTGGCCGTGTGAGCTCAGGCAGCTTACTTAACCTTTCCAAGTCAAAGTGTCATCATCCATAAAGTGGGGATGACAATGCCTACCTCTGAGCATTGATAAGAATTTAGAAATAATACCTGTGGAGTGCCTGGCATATAATAGTTTATTCACTCAAAAAATTTCTTTGCTTGTAATATTTATTGACCATGTATCAGAAACTTTAACAGTGGGAACAGAATGGTGAACACAATGATCTCTGCCCTCACAGAGCTCAAAGTTGTTCAGTAAAGAGCCACTATTCCAACTGGTACATGAAAAGATGCTCCATACCACTAGTTGTCAAGGAGATGCACATGAAAACCATGATGAACTACCAACTCACACCTGTTGGTAGGAATGGGAAGAAACTGGGATTCCTGTGCAGCACTGGTGGGAATGTAAACTGATGCAGCCGCTATGGAAGAGGGCAGGTCCTCAGAAAATTAACAATAGCACTACCACGTGATCCCGCGATCTCACTTCTGGGTATTATTCAAAAGAGTTGAAATTGGGATCTTGAAGAGATATTCGGACTCCCATGTCCATTGCCGCAGTATCGGCAGTAGCCAGAATGTGGGAACAATCTAAATACTCACTGATGGAGGAGTGGATAAAGAAAATGTGGTTTATGCACACAATGGAATATTATTCAGGCTGAAAAAAGAAGGCAATCCGACCATCTGCAACTACATGAATGAACCTTGAGGACACTATGCTAAGTGAAATAAGCCAGCACAGAAGGGCAAACGCTACCTGCTACCATGACTACGAAGTATCGAAGGAGTCAAACTCATAGAGAGAGGAGAATGGTGAATCCAGGGGCTGAGGAGAGGTGGAAACAGGGAGTTGCAATTCAATAAATATAAAATTTCACTTCACACAAGAGGAATACGTTCTGGAGATTTGCCATACAACGTGGTAGCTACAGTGAACAATACTGTACGGTGCATGTGAAAGTTGTTCATGGCGTCAATCTCATCCTAAGTGTTCCTACCACAATAAAAAAAGAAGAAAAAAGAAAGAAATGTGGACTATAGTAATGTTTGCATAACTGTGAATTTAAATTTATTAAAAGTCATTGCATTTTATGGTATGTAAATGATACCTTGATAAAGCTGTTTTTAAAAAACTGCCTGTGGACTATTATTCAGCGTTAAAAAGAAATGAACTATCATGAAAACTTAGGGAGGAACCTTAAATGCATATTCCTAAGTGAAAGAAGGCAATCTGAAAGGCTACATCCTATATGATTTTAACTAAATGACCTTCTGGAAAAGGCAAAACGATGGAGGTTGCCAGCGGTGGGACAGAGAGTAGGGATAAATAGATGGGGCATAAGAGATTTCTTGGGCAGTGGAACTACTCTGTTTGATAGTGGTGGATATGGGCCATTTTACATTTGTCAAAACCCACAGAATGTACAACATCAAGAGTGAGCCCTAAGGTGAACGGTGGACTTGGGGCAATCATGACGTATCGAACGTAGGCTCATCCTCGTAACAAATGTACCGGTCTGGTGAGTAACTGGGGAGTTCCGCATGTGTAGGGACAGGAGGTACAGGGGAAATTTCTGTATCTTCCTCTCAATTCTATTGTAAGCCTGAAATTGCTATGAAAAATGAAGTCTTAAAAAAAAACTTAAGGACCGCATCTCTTTCAAGTCTGTTCAATGTCCCTGCTCCCCTCCCAAACTTCTTTTGCCTGTTCCATTTTCCCCCTCATAATCACCTTCTGATATGCGATATAATTTATTCACTGTATCTAATCTATTCAAAGTTGTGTGATTGTTTTCACACTTTAACATACATGAAATCAGGAAGTGTTTTATGACTGATAGCAATGAGTAGAATTCTTTCTACCTGTCTCCAGTGGCGCATGGAATCGTGGCGTGTCTTCCATGGTAACCATCTTAGAGGTGATAAGCTACAGTGTTATGTTACTGTTTCTTGTCTGTTTCCCCCTCTAAAACACCAGCTCCGGGAGGGTAGGAGTCTTTATTTTGTTTGCTACCATATTTTAAGTGCCTAGAATAGTACCTGGTTTGAAGTTGGTCCTCAGTGAACATTTGTTGAATGAATGAATAAATACTGTGTTGGGCCTGCTATTAATAAACTGATAATAAAACAAGCTGAAATTAAAAGACAAGATGAGTTATTAGAACAACCTAGTTTCGTTATTTCTTCACTGTTCCATCTGCTGGACACTGGGAAAAGAGCCTAGTTAAGAAGAATGTTAGTGGGTCACCAGGGCTCATCCTCCAGGGTAATAAGAGACCTGCGGAGACCTTTGGGATGGTTACTATGGCTAGCTCAGTGCCGGAACCTTCTGTGCAAACTGTCTCTCCACCGAAGCACTAATTGATGACATTCCTTGGAGATGTCGAGAGTAGCCCAGACTTGCAGGCAAAGTGGGTAGAGGGCCCCCCCCACCCTCCCACCCCTTGGTCAATTAATCTCTTTTCAACACTCCGCAGTGCGCCAGGAATCACCTGTCCCCAAAAGCAGGCCGGGTCTTTCAGTTTTGTTTGCCAGTCTCTGCGTTGGCCCTCCTGAGCAGTGACCTGGAGCCCCCTGAATTGGGGCCGGGGGTGGGTGGTTTCCTGGCCATTCTGGAGGGGCTGCTTGGCATTCATTACTCCTGGCCTGGGGGCACGACTTCCAGCGGGCCTGCGCATGCGTGCCTGGGAATAGTTAATTTCCTTGTTAGACGGAGCCCGTGCTCTGGTTCACATTAGCTAGCGTATGCCGACCCTGTGACAGACTGCCTCTTTGTTTCCCGTCAGTTTCAAGGGACAGATCTTATATTGTCCCTTCTCTTGCCAGCCCTTGAGAAGGGATTGAAGGGTCAGGGAGCTGAGGAAACCCATTTGGGGGACAAGTCAACTTCCCCTAGAGTGGAGACTGCTTTCTCAAGCAGCTTCTGGCTGCTGCCGCTTTTTCTCCCCGGACCACTCACCTATTAGGAACGGCACCTGGGGCCCACAATACTTTTCAGGGCTGGCAAAATGTTTTCATTACTTTTAAAATCAGAAGGAGAAAAATAGACTTTCAGGGATAAAAATGCCTTTATTTTATTCTCACAGCAGGAAAAAAAAAAAGACCCAGAAAATTCTAGTGTTTAGGAAAATTGATTACATTCCGCCTAAACTAACAAATGACTAGAATGTTGATTTAAAGTTATAACCAAAAACAGTTTTTAATTTGGGGTATTATACAAGGAAGAGGCCCACAAAAGTCATGTTCCCCACCTTGCTTGTTACCAGACTAGAAAAATGATCTTGTCATTCATGAAAGGTCTGATGGATAAGGTACATTTGAGCTGTGATAAATGAACCAGGGGAATTTTAAAGGAAAAAGGCAGGCTGGGAAAAACATTTCTTGAGTGCCACTTTACGGTAAGCTTGGTGTTGGGCGTTTTCAGTACATTTTCTCACTGAGGTCTTCCAACTCTGGAAGGTCAAATAATCACCCAGTTTTACAGTGAGCTTAAGACACCACTCACTACCTGGTCCCCAACATCTCTCTGTGTCTTTTCCTTTCTTAAAGAAATTAATTCATGTATTCACAAATCCTTCTCAATTAGCTTATCTAAATATTGTTTTGGGATCTTTTCTAAAATGCCTTTTCCTTTTTGATCTTTAAATTAGAACCAGAAAGATGAGTTTCGACAGTCAAAGGTCTAACGGGGCTTCTGAACAAGTTTTGGCTGTATTCAAAATGCACCGAGGCCCAGGGGGTGCTTGATTACCTGAGGCGGCCCGCCTTGAGATTGTATAGTGGTTGGGTTTTTTTTTTCCAGTTTTTTAAAGAAAACATGCTTCAAATGCCCAAACATAATTTAAAAAACAATTTCACAATCAGATTTTGGTTGCGTTGGCCCCCATGCAAACACCCACGCTGTCTTCAAAATGTGGCCTACGGGCCATTTAATTAGGAAAAACAGCAAACAAAGCTTGCCCACTGGAAACAAAATCCTGCAAAATCTGGCCCTGGAAAACAAACAGTGCTGACTTCAGGAGCTCTAATTTCTTGATTGGACAACTTGGTTCATTCGTTTATTCAATGCCTTTGAGTGCCTGCTGTGTTCTGTGTTGGGCGCTGTGCTAGCAGCTGGGGATTAAAGCATACATGGGAGTTAGTCCCAGCTCTCAAGTCACTCCAGTCTAGTGGAGACAACCATCCTGGGCCACGCCACCACAGCCTTTTGTTCGGACGGTTCCAGAGGCCTCCTGACTGGTCCCCAGGTATCTACCCTTGTCCTCTGTTCTGCACATACCAGACAGAGGAATCCCTTCAGACACATGTCAGCAGTGCTCTTTCTCTGGGGAGCACTCTGTTGTTCCTCTCTGACCCGTCTCCTCCTTCTTTTCCCCTTGGGGATGGGGCAGTGAGCATACTGGCCTTCTTGCTTTTTCTAAAGCAGGCCAAGCCCACTCCCACGTTCATGGCTCCTCACTTGCTATCCTACGGGCTGGGAATGCTCATCTACCAGAGGTCCACATGGCTCACTCCCCCATCAAGGCTTTATTCAGACGTCATTTCAATGATGCCCTCCCTGGTTGCCCTATTTGAGACTGCCGCCTCCATTTGCCTCTTCCTGGAATTATTTTATTCCATTGCATTTCCCATAATCGAACTATACTGTGTGTTTTACTTACTTTCATTGTCTGTCTTATACCCAACTGTATCCCTAGTCCCTGGAATAGTGCCTAGCTTACGTAGTTGCTCAATAAGAATTAGTTTATTTTCTGACAAAATGAGACATTCATGGAAAGCAAAGAAACAAATGTTACATAGGTATGGTGTTTTGAGAGCACCAAGGAAAATCCTGTAGAAATCAGAAACTCATTCAAAGAGTATGTTTAATCTCAAAGGATAAGTAGCATGTAACTAGGTGAAGAAAAAGGGATGGTACTCAAGTCGAGGGAACAGTGTAAGGAAAAGAATGTGCCTGTTTGGGAACTGCAAGTAGATTTGGTACAACAGGAGCATAAGATGCATATGGAAGGGGTGGTGGCATGAAATAAAGTTGGGAATGTAACCAACTCCAGCTCATGTCCAGCTAAGGAATGTTGACTTCCTCCTTTTGGTCATGGGAGCTATTGAAGGCTATTAAGCAGAAGAGAGACATGATTGGATTTATGTTTCATTTTGTTTTTTTTATTTGAGAGAGAGAGAGAGAACATGAGTAGGGCGAGTGGGGCAGGAAGGTCAGAGGGAGAAGGATAAGCAAGCTCCCTGTTCAGCAGAGAGACCAACGCAGGGCTCAATCCCAGGACCTCAGGATCATGACCTGAGCCAAAGGCAACCGCTTAACTGACGGAGCCACCCAGACGCCCCTGGATTTATGTTTTAAAAAGACCTCTCGGAAATCCCTATGGGGAAAGAACTGGGGGGAAGCTGGGAAGAAGGGCTTTGGAGGTTGCTGCAGTAGAACTGCTGAACATGGCGGAGCCATGCAGCCGTGACCGGGGGCGGTAAGAGGAGGGATTTGAGAGATATGTCAGGTAGACATTTTCAAATATCTTTTCCCATTCTGTCAGTTGTCCTTTAGTTTTGTCGACTGTTTCCTTTGCTGTGCAGAAGCTTTTTATCTTGATGAAGTCCCAATAGTTCGTGTTTGTTTTTGTTTCCCTTCCTCTGGAGACGTGTCTAGCAAGAAGTTGCAGCAGCCAAGGTCACAGAGATTGCTGCCTGTGTTCTCCTCCAGGATTTAGATGGATTCCTGTCCTACATTTAGGTCTTTCATCCATTTTGAGTCTGTTTTTGTGTATGGTGTAAGAAAGTGGTCCAGTTTCATTCTTCTGCACGCGACTGTCCAATTTTCCCAACACCATTTGTTGAAGAGACTGTCTTTTTTCCATTGGATATTCTTTCCAGCTTTGTCAAAGATTAGTTGACCATAGAGTTGAGGGTCCATTTCTGGGTTCTCTATTCTGTTCCATTGGTCTATGTGTCTATTTTTGTGCCAGTACCATGCTGTCTTGATGATTGTAGTTTTGTAATAGAGCTTGAAGTCTGGAATTGTGATGCCTCCAGCTTCAGTTTTCTTTTTCAACATTCCTTTGGCCATTCGGGGTCTTTTCTTGTTCCATACAAATTTTAGGATGTCTTATTCCAGCTCTGTGAAAAATGCTGATGATATTTTGACAGGGATTGCATTGAACGTGTAGATTGCTTTGAGTACCAAAGACATTTTAACAATATTTGATCATTCAAGCCATGAGCATTTAATGTTTTTCCATGTCTTTGTGTCATCTTCAATTTCTTTCATAAATGTTCTATAGTTTTCAACATACAGATCCTTTACCTCTTTGGTTAGGTTGATTCTTAGGTATCTTATGATTTTTGGTGCAATTGTGAATGGGATCGATTTCTTGATTTCTCTTTCTTCTGCCTCATTGTTAGTGTGTAGAAATGCAACTGACTTCTGTGTATTTATTTTATATATTGTGACTTTGCTGAATTCTTATATCAGTTCCAGCAATTTTAAGGGCTAGTATCCAAAATCTATTAAAAAAACTTATCAAACTCAACACCCAAAAAACAAATAATCCAGTCAAGAAATGGGCAGAAGTCATGAACAGACATTTCTCCAAAGAAGACATAAAAAATGGCTAAAAGACAAATGGAAAAATGCTCAATATTACTCAGCATCAGGGAAATACAAATCAAAACCACAGTGAGATACCACCTCACACCAGTCAGAATGGCTAAAATTAAGCAACTCAGGAAACAACAGATATTGGCAAGGAGGCAGAGAAAGAGAAACCCTCTTATGCTATTGGTGGGAATGCAAACTGGTGTAGTCACTCTGGAAAACAGTATGGAGGTTCCTCAAAAAGTTAAAAATAGAACTACCCTATCACCCAGCAATTGCGCTACTATTTATTCAAAGGATAAGAACATAGTGATTCAAAGGGGCACACGCACCCCAGTGTTTATGGCAGCAGTGTCCATAATAGCCAAAATATGGGAAAAGCCAGATGTCCATTGACAGATGAATGGATAAAGAAGATGTCTCTCTCTCTCTCTCTCTCTCTCTCTCACACACACACACACACACTGAAATATTGCTCAGCCATCAAAAAGAATGAAATCTTGCCATTTGCAACAATGTGGATAGAACTAGAGGGTATTAGGCTAAGCAAAATAAGTCAATCAGAAAAAGACAAATACCATATGATCTCACTCATATGTGGAATTTAAGAAACAAAACAGATGAATATACAGGGGAAGGGAACAAAAAACAAAATAAGATAAAACCAGAGAGGGAAGCAAACCATAAAAGATGCTGAACTCTGGGAAATAAACTGAGAGTTGCTGGAGGGGACATGGGTGGGTATTAAAGGGAGCACTTAACGTAATGAGCACTGGGTGTTATATGAACTGATGAATCACTAAATTCTACCTCTGAAACTAATAATACAGTATATGTTAACTACACTGAATTTAAATAAAGAATTTAAAAAAAGAGATCAAGTAGCAGATTCTAGAGGACTTAATGACCTGTGGTCAAGGAGGAGAGGGGGCCTGGCTTGAGCAGAAACGGACTGGAATGACTCCCCCAAGTGTCTTTTGGGCAATTGAGGTAAATATATAAGTTCACAACAAATATTTATTAAGAATCTACTACTAAGATTCTAGTACTACTACTTAGATTCGACTACTAAGAATCTAAGTACCAGGCATGAATCTAGGCACTGGTAATACAGCTTTGAGCAAAGCAGAGAAAGCCCAGGTGAAAGAGACTGTCAGTAAGTAAACAAAGAGATAGTATTATTTCAGATTGTAATAAGTCTTATGACAAAACATAAAGCATGGTAAAAAGATGAGCACAATGTTAATTTTATGAAGGAGTCAGGGGACAATTCTCTGAGGAGGTGATGTTAGAACCCAGGAAAGCTATGTAAAGACCCAGAGGAAAAGATACCCTCTGGCAGAGGGAATAATGAGCATAAAGAAGCTGTGACTGAAACAAGGGACGCTTGTTTGACAAACAAGGAGAAGGTCAGTGTGGCTGAAGGTCAGTAAGTTAATTAATGGGATAAAGGAGGGGGTAGGCAGGGGCTAGATTCTTACAACTTCCACCATGATGGTGAGCATGGATTTTATTCAAAGTGTGTTGGGAAGCCATGGGATGACTTTGAGCAAGGGGGGCAACACAGTTTGACCATTGTTGATGTTGTCATTGAAATCATTCTGGTTGTGGAGTACGGAATGAATTTCAGAGATACAAGAATGAAAGCAGTTGTCTAAGCAAAAAAAAAAAAAAAAAGAAAGAAAGAAAGAAAGAAAGAAAGAAAGAAAGAAAGAAAGAAAGAAAGAAAAAAAAGATGGTAGCAAGTCAGGTTGTAGCAGTGAAAGTGTTGAGAAGTAGATAGCCTTTTGTTCTGTTTGAGGGTGGAAAAATCAGGATTTGCTGATGGAAATCAAGAATCACTCCTAGATTCTTCACCTGAGGAAATCTGTGAATGTTAGTGCTCTTTACTGAGGTTGAGAAGCATTGCGCAGGATTAGGTTTTAAGGCCATTGAAGAGGAAATCAAAAGTTTCAGGCATATTTCACTTGGAAAACCTATTCAACATCCAAGAGGAAGTTTGGGGAGACAGCTAGATACACAGGTCCGAGCTCATAGGGAAGGCTTGGGTTGAGATAAATTGATAAAAATGTCAAGGTGTTTGATGTCATGACTTTGAATGAGATCACCACTCCAAGAGAAATGTCCTGGGATTGATTCTTGTTCACTCAAGATAATAGTGGTTGAGTGGAGAAGGAAGAGCAGCCAATGAAAGAGAAAGAAATGTTGGTGAGATATCTTTGAGAGGATGGTATTCCAAATACCAACTGAAGAAATTGTTTCAAGAAGGAGTGATCTTCCATGCCCAGTGCTGCTGAGAATTCTCCTAAGACGAGACCTGAGAATTGACTATTGGACATGGTAAGATGGAGGTCATTGGCAACCTTGACAAGGGTTGTTTTGGCAAAAGTTGGCGGTGACAGAACACAAGGAGACTGGGAAGTGAGAAAGTGAACATAAGGACTATAGGTGGCTCTTACAAGCATCTTTGTGTTACAAGGCTACAGAGAGATGGAGTAAGAGCTGGATGGGGACAGGAGGCCAAGGAGATTTATTTTGTTTTGTGTCTGCAACTTATTTATGTACAGATGGAAATTATTCAATAGAGAAAGGAAAGCTAACAATACAGGAGAAGGGGGGGTGAATTGTGGGAGTGGAAGACTTGCCTAAGCGGGAGGGATGAAACAGTGCACGAGTGGAGGGTGTGGTCTTAGGAACAGGTACTTCCCCCTTGCTGGAGGAGGAGGAGTGGCGGGGCATACAGGCACAGGTGCTGGTCCTTCCAGGAGTCCTCCCCAGCTGTTTTTCTGTTCTCGGGAAAATATTCAGCTCAGAGTGAGGAAGTGGGAGGAATGTTGGAAATTTGAGAAGCCACAAAGTCAGGAGAGAGTAAGTTGGATAGCAGATGTAATAGGATTGCCAGACCACGGTGAGTGCTCACCTAAGAGATTTTTATCTTTATCCTTAAATTTTATCCAGCTTTATTGAGAGATAACTGACATATGATATTGTATAAGTTTAAGGTGTACGATGCGTCGATTTGATACACTTACATGTTGTGAAGTGATTATCACAGTAGTGTTAGTTAACACCACCATCATGTCATATAATTACCATTTCTTTTTTGTGATGAGAGCCTCTAAAAGCTACTCTCTTAGCCACTTTCAAGTATATAACAGAATTGTTAACTACAGTCACCAAGCTGTACAATAGATCGCCAGAACTTACTCATCTTATAACTGGAAGTTTGCCCTCTTTGATGGACATATCCCCATCTCCCCCGCCCCCAGCGCTGGCAACCAGCATCCTACTCTCTGTTTCTTTTCTTTTCTTTTCTTTTCTTTTCTTTTCTTTTCTTTTCTTTTTTTAATGAAATATTTTATTATGTGACTTGCAAATTGGTAGTTCCAAATTACCTCCAAAAACATTTATTGTCAGCATCAACAATAAATTAAGTGGATAATGTAACGAGACAACTATGGGGAAGGACAGCTTCAACTAGATACATTCTGGTTTCCTTAAAAAAAAAAAAGATTGTTATTCCATATTCACATAGTCCTATATACCTTCCTATTTTTTTTCCATTTCTGATCATCTTCCACAAATTGCAGAGAGTGTAAATTTAAGAGCCAGAAGATATTGACAAGTGTTTTTTTAATTTTTTTAAATTTAAATCCAACTAGCCAACATATACTATATTATTAGTTTCAGATGTAATTCATCAGTTGCATCTAACACCCAGTGCTCATCATATTCTCACCACCAACAGCTCTCCGGAGCTCCACACTGTTTCCATGAGCTTGGCTCTTTTAGATTCCACATATAAGTGAGACCATACAGCATTTGTATTTCTCTGTCTGACTTATCCCACTTAACACAATGTCCTCAAGATCCATCCATGTTGTTGCAAATGGCGGCATTTCCTTCTTCCTCATGGCCGAATAACATGGTGCTTAATTTAAAGTGTGATCAGGCAGTCTGGTTGTGTGTTTAACTTCAGCCGGTTTAGCCACAGGAGGGCAGGTGTGAAGTAGAGAAGAGCAAATGAAGTTGCTTTGGGGGGGGGGACGTGTTGCAGGGTGGGAAGACAGAGAGCTCAGCCTGGCGTGTGTTCAGTTTCAAATATCTTAGGAGAGACAGGTAAAGCTGGTAGACAGAGGTGAGGAGTCATGCGGCAAATAAAAGTTTGGGATTCACGCACTGATATTTACACACAGTGTGTCCCGTGAGACAGATGGAGGGATGCAGAAACCCTGGGATGCAGGAGCAAAGACGTGACAGAATCTCCATCCTCATACAGAGCTTGCATGCCGGTGAGGAAACTTAGCGTGTGTAGCTCAGACGTTTCCAGAGAGGGGGGTACGCAGCTCAGAGATGTGCAAGACGATCCTTGGGTATGGGGATGGGAAATATTTGAACTGCCACTTGGGTATTTCTTATGCTCTTTCATATCTATCCTCATAGGTGTCTTATTAATTTGATGTTGGCAGAGTAGTACCTATATTATTACATACTAAATATGTGTATGTTGGGAGATGCATGCCCAGCGTTATTTACGGATGGAGATGCTTGATGGAAAACATCTGCAAACCGCTAGCCACACGCGAGACAGCAGAGAAAGATCGTGGTGAGGCACCCCTAGTCCTGACACGGCTGAGGATGCATATAAGGAGGGAGATGGGCTTTCTGCAGGGCACAGCCCCTGAGTTTTCCCATCCTGTGTTGGGAGTGAAAATCCCTAAGTGATGAGCCTTCTATAAACGGGACAGGATAAGAATGCCAAGGAGAGCTTTATCATGATTGTGCTGTTGAAAACCAGAGCAAGCGGACACTGGGCAGAGGCAAGGTTAGGCTGGCGAGGCAGGCCACGGAGGAGTGTGGTCCTTGTGGGACCCTGCTGATCTGACAGAGAAGCTCGATCCACGCGACCCTCCGTGAGCTGGAACAGCAAGCATCGACGGGTGTGTGGAGAATGAGCTGTGAAGTTGGAATTATAATAATTTCTTTATGCAAGGAGTTGGATAGAGGAAGGGTGAATCATAGCCTTGCATTGACAAACAGAGGGGTGATGTCTGCCCAGATTGTAGCACAGGGCGAGCTGGAGAATGTGTCAGCATTTCCAGCTCACATCGTGGGAGAGGGTGCCTGAGGAGCAGATGTGAACGTTTTGGTTTCTGTGGTTGGTATTTTCCTATAGTGGAGAAGAGTGACTCACAGGGTCCCCACAGGCTGATGAAAATCATGCTAGAGCGGGAGCTCAGAGTAGTGGAAAGTTACTCCACATATCATTAGCACCAGTGTTTTCAGGTTAGGACTCCGAAGCTCAGAGAGGCTAAGTCAGCTTCCCCAGCTGGTAAGTGGGGGAGCAGTAATTCAAAGACAGCATTATTTAACTTAAAATCCCATGTTTTCTATATGTTTTCACTCATATGTGGAATTTAAGAAACAAAACAAATGAGCAAAGGGAACAAAAAGAGCGACAAGCCAAGACACAGACCTTTAACTGTAGAGAACAATCTGATGGTTACTAGAGGGAAGGTGGGTGGGGGACGGGTGAAGCAGGTGTTGGGGGTAAAGGAGCGCACTTGCTGTGTGGACGTGTTGAATCACTATATTGTACACCCGAAACTTATATAACACTGTAGGTTAACTAACTGGAATTAAAATAAAAACTTAATAAAAAATCCAAGATTTTCTCTGTTACGTGGTAAATTGAAGAAATGCTTTAGGAAAAACACAAAGGACCACAGGTGGTCAAAGAAGCAAGAATGCATTCCCGAGGATACAGGTAGGCTGCTGCAACAAAGAGAACTAAGAATTACCAAGACCAAACAGTGGTTTAAACAAGGCGGAAATATTTCTCTTTCACATAATGGTCTGGGCATAGGCCATTGATGCAACAGGTCCATTGTGCTGGGGACCAGAATCCTTCTAGCTCTTGGCTCTGCCGTCACTAAAAGTGTTGCCTTTATCTCCACGGTTGGAGATGGTATCACTCCCCACACATCCACTGGGTCTGCATTTCCTGCAGTAGGAAGCGAAAGAGGGAGAAGGGAGCGCCTGGGTCCTCTAGGTGTGACCCGTCATTGCACCCCCTGCTTCTGCTCACAGACCCTTGTCCGGAACTAATCACATGGCCACACCGAGTTATGAGGGAAGCTGGGGACTGTCTTCTTTCCAGGGAGCCATGTGCCTAGCTAAACCTCAGAGATTCTATTTCTAAAAGAAGAAAAGGGGAAATGGATATTGAAAATATCTGGCACTGAAAATTGCAACTGTTGGAACAAAAAAAAGTGCATAGAGAGGAAAGATTTAGATGTCCTAAAGCAAAGTTGGGGAGGGTAGTCAAGGCACAGAAAACGGTTTGGGCAAGGGCAGAACAAACAGGCCTCTTTTAGAGAAGAGCTTAGAGCCAAGTTTGGCTGAAGAGTCCAGGAATGCACACAAAGGAAGTCTAAAAAACAATACTAAAAATTTCTGTCTCGGTAGGCAAGAGATTGAAGGCGTATGTGCAGAATGTTATGATGGCGGTCGTACTTACCAGAAATTGTTCCAGCAGTTGTGTGCATGGTGTGAATGGAGTAAGGCAAGGTAGAAAGTGGGCTGGGACAGTGGAAAACCACTGGATCGGGTTCAGGAGGCCTGGCTGCAAACGCCAGGTCCGCCACTAAGCAACAACTGTGTAGTGGTTAAGAGTTTGGCTCTGGAGTCATGGTCCTCTGTTCCCATCTCAGCTCCAACACTTCCTAGCCACGCGGGAAAACCAGATAATATTCCACGGAGAGTGCTTAGCCCATGCCTGGCACATGGTGAATATTAGCTGAACTGTCCCCTCATATTAACCTTCTCTTCTTAGCTAAATGTAAAGCTTCCTTAGTTAAATGAGTTGGTTTCCAAAGACGTGTTTAGCCTTAAAATTCCCTGATTCTATGAGTATAATGCAAATGTTTAATGCTGACTGAAGAAATCTGAAAATAATATTTTAGAGTGGTTTTCTTTCTGTTAGGTAACATGTTGCTATATAACATTGTGAAATTCTCCTTTACTCCCCCAGACAAAATCGTAATGATTCATTGGTTAAAGAAAAAGAGAGGGGCACCTGGGTGGCTCAGTTGGTTAAGTGTGTGACTCTTGATTTCAGCTCAGGTCTCAATCTCAGGGTTGTGAGTTCGAGGCGCACGTCAGGTTCTGCAGTAGGCATGGAGCCTGCTTAAGATTTTCTTTCTCTCTCTCCCTCTGTCCCTCCCCTCACCCCCCAAAACAAGAAAGAAAAAGAATTATATTCAAAGTATATTTTACATAATGCAAAAAATAAATGATGCTAGCTTAGGGCATTGAGGCAATACCGCCATGCGCGGTCTTCTGTCTCAGAAAAGGGAATCCATGCAACCCATTCGCTTTCTGGATTAAATGGGGATTCAGGTTCTTTCTCATGTTCTTTTAAGGAAGCTCCTGCAGGGAGCACCTCTTAGGCAGATTTCCTACTTCCTGGAAAGACTGGGCATGCTTGGACCCCAGGTTAAAGGGAGCACGACTCTGAAGATGCCACACGTCTGTAGCTACAAGGGACCCATACAAGGGGCCGAAGCAGCAGGTCGGAGAAGGTTCAGTCCACGTGACGAGTTACATTTTGTGCCCTCTCCCAAATTCATTTCTTTAAGTACCGTGGAATGGGATCTTGGTTGGAGATAGGGTCTTTACAGGGGTAATCAAGTTAAAATGCAGCCATCACTGAGGACCTTTTCCAGTACAACTGGAGTCCTTCAGAAAAGGGAAATTTGGAGACAGACACACCTGCAGGGAGCATGTCACGTGAGGATGAAGGCAGAGGGCAGGGTAAGGAACCACAAGATCGCCGGAAACAGCTCGAGAAACTGAGAGACACATGGAACACAGCCCACAGAAGCAGCCAGCCCTGCCAGTACCTGGACCTCAGGCTTCCGGCATCCAGAGCTGGGAGGCAGCACATCTCGGTGATTTCAGCCGCCTGGTCTGTGGTGCTTTTGTTACAGCAGCTGCTGCAGGCTGATGCAGTCTATGTCACACGGCCGACCTGAGCAGCGCTCAGCAACAATAAACATTTGCTGGATGCATACGTGGATGCACGTGAAGCCATTTTGAATGAATGAATGAGCTCTCACCTGCTCTCCCCAGGAATTCTCCCTCTGTTGTCAGCTGCACACGTCACACCCTACTGGAGAACAGAAGAGGGGATTGAGGGGTCCGAGAGCAGGAGGAGGAAGCAGCCAGCAACAGCCTACAGTTCCAGAAATTCTCCCCAGGCTGCGGGTGCCCAGGTCTTGGCCAGGCCCTGGGAGGGGTGAAAAATGACCATTTACTATTATTCATTATTCGAGTTAAGAACTTATTCATGTCTAGAGATTGACTTAGTTTTTAAAAATCAGCAAAATAGTGTAAAATATGTTTAGAAGGTTTGAGGACCTGGGGTAACCTCTGGTGTGTATTTTCTGAGCAGTTTTCCACTTCATTGTGGAAGACATCTGAGTTTCTGGGAAAATAGAATCCATATGTCTCTGGCCCATTTATCCTGAAAACCCCGGGAAAACTTGCTTTGTAAGCAGCACGTGAGGGAGAAGAAATGCTGGAGAGTTGTCAACCCATTCTCTTCCAACGAGCTGCATTTCCTTTCGCCAGCTTCACTCGCGATGTCCTTGGATTCTGTCCTAACCTGTTTCTCAACCGACCAGTGCAGCTCACCAGTGACTTTTCTGGTGGTTTCTGTTTCAGAGCACAGATGTCTGCCAGTCCCCAGACACGCCCGGAATGAGGCTCCCACGGGCTGCACAGCCCCAGGCCCTGGCCACGCTGCCATTGCCTTACCCCCTTCACCCTTTCTCCGGATACATCTCTTCATGGAAGGTGGTAGGTCATTTCTTTTCGAGTTTGGGGTATAAAAAAAATCATGTAAAACACAGACATCTAAGAATTGGACAAAGTAAGGACTTGCTCGGTTTAGTAGGAACAAAATGTTGGTCCTGTGCAGGTCAGAATAGGAAAGTTTCATAATAAATGCATATGTGTCTCCTGTTCAGAGAAGCGTGATGCTCCTCTGTCCTAGGAAAATTCCAGAATGTATGAGCCATATGGGACTGAGCCCCTCCATTTGATGTTGCTTACAACTGGCCTCTTTACTTTAGGATTTCTTTTACTCAGTTGTTTACTGTCGTATGTAGGTAGGTAACTTCATAAACTCAAAAAGCACATTATTGTTCTTAACAACAACAACAACAAATAGTTAAAGGAGAATTTGTCTTTGAAAACATTTTGGTAAAAGATAGGAGAGGGGGAGAAACAGTTAATGCTAGGGACAGGAAATCTATCAGTCTTGGGACGAGAACTTGAAGACATAAATTGCAGAGCTGGCTGACAGCTGCGTCTCTGAGTGACGTCACACCACTTACAGAGACACCGAGCTCTGCGGCCTTAGATCTTCTTGGTCTTAACTCCTGCATCATTTATTCACCTGAACTACAGGTTCCCTAACTGAGCAGTGAAATCACGGTAAATAGTCACTCTCTGTTCTGATTCATGGAGGGAAGAACAGTTTCAGTTAGTACAAGTGCTAAAGTGCATTTTTTTCATTCTTTTTTTTTTTTCATTGTGTTAAGTGCCCTCCTTAATCCCCATCACCTATTTCCCCCATCCTCCCACCCACCTCCCCTCTGGTAACCATGAGTTTGTTCTCTATAGTTAAGAGTCTGTTTCTGGATTTTTCTCTCTCTTTTTTCCCCCCTTTGCTTATTTGTTTTGTTTCTTAAATGCCACATATGAGTGAAATCCTATGGTATTTGTCCTTCTCTGACAGACTTATTTCACTCAGCATTATACCCTGTAGAACCATCGTATTGTTGCAAATGGCAAGATTTTGTTCTTTATTAGGCTGAGTAATATTCCATTGTGTGTATATGCCACATCTTCTTTAACCATTCATCTATCGATGGACATTTAGATGGCTTCCATAGTTTGGCTATTATAAATAATGCTACAATAAATATAGGGGAGCTTATATCTTTTGAATTAGTGTTTTTGTATTTTTTGGGTAAATATCCAGTAGTGCAATTACTGAATTGTAGGGTAATTCTATTTTTAACTTTTTGAGGAACTTCCATATTGTTTTCCACAATGGCTACACCAGTTTGCATTCCCACCAGTAACACAAGAGGGTTCCTTTTTTCTCCGCGTTCTTGCCAATATCTGTTGTTTCTTGTGTTTTTTATCTAACCATTCGGACTGGTGTGTGGTGGCATCTCATTGTGGTTTTGATGTGCATTTCCCTGATGATGAGGGATGTTAAGGATCTTTTCATGTGTCTGCTGGCCATCTGGATGTCCTCTTTGGTGAAATGCCTGTTCTTATCTTCTGCCAATTTTTAAATTGGATTATTTGTTTTTTGGGTATTGAGTTGTATCAGTTCTTTCTATATTTTGGATACTAATCCTTTATCAGATATGTCATTTGCAAATATCTTCTTCCATTCTGTAGGTTGTCTTTTAGTTTTGTTGATTGCTTCCTCTGTGCAGAAGCTTTTTATGTTGACGTAGTCCCAATAGTTTATTTTTGCTTTTGTTTCTCTTGCTTCAGGAGACATGTCTAGAAAACTGTTGCTATGGCCAAAGTCAGAGAGATTATACTCTGTGCTCTCTTCTAGGATTTTTATGGTTTCAGGACTCACATTTAAGTCTTTAATCCATTTTGAGTTTATTTTTGTGTATGGCAAAAGAAAGTGGTCCATTTTCTTTTGCATGTGACCGTCCAGTTTTCCCAACACCATTTGTTGAAGAGAGTGTCTTTTTTCCATTGTATATTAATTCCTCCTTTGTTGAAGATTAATTGACCATAAAATTGTGAATTTTTTTCTGGGTTTTCTATTCTAGTCCATTGATGTGTCTATTGTTAACCAGGCACCATACTGTTTTAATTACTGCCACTTTGTAATATAACTTGAAATCTGGAATTGTGATACCTCCAGTTTTGATTTTCTTTTTCAAGGTTGCTTTGGCTATCCAAGGTCTTTTGTGGTTCCATACCAGTTTTAAGATGGTTTGTTCTATTCTGTGAAAAATATACTGTTGGTATTTTGATGGAGATTGCATTCAATGTGTAGACTGCTTTGGGTAGTATAGACATTTTAACAATATTTGTTCTTCCAATCCAGGAGCGTGGAATATCTTTCCATTTCTTTGCATCAACTTGAATTTCTTTCATCAGCGTTTCATAGTTTGTAGAGTACAGGCCTTTCACCTCTTTGGTTAAGTTTATGCGTAGATATGTTATTGTTTTGGGGCAATTGTAAATGGGATCTTTTTTTTTTTTACAATTTGATTTCAACTTTTATTAATGGCAATTATAGTATTGGAAATACATGCTTAACTGTATTTGCAGATTTTTCAGTGGCGCCAAACATCACAAGTATCCTGAACCTCTTTTTACTTATTACTTTTTCTTTTTAAAATGTTTTATTTAAATTCAATGTAGTTAACATATTGTGTATTATTAGTTTCAGAGGTAGAATTTAGTGATTCATCAGTTGCATGTAACACCCGGTGCTCGTTACATCAAGTGCCCTCCTTAATGCCCATCGCCCAGTTACCCCATCGCCCCACCCACCTCCCCTCCGGCAACCCTCAGTTTGTTTCCTAGAGTTAAGAGTCCCTTATGGTTTGTCTCCCACTCTGATTTTTTTTTTTTTTAAAGATTTTATTTATTTATTCGACAGAGATAGAGACAGCCAGCGAGAGAGGGAACACAAGCAGGGGGAGTGGGAGAGGAAGAAGCAGGCTCTTAGTGGAGGAGCCTGATGTGGGGCTCGATCCCATAACGCCGGGATCACGCCCTGAGCTGAAGGCAGATGCTTAACCGCTGTGCCACCCAGGCGCCCCTCCCACTCTGATTTTATCTAATTGCCTTCATAAGTGCTTTATAGTTTTACAGATATATATATTATTGTATTATTATCAATTATTTTATATTTGTTATTAACTGTTTTATGTATTTGGGTGCTCCCGTGTTGGGCACATAAACATTTACAGTACATAAACCCTTTCTGTTCTGACTCATGGAAGGGAAGAACAATTTGAGTTAGTAAAAGTGCTGAAATACATTTTTTTTAACCTCACATACCTGTGTCGAATTAATTCACATTCCTCATTTCATGATGCATTTTTATCATTTGTCCTTGGGAAATCCCTTCAATTCTTTTCTTTCCTTCTTTCCATTGTTCTTTCTTTCTTCTTCCCTTTTATCTCCCGTCAGTACCAGCACCCACTCCAGTATGTTTCATACGTATTGTGTATGAGTGCTTGCAAATGAATAGTGTGCCCTTGTGCGGGTACGTTCTACCTTCTGCACGCTGTGCTGTGTTCCATATCTTATGGTTCACAGCCTCCACATTACTCGTCTGCTGCGACAGTGGTGGGTGTGCAGAGCTCCTTCACCGTTTCAATCCATGATATGCTGCTGCCATGAAGTCACTTATTCAACAAATATTTATATAAGCAACTCCGACCTTGTAGGCGTGGCCTTAGCTACCTAGGATGGGTCAGAAAGCAAAAAGATAAAAATTCTTCCTACTTTCAGAGTTTACAATCTGGCAGAGAAAGACAGAAAAGAAACAAGAAGGTAATAAGTAAATTACATAGCATGTTAGAAGGTGGTCAGTGTGATATAGAGTAAGAGGGAGGTCAGGGTTAGCAAGATTAGCCTTATAGGGAGGGGCGGGGAAGCAATTTAAATAGTTTTGTCAAGGAAGTCATTTAAGCAGAGACTTGAAGGAGACAAGGGGATGATCATGCAGATAGCTGGGGGAAGAGAGATTCAGGGAGAGGGAACAGCCATTGCAAAGCATTCAGGGTAATACATGCCTGACATGTTCAAGGCACAGCAAGCAGGCCAAAGTGACTGGAGCAGAACGAGCAAGGGAGAGGGCAGTAGGAAATGAGGACAGCTCATGCAAGGCCCTGGAGGTCATTTCAAGGACTTTGATTTTTATTTTAAGTACGGAACCTTTGGAGACGTTTGAGCAAAGAAGTGCCGTGATCTGATTTAAGGCTTAAAAAGATCACCTTGGATGACACATTGAGAAAAGACTGTATGCAAAGTAAGGGCAAAAGCAGGGGTTCTGGTTAGAAGACTTTTGTAATAATATGAGTGAGGGCTGATGATAGAGAGACCAGAGAGGAAACAGTAAAGATGGTGAGAGGTGGTCAGATTTGGGACACATTTTAAACTTAAAACTGATATAATTCTTCAAAGTTCTGCTTCTACTTAGGATGTAGAAAACCACAAGAGTACATTGTTCCCATGCTAACAGTGAGAAAAATCTGGATAATCTATAAAATCATAACTTTTCTTAAGCTCATCAGAGAGCTGAGGTCTCAAGGCAACCAAAGAAATGGAGCTCAAAAAAAGTGACAAGATTCTCCCAGGAGAAATGAGATGCACAGCCTGTTTTGCTTGTGGCAAGGCACAGAGAGAAGAGGTCGCTGCCAAAGAAGTAAGAAGAAACAAGCTAACATTTTAGCAAATTCCTAAAGACCTAGTATGTGCCGATGTACCAGTGTAGTTAAAGGGCAAGCTACAGACACAAGGGGGGTTCTTACTCTCCACCTCTTCTCCTTGGGCCTCTCACAGGTGTTCACAAAGATAGAGGGCGGAGCAAGACAGAGAGAGCACCCCTCAGTGGCCCAGGTGTGTAGGAGATGTCAAGATGTCATTGGAGAACAGGCAAAAATCACTGTCGACCTTTCTGTCATCCGATGCAAAGTCTTAAGCTACTGGGGGAAATGCAGTATGAACATCTTACCCTCAGGGCTCCTGCGAGAGAGGTAGAAAGAGCACCCCTCTGACTTTGGATGGGGGGGGGTATAAAAGCCTCCTTCCTGCCTGCCCTGCAGGCCCCCACCAAAGGAACCAGGAGAAACTCCATTGCTCCTGGAGGAAGAATAGAGGCAAAACCCATCCGCCCTGGAGGAGGGGCAGGAAAACCTCTCGGCGCCCAGATCTTGCACTGATACAAAGCAGGGGTCTGCTCCTGCTGCCGCAGGGACAGAAACATGTCTCTTGCCCCAGCAGTCACACTGTATGTGGCCCTGTGGGCTGGGGGGAGGTGGACGAGCAGGATACAGAGAGGCTGTACCTCTAAGGTTAAGGGCACAGTCGTTGCCTAAATCTGAAGCTGATCCAGGAGACCTGAGAAGCCCCTCCTACTCCCCAGTCAGGAGCCTGGCACCAAGCAACAAGCACCAATTTTCTACTACTGGAGGAGGAACAAGAGCAGGGAAGGAGAGCCCTCGGTGGTGTCAGCAAGCAGGCACAGCTGAAGTCTGAAGGCAGAGCAGAAACACAGACAAAATTATTCTAGAATTCAAGGCGCTTCACTAAGCAAAATGTAGACGGCATACCGTGAGAGGCATTTGAAGTCAGTAGTGCAGTGAAGGTAATGAGAGCGGTAATGAAAATAAACCCAGCTGAGCTGCTGAGCAGATTGACTCAGTTTCCCCACACTACTGGCCAGACAGAAGAAGAGGCATGCCTGTTTCTGGGAGTGAATATCGTTGATCTCAGTCTCTACTGTTCTTCAAGCGTAATGTCTGCCAGTCCCTGAAAAATAAAGAGATACAAAAAAGCAAAGGGAAAAAAGAAACCCATTGTTTTTTAAAATTGTGTTTCCCCCAGTTTTATTGAGATGTAATTGACATATAACATTGTATAAATAGAAAGTATGCAATGCAATCATTTGATAATGTATGGATTATGAAATGATTGCCACATAGCTTAGTCTTGTCACACATTTTTTCTTGTGAGAACTTTTAAGATTTACTCTCTTAGCAACTTTCAGATATAAACTACAGTACTGTTAACTATAGTCACTGTGCTGTCCAGCCCATCCTCAGACCTTATTAGTCTTAGAATTGGAAGTTTGTACCTTTTATCCACCTTCACCTACTTCCCCCACTCCTCCACCCCCAACCTCTGGCAACCAATCTGTTCTCTATTTCTATGAGACCCATTGTTGAGAGACAAAGGAAGCAACAGAACTGCTTAGAGATGCTGAAATACCGCAAAGTATCTTTAACATGATCATGATTAATATATTAAGGACACTACTGGAAGAGCCGAACTGTGTGCATGAACAGATGGGAACTGACCGTTCACAGGCAAGGAGGAATGGAATTAGGATGATCCTTTGAACAGTTTCAGGTGATTCCTGGTGATTTGTGGCAGAGAGGTGAGGAGGGTGTCTATATTCTATAAGCATGAATAGCCCTTCCTGTAAACTGAAAACTATCAAGGTTATGCGGAAGGATGGGGAAGGAAGAGTGAGGAAACGATTATGATGTAAGCCACCAGCAGCAACAATGCAAAGGCCCTTATAGGGCATAAAAATCACTACTCTTTACAGGACACCTAAGACTGAAGGCAAACTCTGTGTTCTTTCCTTCCCACAACCTTCAAGGGGTCTGTGTGTGCGTGCGTGTGTGTGTTTGGGTGTGTGAGTAGGTTAGAGTTAGGTAAGTAGGGATGGCCACAGTGATACCAAAGCCACATCACTTTTTTCCTGGACTGAATCACACCTCCTCATATAGCAGATCGGCCTTAACACTCCAGGAAGAAAAGCAGTGGAGGAAAAAAGCCAAAAAGAAAATAAAGTCAAGCAGAAACACTGGATGGGAAAAGGATCAGAATAAAAAGCCGGAAGGAAAAACAAATGGACTGAAAATATCGTAAAAATGAAGAAAAGGAAAAAAGGCAACAATTAAAACCAACTTCAGTATCCTCGTGAGCGGAGTCAGTTAGGATTACAGCACTGCAAACAACTGAAGACTTTACTGGCTCAGACAAGGGGTTGTTTGTTTTTTCTCACATAACACAAAATCTGGAAGTTGACAGTTGCTGACATTGGTTCAGCACCTCAGTAATGTTAGGACTGACATCTTCACCATTGCAAGATAATTGCCACAACTCCAGCCATCACATCTGAGTTTCAGGCAGATGGAAGACGGTGGGGTACTGCCAGCTGTCTCTGTATTACAGTTCCAGAACCACCTCTCTTCCTCAGTATACTTATGTCATTGGCCAGCTAGTCACATGGTCACCGCTAGCAGCCGAGGAATGTGGGAAAGCAAGCTTTGTCTGGGTCTATTTCCTCTGCAAACAAAATCCAGGTTCTGTTAGCAAGGAAGAAAAGAATACGTGATATTATACAGACAATATCAACGGTCTATGAAAATTCATTGAGACAGGGTGTGCGAAAGCAGCTCATATGACATCTGGCACATAATAGATGCTCAGTAACTGTATGTTTTTTAAAAAGCTGGAGAAAGGGAACTTTTTTGAGATGGAAGGATAGGAGCTGGCCTGTATTTCAGAGGTCAGGTTCCCACACTACAAGATTGACAAACTGAAAGTTTATACTTGATTTCATGCATCCTTAACATCCTCAGCGAAGATATTGCCATCCATTTTAAGAGCAGTATTAACATTTTAAGAGCGCTGTATCAACAGTGAGGGGGGAGGCTGTCCTTCTGTATCCGTAGTGGGTGGGATGGTTATTGTAAGCTGAGAGGAAAGAAACTGGGCCAGATACAGAGAAATAGCACATGTAGCAGGAAATAGGCAAATGCAGAGGTAGCCTGAATGCTGAAGAGGACTTTTGAGAGGTAGAGGACAAAGAGCATACGGAGTGTGTAAGTGTATTGTATATACACACATGTGCACTGTATACATAGCTCACCGGCCATACAGCCAGCCTTCAGAATCATGATATAGGAGAGGTTTCCATACAGCAAAACAAATGAGCTCAACATACCCCTTCTATCTGCTTTGCAAAGTTATTTCAAGAATATTAACTTTGTTGCTTTTAAGAAATTCTAAAGGATGAGTTTTAAAGTCTGTGAATGCACAGTCTAATCAAAGAGAGGAACTGATTTAAGCTCTGAGCTCTTTAAAAATAATAACCAACCAGTATAATCAATGTAAGTTCACCACAAAATCATTTCCATAATAATAAATTCTTGTTCTGACATTTCTGATGGCAACAGTTGTGGAATATAATTTTCATCTCTCTGCTTCATCTCTGCTTTCATCTCTCTGTACCCTCTCTGAGGGTGCGTGAGACTACAAGTCAGACGTGTAACAGACACAATGAGTGCCTGTCCTTATCCTGAATCTCTAGTGCCGCCTCCTTTTGTATCTAATGGAAGACGGCAGAGCAGGGCAGCTACAAAGACGTATCAGAGCACGCCTGTAGGGATAGCAGTTTGCAGAGCCTACATTAGTGGAGATCATCTTGGTGCAAATAATTGTTTTCAATCAATATTCAGTTAAGGGGGCTCTTGGGTGGTTCAGTTGGTTAAGCGTCTAACTCTTGATTTCAGCTCAGGTCATGATCCCGGGGTCATGAGAGTGAGCCCTGTGTCAGGCTCCAAGCTCAGCGGGGAGTCTGCTTGAGATTCTCTCCCTCTCCCTCTGCCCCTGCTCATTCATTCTCTCTCTCTCTCTCAAATAAATAAATAAATCTTTTAAAAAAATATTCAGTTAGGGACTTTAATCAGGTTGTAAGACAAAAGCATACGTTTGAGAATGATTTTACTCACTATAAATGACATATTAACGGACATTACCATTCAGTTAAGTTAAACATTATAACTAACTACAAACATACAACAGAGGACTGTTTCTCTTGGACTATCAATCCTTCTTTACCTAGGAGGGTTGCTATATTAGTTTGGGAACAAACTTTGATGTTTTAACAAAGACCCCCAAATTACAGTGATTTCATAGAAGTTTGTGCTCTCTCATTTAGAAGATCAGGAAGGTGACCCAGGGCTGGTACGGCAACTTCACAACCACCATGAACCTGGCTCCTTTGAATCTTATTGTTCTGTCATCCTCGACATGTGACTTTTGTCTCATGACCTGTTTTGGTCTCCTAGTGCTCCCATAAAAAAAATATCACAGACTGGGGGGCTTAAACAACAGAAATTTATTTCCTCACAGTTTTGGAAGCTGGAAGTCCAAGGTTAAGGTGCCAGCAATGTTGGTTTCTGGTGAGGACTGTCTTCCTGAGTTGCAGATAGCTGTCTTCTCATTGTGGCCTCATATAACATTTGCTCTGTGTATGCCTGCCCTTGGTGTCTCTTCTTCTTATAAGGACACCAGTCCTGTTGGATTAGGGCCCCACC
The DNA here is from genome assembly GCF_017311325.1 of Ursus maritimus. NCBI lineage: Eukaryota > Metazoa > Chordata > Mammalia > Carnivora > Ursidae > Ursus > Ursus maritimus. Next base: position 41,369,209 of record NW_024426996.1, read on the forward strand.
CTATGACTTGCTTAACCTTAATTGCCTCCTTCAAGGCCTTATCTTCAAATACAGTCACATTGGAAGTTAAGCCTTCAACATATGAGTTTGAAGAGGATGGAGTTCAGTTCATAAGATGGCCCAAGATAGCTGCTGTAGCTCACACCTTAATATCCACATTCCAGCCGAAGTGCGGAGGGGAGAAGGGAGGACACAGTTCTTCCCTTTAAGACATGGCAAGAAATCTATGCACGTCACTTCCACTCAAATTCCGCCGGCCAGATACTGGTCACATGACCACATCTAACTGCAAAGGAGGCTGGGAAATCAATTCTTTTATGGAACTTCCATGTGCCTAGCTTAAATTTCTATTCTGAAGAGGAGAATAGATGTTAGGAGACAACTAGTAGTCTCAGCCACTGTTGGAAATGTCCCGTTGCATAGTATAAACATATAGGTATCTCCATTTTGTCGTGCCTTCTCTCTCCGACCACTTCCTGTTGTATCTCTCGGTTTCCCCTCCAGAGTATTGATTCCCCTCAGTGCAACCTGGGAGGAGCACAGTGCATCCTTACAGCTGAGGGCTTCTTTACTCATCCAGTGGAGACTTTCATGCATTGTTATATCAAAAGACCCTTTTCCCTTCAGGGACAAGGAGATAAAAGGGGAGGGGGAAGGGTGATGCAACTAGTCCTGTGAGGGCAATTAAGGGAAAATGCAGGGTCAGGGAAGAGAACTTAAATGGGAACATTAGAGCACTTTGTCTGCTGGTGGGAGTGACAACGCTTTGTCTTATTTTTAAATATCTCTAATAAGAGCAGACCTTTTGTGGGGGAGAGGACATTTAGAGCTGTTTGACTTCCTACATTATTTTGCTCTGAGCAACAAATGGATCTTGCCTCCTGCTTCATGTCTTTTGAAAGTGGAATGTCTCCTTCCGTTAGCATTTTTAATCTGGTTCCTCCAAAATTGTGCAATTTCCTCTATGGTAATCTAGCCAAGTTCTGTTTGGGGGACTCTCCCCTGTTGCTTGAAGGTTTCCCAAAAACCTTCCATTAGTCTCCTACTCTTCCACACCCTTGTGGGAACACTTTGTTCTGGCACTCACGGAAGAACAGCTTTTAAAAAATGCATCTTGTTACCTTGGCCCCATTTCAATCAACAAGTATTTACTGAGCACTGTCTTTGCTCCAGTGCCATTCTAGATCCTGTATAGACACAACTGACTCTGAAGTCTGGAAAGCACCTTACAGATAACCACTCATTGTCCGAATGAGGAAACCGAGGTCCAAACAATGAACAACTTGCCCTCAGGGTCATGAGGCTGTTTAGAAGAATAACCTACCAAATTTTACCATGTCCTGTTCTCATTAGAATTTATGCTTTGATTGGGAAGATGAAGGAAAGCATACGGAATAATATGGCGCCTCCTCTGAGCCACACCTCGTGTGTTCAGAATGTTATGCAAATTGTATTATACCTCAAAGGACTTAGTAAGATTATTCTGTGAGAATTCCCTTAAAAATATTTTAACTAAACAATTAAATTATGCACAATGGCTCCTCCCACCCCGGAGCCCTAATGGATGAACTAATCATCCAAATTCTGGACCTATAAAGCTAAGGGCCAGATCCTGGAACATAAAGGCGCTGCTACTTTGCAGGAACTCTTGGAGAACAATCAGCCAGATATCTAGGGGTCTCTCTTCCTGTTGGCCTTATTTAAACTTCTCCATGTAGTTCATTTTATCTTCCCAACAATCCTATGAGGTAGATAACACTGTCCCCATTTGACAGTTGAAAATATCTAGGCTTAAAGAGTAGGGTAGGAATCTGGCCCGATTGCCATAAGATCGTGATGGAATTATGTTTTATTGATGTTTCTTTCTATCCTCAAAGCACTAGACTAAGTCATGCTCCCTTCTTTGTGGAGCTTCCCAAAGCAGAATGATGTAAGTGTGGGAAGCAGGGGCATTTAGGTGGACAAGATGAACTTGGTGGAGCGTGCTGGCCCTCGTAGCTGATCTCTCCGTGCAGCGTGGAGGCCTGTGCTCCTTCCTGTATGGGAGAAAGAGCTCTTTAGGGATGAGGCAGCATCAGGCACTGAACCTCCAGAATGGATCTGGGTCCGCTGGGAGAAAGCGGGGGCTAGGAAAGACTGCGAGGATTGTATGGGGGAGGAGAGAAGGGAGAGGCAGATCAGAGAAAGGGCTCAGGGCCAGGTGCCCACCTAGATGGCTCTCTTTGGCCTGAAATGGGATTTCAGGAGAAATGCAACATTTTGTACCATCTTCTGACTGCTTTCTTGTTGGAAATGGGTTTTGCCATCACAACCTTCCAGATTCTGCTAGCTTAGAATGGAGTAATATATTTGTGTATACTTGCAGGGAAAAATATCTGAAATAATACCAAAAAATTTACTAGTTGTGATCTCTGAGTGGAAGGGTTAGCTGATTTTTATTTCTTCTTTCTACTTTCTGTATTTTAAAAAATAACTAAAATTTGTTAATCAGAAAAAAAAATACGATTTTTTTTTTTTTTACTTTTTTCTGTCATTTGGGAAGCAAAGAAACTAGCACATGTACCCACTAACTCTGAATATGATTGCAGCGTCAAGAACGCTTGGAAGTTTCAAAATGACCCTATGTGCAAAACAGCAGCCTCTGGCTACACAAACAAGTTGAGAAGACATAGAAGAAAATAAGACACATACCCAGTTTTGAATGGGAGAGTGCATCTGTGTTATACCAGTCACAGATCATACCCTTTCTGGTTCCAAGAACAGGCTGTGTGATATCACATGTCTCCACGAAGCATCACCTTCAACCTTTCCAGCTATTTGCTCACTGCCCCTTTGGGCAAAGGTTGCTGTTTACAACTTATTACGATTACCCAGGATCTAGTATGAGAAGCTTACAAAACAAATAGGGAAACTGAGTGAAGTTTTTCTAAATTGGAATCCAAGAAGAAAGATGGTGACCCCTCCACAGGGAATACCAGGAAGCAGACAAGACTCAAAGTAGACAAGGATCAAAATACCCCCCTGAGTGTTTTAGAGTGAGACCAATTAAACGTTGGACTGGGGTACTGAGGCAGGCTGAGGATTTCCTTCTTTGGAGGCCTCTTAGCAATTACTATGCGAACATCTAACAAGACTTGTTTATGTGATCGTCCTCATAAAGGCATAGAAATGGACTCCATGGATTTCACAAACTATGATTGTGGAGAGTTCATATTTTACTTTATTCAAAAAGGGAAACAGCAACTGGTGAACAACCCAATTCTCCCTCTCTATTCTCACTTCCAATGAACGTGGCAGCTCTAAAATTTATCGCCTGTATCTAAAGGTTATTGTTTTCAGAGACCGAGTTATAAGTGGATCAGGGTTGGATCATTGAAAAGGAGCCCAGGGAGAGGAAGCAGGGGAACATGGGTCAGATTCCTTCCATTTTGGGGAATTGGATCTTCTTTGGAGAAATATGACTTTCTGTAGACCTGCATTGTCGATATGGTAGCCACCAGCCATATGCGGCTATGTAAATTTCAGTTAATTAAATTAGGCATGGAAGTCTCTGGAGAATACATGGATACAGACAGGGAGTCCTGAGCACAGGACCATCTGCTACCTTTCATCTTTCTGAGATGTTCGAGAATGGGAACAGACGTATTAGTCCCCTCAAGAACATGTGGCAGTGGATTTTCTTTTAAAATAGTTTATTTTCTTTTCATGTGCACAGAAAAAAGTTCAGAAGGATACATGCCAAATGACTAACAGTGAGCCAAAGGTCGGGGGGTGGGGACTATCCATCTACAAGTGAGACAGAATGGCCATAGGCAGAAGGGGAGGGCAGAGGTAGGAAGGAAAGGCCAAGAGGCTTTCACTTGTTCCTTTATCCACTTCCGGGTTGTTGAGATTTTTTTTTCTTTGCTGAGGATGCTTTAATTTTTAATGTGAGAAAACTAATAAAGAGACATAAAAAACAATAAGCAAGCAAAAAAACACACGGATCCACAATTCTAGCCAATCTCATTTTTCTTCTCTAAGAACAAAGATTGTAAAGAATAATAAACAAATGTTTGGGAGGAAACGTTATCCGCTTTCACCTGCCATATGTTTGGCCTGGTCCGAAGTGGCTGGCGTGGCACTGTTTACCCACAATGTTTGCGTGACTTTGGTTGGCTTATGTCCTGAGCTCTGCGATTCAAAAATTAGCACAAGGCTAGCTGGGAACTTTCCCTTTCCTCATCCTCAAATGCTGGAGGGGCCGAGATGTGAGTTCTTTGCTTTGTCTGGTGACCTTCCCTGCATTCAAAGACTAACTCTTGGTTTTACATAGAGGTTAAAAATCACTGAGATGCTGATTTTTTTTTTTTTTAATCACTATGGTCAATAGACATTGCAATGGTCTACCCTGTGAAGTTTCACTAGCACATTCTGCACTAACTTCTAGCGATATGCCTATAGGTTTTATCATTCTCTTGGTCCAGTTGTCAATTTTCTTTTTTTATTTAAAGGAAATACATGGTGTCATTAAGCTCAGAAAAATGTTTTGAAATGTTTATTCAATTATGTATGAACTTCCATTTGCATTTGGCTTTGGATGAATTATAATGTTCCATACACATTAGCTGGGAAACTTAGATTTGTTTATCAGTAAATAGACTTAGGGGGTGGAGAATAGATAGATAGAGAATATGCCTACATATACGTGTAAACCATGTCATAGCCATAAAGAGCGAAGAGGGGGAGGTTGCTGGGGAAGGTGAAGAGAGCCTCAGCACGATTACAGTGGAAAACCCGTGAAGGAAGGGCTGCACCGAAGCAGGATTGGGTAGGAAGCGCTTCATCCTGCAGTGCCGCTTTGAGAACATCCCTGCCAGGTCAATGGGGCGTCTTTGTGCAAAGACAGCCCCTCGGCAGAGTCCACGTTGGGCTAGAATAACCCAGCTCCAGCCCCCCCCCCCCACTCCGTCATCAGAAGGAAGCAGCCCAGGGGGGCGCGGCCGAGGCGTGAGCTGCCATGGCTGTGCTGGGGCAGCAGGAGGCTGTCAGTCAGTGACGGCGCCCACGGCAGGCTGTCTTGAGGGAGAGCTGGGTGGTGCATTGTATGAGTCTGCTAGGACCTCTGTAACAAATACCACAGCCCGGTGGGCTTCCACAACAGAAATTTATTTCCTACTGGTTTCCAGAGGCTAGAAGTTCAAGATCAAGGTGTGAGCAGAGTTGGTGTCCTCTGGGAGTCATGAGGGAAGGATCCGTTGAAGGCCATTTTCCTTGGCTTATCATGGCTTTCTTCTCCAATTTCTCATATCATATCATCAAGGATACAGGCTCTTTTCATCTCTCTACTTTGCCATCTTCCAGGTTGGCAGCATCGGTACAAAAAGCCTGCTACATTTACACCTCACATTGAGGCAACACATTTATAGGAAACACATTTACACCCCACAATATCTGGGACGGAGCTGGGGGGGAGAGAGGGGTTACTTTCTCCACATTTTCTTTTATTAGGGGGTAAAGTCTTCCTCAGAAGTCTTCCAGCTGACTTTTCCTAAGGTTCCATTGGCCAATATTGGGTAATGTGTTCTAGCTGCAGGGAAAGCTGGGAAGGGAACACATCTCCAGCTTCTTCCAGGAAGGAGGAATGCTGGGAATGGGCAGCTAACAGGTCTACCATGCAGAAGTTGACATATCAGAGCCTCTGGAATCAAACTGATTAGAATGCCATCTTCTCTGCTTATTACTACCATAAACTTGAATAAGTTACTTATTTACTCAGTGCCTTAGTTTCTTTCTCTTCTGTGTGAATTAAATGCAACAATGTATGTACATCCCTTTGGATAGTACCGGTCACATACTATATGTTAAGCGTCATTAATTGTGTAGCTAGGATCACAGAGAATCTCCTGGGACTTGAGGTTCATCCAAAAGCTATGTCTAAAAATTTGACTGACAAGTTGGATTTAAGTTTCGTGAATGTTTGACTTTCACAGGACTCTAACCACTATTGTTAACTTTAATACTTCAGACTTAGTGCCTATTATTGTCATAATTTTTTTTAAAAGCTTTTAGTTGGCAGCCTTCTGTATTTAATTTATTTCCAAAAAAGCTTTCAGAGATAGAAAAAGTATCTTTGGGGCCTGTGGGAGGAGCCAGCTGCCGCCAAAAGTCCATCTACTTCTCTCTCACATACCTTCGGAATTTTCACATTCTGTTTCTTGGTCTCTTCTCAGTACAAGCTTGAGAAAAAGTACTAGTTTCACATAGTTCTGTACCTTACCTCAGCTCTGTTTCCCAATCCCCTGGCTTTGAATTTAAGCAAATTTAGGAAGAGGGCATAAACTAGCTATTAGGACTTTCCTTTAAAATTTGATACACTGTTAGTGGGATGGAAATTGGCACAACCATTCTGAAGTACAATGTGGCCCATCAAATATTTAAGCATATATTCCCTTAATCCAGCAATTCCACGTCTGCGAATGTAAGCAATAAAGTTCATAAAGCGTTGTATGCATTAGCAAAAATGTTGTCAACAACCTGAATGTCCACGAATAGTACGTTAAATCATGCTGGCATTTCTATATTATGAAATTTCCCTACTGGAACTGTTTTTAAAACATGAGGAAGGTCTGTACCTACTTAGATGAATGGATGTCTATAATATATCCTTGAGTTCACAAATGAGAAAATGTAGACTTGTTTCTCGTATTTTATCCGTTTCCTATTGCTGTATAACAAACCATCCCAAAAGCTTTAGTGCCTTCAAACAACAATCATGTATTTATTCGTGATTTGGTTTGGCAATTTGGGCTGGGCTCTGCTGGGACAGCTCGTCTTTGTTCTCTGTCGTGTTGGCTGGGCTCGCTCACATCTGAGGCCGAAACAAGGGCGCCGGGGCTGGCCATCCTGGAGGAGGGCTAGTGAGGCTGTTCGCGCAGCAGTGGCATTCCGAGAGGGTGGTGGCGGCCGAAAAGGCAAATCTTGCAGCTTTGGCTCAGAATCCCCACGAGCTCATTTCTCTGTTTCCACTGGTCGTAACAAATTGTGGTGCTACATCAGAATCAAGGAGTGAAGGGGTAAAGGGGTAGACTCTGCCTCTTCATGGGGGTTGCTGGCTCATACACACCCTCCAAAATGCCATCCCCCCCCCCCATTGTCCTCACTTCCTTGGGTTCACGCCTGGGTGTAGTCCATTTTGAGCCTGGGCTGCACTCCAGTCTGTGGTTGTGTGTGATTTCTGAGGCGAGATTGTAACCAGCATGGCGTCTTCCGCCCTCCCTCCTGGACCTCTCCCTGTGGGGAAAATGCGGTGCCATTCCCTGAGGAAATCCAAGCAGCCTGTGGAGAGGCCCTCCTGAAGAGGGACCCAGGCCTCCTGCCAACAGCTGCCATCAATCTGTCATTATGGGAGTGAGTGACCTCGAGAGCGGACCCTCCAGCCCCAGGCAAGTCTTCGAATGACTGCGGGCCCAGCCAATCTCTGGCTGCCACCTCTTGACAGCCCTCGAGCCCCCCAGAGCCCAGCACCACTCAGTCAAGCGGCTCCCTCTTTCCTGATCCGTAGAAACTGAGAGAGAAGAAATGATTCATGTTATTTTAAGCCACTAAGTTTTAGTGCTTTGTCCTGCAACATGAGATAATGAATGAGAGATGCAAATAATTTATGACCTGTGTGTGTGCTCGCACACACACACACACACACATGCACACACACACAAATCCATCTCTATGTCTATATATATATTGATTATCCCTTGAGACCGGGAATAAGGGTCTGTGTGTGTGGGTGTGTGGGTGTGGGTGCGTGGGTGTGGGTGTGTGGGTGTGGGTGCGTGGGTGTGGGTGTGTGGGTGTGGGTGCGTGCGTGCTGTTGATGATAAGTGCCAAAAGGCAGGCGGACTTAACACTTTACTTGAGGCACCTTTTTTTGTGGTTGTTTGAGTTTTTTCATGCAGAATGTTGACTTCTGTGATTTTTTTAAACAAAAAAGAATTTATCTTGGTTTTTCAAAGCATTTTTACGTACACATGTATATGAGCGACTGGGGTGAAGAAGGAGGCACCAATCCATTTGAGAGCGTTCAGAGGCCACGTGGTATGCTTGCTCCGGACATTTAAGGTCTGGTAACTGCACAACGTGACCCGGCGGCGAGCAAGCACAGGCTCGCTGTACCGGGATGAATGCTCTCCGGCAAAGTAGAGCACGGAGACTCCAGTAATGAAGCAATGAGATTTAAGCATCCATGTTCCTTTTAAATGAGATTTTCCCAAAAAGACAACATCCAACCTAGTCGGTGGAATGCAATTAGTACATACAGATGGATCTAGTTTAGAACACTAAGAATCTGTTTGAAAAAACAAACACAAAATGGGGTCCAGCTGTCTGGACCAGTTTAGAGAACGCCGCATTTAAAAACAAATGCTCCTATATGTTTTCCAATCGCTTTTTCATTTGCAGTGTGGCTTTAAAAATCAAACACCCCAATCAATTAGTCAGTGCACCCAACCAGGCCTTTTCAAAATAAGGAATCTACAGGCTTTTGTTTCCTGAAAATAGAGGTAAGAGTCACAGAATCTTGGGATTTTTCCCAAAGTCTGCGATAACTCCACAAATTTCTTCCTGGATTGTAAGAAATCGGAGTGCACCTCACATTGTTATTTCTACTCATAATATTTATTATTGCTATTTTCATTTATTTATTAAGTGTTGACAGTATCCTCAGGGCTGGAAACAAAATCCTTGAGGAGACTGGAGTCTTTGCCTAATCGTGACAGTTTGGTTCCCTCTTCCTGACAGTCCCAGAACGTACAATATTTAGTCTCGTGGCATTTCAGAGCCCTGAAAGATAGTTTCACCTCAAAGGGAAATATCCCTAATTTCAAATCAGCATCAAATAAAGAAATATACACATAAAGCTGACATCTTCCTAATCCCTGGGGATCGTAAGCAGATTGCTCCAAATTTCTAATATTTGTGATTTAGTGGAAGAGTCTGAACTTACATGTTTTTCCTACTGTGATTAAAAACTCAGAGACGTTGCAAATGAAATTTGACTTTTCTTGATGTAACAACTCAATTTGTTTATCCTGACTGCTTTTAGTCCAACCTCTGTCCCCAAGTCCCCTTCAAGGCAGTAATCTGGGGTACCTAATGGCTATAAATGTGAAAAGACAGAATTTCCCAGAGATTGCAAACTGAGTTTTCATGGGAAGCAGTTAAGAAGTACTACAGCCACTGCCAAGTAATCTGGAATTTACGGTGTGCAGGTTTGGCCGCTGGACATCTGCTCTGTCTGCCCAGCTCCAGGACTCTCTGTGGTTTTGAGCATCCCTCTACACCCTTCAAGGCCTGTTCCCTTCCACGATGCGATAGCTATTGGTGAGCAAAGCATTGCAAAACTATTCTACGGATGGCAAAAGTGTAGAAGAGAGACCCTAGATAGGGAGCTAGGTTGCATGGCCGTGCGTTCGATTGGGTTGACCCAAGGGCAAAGCCACTTAATATAAAATTCCTCGGGGAGTTGGCCTGGGTTTCACTGAAAACTCTAGGATATAGAAAGACTGGCTTTGTAGACAAGGAGAATGCCCGATTTACACACTTTCTCATTCCAGCGTGAGGTTTATTTTCACATGCACTTTATGCCCAGGTATAGAAAAGTTGTTTATAAAAGGAACGGATTCAAATAAAACACAAATGGCTGACCCTGGGGGGGAACGGGTGTCCCTTTCTCATTGAGAACAGAAATAAAGAGCCAAAAACAGAGCTTAATATCGTATCTACCTTCTGAGAAGCCGGACTGAGAACTGTGCACAGTTTCATGCCACCTTCCCTGAACTGTGAGAGACACAGCAGTCCCACTCCTCCAACCAGGGAGAGGAAGAAAGCGAGGCAGGAAAGCAGAGACCTGTGTCAGCTGGCCTGGCACCCCCATATGGCCTGCCTAAAACAGGGCGGCCGATGCTGCAGGGGCAGCCCCTCCATTCATCCAGGGCTCACCATGCGAAATCCAAGAGGCAAAGGGAAAGAGCAGCGGCCCAACCCCCTTGAATAAGGGGGCCCAGGGAAAGACGCGCTCTCCTGTCTCACCAATCAGATCGGTCATTACTCCTCCTCTGGGGAGGAGGAAGACGGGAGCTGGGGAGGCACCTGGAAGTGCCATCTTGCTCCTTTCTGGGGGAATGAGTGGGAAATTCCTTTCGAAATACGGACAGGAATATAAATGTTTCCTGGCTCTGCCTCAACACAAATAAATACAACCCCCGGCCGAATAAATGGTCCCCTAGGCATTCCCAGTGTTGTCCAGCGCACGCTCCCCAGGGCCTAAGACGAGAAGTCAGGGAAGGTGTGGCTGGTGATGAGTCACCATATTTCTGAATTCACATAAAACACACAACAGGCAACTCTCACTTAGAAAATTTTGTTCTGACAGAGGTTTTTTTGTTGTTTTGTTTGTTTGTTTGGTATGTTGTTTGAATCTGGAACACATTTTCCCCATAAACTGATGTTCTAAATCTTTTTTTTTTTTTTTAAGATTTTATTTATTTACTAGGGAGAGAGTGAGAGGGAGCGAGGGAACAGAAGCGGAGGGAGGGGTGGAGGGAGAAGCAGACTTCCTCCTGAGCGGGGAGCCCCATGTAGGGCTCAGTCATGACCTGAGCTGAGGGCAGACGCTTAACCAGCTGAGCCACCCAGGCGCCCCAAAATATGAGCATTTTAAAAGGAATTTCCACAGCACCGCTTCATCGAAAATGGAAGAAATTTTGTGGCCAATTTCAGAAGCACTTTACATCCAGGCTCTCCCTGATGTTCTAAATCTAAATGGTATTTCGTTTCCCAAAGCTGGCCCCCACGCAGTTTTATAACAGAACGGTTTCCACTCTGCCCTCTGTTTTCATGGGGAATGAATTACAAAATGTGACACCGGAAGCGAGACACACATCAGCCCCAGGTCCACAGCAGTCTGCCCCCCGCCCCCGCCCGTTTCTCCGGGCTGTGGAACAGCCGTCCCAGAAGCAATAGAAAGTGCTTCCACGGAAGGGAGGACCTGGTTAGAATTATTTGCTAGTTATTTGCTAGTTATCTGTACACAGGGAAAACTGTATCTGTTTCTGAAAAGAAGCAAGGGCTTCTTAGCTATTTAAGAAACTCTTCTTTAGGTGATGCGAGTTGAGAGGAAAAAAATTTTTTTTAATTATATTTTTTATTAGTTTTTTTATCTTAATTCCAGTGTAGTTAACATGCACTTGATGTTAGTTTCAGGTGTACTATCTAGTGACTCAGCCATTCTAGACATTACTCAGTTCTCCTCATGGTAAGTGTCCTCTTAATCCGCATCACCTATTTCACCCACCTCCCCCCAACCCCCTGTGACTGTCTGTCTGTTCTCTAGAGTTAAGGGAGAAAATATTTTCTTATTTAACTACTCATTCCTTCATTCAACTGGCCATGTGGTTGTGAGCAACACAGACACAGTTCCTGCTTTCATGGAAGGAAACCAAGTTGTAGGTGGAGGGGTGGGTGTAAGGGGGTAAATACTATACTACAAAGGAAATGGGGGTGTGTGTGTTGCAGGTGTCTCTAAGAAAGGACACTTGAGCTGAGACATGAAGAATGAGAAAGAGGCAGGGAGAGAGAGGGAGTTGGCATGGAAATTATTTTGGGGGAAGAGGTGGCAGGAGAAGCCTGTAGGTCAGTACGAGCCAGTCCGGAAATAGCAAAGCTGTGAAATGGAGAAAATCTTGGAATGTTCAAGAAACTGACAGCAAGCTAGTATGGCTGGAGTGTGCCAAAGAAGGGGTGTCGCTGAGGGAACACTGGAGAGGTGAGCAGGGGCCAAATGATGCCAAACCTAGCTGGCCGGGTGAAGGATTCTGTATTTCCCCCTTGGTGCGCTGAAAAGCCTTGAGGCCTTTAGACAGGCTAGTAGCATAATCTGAATCACATTTTTCAAAGTCTAGGCTGGCTGGAATGTGGAGTATAGATTTGGTGGAGAGACTGGGGCGAGAAGGGAAGCAGGGAGGCCAGCCAGGGAGGCCAGCTAGAAGATTCCTACAGTAATCCAGGGGAGAGCTGGTGGAGGGTCAGCAGTTGTGGTAGTGGAAACAGGAGACCATGGTTGCTGCTGATAGAAATTCTGGGCGGGGTGTTCACAGAACGCACTCATGGATTGGATGTGGGATGGGAGGACAGGCTGAGTAAGGGTTGACTCCCAGGCTAGGGCGCTTGGGGGGAGGAAAGGGGCGTTTGCTGGAGATGGACACAGAAGGAAGGGCAAGAAGGGCTTAAGAGTTGGCTTGGGGGCGCCTGTGTGGCTCAGTCGTTAAGCGTCTGCCTTCGGCTCAGGGCGTGATCCCAGCGTTCTGGGATCGAGCCCCGCATCGGGCTCCCTGCCCTGCTGGGAGCCTGCTTCTTCCTCTCCCACTCCCCCTGCTTGTGTTCCCTCTCTCACTAGCTGTCTCTCTCTCTCTCTCTCTCTCTCTCTGTCAAATAAA
>NW_024426996.1:41381691-41384867 GCF_017311325.1 Ursus maritimus
GGGGGGGGGGGGCAGGGCTTTGGATTCTTCACTGCCTCCCCCAATGGTAGGCGCCGGTGGGAAAACTACCAGTTGTGTGCTGAGAGGAGGGAAAGGAAAGCAGCCAGTTCATAACAGTTCAGAGAAGCCATTTTTCTCTCTCCTGTTATGCTAAACCCACGTTCAGCCTACCATCTTGCAAGAGTGAAGCAGGCCTGAGGGAAACCTAGCTCAGGTTCTGACTTCTTTATCACAGAATACTGAAAAAGTTCTCCAATTTTACATTTCTCCGATGTCATATCCTTCCCTTCAAATGCACCAAACATGAAAACATTTTGTCTCTGGATAACTAGACAGGTGACTTCCTGGGGACACTCTAAAAATGGGCCCCTTTCCTCATGCGGTGCAGTTATGTTTGCCTTCCAATGATGATCAGGGTTTTAACTGCATCTGGACATTTCTGCTGAGTTGGATCCTGTCACTCAGCTGGAATGTCCCACACCAAATGGAAAGGACACTAAAGCCACGGGGTTTGAGCAGACCCAGGGCTCCGCGCTGTGCGCTGCCAGGGAGTGAGTAATTCTGGCTTTGGAAAGGGCACATTTGTAAAGCTAAATTAATATGTCCTGTTTTTCATCTGTGACTTCGCTGCATTTCCAGTTTGAAACAGTGAGCTGCCTTGGTTACATGACCAGGCAAAAAAATGTTTTGGAGGTATGTGTGTTTATCGTTAATCCCAGAAGGGACTTAACTATTGGAAGTCGTTCAGTCAGCACTGATCCAGATGCGCACAGGAGACGAAGGTGAGATAAGATCCATCGACTTCACCTTTCAGAATGGAAAACCCCGAAGCTTCTGACAGTCCCCAAATCTGTTGTCTTTATTCCCTGGTGGGGAAAAGCTGGCAAGCAGATGAGGAACATGAAAGACTCTGTGACATCAGCTCCCTTCCCACATTTTGATTTTTTTTGTTTCATATGATAAGGTTGAAAAGGCCCATTTGACTGTTATAAATCGCCTTTCCTCATCAAAGAACTCCCAGATCAGAGTCTATAAACATATCTGGACACGTGTTTAGTTGTAAACCACTGGGAAAGACGAAGGAAAGGATATCTCAAATCAAGGCCCAGCCCCTTTCCAATTTTATTACGGTAACTCCAATAAATAAATCTTTAGTCTCTGCTGAGAACGAAAAGCTGACCAACCTCAAGTGTCAAGGCCTATGTGGCCCCAGAGCAAAACACCCCGAAACTCCACCCAAATCCAAGGGTAACAAGGGTGAGCAACAGTGCTGATGTCGCAACTCCTATATTTACAAGAATGGACAACTTGGACCCCGCTGGGAGGCATCTCCTTGTCTCCTAATTAATGGTTTTACTTGCCTTTGACTGGTGGCCAGCTGCCCCGGGTAACCGCCATGGCACAGGAGAGCTAAATGCTAACAATTGGAAGTAAAGAGGAGGCCAATAAAACCGAAACACGTTGCAGTGTGACCTGAGGACTGGGAGCACATGTGTTGGCTTTTTTTCACCAAGCAGAAGTTTCCAGGCTATGAACTTCTTGTCATTCATCCCTTAGAGTCCTGATTAAAGAAGTTCGTAACTGTTAGGCTCCTCAAATCAAAAGGACAAGCTCATAGACCATGATCAAAGCACACAGAGGGGCCAAGAGATTTGCAGGACACTTCCCTGTTGGTAATCAGAAACCCGGTGGAGAACCAGGTGTTCAGTGGCCAGCAGACCCCCTGTGGATGAGAGAAGGGAGGTTGCCCAGCCTATGTGTGCCCTACATACAAGTTATATAAAGATGGTGCCAAACTCACAGCCCCAGGGAGAGACCACTTAACTAAGCAATGCTCCGTGTTTCTGTTTAGATTCTATCCCTGGGGCTAAGGGTTTATTTAAGCAAGCTCATCACCAGAGATGTCAGTCCACAGAAGGGGCTCAAACGGATCGGTAGGAAAAGCAAGACCCAGAAAAGCACACTTCCAGAAAGGCAATTTTGACATTTCTAACTCTCCGGAGCGCTTTGCAGGAGCACTTTGCTCTCTAATCCTCAGTTTCTTCATCTATAAAATGGGAATGATAACTGTGGGATTATGTTGAGAATTAAATGAAATAGTGCAGGTCAGGGCATTAGCGTGGGACCCGGCCAACAGCAAGCCCTCGATAGATGTTAGCAAAGCTGCTGCTGCTGCTGTTACTGACCGAGACGTTGAAGAGGGAGTAGAAGAAATCTTTACTTGAACAATAGTCCTGTATCTTTAGAGTTAAAAGTTTGAACTAGTATCAGCCATAAACTTGCTCACTTTTTTTTTTTTTTTGTCTACAAACATTAGTCAGTGTTCAGTTATAAGAGACACTGCCTATGGAAAATCGTTGAAAGTTTTGGCAAGGCATTGGAACGAGTCGGGATTGCTTGATTTGTCTAATATCAATTTCAGTGCATGCTTCTCTACATAATTAAAAATAAAAAGATGGCCAGAGTTCTGAGGCCTATCCAGGCAGTAGCCCCTGCCTATTTAGGAACTGGTCCCAGCATGATGATGTCCCAGGCCTAATGATGACCTCAAGGTGCAGTGACCCTGTGTTTACTTCCTTGCTGATTTCCCTTCCCTGGCTCCGAGCTCATTTTCCCATTGCCTGCAGGAAAACAACATCCAGGGGTGCGGTAGGACTGACTTGGCAGGCCTAAAGGTGAACAAAAGGATCCTGGCTTTAGAGAGAGCAGAAGGAAGTTCAAGGGAGCCTCAGCCGCAAGCATCCAGACCAGAACAGATCTGTCACTGATGCTAATGAGCGCTGCTCCGTGGGGGGCTGCTCTCCCTCGAAGCCCCTCAGAGGCTGCTCTCGGGTTCATGGATTAGCATGATACAAAGCCTTGGAGAAGGTGCCCGAGGTGAGCTGATTAAGTCCAAGGCCAGTGGTTTTCACACATGTCTGGAAGAGGAGACACAGGAAAAGAAAAGAAAATTTCCCTGGTCTACTACTGAGTCAGAAAAGCTCAGCTCCCAAACGGACTGTCCTCTGAGGCCTCACACATTTGGGGACTGATTCACAATGCAGCAAAGGTAAGAGGCCTGGTTCCCCCACCAGGTAACATCTCATATCTCAAGCAATTTGAGAAACCTGGCTTCTGACTGTCCCACCCGTAGCTCTACGACACACACACACACACACACACACACACACACACAC